>NC_073304.1:46355136-46968573 GCF_027595985.1 Sorex araneus
CATGCCACATGCATACTGGTTCCCCAGTGTACTAGATGACTAGCAGGACTCTTGGCTTGCTCCTAACTACCATGTATGCAATGGCTCATGCCAAAAAGAAGCCGCCATCTTGGATTGGGCTTTCACAGTAGCTGTAGATTTCATATCAGTAGCAGTTGGACTTTCACATCAGTTTGCACAACTTAGCAATTTAGAGAAGTCCTAGTGTAAACCTTGGCTAATGAGAGAAAGAGGCTGATGAATTGATCCTATATTTTCCTTCACCGGGGAGGCTATTCTGAGGAGATGCATTCTGTGGAGACATCCTGAAAGACTGAATAGTCAATAACACTGGTTACAAAACTGTGACCAGCTTGAGAACAGATGCGTCCAATATTTGTATTCCCACTGGGCTACCTAACACTTTTTTTTCCTTCACTAATGTTTCTCTATGATTATGTTTCCCATTAATGGAAAGCATTTAAAATTTGCCTCAGGCTTTGTTTTGTAAGTTAATAACAGTAAACTGAAAAAAATGACCTATGAATCCTGCATTATTTGTAAGTGACAGGGTTGGGATTTGAACTCAAGCCAGATTCGGCTATGCCACACAGATCTTCAGCGGTCATAGGTACACATTAAGAAAAAGGCTGGACTCGTTTCCTAAAGAGGAGATGAGATGAACAAAGACAGAAGAACAAACACCACATTTTGTAATTTGATCATCAATTTTCAAAGGAAAATGAAAACCGTTAAAGTCGTCTGCCTTTCATAGTTTTATCACATTGAGCTCTCTTGCAATTGGTGGTGTTCTTTAGTGTCATGGGAAAAGAAATAGTCCGATGAAGGTAGATTTTTTCCTTTTATGTGTATGTTTCATTGTTTTAACTGCCATCTGGTATACTATTTCTAAAATGGGCACAAAAATGCTAGTGGCTAATTCACAAGAAACTGTTTATATCATCTCTTTAAAATTAAGATTAAAAACTCCATTTAAGAATCTTAACCAAAGAATGCCAAGTGACCCAATTCTTGCATCCTATATTATCATCTCACTCTGTATAGTTCCTTTAAGTAAAAAGTCTCTATGAGAGCAATAACAATAGACTGCTCTCCTGGAAAAAGCTATCATCTTTAGCAAAGAGATGTAATGTTTTTATATATCTGTATCTACTTTGATTTTTTTGTACTGCTTTAGAAGATTTAGATTTTTACATGAAATACTGACATTCCATTAATGAAGAAAAGATCTCCAACATGTATTTGCCAGCACTGCCTCGTGAAGCTAGATCTAATTTTCTCCAGTTGTGGAAGATGGGCTACACATTACCAAATAAATCTGCTCTGGCTTCTCTTCTAGCAAGCTGTGAATATTCTCCCTGGAGTACTATTAAGCAGATGATACAATAATTTCCTTGGACTCTATCTGTTCTCCTAGCTCATCTCTTTGAATTTGCATTCCAGTTTCACAACATGTCTGGGTTCAGGCTGTATCGTATTGTCTCCTTATCCTTTAGCACATAACCAACCCTCCCCCATTTCCTTCATTCTGTCAAGGAAAATACATGAGCAAAGATCACACAGGCATCTCCTTGTCCACAGTAAAAACCCCATGATCAGGAAAACACTAGAAATATTTCAACTATTTCTTTTGAAACCCTTAACCACTGATGACAAGATTTAATGATACGCCTGATATTAAAATTTATTTTCCTGTAAATGAGTCCTAATCAACAACTTTAAAGGTAGGTACAACATGAACTGAATCAATTTGTAATTTACAGCTTAGTAAAGTCTGGGTTCCAAACTAGTTGGCAATCAGATCCTTTTAAAAATTCCAGAAGACCTAGGGGTTGTCTACTAGTAACGTTAGTTAAATAAAACACTGATAGTTGTCCCAGAGTAAATTTCATAACTATACTATATTTTCCTGCATAATTGTTGTACCCTGATGTAAGTGAGGCCCACAGAATTTTTTATCAAGGACTTCACATCATGGTTGCACCTCACCCTTTTTGCAAAATAACATTTGACAATCTGCAGTGATCATGCAGTAAAATGCAGTATCTGTCATTGTCACTACTGTGAAATTTTATATGATTGCAATTGAGACCAAGGGCAGTTAAAGGCAAGAAAGAAATCACTGCTCAAGTTTGAGAGACAAGTCAAGAGATGTTGTATAGAAGTATCATTCACCTCTGTGGCAAAAGAAGTTGCCAATGAATTCTTTGACAACTAAAAATATGTTGTTGAAGATATAGAAAGAAAAATAGATAAATAGATAAGAATAGAAGATATAGATAAGAAAAAATAAGGCATCATGTCTCTTTTGCAGGCTTGAGAAGCTATGTCTCTGTCCCTGCCTATTTGCCAAAACCAAGCCACAGACATTCATAAGATAAACTATTATTGGGACAACACTGCTTATAAATAACCACAAATTTGTTAAAGAACTCAATTTTCAAGTTTCTCATGAAATAAACATTAGTACTCAAAATAATACAAACAGATTTTAGTTTTCAAAAATTAACTTTTATTATACCAAAAAGGTTTTAATAAACCTACTCATTTGAAACAGAATATATATGTATATATATATACAAATATATACATATATATATATATATCTTGGCCTGTTTTTTATTTTAAATGGACTTTTTGTTTGTTTGTTTTTACTTGACTTCAGCAGGTTCTTGGAATCCATTCAAGCAATTTCAACATGGCCAAATGATTCACATGCGATCCAAACCATACAGACCGAAGCATTCTCAGAGAAATTCGAGAAGAGAAGAAATTATCTGAGTGACCATCATGCTTTTGAAGAAGAGTCTTCATTTTGGTCCTATATGAATTCAGCTTTTGTACTGAAGTTTAGAAAGGACCAGAAAGGAATAATATGTGGTCTTTAGGGGAAAAAAGAAGTGGTAGGAAACAAATCTATTTGGTTCACATTTTTGGTATTAAGAACATAGTGAACCAGCAGTCATGGAATCCAGGGCACTTTTTTCCCAAAACGATTGTTGTCCTGAGGATCCATGGGGACAAACCCACACCTGCAAAGCCATTCCATGTCTATGGGGTATAAGAGAGAAATCCAGTGATCTCTCATAAATTTTGTCTTCCAACTTCTCCCTCTCGGAGAGCCTGGCAAGCTCCCTGTGGTGTATTCATATACCAAAACCAGTAACAATGATGGGTCTCATTCCCCTGACCCTGAAAGAGCTTCCATTGTGGCACCTTGGGAAGGACGAGTAAAGAGAGGCTTCTAAAATCACAGGGTTAGGATGAATGAAAATGTTACTGAGACTGCTTGAGAAAACTGACAATCAACGGGATGATGATGATGATGATGATGATGATGATGATGATGATGATGATGAATTTTATAATTAGGAAAACACCAGCATGGTTAGTAGAGAGCAGAAAGTGACTTTTGTTAATTAAAAATCTTACTGGTAAAAGATGAATAGTTTTTTCTTAGTGAGTTTTCAGGATGCTCAAACTCTATGATTTTTCTGAACTGTGGGCCCCCCCCCCACTTTTTTAATTGAATCACTCCAGGATACAAGGTTACAAGGTTATTCTTGATGGGTTTCAGTCATACAATGTTCTGACACCATCCCTTTACCAGTGTACATTTCTCACCACCAATGTCCCCATGCCCCCACTTTTTTTAGTCACCCCCCATTCCAGCCTGCCTATATGGCAAGGACTCTCTCTCTTCCTCTCTCTCCCTCCCTCCCTCTCTTACTCACTCTTTTCTTTCCCCCTTTTTCATATTAAGTTGATTTTATATTATTATTATTATTATATATTATGTCGAGTGGCAGAATGTTGGCAAAGAAGAATGCATTCAAATTAATGCGCTATCTCCTCTCGGACCCTGACTCCCACCCTGCCTGAGAACCGCCCATCTAGCCCTTCGCCACCCTCCAGTGCCACCATGCCAGTTTGCTCCCCTACTGCGGGCACCCAGCCACATTGCGGTAGTGGGCATGACCTCAACGAAAGTGTGCATGGCTTCAACAAAAGTGGGCGTGGCCTCCTTTGAGCTGCACATATTTTCCAAATAGCAAGCAATTTGTCGTTACGTCTCAGTGTTCATCACCTATGTCCCCAAGTATCATCTTAGTTATCCCAGAAATAATCCACCAATAGGTTTCTAGCCAATTCCAATTTCTCAAAAGTACCAATGAATATAAGTAGCTCTTCAAGCCAAAGGTAAGGAGCCCATTCTCAAAAAGCATCACTTGAAGCCTCATGTAGAGAATAGAGGAACATCAGAGAGGGACATGTTCTAGAAGGGGTACAGAAGACATTGACCACCACTTACCAAGCCCATTCAGAATCCATTTTCACAACCAGAGGTGAACTTGAAGGTACCTCTTCCATATCAACACAACAATATGAAGAAACAGCGCAAATACCCGCCACAAGGAGAGGACGATGAAAGGAGTCCAGAAGCCTCAATAGACATTTCCTACAAACTTGAGCTCTCCGATAAAGAATTCAGAGTTGAAATCCTGAAGATGTTCAATGAACTCGATGGAAAGATTGACAAGTTAAAGAAGGACCTGACAGAAACAATACAACAGACAGCCGAGAAATTATGGGAAGAAATGAGAGCAGAAACAAATTAAAGGAGGGCAGTATGAGACATATTTTTGAAAAATATTATATCAGTGAAATTTCTGGCAAAAGTTTTAAGTAAAGAATCGGTTAAATTATAGAAGAATGTCTGCTAAGAGAAGATCATGTGAAATAGAGTACTTCTGTTGGAGGAGAAAAAAGTCATATAATTCTTTGGACAAACTAGGACTAAGATTCAGCTTACCAGGAAGATTTCAGTTAAGGAAAAAATTAGAGTTGTCTAATATTTGAACATGCTGTATAAATAAGTAGTAAACTTTTCAACACTGAAAATACTTTAATAGAAGCATTAAACTTGTCAGGGATTTGGTCACTAAACTTTGGTTTGGAATGATGAGAGAACATTATGTCCAATGAAAAAAAATCCTATGATTCCCTATACAAATCAACATGGGTTATTATAATCAAAGTTTTCCAAGATAAAAAAGGCACCAAATCAAAATATTTATGCAAAATTTCTTTTAAAATATAATTGTTAGGATCAGAGAGATAGTACACCAGATAAGGCAATTGCCTTGCATACAGCCAACCCTGATTCAGTCCCCAGCATTCATTACATATGGTTCCCCAAGCCCTGCCAGGAGTGATCTCTGAACAGAACTAGGAGTAAGCCCTAAGAAACACTGGGTGTGTAGAAACCTTACCCATTCTAAATAGAATTGTTCATTGATTCATCAAATAGTTTTCAGAGCCACCCGCACTGGTGCTGGGAAAACACTGAACAGGAAGTACTCTCTGGGATACTCTGCTTGTTGGGCGTGGTGCTCTAAAGCCATCAGACTTACAATCAGAGATGCTGGCGAGACAGGGAGTGGAATCTCAGGGCCTTAAACATGCAAGCATCTTCTCTATATTTTGATTTCTCTCCCTGACCCTGACACCTGAATTTTTATGGGGATAACAGACAGTACATATTTTTTACAAGTAATATGCTTGGTAATTTTAGTGATAAATTTTATTAGGACTATTTTTTAAATAGCTTGGACATAAAGTGGACAATAGGTAGGGCAATAGGTAGGTAAGGCAATAGGTAGGGCAAGCAGGGAAGTTTCCCTTTGGCAAATGTCATTTGAGGTTAAGACCTGAATAAATAGAAAATGTTGGTTATGCTAACATCTGAGTGAAGATGGGTTTAGGGACAAGAAAGCAGGTGGAAAAGCTTCTAGGCATCAAGGATTTTAAGTCCAAAATAGAACAAAGGTCAACCATCCTCACAAGATGGGGATGAGAGAGAAAGACTGATCCAGATCATATGGAACTATGCAGAACCTGGCAAGGCATTTGGACGTTGCTCCTGGTGCAGTGAAAAACTATAAGTAGGAAAGTGATAAAGTTTTTCACTTTTTCACTATTCTGAGTGCTGTATAGAAAATGAATGCTAGAAATTTGGGTTGTAAACAGGAGGTTTTATTAGGAACTTATCAGTGAAACCTAATATTTGGTAAGAAAATAGCAAAACACATTGAATTTTTTTCAAACATGCCACTATTCCATATGCTACTCAATATATTAATGGCTTAGCCAATGTATACACACGTGTGTATGTTATGCCCTGAGGAGCATACAAATTTTTATTTTATTGTGAGGGATGGGGTACCTACCAACCATTGCTAAGGAGTCTGGGGTCAGGGACCAGCTGTGATTGTTAGCTAGTCAGGTCAGCAGTTCAATGCAACATCTGGATGCAGTGGCGCTAGTCCTAAGGTGCTCAGGAGTACCCCATTCACCTGGCAGTGCTCAGGCAGGGCCACATTTAGTGGTGCTTGTGGGGGAGCATCCACTGTTGGGAATCAAACCCAGCTCAAATATACACTAGGCACCCTAACCTATGTACTATTTATACAAAGTAGAATAGTGTACTATTATATAGTCTGAGAACAGAATTTGGAAAAAGGAGAAATTTTATAAAATAATTATGCATTAAAATAATGGAGAATTTAATTTTAAAAAGCAAAATCATATTAATTTTATCTTTATTTGCCTCTAAAAACTCTTGGAAAGAGTTTTCCAAGAAAAGTGAAAATTCCATGTGTCTAGTTAAATAATAATATCTAAATGATAATGAAATTGGTGTTTATGATACCCATGGGATGGACTTCCTTCCTCTACTGTGAAAAATAAATAACATGGGAACAAACCACAGACTAATTCTACACACTTTCTCCTACCTGTCACACGATTGCACAGAACACTTGACACAGTAAGTGATAGGCTCTGCTGGGTGCATTGGACAAGGGAGAAATAAAAAGCTAACTTGAAGTACTTATTCTCAATGTTTCCTATTATACTTTTGGGGAAAATATGCAGTTGTTTGGAAACTGCAGAAGATATGATCATTCCAAACCGACATTTAAACATTGGTTTTATGGACAGATGGATAAGTCATTAATCACTTACCTTAGGTGGAAAAATCTTTGCTTAAGTCATCAATGTTCCCAAGTGTAATTATACCTGTGTTACACAGGGGGGAATTCTGTTTTTCTACTGTGACTTGATATTTGGAAACAACATAAGCAGATAAATTTTATAACAGCTTTAGAAATAACTTTATTTCTAACAAATGGGAACCACTGGACTCGGGGCTGGTCTCTGGCTCTTAGTACGTGTGATGACCAAGGTAAGGGGACAGAAACCAATTCACACAGAGCAGCAAAGCAGACTAGTCAAACCAAACAATAGTGTAAGCATAAAAAATGGTACCAAGAAAATAAAGTAATGGGCCAGCTTCCAAATTTTCAAACATTTGTTCTCTAGATTGTAGCCAATAGGACACAAGAGCATTATTCCACTCAATTTCCTCTTTGTAATGTTGATGAAAAGCAATTCCAGTCAATGTTGAAGGAAAGACTATTTGAGAACCTGTTACCATTATAGTCGTTTTGCATAATCAGTTTCTAAGAAAGTAAATATGATTTTTTTCAACTAGTTTTCTTACCATGCTTGTGGTATCAAAGCCTTAGTGAGGCTCCACCTACTTAACCTGTTAACATTCCCACATTTTCTCAAAAAAATAAAAGGAAATAAAGATCAGGAAACCTATTCAATTATAAATATATAAATATAAAGTTTTTTTATGCAGTTAGCAGTCACATGAGGGGTAAGCCCTTGCACTTGGAAACATTTACCTTTTTATGGCAAACGACTATATATGCAATGGTTATGAAGTGTTTGGAAAATAAATTTGTGATGTAATAGGAGTAAAAATATCTGCATCTATGTACACATGTCTAAGCATGTTTTAAAACATCTAATACATAGACTCTTATTTAAAAAGTGGGATAAGCTAGTCATAAATTGCTGACACCTACCAACACTAACAACATTTTCCTTGCTTAAACTGCCCTTATAAACCAATTCAAATGTGAACAAGTAATCATAGGCAATCAATATAGAACAGTATCAACAAACAGTTGATGGGGATTGTCTGGATACACACTGCAAAGTTGTGGTTCCACTGCCACTAAGAGACCAATCAATTGTGAGACAAGGTGTAGGCTGAGAAGAGCTTATTGACAATAACTACAGGTTGAAAAAAGGGTGGCTTGAGTCCACAAAGTAATCATTTTGTCTGCACTGTCACAAAAAGCTGTTTTTATTGAAAAAGAGACAAGGGCAGCATGTTTTTAGGAAGGATGGACTGCAGACAGATGGACACCAGAGTAATCAATAAATTTCTTCCAGTAATGGTCCACTGAGACACACTCCAGATTATCTGCAAACCTAAGCAAAGGTTTCTGAGTAAAGGTTCAACATGTCCTTATCTTATACTCTGAGAAAAAGATAAGATACAGAAAACTGTTCAAGCCCAAAAGATTCTGCTGGTTTTAAATTTTGAATTCAACTAACTTCTTGGTTTCACTGTCACAATCAACCTGTTGTATAATCTTTAGTAGCACTGTAGCACTGTCGTCCCGTTGTTCATTGATTTGCTCAAGTGGGCACCAGTAATGTCTCCATTGTGAGACTTGTTGTTACTATTTTTGGCATATCGAATACACCACAGGTAGCTTAACAAGCTCTGCTGTGCAGGCGGGATACTCTCAGTAGATTGCCAGGCTCTCCAAGAGGGACTGGGAATCAAACCTTTAGTAAAACAGTTAAATTCTCTGAATCTTGGTTTTACAACTTGAGGTGATAATATCACATTCAAAAGTTTCTTTTATGTATGTGACTATTAAGTGAGTCATTCTAAGGAGAAGAACCTTAAAACAATTCCTTGTACTTCGGATTTACTCTTTTTTTTTTGCTGTCATTATTATCATCATCAAAGTTGTCACTGTCAAGTTAAAACTTTTCAAAAATCAAGAAACACACTATAAAATAATATCCCAGTATTACCTTAGTACACTTAAACACTGTCTATGGGCCAGGTTCTTGGAGACACTCAGAAGCCAGAAAGGCAAGGTCTCTGTGGTTTCACAGGGCTGGGCACAATGTGTGTCTCATGTGTGCCAAGAATTATTTCAAAGAAACTTCAAAGAAAATTCCATTTTAAGAGAGAAAAAGTTTTCTCTGTTCATAGGCAAACATTAATGTCCTAATGTCCTTTTAGAATTTGATCTTCATCATGTTATTTCTATATAAATATATCACTTCATTTTTATAAGTCACCAAAGAACCATATTTTAATGGCTCTGCTTTGCAAGGTATCTGGTCAGAGGAGAGAGTACTCTTAGGCTCCCCACCCTAAAAGTAGCCCCTTTGACTATGAAAGATGAGACACTATGAATAGTATGATCAAATCTTGAAAAAATTCATCAGTACAGATTATGGTCATTTGGGATGCTGTGATAAAGTTCCATTGGCTGGATGACTTACAACCAACAGAAATTTACTTCTCATCCTTCTGTAGACGGTGAAGTCCATGATCAAGATGCCAGCAGATACAATGTCTAGTGAGGACCAATCTCTCAGTTCATAGAGAGCTATCTTCTCACCATATCTCCCATAACACAAGGGGTTTCCTCCAAGGACAACTCCAGGGAGTTGTCTGGGGTCTCTTTTATAAGGTCACTCATTCCATTTATGAGGTCTCCACCCTCATGATCTAATCACCTCCCAGAGGCACTACCTTCTAATATAACTACTTTAGGGGTCAGGATTTCAACATATGAATTTAGGGGATACAGACATTCAGACCATAATAAGTTATTTTCAAACATAAAGAGAAGAAACGGTAAAATCAAACTCCACTGTCATTTGAATTTCACTAAGAAATTATAGTTCAAAGTATTCAGAGAAGAAGTTGATCCTTGTAAAAAGATCAAATATCAAATGTATGTGCAGGGGGTTGAAAAAACATGATATTGAAATTTAGAATAAGTTTAACACTCTAAGCTAGAGACTAATGTTTTGTGTTCTAAATATGTACAATTTGTGGAAATGTTATCAGGTCACAGATGTCTGCAATTATAGGAGCTGGATTAAAGACTCTATGAGATTAGACTGTTAAATCCCCAACTGATGCTGGAACTTGATGGATACAGACCAGGCAACCAGGAAGCAATGATGGCACAGGATAGATGAAGGATAGGCTGGAAGCCATAGGTCTACACTGCAATCCCTCAAAAGAAGATCAAAGCAGATAAAATTTCTGTCTAACCTTGGTGACAGATAGTAATGCAACAGTTAGTAACAAAAATTTTACAGTCCTCTGATCCAAATTCAAATCCAAGATTTACCTCTCATGTGGGGGAGAGGCAGAGGAGGCACACACACCTGGGGTACTCAGGGCATTCTTTTGGCTATACATTCAGAGATCACTCCTGGTGGGCTCCGAGGACTATATAAAATACAAGGGATCAAACCCAGGTCAGCCATATGCAAGGCAAGAGCCCTATCCACTATACTATTGATCCAACCCCGTTACCAATTTTTAATTTGAGCAAACACTTTTTTTAACTTTCTGTGCCTCATTTTCTTTAATTGGGGCCATAATATCTGCCTTATTGGTCAGATTAATTATTAAGGTATACAATGCAGGCAAAATGTAAATACAGTATCTATTATGTAGTCAGTGTTTAAGAAATATTATTATTTTAATAATTACTCACCATCTGTTATTAAGAGCTCTTTACATTAGAATCAAATATCTGAAAACATTCCCAGAAATCTTTTTTTCCTGATTAGCCAGAGTATATGCTCAAGAGGAGTGCAAAAGAACGCAAAGGACATTCTTGAACTAAATAAGAATGGAACAAATTTATACATCAAATCATAGAGGCTGACTACTTTCATATTTTTGCAGCTGCTGGAGAATGTGCTGAAAGAACATCGGTATTTTGAAGTGCTATGTTTCCAAGTTAACTCACATAGTGTGTTCATCAGAATAAAAAATAATAAGCAATCCAAATTATGTTGGGCAATAGATGCCAAGAAATAGAGTTATGAGTATGGACCTGTATCCTACAGATAAACTACATGGGTTCAAATCCTGGATCTGTCATTTACTACTTTATAAGTTCCCCATCTCTTTTTAAAATGAAAAGAATACTAGGATCTGATATATAGTCACATGAAAATCAATGAGTCCAAATATAATCAACTGCTTCAAATCGTAATAAATAAAGTCATCAGGTAATAAATCCTATCTTTATCACCGTGATCATCATTTCACTCATAGATCTCTCATTTTCAATCATAAATCAGAACCTATAAATAAGCTCAAGGCTATCCACACCCAACAGGAAGCATAAAAGCAAAATAAGAAAACATGACCTCTACTTACAGGCTAGTATTTAAGTCTCCAACTTCTATATTGCTACTTTTTGTAATCTACCTGATAGTATTACTTAGGAAGCTTTTTCTGGATTTGACTACTCACTCTGATTTCCCAGCCCAGGAAATCCAGCAGTTCTTCATATTTAGTTGGATTTCAAGGCCTTCTTCCTAACTAGCTGTAGCTAGCCTCCATAAAGTCCAGAGTGATAGTCTATTAGAAAGATTTTCTATAATGCCCTTATGTCTAAAGAGGAAAATAGTGAAATCGTTTTCATTACTTGTTTTAGCAAGTCAAAATAATAGACTATTTCACAATCCCATGGTCCTTAAAAGGATCCAATCCCTTTAAACCCTTTGCTCACCCACTGGAAAGCATCCGATGATTGAAAGCTGATCCCTGCTGCTCTACAAAGACCAAAGTTTTTTCCAAATGTTTGCTTTTCCACAACTTGCACCTGCACTTCACCATAAGCCTAAGGAAGCTTAAAAAGAGATGTATCTAATTCAGAACACAGACGCTGAAGGAAAGATTTCTGTTTTTAAAAGAGATTCCTATAAATGATTTAGCAAATTTGAGCATATAACCTGCCCAAAGTGCTAGCACACTTTGCTTCCAGCAGCCAATTTTGCAAGGAAAGCTGTGGTTTTCTTGTTCCTTCTGTGAGCTGTGGCTGCCATTTCCACATGGCCCAGCCTTAGTTGATGCATGAAGCAGGGATGTATTTCTCATTTGTGCATAAAAGTGGTTTTCTTGAATTATGAGCCCCAAAGTTCCAAGATGCTTACAGTCTGGGTGGCCACTCAGGTATAAGTGCATAAAAGTCTGTTCTTAGCATGGCTCAAGGAGTGAACATATTCACTTCAAACAACTCCTCTCTCTGGGAACAAGCTCCATCAGGGAGAAACATATTTGTGGTCACAATGTACTACAGCAATGGTACAAGGAGACATATACCAAGAGAAGTTAGAAAACTAAGGAGCAAAATAAATCCAGCTCTTTGTAGACTAGGAACTTTTAGCTTTTCACTCTACCACCCAGCTCTGAAATATTTTAGTTCCTTGGAATTCAACAGAAATGCCAAGAGAAAAGTTCTGTCTGTGAACCCAACCAAAAGTCCAACAGTAGCAGATGGCAAAATATAGACTTTCAAAAACAATATGAAATAAACACAAAAAAATTGGAAAAGGAGAGGAGACTGTTCACTTTTGGCTAATTGCACAATATAAAGGTTCTGACAGAGGTGAAAGATCAGAATTCAGACTTGAAGAAAGCAGTATTCCACAAGTCCTACAGGGTAGTTTAAATATCTTTTTTTGTATGTATGGCAGGACCTCTGAGGACCTGGAGAAAATTGAGTGAGTTCTATAGCTGACCCAGAACCTATAGCCATGGATTCTATAGTTGACCCAGTACCTCCCCCATGAGAGGGAGGTACAGGTCAACTCCCATCTTCACTGCTGCCAGAAAAATCACTTAGACAGCTCTGGGGTCAAGGAAGAGTACAGAAAGGAATCAAGCCACTTGGAATAAATGCAGGTAGTTCAAGCTTAGAATATCCATTTTCTCTATTAAACAAAGCCCCAGGTCCTCAGAAAGTTGTAGTTTTTGAGTGAAAGTAAATCTTAAAATATTATAACTATTTTTTGTAGAAAAGTAATGCAAATTGGAGTACCCAGACTCTGGTACTTGTATATGTTTATGCTCCTTTTGTCTTTTTGCACCAAGGAACATAATTATTTATTAATTATAAATTGTGTGTTTCCTTATTAAGTAAAACTGCCAAATTGAGCAATGTCATAATAAGTCATTTGATTTTGTTTGGCTTTATGTGCATTTAGACTAAAATTGTCTACAGATGTACTTGTGACTATAGAATAGATACACCCTATAACAGTTGCCAGGAAATATTTGAAATTGGAAATGTATCATTAGAATCCTGGGTAAGGTCATCATTTCCAAGAGCCCTGAGATGAATTATTTAGTAGAAAATCAATGTGGCCTAATGGGTGATGGATATGAAAGAACATCCATAACCTTTACCCCATAGTCTTAGTCTAATTGAAAGAATTATTTCAAGAAACTAAACTTCATGTATTTATTTTTCTGATAATGAGGCCACCTGTACAATACAACTCCCAGTATAGTTCCAATTTCACCTGGAACCAGGGTTCAGGCCCTGTGATCAGGCCCTGCAAGCAAGTCGTGTTCCTTACTCAGATCTAGAACAATCCTGAACTTTAGTTCTCCTGGCCCCTGAGATTTGTGAAGATGACCTGTCCAAGATGAAGGAAGCTCAGAAATCACTCCCCTACCTTTCCTATTACCTTTTGATGCCATAACTATTCACTCATCATATACATACACATAGGAACAAATGTACACACACGTATACACATGTTTCCAGTGCCTTGGGTATCACTTCCCAGTTCTTTACAGCCATCCATACTAAAGCCTTGCTGGTATGTGTTCAGCATCACCAGTCCATTCTCCATATATTCATCAACTTTATTCTTGTTCTTTACCTATCCCAATCACAGAATTAGGTAAGGTGGGGAGTTTCTTTCTAAGCTGCTAAAATTACATCAAGCAAGTAGCCTAGTCCATCTCTGTCCTGGTCTTGTTCTATCATGAATGAAATGGGAACAAAATAACTTCAAAGTATCTGTAGAGATTCCTCATGCTGTTGGTTTAATTACAGATGAGAATGCATTGAGTTAGGTGACAGGTAGTTTCATAAGCACGACTTAAATGCCAAGGGTATGTTTGCAGCTTAGTGATAGTGACTCAAGAAAAATGCTCTCTCAAATCCGGAAAGTTACACCCAAAAAAGCATCTCTTCATAAGCAGCTAAGTATAATGAACTATGTCTAGTTTGTCCTTTATCCACCCTCTCCTCTCATCTCCTCCCTTCACTTCTCTCTTCTCCTTTCTCATTCCCTTCTACCCTCTCTCTGCTTCTCTGTCTTCATCCTCTTCCCTTCCTGTCTTTCTCCTCTCTGACACCACAATCATTTGTTTTTGTCTTTGTCACTATTAATAATAGCAGCAGCAACAACAATAATGATGATTCAGGTTTATTAAATGCTTAACCTGCACCAAACATGATATTTAGCATATTTTCATGTATTATGTTAAACTCTAAGCCCTGACTTATCTCCCTCCTTATTCTCCCCCCAGGAACCTAGAACTCTTATATAAACTAGTTATTTCCATATCACTATCTCGAGCTCAAGTCTTGTTTTGCATTCTAGATCCACTCTCTTGAATCTCAGCTTCTCAAAGATATATTCGTCTTTCCTCAAATGGCACCCATTTCTCCAGTGTTCCCTATTGGAAAGCACCACTGCATGACAGTTCACTCAGATACATCCCTTCTCTCCACTCTTATATCCAATCCATCACTGATTGTGTCAATGCTGTCTTCACAATGTATAACCAAACCTGCAACTTAGGCCCCTTTCCACAAATGCCTGCCTCATACTGATCAGTGCCACCTCATAACCAGCCTTCTTACTTTTCATTTGTCCAGTGTCAACCCATTATCCACGAAGCAGAAGAATAATAATTTCAAAATAATGTGGTTCTTGCCTACTCAAAATATTTTCTGTAGCTTCATAGGACTCTTAGGGTAAAATTGGATAGTTGCATAAGGTCTCTTTCTATGAATTCAAAGAATCTCAGAAAACATTTCCCTCACTCTCCTTCTATTTCAGCTATTGTTCAGTACCCAAACCTCAAAATCATCCCCACTATAGAACTTTCCCATAGAACATTGATCTTTTAACACTGGCCTTACTTCCTAGACTGGGTCTTCCATTGGGGGAAGTGCTGTGTCCACCAACTCAACATAGTGTCTTCATAGCACAATGACTGACATAACGGGGTTGAACACCTGAATTAAAATATTCGACACATATCTATGGAAGATCATTTTGTGCCAGGTATGGCAAGTGATGTGTGGCCCTCCCCGTAGATCAGCTCTCAATATGATATCTGACTTCCCTAAGAGCAAGCAAGTAGATAAGCAAAAAAGCATAATATAAAAGAGAGAAATTTGGAATATACAGATAACTCATCCTATTATTTATATTAACTTAAATAAAGTCATTAGGGTTAATCTTTGTCTAAAGGAAGAGATTAAAGAACTCCAAGTAATAAATAGCACAGGAGTTGCAGCACATGCCTAGTATAAGGCCAATGTTGCTAGCATCATATAGTCCTGCAAGTATCACAGTGTATGACTCTGGGAGGCTCCCAATTACCACAGAACTGGCCCAGAGCAAGGCTCAAATAAGAACATATCCTCAACCTCATTTTAAAGAACTGACCAGTTGGCTTAAGCTTGTGGGAGGAATGCCCAGGCCTCCTAAGCACTGATTGTGGGAGCCCTTCCTTCCACAATAAAATAAAGGACCTAAAATACAGGAACCAATTACTAAGAGTCATGGATCATTGAGGGTCATCTCAGAGGTTACCTATAAGAGAGCTTATCACTCTACATCATTATAAAAAGTCTGCGTGGTATGCTACTAGAGATTCAATAATGAACTATTTTAATAATTTATTAGATACTTAAAATATTTGTAATTTCCTCACTAATTTTTCTGGAAGTATCCTAGAACATGCACAGTCACACTTATCCAGTTATTTCTAAAGTGCCAATTTCCAAACCGAATTTGTTGAACCAGGAGATATGCACAATATAATTATCCATAGATGTTGCCAAATTGTCTTCCAAAAAGACATACCAACTAACCTCTCAAAAATAATTTATACATGACAGTGATAATTTTCTAAATATTAAAATGGTCTAATAGTCTACTTTCATGTCACATAAAAAATCCTTGAATGATGCCACCTTCTTTTAGGGCCTCTTTCCCAGGGTAGATTTTATTTTGTCCCTCAGTTTGATATCTGATAATTTGGTAGTATGCCATCTTTTGCTGCATTTTCTATGCAATTCTTCAACTTTGTGCAACTTTTCTAGTTCACATACTTGTTTGCAAAGGATATATTTAGCAAGGATAGGCAAAGTTACATTGCACTAACAGATCTATATTCTTAAATGTTTCACACATGGAAATATATTTCTCGCCCACATAAAGTCCACTTTAGGTTTTGAAGACACTGATATGATGATTGAGGGCCACATGCTTCTATCCAGCAATTCCACCAGATTAACATGGGGAATCCTGTTGCAAAGGGAAAGAAGAAAACTGAAAGGTTTAGAGGCAAGGTGGGGTGGGGGGACGGGATTGGGGTGGGTGGGAGGGATATTGGGTTCATTGGAGGTGGAGAATGGACAGTGGTAGAGAGATAGGCTCTCAAACATTGCATTAGGGAAAAACAAATATGAAAATGTGTGAATCTGTAACTGTACCCTCACTGTGACTCACTAAATAAAAAATAAATAAATTTAAATTTAAAAAAAAAGCAAGCACTTTAATTGACCTCTCCCAGGTACTAACACAATACTCACTCTAAATGCAAAAACCTTCCATCCCACCCAAAGATTTTGGTGAGCATTCAATTATTAATTCAATTTTAACTTTAATAAACATTGATAGATGACCCCAACAAGCATTTGCTATTAATAAATTGTGATGATTGGCACCAATAAGCATATAAGTTGGTAGACATAAAATGTTGACAAATGATTCAATATTTGTTAGATTTATCTCTGCCCCAGACACAAGTAAATATGCCTTTATGGATTGCAGAGGCCTCTCTCAACAGGCCCAGATATTGTAGGTCAAGAGGCAGGCAGGCCTGGACTTTGGTCTGCTTGAAAAATTCAAACAAAATATGTAAAAGCATAAATTTAAGTTCTCACCTTTCTTTGCTTTGTATAGACAGACACATGCCACTTTGCTCCACATTGTCCAAATGGCCGTTGCCAGATGATGTATTTTTAACATGGACACAACTTGGCACTGGACTTTTCCACCTCTCCTGTTTCTAATCATCCACTGCCTGGGCATGTCAGGGTCAGGCTTAAAGACTTGCTAGAACTGGATTCAAGATTTACGAGAACGAGATGTAACCAGGCCTCTCCCAGAGGTTTGGGAAGAACAGCTGGAGTCTGGCCCTTTGCATCATGACAAGGACTATTAAAAACTAAAGCAGCTTATTTTGTAAAAGATGAGTATAGAAAAGCAAAAAGCAATCCAGAGGAAAATCAAAGGCATCCTCACAGGGGCACCTTTAAAGCAAAAGTTGTAACAGCCCTGGCACTCGCCCCTACTCACAGTTCAAACTCTTCGTAAACAAGAAGCAAAAAGTATTCAGTCTGATTTTCCCCCTTGACCCATTCCTGAATGGAGTTGAATCATTCCTGCTCACACCAGTGAGGGGCTGTTTTGTTCTCCAGGCCCCACCCTGTGCTGATGTAATGCACCCGGCTGTGTTTTCCTGATGAGTAGGCTAGGGAGGGTCCTCTCCAGGAGGAGGGAGGCTGTTGCCCAGCACTCCTGGAATAACAGGGAAAAGGGAGCCTGAAAGCTCACAGGCCTGCGGTGGAAGGAGCTGGTGCTTCCGCAGAGTACTGGAAAGTTCACCTCGTCCTTCCTTCTCTTAACCCACACCCCAACTGTCCTCTATTCCTCCCTTACCCTTTCCAAAATCGTTCACCGCCAGAGACCCAATCACTCAGTCCCAAAGAGTTCTGGGTTCTGTGAACTGGTTTCTCTCATTCTAGGTAGAACTAGAGGGTAACACCCAGCTTCATAGAGTACTCAGACCCTCGGGGCTCAGATCCATATCAAATGGAAGAGGAAGCAGCTCCAGCACCTGGAACAGACACCCCCTCACGCCCCCCACCCTCCATCTTACCCCCACCACTACCACCAATCTCTGACCTTCTCTCCTGGACAGCCCTACTGTCTTCTGGGAAAGACTGAACTTTTAACAGCTGATTTACTTTTAATGTTCACATTTTTCAACATGTCACAAGGACCAGAGAAGTTGTAAATAAAGTTTAAGATGTAAGGGCTGGAGAGATCGTACAGAGATTAAGGTGCTTGCTCTGTAAACCACCATCCCGGGTCTGAATCCCACATATGCCCCCCCCCCAATACCGCCAGGGGTCACTCCTGAGCACAGAACCAGAAATTGCCACTGAGTACCACCAGGTGTGACCCAAACCCCACAAACAAAACTAAATAAACCTGTTTCTTCAGTTCTTGCACTCCCACCACCCTCACATAATTCCTGTCACTCTCAATTTTCCTCTTTAAGTGCCTTAACTTTTCCTGTTATGTTTACTACTACTTGAGAATCAATAAACAATTAGAGTTTCTTTAAAAATACATAAACTATTAGCACGTGATTTCTTAAACTTTCCAAGATACTTCATAAAATTAATAACAAGTTTAATACTTTAAGTGTTTTTATAAACATTCATATAAAAACTACGTTAGTGAAAAGATTTTGCTAAACATTACATATTGCTAATGAATAGATGGAAATTGCATAAAATCCTTTAAAAATATGAAGTAAATCTACATTACTAAAAATATTTTTTCTATATGAAATTTAAATGTATCCAGATATAGTAAATTATTTCAACTTGTTCTCCTTTTGGTAGTTGACTTTTTAAAAATTTCTCCTGGAAAAGGGGGCTTAAGATGGAAGATAAAAGAAAGCAATGTTCGTTTAAGGATAACACCTGAATATACTGGGAAAAATAATTTTATAGCTCTGTGATTTCAAGCAAGTCCCCTAACTTTTTTGAACCGATGTTTTAAAAAAAAATTATGCTTAGGGTTTACTTCTGACTTTATCTCAGTGATCACTTCTGGCAAAGTTCAGAGAACCACATGGAGTGTTAGGAATCCAACCTGGGTCAGCTGCATGCAAGACAAACATAACTATCCTTTCTCTCTAGCCTGTTTTCTTGTTTCTAAAATGCCAATAATCCTAATATCTCTTTTTTAAAAACTTTTCTATTGAATCACCATGAGATACAGACTTACAAAGTTACTCATGATTGAGTTTCAATCATGCAATGTTCCAACACCAATCCCAGTGCACATTTCCTACCACCAATGTGCGGTTTCCCTCACACCTCCTCAGCTTGCCTCTATGGCAAGCACATTCCTTCTCTCTCTCTCTCTCTCTCTCTCTCTTTCTCTCTCTCTCTCTTTCTCTCTCTCTCCCTCTTTCTCTCTCTCTCCCTCTTTCTCTCTATCTCTCTCTGTCTCTCCCTTCCCCGCTCTTCAATTTTCCTTTTAAACACTGTTTTTTGCAATACTGTTACTGAAAGGGTATCATGCATATCACTTTACAACTTTTCAGCACTCAGTGTCTAGAGCGATCTTTTCCAACTATCATTGTCATAGTGGTCCCTTCTCTGTTCTAACTGCACTCCCCCTCCCTCTTTGTGGCAAGTTTTCTGTCATGTACCAGTCTTCCTGTCCTTTGTTTCTACTGTCTTTGTGATATTACCTCTTTTAAGATTATTGTGAGCGATAATAGAGTTATTTCGTGAAAGTGCTAGAAATATTAATCATTATTTTTATATTTCTGAAAGTATTGGAGAATCTTAATTGCTTATATTAAATTTGTAATATATCACGATTTTCAGAATATATGAATATGAATACATACATGAATAATTCACATGTCTATAGCTGATCTTCAATTCAAAAGCATAAGAAATCTTGACGTGGAAATTATAATAATGAGTAAAAATGCAATAATTCTAAAGTAAATATCATCAATATTATCTTTAGATTTATTTCATCACTATTTCTATATATGTGAAGATATTTTGGGACTTCAAACTTGAAAGTTACCAAAAGTTTTTACTATTGTTACTTGATTTAGTTTCCAGTTACTGGCAATGAAGACTATCCATATTAAAATGCATGATTTGAATAAATCTCGGAAGATAGCCACAAGCGGCAGAGATGCTTCTGGATCCCAAAGTCATCTACAGTTGTATCATCCTGTTTAAAATTTTAGAATCCCTGGAGATTCCTTACTGTCCTTCACTCATGTACCAAGAGTTGCACATCACATTTCAGTTGGGTTAAGGTAGAAGGCAACCTATCTAGATCCAACAATAAACAAAAAAATACTAACACCCAAGGCTCAACATGTAACAACATGTTAGCAGTCTCTTATAGACTTAAAATGTCTTAAAGGCTTAAAGACTCTACGGTGAGATACAACAATCTTCACAAGTTTTCCTTTAAGGAATCATTTTTTATTCCTTTTTCTAATCATTTTAACTCATTATTCACAACAAGCCATATAAATTAAATTATTTAGGACATGCTTTGGGGACAGGCTTGGTTAGTAGTGAGAAAATTCGAAATAATGGTGGTGGGAAGGTGTTAATGGTGGTGGGATTGGTGTTGAATGTAATAAATTATTTGAATATAATAAATTATTGTGAACAACTTTATAAAAGTAAAATAAAAGTGGGGGAAAATACATAAATTAAATTATTTTTAACACTGAAAAAAATGCAATATTTGAGCAGAAGCATGTGCAAGTAACAACTGCAAAAGTTCTTCCAGATTCAATTTTGGAAGAAAAATCAGTAAAATTGAATCTTTTGGTTGTTGTGGTTACTGTTTGGGAGGCCACACCCAAGTACCAGGACCACACCTAATGTTGACTCTGTGGTGCCGGGGTTGAATGCAAGGCTTATACGTGCAAGACATCTTCATCCACTTGAACTATATCCATAGGTTCTCAATTAATCCTTTAAAACACAAAAATAGAAGAATCACAAATACTGAATATAAACATCCATTTTCTATTTTGTACCACCAATTAAATTAAATTTCAACTTAAAATGTTCTGTGTATTTTTCCTCATACCCAAATGGCATTTTCAATGTATTTACTTTACATCATGGATTGTTTTCTCTTTTTTCCCAAAAAGTTAATTGAAAAGTAATTATTAAAAGATGAGATAGACTGTGTTGCAAACCATAATGCCCAAAAGTAGAGAGAGAGTACGTGGGAAATTGTCTGCCGTGGAGGCAAGGGGAGGTGGGAAAGGGGGTGGGGTATACTGGGGAGATTGGTGGTGGGGAATGTGCACTGGTGGAAAGATGGGTGTATGATCATTGTGTGATTATAACTCAAACATGAAAGCTTATAACTGTATCTCACAGGATTCAATAAAAAAACTTTTTTACAAAAAAAGAGATGAGATAGAGACAGAGCAATGTTATTTTATAGTATTGGGGTGGAGGAGGATTATAGAATAGAATTCAATTCAAGCTGCCTGTGTTCTGTGCATGGTGCATATAGGCAATTTGATTTTTTTCTCTCCTTCAATGGTCCCAATTTCAAAGTAGAAAAAATCCTGCCTACACACATAAGATATAGGAAAAAGAGGACTGATGCAATGAAGATTTAAGGGATAATGAGGAGCTTTGTTACAAGGTATGATTTTATATTAGAATTTTAAAATTTCATAAATAAGATGCAGTGTCTTTTTGTTTAAAATGCTAAGATTTGTTAATTTTGTACCAACATTTGCTTCATCTTATATCTTTTTTTTTAAGTAAAAGCAGATTTTATTTGAAAGTTCTTGAGGAAAAGGAAGGAGGGAGATAAAGAGAGTAATGCACTCAAGAGAAAATGCGGGCTTCTCCTAAGGCAGTGAGTGCCCCAATACACATTTTGAGATCAAGAGGGGACATGCAGGGAGATTCAGGTGATACATGGGTTCAGGCACCACATGTGCTTGGCCATGTGGACACAAGCAGCACATGAGCCCCAGCAGTGTATGTGCCTATCTTACCCTTTCTATCTGACTGAAAAAGTATAAAAACACTTGAAAAAATGTTAAAAATTTACCCAATAGGGAATGGAGCAATAACACAGTGGGTAGGTTATTTGCCTTGCACACGGCCAACCCGGATTTGATTCCCAGCATCCCATATGGTCGCCCGAGCACCGCCAGGAGTAATTCATGAGTGCAGAGCAGAGCCAGGAGTAAGCCCTGTGAATTGCCAGGTGTGACCCAAAAAGCTAAAAAAAAAATTGCCTAATAAACCTCTTATTTAAAAAAAGTTTTCCGTCTATCCTCAGGCTTGGAGAAAATGATTTGAAAATTCTCCAATTCAAAGTTTTCATTTCATTTGATATTTCACATATAGAAAAGAACATGACAAAAACCTCTGAAACTAAGTTTCCTCATCTGTAATATAGAAATCACAATAGTCACTTTATAGTATCACTGAAGAGGTTAAATGTAATTATCTACTCAAAGTCCTAAGCAGTGGACCTGACACAACAAACATATAATCTGCTGCTCCTATTTCTCTGCTATCATCAGAAAAGCCTGATTATATCACGTCCCTACTTAAAATATACCAATGGTATATTTCAAAATATTCCCACTACACTACACTACCTTACGTGAGGTTTTGAATGCTTACAATAATATTCAAGTGCCCTAAGAATTTCCAATCAGGCCAGACGATACTATGTTCTCTTAACAGATATGTTTTTTGCTTTAGGACTTTGACAGAATATAGAAAACACTAACTCAAGAAGATGTATGTATTTCTATGTTTATTGCAGCAATATTTACAATAGCTGAGGTATAAAATCCAACCCAAGGTGAGTAGATAAAGATGTGACATATATACACACCATGTAATGTTACTGTTATTAAAAGATGAAGTCTTTCCAGTTGTGAAAATATGAATGAAACATAAAGGGGTAATGCTAAGTGAATTAAGTGCAAAAGAGAAAAACAAAGACAGGATAATTTCACTCGTATATAAAAGAAATAGAGATAAACTAAAAGAATAGCCTAGATCAATCGGAAACCATCCAGCGAGGGTTGGTCTTAGAGAATGAAATAAACAAACACATAAGGAGACAAACAAATACATATGAAGTATCTGTGCTTTAGGACTGCCTGAGAAGTCAAAGGAGAGTTCAAAGACTGGCCATTTATTCAATACAATATCGCTCCCCTACTCTAGTGAGTTATCATTTGAGTTGACAGAGACATTAAGAACAGTTAGTATAAACTCATCAGAATTGAATGGGTACATTAAGGGAAGAGACTGGGGTAATTCACATCAGCAGTCAGCAGGTACTCTAAAATATAAAGTTATGACAGTCCCCTATTCTATTCTATCTTCTACACCTAGAAGAGCCCTATACATCAAGAAGACCTGCTTTATTCTGTTTTTTTCCTGGGTGCTCTTTTGCTGAGATTTATATTGTAAAATCTATATTGTTTAGCCCAATACTGACCACTGGGATTGGGATTTTGTTAGGGTAATGATCTTCCAGAAAGATCAAATCAAAACAAATTATTGACTTGCATAACTGGGATGTTATCAGAGAGTTGTGGTGTAGAGAGTCCAGAAGTCCTTAGGGAAGAGTTACAGGTATTTTGGGAATGGCATAGTGTAATCACATACATATGAACATGGGCAAACTTTTCTACTAAACCATGTAGTATTGTAAATCAGCACAACTCAGTAAAAATTAATAAAGCAGAAAAAGGCAAGCCTGCTATCATGTAAAGTGAGGCAAGTTATAGAAACATTTTTGTGCCCAATATGCTGATTTAACCTTTTCAGTTGTTTGCATGGGGTAAAGAAGTGTCCAGTTCTTAATAGTTGCTCCTCTGCTCAATAAAATAATTAACTGTACTTCGCCAAATCATACCCTATGTTTTACCTCTGAAAACTCAAATTTGAATTTTCTAAGTTTCAACATAAAAGTCACTAAACATTAACAAATAAATAAAAGAATATACTTTTCACAACAAAAACTTGGATGACATTAGCAAGTCACAACACAAAGGCTTTTGTTGCTATTTTAGTCTGTTTCATTGTTTCTCTTTGCCTACATCTCTGGCCAAGTTCTACTAGATGAACCAAATGTACTCAGGCTAGAGGGGGCAAAGGCTGCAAGTACTTAATGAAAGTTACTCAGAGAAACAGTAAGAAAAGATGATAAAAGGAAAAACTTACATCAGGAACTCATACTATCTTTTGGTGTGGTGATGTTTTCAATGCCTTTTCACTCTTTCCTCTGACACCAACTCTGGTGTCAGGGTGAACATCTATCTTAGCACAGAAGATAGACTTTATTAGTGTAGTTCTCTTATCCCACTTGTTAGAGATCTGTACAACTTGACATAAAGAAGCACCAAAGGCTGTCTATCTAATGTTTGACTTTCACGAACACAGAATGTTCACCAAGTCATCATGGAGTACAATTTCTAAGAATAACTTCTGCTCTTTATGGAGGAGGAAAACTCGCTGTATATTCTGTTGAAATAATTATCTGCGGCATATCCTACTTTTTTTTTCAGGGTCTCTCATTATGAAGGTTTTGCCCATTCACATGTGAACTGTAAACAGACTGACAGATGGAATTCTTTTGTATAAACAATTTCAGATACACTACTCCTCTGTGGCTGTGTCAGTTGTTTACAGTATCAAAAAGCCGCAGATACGCCTAAAAGTAAGGAAAGTCCGTATTTCTGCCAAACATTTGCACGACATCCATCCATAGTTTGTACCCGGGTGCTCAAAGTGTTGCTGATGAAACACAGTTTCCCAAGTGTTTTTATGAGCATTGTGTCAACAAGATTTCCCAGGAATTTTTTTCAGAGCACTGACCCCAACACACCACCAAAGTAACCCGTTTCTTTGGGAAGACACCAAAGAGATGGCAAGACCAACGGGAAGCAAGTTGAGAAACAAAGTGAACTAGATGAAATACAACAATTTACAAGCAGATGTTCTTCTCCATTCACACATGTATGCATTCATTCTTAGCACACATTTTCCAGGGCAATGGATGCATTGCTCTTCTTCCCTGCAATCCTTTTTCATCAATCACCCAGAACTTTAATACCATTTTAGATTTCCATAAATCATGCCCTTCAGTCATTTAAATACCTTAATTTTTTATTCCCCTAACACAAACTTTATCCGTGGCTACTGTATCTCTTAGGAATCACTATTTTTGTTTGTTTGTTTTTCTTCTATGACCCAGCCTCCTCTCCAAAGCTTGGATTTTATGAAGAAATGTTTAATTTCATAAATTCTACCTACTTTTCTTAAAATATGTAGAATTGAGACTGTTCTGATCTATCTTTAAAAAAAATTTGCAGCTTCACTGAGATAAAATACACATTGCAATATAATGCTTTCTAGTGTACAATGACTTTACTCTTTACTGTATTCTTAGACTTATGCATTGTCAGAACAGCAAAACATTCTTCATTATCCTAAATGAGATCTTATATCCATTAACAGTTACTCCTACTTCTCACTCCATTTCTAAAAGCTCCAGAACCTAGGCAATAATCTACTTTCTTTTTCTGCAGATCTCCCTACTCTGAGAAGGTATTTTGTGAACTTATAGAATATGTGGTATTTTGTGATCTGTTTATCCCACTTAATATAATTCTTGAGATTCAGTCATATTCCAATATGTGTTGGTATTTATTTTCTTTCTATTGTCAAATAATATTCCATTTTATGGACATGTCATATTTTATTTACTCCTCTTTCAGCCGAGTATTTGAGTTTATTCCACTTTGGGTTGCTTTGAATAATGCTGCTATAAACATTTTTGTATAAATTTTTGTGTGGACATATGTTTTCTTTTATTGGTACAGTTAGGAGTAGAATTACTGGGTAATGTAGTAACTCTAAGATTAATCTTTTAAGGAACTGCCAAAATTTCTAAACTGACTACACCATCTCATGTTCCCACTAACAATACATAGAATTACAATTTCTCTGCATGGTGGCCAATGTTTGCTATTATCTAAGTTTTTATTGTAGTCATTCTAGTGGGTATAAAGTGCATCTCATTGCAGTTTTCATTTTTACTTCCTTATGAAAAATCATTTTGTTTCTTCTCATATGTTTATTTGTCATTATGAGAAATATACTCCAGAGTTTTTGTTCATGATTAAATTGTTATATTGTTGAATATAACAGTTTTATTGTTACATAATAAAGATTTTTAATTGCTGAATAATAATTACATACATGTATATGTCATATACAAAATCCTTTATAGTATCTATGATATGTAAATATTTTCTCACAGTTTGTGTTGTCTTTTTACTTTCTTGATGGCAACATCTTCAACATCAAAGTCTTTTTTTACTTTGATGGAATCAAATCACCCTTTTTAACTTGCTTTCTAATATCAGATACAAGGTTTTACTAATAAAGGTCACAAATGATGACTTCTATATTATAATTTAATAGCTTTTTAGCTTTAGTCTTACATTTATGTCTATGATACCTTCTATATTAATTTTGGACAATCGTGCAAGAAAGGAACATAACTTCATTCTTTTGCATATAATTATCCATTTTCCCCAGAAATGTGAGATTATTCTTTGTCCTATTGAATATTCTTTGCCACTCTCACTAAAAACCATAAATATAAGTGTTCGGTTCTGGAATTCCTACTTTACTACAATAATCTATGTTAATGCTAGGTGAGTATGTCATTGCCTTAATTCCTGTCACTTTGAAATAAGTAAATGTTTAATTATTTATTTTGACTATTCAATTCTACTTAGATATTTTAATTTTAGCTAGCTTGCTATTTATTTAGCTATTTTCGTTTCCCCCTCAATGGTTCACCACTTCATCATGGTGGGGGGTGGCAACAGTGCCAACCATCAAAGAGTGAACCAACAGGTGCTGCCCAGAGACGCAGGCAGGTGCATGTTTGTCAGTGTGCAGATCGTTACAACATGCCAGTCAACCAAAAGCTTGCATTCAATACACTGGGAGCACCTGTAAGGGTGATTAGAGGCCGCCCCAAAAGTCTTCGGCCCTCTCGGAGAGCCCAGCAAGCTACTGAGGGTATCCTGTCTGCACGGCAGAGCCTGGCATGCTACCCATGGCGTATTTGATATACCAAAAGCAGTAACAATAATGGGCTTCATTCCCCTGACCCTGAAAGAGTCCCCAATACAGCAGCGTTGGGAAGGACAAGTAAGGAGAGGCTGTGATGCTCTTAGTATCCCTGGAGCGAGCAGACACCATTGAGCTACGCTAGCACTCAACAGGAATGAATGGAGACGTTATTGGCATTCGCTCAAGCAAATCAATGATCAATTGGATGACAGGTGATACAGGTGATTTTCGTTTTATGTATTTATATGTCTTTTATTATCATATATGAACTTTGGGTTCAGTCTGTCAATTCCTGCACAACAATAAGCTGGATTTTTGGTAGAGATGAGTTGATCCTGGGATTTGGTTTGATTGAGCATTCCCATCTAACATTCTTATTTATTTAGAACTTTATTTATTTAGAAATACTCTGATTTTGTTTCATAATGTTTAATATTTACAATAATACAAAATTTAACTTCTGTTATATTTCTAAGTATTTTATTCTGTTTAATGCTCTTATAAATGGAATTTTTTCAAGTATTATTTTTGAAATATTTATTGCTAGTGTGTTGAAACTCAACTGATTTTTCAATCACAATTGTTTTATACAATATTTTGAGCTTATTTTGTGGGCCTTTTTGTTCACTTATGTATTTGATTCTTTAGAATTAGCTACATAAAACTTAGCATCCTCTGCAAATACGGAAAATTCTATTTGTTCCTTTCTAATTTACATTTTCTTTTTACTTCCTTCCTCCCTTCCTTCCTCCATTCCTCCCTTCCTTTCTCCTTCTTTCTTTCTATCTTCCTTTTTTTCTTTCTTTCTTTCATCTTTATGAGATCTTCCAATACAATTATAAATGGAGTGTGAAGAGCATAGATTCTTAAATATTCTGTTAGTTTGGAGCCTTCTGTAATGATTTTTTAAAATTCAATCACCATGAGACACAGTTACAAAGCTTTCATGTTTGAGTTTCAGTCATACAATGATCTAATATCCATCCCTCCACCAGTGCACATTTTCCACCACCAATATCCTTAGTATCCTCCCCACCAATCCCAACCCTCCTTCTGCCTCTATGGCAGACAATTTCCCTCATACTCTCTCTCTCTCTACTTTAGGGCATTAATTCACTTGCACAACTTCACTTGTCATCCCATTGCTCATCAATTTGCTCGAGCAAGTGCCAGTAACGTCTCCATTCATCCCTGTTGTGTACTAGTATAGCCAATGGCATCTACTCGCTCCAGGAAAACAAAGAGCCTCAAACTGTTCATTTAGGGTCTTGTCAAAGAAGTCTGACCATCTCGTAGGTGGGCAGCCAAGCATTCTTTTGACATCCCATGGAATCCAGTCGGTAACAGCTCTAGTCCAGAGGCCGTATTAATTATGGTTTGCAATATAGATAAAGAGAGGCTATCACATTTGGTCCTTTATCTACTTTCAGCACACATCTCCCATCTCAAATGATCCCTCCAACCATCATTGACTTAGTGATCACTTCTCTATTTCAGTTGTGTTCTCCTCCAGCTCATAAGGCAGGCCTCCAACAATAAAGCAATAGTGTCTACTGTCTATGTGTTTACTGTCCTAGAGTGTCAGTCTCATGTTATTTTATATTCCACAAATGAGTGCAATTATTCCATGTCTGTCTCTCTCTTTCTGACTCATTTCACTTAGCATGACACTCTCCATGACTTTCTACTTATAAGCAAATTTTATGACTTCATCTTTCCTAGCACTCCATTATGTAGATATACCAAAGTTTCTTAAACCAGTGATCTGGTTTTAGAAGCTAATAAAGTTTCCCGGTATTTTATGTGTTTTTATCATGACATGGTATTGTAATTTCAACTGATTTAATTGATTTAATATAAGTAATGCATTCATCTATTATTATAATATATTAATTAGTAATATGTCCCTTGATATATTTTCATATAATAGAGTTGACTCTGAGTGGGTTGGGCTACATTCTGTGTTTGGGATTTACTCCTAGCTCTGTGCTCAAAAGTAATTCTAGGCAGTTATCAGGGGACAATAATATGTGGTGCTATGGGTCAAACTGAGGTCAGTCACATGCAAGGCAAGTACCTTAACTCTGTACTATCTCTCTGACTTCTGAAATATTGTTTAACTTAAATATAAAAAGAGACGCTGAGTTTTCATGACTTGCAGTTTTCATGTATATTACAGCATATAGGTATGATCTCTTTAACATGATATAATTTCTGAACAGTGAACTTAGCAAACCAAATTCTCATAGCAACGACAACAAAAGATCATTTGCAAAAGTCATTTGCACAGAATAACTAAGAAGACCTTGAGTATGATAGGTGAGTGATAATTGAATCACTTGTATCACTTGTCATCCCATTGATCTTTGGCTTGTTCGAGCGGGTGCCAGTAACATCTCCATTCATCCCTGTTGTGCACTAGTGTAGCCCAGTGCTATCTGCTCACTCCAGGAACAGGAAGAGCCTCAAACCATTCATGCAGGGTTTTGATGAAGAAGTCTGAACATCTCGTTGGTGGACAGCCACTCGGTCTTTTTATGTCCAGTGGAATCCAGTCAGTAACAGCTCTAGTTCAGTGGTCATCTCTGAATCACATTATGTGCCCCACCCATCTGATTTTTGATGTCTTGGCAAATGAGACAGCGTCCCTGATTTTTGACCGTCGACGAAGGTTGGAACTCCAGATTCCTTCTCTCACTTGAGTGAAACGTGATAGTCCAAGCATAGCTCTTTCAATTCCTTTTTGGGATAACCGAATACATTCTCATCCTGTTTTCATAGGGCCCGGCTTTCTGAGGCATATGTTAGTGCAGGAAGAACAGTGAAGTCGAAAAGATGTGCCCCGACATCAATCATCTTTTCTATAATTGAATATTGGCCTAATTTCAGGCTGTGTATGTGCATAAATAATACATTATAAATAAGAGAATCTAAGAATAGCAGATTGAGAGTTAAATAGCCTAATAATAAAAATGCACAAATATCCAAAAGAATAAACTATTAAAAAGTACTTTAAAATTCAATTCCAAGTTACTTGCATGGTCATTGGAGCTTAACAATTTTTTTTTAATTTTATTGAAACACTGTGAGATAGTTATAAGCTTTCATGTTTGGGTTCCAATCACACAATGATCAACCACCCATCCCTCCACCAGGGCACTCTGTCACACATTAATGTGTAAAACATAAACTATAGGACAAACAGAAACCAAAGCGCAACAAAGATATGGCTTTATCAAGATCAGACTGTTTGACTCTTGTATACTTTCCCTTATCCAGGCCACCTCACTTTTATAAATGGTACTCAAATATGTCTTCTCAGACTTCATAGTTTTTAAATAACTGTCCCATACATTATCCTGCTTTACACAGTGGTCTTTGCATAGTGCTACCTGCCTCCTCACATGTCACAAAGAACAGAGGCTGAGAGAACCCTTACCTCTTCAAGGATAACAATGGCAGAATTTTGTTTCAATTTTTTTTTGCTTTTTGGGTCACACCCAGCATTGCACAGGGGTACTCCTGACTCTGCACTCAGGAATTATTCCTGGTGGTGCTTAAGGACCATATGGGATGCTAGGAATTGAACCCAGGTGGGCCACGTGCAAGGCAAATGCCCTACTCACTGTGCTATCATTCCAGCCCCTAGTTTTAAATTTTTTAAGAATTTTGTTCTATATTTTACATGTAGGTCAAGATAACAGAAACTTAAATTTTAAAATGTAATTTACTAAAATTAAATGGAAATTACTTCAGAGGGATAACCTATTAAGCAAAGATCTACATAAGTCTTGATTGCTTATAGATAGAACTACATACTACTAATATGAATAGAAAGCAGTGTTTGCTACCCAATACCCATCTGATAAGGGATTAATATCAAGGATATACAAGACACTAGTAGAATTGCATAAGAAAAAAACCTCCAACCCCATCAAAAAATGGGGAGAAGAAATGAACAGAAGTTTCCTCAAAAAAGAAATACAAATGGCCAAAAGGCACATGAAAAAATGCTCCATATCACTGGTCATCAGGGAGATGCAAATCAAAACAACAATGAGATATCATCTCACACCACAGAGACTGGCACACATTCAAAGGAACAAAAGAAACCAGTGCTGGCGTGGATGTGGGGAAAAAAGGGACGTTCCTTCACTGTTGGTGGGAATGCCAACTGGTCCAGCCTTTCTGGAAAACAATATGGACAGTCCTTCAAAAACTAGAAATTGAGCTTCCATATGACCCCGCAATACCACTTCTGGGAATATATCCCAAGGATGCAAAAAAGCACAGTCGAAATGACATCTGTACCTATATATTCATTGCAGCACTGTTCACAATAGCCAAAATATGGAAACAACCCGAGTGCCCTGAAACAGATGACTGGTTAAAGAAACTTTGGTACATCTACACAATGCAATACTATGCAGTTGTTAGGAGAGATGAAGTAATGAAATTTGCTTATAAATGGATAGACATGGAGACTATCATGCTTAGTGAAATGAGTCAGAAAGAGAGGGACAGACATAGAAGGACTGCACTCATTTGTGGAATATATAATAACATCACATGAGGCTGACACCCAAGGACAGTAGATACAAGGACCAGGGGGGTTTCCTCATAGCTGGAAGACTGCTTCATGAGCGGAGGGGAAAAGGCAGATGGAATAGAGAAGGGATCACTAAGAAAATGATGGCTGGAGGAACCAGTTGGGATGGGAGATGCATGCCAAAAGTAGATAATGAACCAAACATGATGACCTCTCAGTGTCTCTGTTGCAAGCCATAGTGCCCAAAAGTAGAGAGAGAATATGGAGAATATTGTCTGCCATAGAGGCAGGGAGAGGGTGGGAAAGGGGGGAGTATACTGGGGATATTTGTCGTGGGGGATGTGCACTGGTGGAGGGATGGGTGTTTGATCATTGTGAGATTGTAACTGAAACATGAAAGCTTGTAACTATCTCACAGTGATGCAATAAAATTTAAAAAAAAAAAGAAAGAAAGCAGTGTTTGCAATCTGATGCTAAATATAATGTAAGTATTCCCATACGTTCGTTTTATTTTAACTGACTCACCCTAGTATAGAGTTATAAAACTGTTCATGGTCAGATTTCAATCATACAGTGTTCCAACACCCATCCCTTCATCAGTGTACATTTCCCACCACCAATGTCTGTTTCCCTCCTGCCACCCTCCCCACCCCACCCCCACCTGTCTCTATGGCAGGCACTTCTCTTCTCTTCTCTCTCTCTCTCTCTCTTGCTCTCTCTCTTGCTCTCACTCTCGCTCTCTTGCTCTGAGTCTATCTCGCTCTCTCTCCTTTTGGGCATTATGGTTTGCGATACAGATATTGAGAGGTTATCATTCTTGTTCCTTTATGTATTTTTAGAACGAAGTTCTTATACAGACTGGTCATTTCCAACTATCTTTGTCATAGTGGTCCCTTCTCTACCTAACTGCCTTCTCCCCTAGCACTGGAGGCAGGGTTCCAACCATGGACCAATCCTCCTGACCCTTGTTTCCACTGTCCTTGTGTATTAGTCTCATATTACATAGATTCACTTTAAAGGAAAACACAGAGAGAAAGCTTTTGATAGACTAATTCAGTGTAAATGAAATGTATCCATATCTATCAAAAAATAGGTTACCACGGTTGATGGTCATTTATACTTATCAACTAGACTGACTGTGGGAGTTAAACTATAGAAATATAGGATAGGAATTTACTATCTCTAACCTGTAAGTTAGAGAAGAGTATAAGGTTGGGCAACCGTCATCTCAGACTCTTTGGTGAAAGATTACAGTTGAATGGATAGATAACAAAAGAATAGCTTGTTACTGAAGGACCTCCAAATTGGACTAAATTGGGAGGTGTCTTGAGGGGGGGATGTCTCAAAATAAGTGAATTCACTGCTTGGCTTCCATGTTTTACTTGATAAATAGAAATAGCTGCATCTGCGCCCCCACAAAAATACACACAAACATAGGTATAGATAAATTTGAAATGATACCATGTTTTTAAGATGTTTTAATAACAAAGAGGTAAGAGATACAAAGTTGTGATTTTGATAGGTGAAATGTTGATATTTTCAATGCTACCTTTACACTTTTCTATTTTTACAGAAAATTAGGAAGGGAAAGCAAGTGGGAAGAATTGGGAGGGGAATAAAAATGTACATGAAACTGATTCTTGAAAAAGTTGCATATTCCAAACTTAAAGATATGGAAATATTTATAATTCTAGCTAAAATAAACATCTTCCTGTTCAAATCCCACTTTAAAAGTTTGAAGTCCCCCACTCGCCGCGCCCGCCAATCCAGTATGACCGAGGAGGCCAAAAGAGCTACTTTGGACACCAGCAGCCCACTGAAAAACTTGCAGTATGTGAACTGAGCGTTTCTGCCAGGCTGCCCCTGCGGGGGCCCAGTATCTCTCTAAGTTTTCCCATCTTATGAGCACCATAAAAGAGTAAAAGATTGTAGCGATAGAATTTCAGGCAGAATTTTCCCTGGACTTTATACAGAAACCCAAAACCGTGTGGCTGCTGCCGTGGCCGTGCGACCTAATATCATCTAATCATCAGCAATATGAAATGGTTCCTTTTTAACGGGTTGGACTTTGGTGGGAAATCCTAACAAGAATAGTAAGTCTTTTGTTGAACTATTGAAGGCAATCAAAGTGGTAGCCATCTCTCTAGATTGAATTAAGCCATATCCCCACGCCGGCTGAGAAGAAATATCCTTCTTTCTCGGGAAGACACGCAGCGTGGCTTTAACCATAGTATGATGTCCATTAAGTTGACATGGACCTGGTGGCATGGGAATGGGATACAAGGGAATAAAGTATTATGTACATGGAACAGCGGGACGCTGGTGGAATCTCGATCCGGGGCCGATACCAGCGCACTACTTTTGGTTCCAGAAACTGCTTGCAGACTTTCTACCAGACTATCAACTAAGCCAGAGCCCCACGCTGGGTGATGACGGGAAATAACCATCTTTTTCGGGTTTTTTTCCCTTTGTCAGGCAGCGTGGAGATTACTAAACAGGCATGAACTCGGTGGTGCGGGACGAGGGGGGGAAAAAAATAGAAAAGTTATGTAACAAACAGCGGGACTTAATATCTCTACATTCTCAGCAATGGAGCACTATCAAATGCTTCCTTGGCAGTAGGACTGTCTTTTTCTTTTTGGGGGCAAACCCTAGCAACAATAGCAAGTTATGTGTTGAAACATAGAATTTAACCAAGATAAAGCGTAAACGAAGTGAAACTTATCACTTACAAGGGCAGGGACTGGGGGGGGCGGGAGGGGGCAGGAGGTATACTGGGGTGGTTGGTGATGGAATAGGGGCACTGGTGAAGGGAAGGGTGTTTGAGTATTGTATAACTGACATAATCCTGAGAACTATGTAACCCTCCACATGATGATTCAATAAAATTTTTTTAAAAAGTTATGAAGTCCTTGTGATAGTGTGAACAACTCCAAAATGCATTTATAAAAACTTATGAACAAACTCAGACTATGCAACCTTCAGCCATTTCCTTCCACCTTATTTTTCTATTCTTTTAGTAACCTGAGCTTTAATCAAAATAACCCTGTAGATATTTGAAAGCAAGTTTAAAAACTAGAACATGAAACAGGTGAATAAAATGTGGACTATGGGAACCATAAAAGTATGAAGAAAACAAAGAAAATATCAATTCAGAAAACGCGTGGGCATGTGCACACTTCTATCAAGAGAAAAACGGAACTATGCCTGTAAGAGGTGGAGGAAAAGGTCTAAGGAAGGTCTGGAAACTTCAAAAAAGAATGGGTACATTTTTCTGATCTTTGAATGGAGTAAAAGTCTGTGAGAAAATGCTACTGATCAACCTTCAAGGATGATTTGGAACACCATTTTAGTTTATAGCACTTTAAATAACTTTAAACTGTTGTGCTTTTAGCACTGATAAACCCAAATTTATTAACCCCCTCCAAAACGTATTATCAGCACAAATTTTCCAAACAGCTCCTTCTTCCTATACGCATATTTTGGGATATACTTGTAATGTCATGAAAAATTCCCAACACTTTAAATTATTTCTCTGCTAAAATGTTAATTTGAAGTAACATTTCTTGGCATGTTTGAGGATTACTTTTCTTTGATAATTACAAGTCCTACAACACAATTTTAATTATTGGGTTACTAAGTGTGTGTGGCAAAGATTAGCTAGACAACAGGATTTAGCATCCTTGCTCTAAGCTATACAAATATTGGTAAAGCCTGTGAGGTAACCTAGTCTATTCTTCAAGCTTTTTTATCATCTATTTTTCTGCTCTTTCTACAAAAGAAAGAACAATTCTATTTCAGTTCAAAGCCATGATCTGGCAGCTATTTTCAAGTCTACATGTATTATATAAGTCTTTCATTTGATTTATAGGATCTTTTCATGATGCTACATTAATTTTGCAGGACTTAATGTAAGTGCATTTAAAAGCCAAACCACTGTATGCTAAAGTATAAGAACTACGACAAAAATCTTCAACAAAGTGGATGCCTCATCGAAATTCAAAAGTTGAAAACAAAACTAATACTCACTTCCCACAAAAGTATTTATGTGATTAAGAATACAAAAGATAAGCTTCAGCTTGAGGTAATGGAAATTGGACCATATATGTTGTGGAAGTATTAGAATTATTGCTAATTTAGAACTGCTCTGTCCAAAATGATGGTGATTAGTCACACCTTAAAAGTAAAAATGGGACTGGCACTAGTACAATCAAGGAACTAAATAACTTTTCTTTTGTCTGGTTTAATTTTAGGGACTGTACCTGACACTTCTCAGAGCTTATTCCTGGCTCTGTGTTCAAGAATCACTTTTGGCAGGTCTAGGGGGAACATATAGGATGTAGGGGATCAAACCCAGATTGGCTGAGTGCAAGCCCTACTCTCTGTACTATCTGTCAAGCCTCCTGAATAACTGAATTTTATATTTCTTTTGTCTTAGTTGATTAAAATTTATTTTTAAACCTGAACATTTTGCTATCAGAGAACTTCTAAGCATGTTTGAGACACTTGGTATATAAATCTAACTTTTCAATGTGACTCATATTCTGTTTCTTTTGGACAGTGCTAATTTAAGAAGCAATATACTTTTAGGCACAAATGAAGTCTTACAAATAACTATGTAAGGGCTGGAGAGGTATTACAGCAGGTAGGGTGCTTGTCTGTATATTGCTGATACAAGTTTGATCCTCCAAATCCCATTTGGTCCCCTAAACCTGCAAGGAGTGATCCCTGAACACAGAGTCAGGAAAAAGGTCTTAAGCACTGCCGTCTGTGGTCCAAAAAACAACTAAGAATGATCTCACTAATTTTCAGGATATAAAAAACATAGAATAATACCTGAAGACAATAGAAATGAGGGGCAGGAGAGAGACTAGTCCATGGTAGGAAGCTTGCCACAGAGGCGAGTAGTAGCGGGAAGATAATGCAGTTAGGAGAGAAGAGACCACTATGACAATCATAGTTGGAAATGATCACTCTGGACAAAAACTGGGTGCTGAAATGAGGTAAAGTGATATGCATGATACCTTTCAGTAACAGTACTGCAAAGTTCAGTGTCTAAAAGGAAAATATGATAAGAGAAAGAGAGCGAGAGAGAGAGAGCGAGAGAGAGAGAGAGAGAGAGGTGTCATAGAGGCAAGCTGGGGGCAAGGGGTGGGGAGGCAGAGATGGGAGGGAAACTGGAACATTGGTGGTGGAAAATGTACACTGATAAAGACATGTGCTGGAACATTGTATGACTGCAACTCAACCATGAACAACTTTGAACTATGTATCTATCCTGATTCAATTTTTAAAAAAGAATTTTCTTATGTAGGGGCAGGGAGATAGTATAGGATTAGGGAGCATGCCTTGAATGGTATATACCCATGCACCCAACCCCTGTTCTATATCTTGCTCCTCATGCCCCTTCCCCACAACCCCCAGCAAAGATTAGTGTAGCCCAAGTATTCCCTAGTATCACAGGGCCGGAGCAGCAATGCATCCTCGGGCCCTCACATAAAACCACTAACGGCTGATGCATCTCCGAAAGTGCATCCCCACACCTTTACTCCCTTCAAAAGAAAAAGAACACAGTCAGACATTTTTATCTATTTATTTACTTATTTATTTTTAATTTATTCTTTTATTGAATCACCATGTGGAAAGTTACAAAGCTTTCAGGTTTAAGTTCCAGTTATACAATGCTCGAACACCCATCCCTCCACCAGTGCACATATTGCACCACCAAGAATCACAGTATACCTCCCCCACACCCCCCTACCTCCCTAGCCCCCCACCCCGCCTGTGTAACTAATAAATTTCACTTTTCTTTCACTTTACTTTTATTACATTCAATATTTCAACAAAAAAACTCACTATTATATTTGGAGTTTCTCCCCCCTAAAGTCGGACCTGCTGAAAAGGAAGAACTTGATCATTTGTTTTCCATTGCTGAGAATGAAGAGATATGAAGTCAAGCGGCCGCACTAGCAGCCACACGGTTTTGGATTTCTGTATTTTAGTAACTAAGTCCAGAGAAATATCTGCCAGAAATTGCATCATTGCAAGCTTGTACCTCTCAGCTACTTTAAATTCCACATATGAGTGCAATCTTTCTATGTCTGTCTCTTTCTTTCTGACTCATTTCACTCAACATGACTCTTTCCATGTTGATCCACTTACATGCAAATTTCATGACTTCATGTTTTCTGACAGCTACATAGTATTCCATTGTTTAGATGTACCAGATTTTCTTTAACCAGTCATCTGTTTGGGGGCACTCTGGTTTTTTCTAGATTGTGACTATTGTAAATAGTGCTGCAATGAATATAGAAATGCAGATATCATTTCTACTATACCTTTTTGCCTCTCCGGGATATATTCCCAGGACTGGTATTGCTGGGTCAAATGGAAGCTCAATTTCTAATTTTTTGAGAATCGTCCATATTGTTTTCCAAAAGGGCTGAACCAGTCGGCATTCCCACCAGTAGTGAAGGAGAGTCCCTTTCTCCCCACATCCACACCAACACCGGTTGCTTTTGTTCTTAGGGATGTGGGCCAGTCTCTGTGGTGTGAGATGATATCTCATTGTTGTTTTGATCTGCCTCTCCCTGATGATTAGTGATGTTGAACATTTTCTCATGTGCCTCTCAGCCATTCAGATTTCTTCTTTGGGAAAGTTTCTATTCATTTCATCACCCCATTTTTTGATTGGGTTGGCAGTTTTCTTCTTGTGGAGTTCAACCCGCGCATTGTATATCCTTGATATCAACCCTTTATCAGATGGGTACTGCGTAAACATCCTTTCCCATTCTGTAGATTGTCTTTGTATTTTGGTCATTGTTTCTTCTGAGGTGCAGAAGCTTCTTAGTTTGAGATAGTCCCATTTATTTATCTCTGTTTTCACTTGCTTGGCCAGTGGCGTGAGTCGGACTTTTTTAAAGCTAAAGGCAACCCTTATTAAGAGTCACCAATCTTGCTTAATTTTAGTGAGACTACACTGGAGAGGCTCCGTTCAGGCTTTAGGTGAGAAAGTTACCTGCTGTGTAGAATTCAGTTAGTGAAAATGACTAACTGAGTGGCCAGAGGAGTTGACTTCTGTGAAGGGAAAATAAAAGGATGAAATCCAAGGAAGGACTACAGATCATATAATCATCTACAAAGGGCAGAGGGGAATTACTCAGCCTGACAAAAGAAGTTGTAACTAGAAGTAATGGGATAAAGGTCAGAAAGAAGTGCTAGGCTTGAGACATTAATTTGAGAGGGGAAAAAACACTAGAAAGGACTCAAGGGTTGTGACGTGTGACCCAGGCTCAACAAAAGAATGGAGGACTTGACCTATAGGTCTTTCCAGCTCTGGTTTCTTGACTGTGTATTAATTTGCCAATGTGGGCAGGTGTGGCAAGCAAAGGAGAACAAATTGGATGGCAATTAAAAACTGCAGCAATACTGAAGTGAGAAGTGCCTGAACTACTGCTCGTCTGACTTCCTGAAAGAATCACACTGTGACATTTGTGTTGTCTCTTCTTGGGAAACACTACAAGGTCCCCTGTTTAATCGGTGTGTCAGCACAAAAACTGCCTTGAAGAGCATATCTTCAGACAGAGCTATTGACTGACTTTGGGGTTTCATATCTGGTACACCTGTTTGTAACTGAGTGTTCATTTCCCACCATATTTCCTTTGTGAAATAGAAGTAAAAGGAATTGAGCCTGAATCCAAAGATTGAAAACACATTGACATTCATACACACAAGCACTCAAACTTTCTTTCTCAGCTGTGTGCAGGGGAGAAACTTCCTCACAATGGCCAAGATGAGAAAAATGTAGAAAACAAGAAAGATGGCTAACTTGTAAATAGGTGTTATACTTTGGATGGAGCACAGCGGGTAGGGTGTTTGTCTTGCATGCAGCTGACCTGGGTTTGATTCTTCTGTCCCTCTTGGAGAGCCTGGCAAGCTACCGAGAGTATTCCACCTGCACGACAAAGCCTGGCAAGCTATACTCGTGGCATATTCAATATGCCAAAAACAGCAACAAGTCTCACAATGGAGACATTACTGGTGCCTGCTCAAGCAAATTGATGAACAACAACAGGACAGACCTATAGTGCTACTTTGGTGCTGGGCATAGTATGAGAACACATAGTTCAAAGACTGGGATGCATGCCTTGTATGTGCTAGGCCTCATGTTCAATTCCCAGCACCACACTGCCTGCCAAGCACTGCCAGGGGTAGTCCCAGTTCCCCTGAGAATCCCTGGAAGCCCCCCAGAGCTACTGGATCTGAGCACTAAACTGCCGTCTCCCCACAGTCAGGTCAAGTATCACCCAAAGTGGTCCCTGTGTTCCTCCCTAGCACTGCTTGGGAGTCCCATTCTCTGCCCACACCACCCCACCCACACTCCAAAGGAAATAATTCTCATTAATTTGGAAATATCACTGCAGCAACCTTTTTGATAACATCACCTATGCTTCAATAAAAAGTTAGAGAAAAAAATCAGTGATAAGTAAATTAACATTTAAAATAGTAGTTCGCCACAGAGATGACTCCATACTCTGTGCTTAGCTGATTTCATGGCACTTCAGATGGAGCAAACATTCTCTCTCTGCTTACTCCAAATGAATCCTGGCAGCCACAAACCTCCAGAAGAAAAGCCCAGGCATAGGGGACCAGTGACTGAAAACTCCAAGCCACATGGAGGTGGGTATAGGCCATCCCTTCCTATCTCCCTGCGCATCCAGTGTCCTAGCTGTTTTGGATATTCAGAAGCATGCAGCTGCTTTTGCAGCCATGCATCATCCCTTACTATCCATAACAAGTAATACAAAATAAATTATTTAACATCTGCCTGTGGGGCAGGCTTTAGTGATGGTGAGAAAACTCAAAATTGTGGAGGGAAGGTGCAATGGTGGTGGGATTGGTGTTGAAATATTGAACGTAATCAATCACTTGAACAACTTTATGAAAATAAAATTGAAAAAAAAGTAAATTAACACTTGACTTTAAGTCATTCAAGTACGTTACATTAATTCAAGAACATTATTTTCTAAATAAATTCTTCATGATCAGCAGGGTTTGTTGGATCATGAAGACATCATATCCCTGTTTCCTCACTTTAGTTTACTTCCTTGCTATTAACAAAATAAAGTTAATTATAGAAAAGAGTGATACAGCAAACTCATATATAATAACTCTAGCCATTATGCTCGATTCTGGTAATTTATTTCATGTAAACTTCAGGTAAGCGAGTGCTCATTCTCAAAATTCAGAACAGATGTGATTTTTTAAAAAATAGTTTTCTAATTAAGAACATGAATTTTAGAATCATAAGGTCAGGGTTTAAATTCAGATTCTCTCCCTTAAGAGGTGTGACTTTGGAGGTGCTTTTTTCATGACTTCCACTCTGAGTCTCAGCTTCCTCATCATTAAACGAGGCTATTATATATCACTCTCATCAGGTTATTTAGATAAGTTTATGAGTACATAAAATTCACATGGACAAGATATTCTCTTTTGTAATTGTTTATGTTGGTGTTATGTCTGCTATTATTAATACCGTAGATATCACCAATATAGCACAATAGTTCTTAGAGAAACATGAACAGTTAAGACAAGTGAAAGCAAAAATCTAAAGCAATCCAGAACTCCATATTAGAGTAGCAGGTTGCTTTATGTGCCGAATACACACTAGAAAGTAGACTCCACTCTTTATTCAGCAAAATGGCTCTTGGATGTTAAGATCAAATGGCTTGGATGAGTGTATGTGAAATAGCCATTGCATAACTCTGTTAAGGCTAAACTGGGATAAATTATTAGCATGGTCCTGGAACTGTGCTTCATTGTGCAATCAAGAGATTCTGTATGGTTTTACTTTTCATTTGTAAAAAAAAAAAAATCAAAAACTAGAACCAGAAAACATTTGGAATTTTTTTTAGTCCATAGCCAGATCTTACAACATCAGTGATTTAAACCAGGCATAGAATATGAACTCAACTAGGCCTCTAATATTTCTGCATTACTTGGTTACAGTGAACAAGGCAGTCACCGGCTGTTGTTGAAACTCTGCAGCATGCAAAGGCTAAAGGGCTCTGCTAGACAACTGGAATCTCACTTTCACAGAGTTACTCTCCTGGCATGCTGGAATAACTTACTACTACAATGCTTGAGTCTTCTGCACCATAAGTAAGAAATAAAAATATTCAATTTAATAAGCCCAGAGACTAAAATCAAAGCCACATTTTACTGCCAGAGAAACTAACAATGAGTGAAGCAAGAAGAAACAAATCTATATTCACCCTGGTTAAAATTTTCAAGAGAAAGATAGTAGAAAAAATAATTATCTGTGCAACTCCAATTGACAATGAGCTGTGACCTCCTTTCCAAAATTCTTCAAGAAGCTCATAGTATTCTATATGTCCTTTATGAAGTGATTTTCTAAATGGCTACAATCCTACCAGCCCTGCTTCCTAAAACAGGAAGTTGTTTATGTGCATCTTCTATGCTGTCTATTTGAAAGAACCATTAAGTAAAGCTGCATAGCTGCAAACAAGTACCTGAAAAGAATGGGATCAAGGCAGTGGTACAAAGCTTTGTCCCAGCAATCTGAATGCAGGTGTGAGAGACACAAACCAGGTGGCTAAAAGGCTTCTTTGTTTGAAGCTGTCAGTAGGAGGACCTGATTAATCTCATGCCCCATCCCTAAACTGCCTTTTAACTATGTCAAGACATCGCCTCACATCAGGAAGTCTACAATGACATGGCTATGTGCTAAGCTCAGTTAATGTGGCCCTAGGTTTAAACACTTCAGGTTGAAAGTGGATAATTGGTGGTAGTGGATTTTAAAAGCTCACACAGGTGCCTTTGAAAAGAGGTCAAAAGTCAAGTGCATCTCTCCCAAGAGTACTGGGGAGCCCTTCCTAAGGAGATCAAAATTCTTTTACACAAACCCCCAGGGTCTTGTAAGAACTGGTATTAATTTAGTTCTGTATGTTCCAAATAATGGAAAAACGATACCACATGTGTATATTACCAGTAACCTGGGCATATTTGTTCCAGAGAGGTAGATGTTAGATAGATTTTCACCTGGCACTTCTGGATTGCTAATGAAGTAATCCACTTTCTACCAGGGCAAAACTGGGAGTTCAGGTCAGGGTAATGAACCTTGAAAGAAGAAAAAAGCCTGAGGCAAAAAAAATAGTATAAACATAGGAATGTGTTGTCATATATTAAATGTATTTGTAAAACTAAAGCTATGGGGTTTTAACTATAACTCATAAAAAATATGGCTGTATATATCCTGACTTCAAAAAATGTGTCATTAAGCATTTTTCTCATTATTTAATATGTTTCAAAGCTCCATCATCATAACATATATTATGTGTTTTGAAAAGTACACAGACATTTGAACTATTAATTCATACATTTAAAATGTCATTCTAAAAATGTTTACTAGTCCCAATTTGGAGATCTTCCACTATTCATCTTTAGTTTTTCTTTACTCCACTTGTTAGACATGTTTACTCAATGTGTCTACTATTTATTGTACTTAATGTTTGCTGTTTATGAAAATGCTTTACTCAATGTTTAAAACAAGGACATATAATTAGGAAATTATGGTTTTTCATCTATTTTGTTTAAACATTTTTGGTCTTTGTCTGCTTATAAAAATCTATGATAGCATAGCAATTTTTTTAAGTCTTGTACATATCATTTAGAATGGTTCTTATAAAGGCGAAGCTCCAATAGCAAATAGCATAATGGTTCCTCAAAAACAAAAAAAATAAAGTAGCATTATCATATAACCTGACAATTCCACTTCCGTGCATCTTCCTCAAAGAACTGTAACCAGAAACTTAAACAAGTATTTCTATACCCAGGCAGGGAGAGGAATATTACTCACAGTGTTCAAAAATTAAAACAAACCATACACTCATCAACAAAAGATGAATAGCACAATAAAAAGTGATTTGTGGGGTGTGTGTGTGTGTGTATAAGCACCACACAGTGAAATATTATTCAGCCTTAAAAAGGAAGACAATTCTGACACCTGCTATAATATGAATAAACATTAAAGAAACGTTAATGAAACATATCAGACAAACAAGGAATGATTTCACTTACATGTGACACGTTGGGCATTCAAATTCATGGAGAGGAAAATAGAGTGATGGCTTCCAGGGATTGAGTCTGGGGAAGAAGCTGGGGAAATGGAGGTCACAGTTTAATGGACAGAGTGTCAACAGAGGGAGATGAAAAAGCCTGGAGATGGATGAGAGCAGTGGTTGCACAACAATAGGAATGTCCTGTATGCCAGTGAACTACTTGCCTACAAATGATTAAAATGCTAAAGATTATGCTAAAGATTATATTTTACCACAATAAAATGTTTAATTAAAAAAACCCATCTTTATTACGTCAGTGCTCTGGAGTTATTGCAGATTGGGTGCACTTGTTTGATGAATGCACTTAACAAGTCTGATGCACTGTTACTGATCAAAAAAAATGTGTTTCTCTTAAGATCTTAAAGATTCCAACTGGCTTGAGAAAACAGATAAAAACAAGGGTGTAGCTGACATTTTGAAATTGGTACACAAATTCTTGGACCCATTTACTCTATACTTATAATTAGGAAAGAATGTCACTAAAATCTTTAATGAAAATCACAGGTTTGTCATAGTAGTTTCACCACAAAATCATGGTTTCGCTCAAGAAATTGGGAAAGAAGAGGGAAAAGCATGTTTCAGAAATAACACTTTAATTCTGATTTAATGTTAGGCACACATGTTCATGGTATGTAACAAAATGACGCGTAAAAAGTAATATGACATTGGATGAACTGGTGTTAAACTGAATGTGTTAATTGCAGAGAGGAAAAACTTGCCAAGGCATGTCAGGAACCGAGCTTCCAATTTGAACTCAGAAAACAAAGGAAATGGCTCTATGATCTAAGTAACTGCTTTAACATTTACACAAATCCAAGAAATTCCAAGCTCAAATCCCAGGAACATAAGTGTATTTATTCTACTTAAAGTGTTAACAGAGGACAGTTCAATTAACAGCATGTTACATTTTTTGAGAAGACCTCAAACTCTCTTAACTTGCCAATAATAGTTTAAAGACTCCGCCTGTTTTAAAGTCTGGGGAAGGATTTATTCTCTACCAGTAAGGAGCTCACACTTGAAGAGCTTGCTAAAAATCCTGGTTAACCAAGAAGCTATAAAACCCCAAGTTCTCATTATTACTCACTTATCTTTCACTATTGATAGATCACAGGGGCTCAATTGATTACTTACATTTAGCAGAGTCGTCTGGTAGATCTTCACCAATAAGGAGAAAGTTTTAGAACCAAATCCTCCCAGTGTTCCGTTTCCCAGCCAATTCTCACCTACCACTAAAAGAGATAAAAATAAGGAACATTCACAAAAATGATAATAATCAGAATGACTGGGTTGTCACAAAGAGAAGTGATAGTCACACTTGATTTCTTTTTTAATCACTCTCATCATTGCTATTTAAAACAACACACACACACACACACACACACACACACAATCTCAGTAAATCAAGTACCACAGAGGTTGAGTTTTTTTAAGTAGAACTAAAACTTGGGTGATACTTTATTATTATTTATTTATTATTTTATTTTTATCATTATTAAATATTATGTTGTTAATATTTAGTGTTAGTAATTAATTTAATTAATTTAATTTTACTTTATTACTAATTTTTAATATTACTAAATATTATGGGTAAGTTTCTGGCTGAGATACCAACAATTGTCTTTCCCTGGTTATGATATTGGAAGCAGAAAAACATCTTACTCATGATTTCAGAGACTGTGCATGCCATATTACAGTTAAATTCTCAACTCGTGGCACAGTGCTGATTATGCTAGGCACTCAGTCACTGTCACTGTCATCCCGTTGCTCATCGATTTGTTCGAGCGGGCACCAGTAACGTCTCTCATTGAAAGACTTATTGTTACTGTTTTTTTTGGCATATTCGATACGCATGGGTAGCTTGCCAGGCTCTGCCGCGCGGGCTCAATACTCTCGGTAGCTTGCCGGGCTCTCCAAGAGGGGCGGAGGAATGGAACACTGGTATCCTAGCAGTGCATCGCAAACTGCTGTAGAATCAACACAAGATATTTTCATTGCAACCAGTTTTTTTTAGAAGAATGGGGAGGACTAGGACCACACCTAATTGTACTCAAGGGCTACTCCTGGCTGAGCTCAGAAGTCACTCCTATAAATACACAGAGGATCATATGTGGTGCCAGGGATTTAATAGTGATAGGTCACATCAAGGCAAGGCTTTAACCCCTGAACGATCTTTCTCGCTCTGTAACTAATTCTTGAACTTTCCACTTCACTTGATCTTTCCAAATCTTTCACTCTGTCACACTTGTCCTGTGGCACCTCAGCACAGAGGTAAGTGAAAATGGATAAAAAGTAAGATGCAAAATAGAGTCAAAAGTTAACCTGTGAAAAATTTTCAAATCTCACAGCTCAACTATGAATGAAATCGAGTGAAGTTTGGGGAAAGAGAAATAGTAGGGTAGGGCATTTGCGTTGCATGTGGCTGACCCAGGTTCAATCCTGGCATACGATATGGTCCCCCAAGCACCAACACAAGTAATTTCTGAGCTGAGAACCAGGAGTAATCACTAAGCGTCACTGGATATGACCTGCCACTTCCCTGAAAAAAATGATATCTGTTCTCTCCAGGAACAGGAAGAGCCTCAAACTGTTTATCCAGGGTTTTGACAAGAAGTCTGACCATCTCATTGGTGGGTGGCCACGAGGTCTTTTGACGTCCCATGAAATCCCAGTAACATCTCTAGTCCAGCAGTCCTCTCTGAATCGAATTACATGTCTGGCCCATCTGAGTGTTGATGTCTTGGCCAATGAGACAACATCCCTGATTCTTTTTTTTTTAATTTTATTTTTTTATTAAATCATCATGTGGAAAGTTACAGTTTCCAAATTTATCTCAGTTATACACTGCTCGAACACCCGTCCCTTCACCAGTGCCCATATTTCACCACCAAAAACCCCAGTATACCTCCCACCTCCCCACCCCCCACCCAGAGACCTGGGTCCTATGCAAACAGGATGAAAACACTATTCAGGTATCCCAAAGAGGAATTGAAAGAGCTATGCTAGGAGTATCACTTTCTCTCACTTGAGTTAGACGTGATACTTTTTATCGAATCTTACTTTTTATCCATTTTATCCATATCTCTCACTTGAGTGAGACATGACACTCCTAGCATAGCTCTTTCGATTCCTCTTTGGGATACCCGAATAGTGTTCTCATCCTGTTTGTGTAGGACCCAGGTCTCTGAGGCATACGTTAGTGCAGGAAGAACGGTGGAATCAAAAAGATGTGCCTGGAGTCAGAGGTCCTTCGTCCTCTTAATCACTTCTTCGACGCTCTTGAAGGCATTCCATGCTTCTCTCTTCCTCCTGTGCAGTTCTGGTGCCAAGTCGTTCCTCATGTTGAGTTCTTGATCCAGGTACACATAGCTGCTGCATTTGAAGATGTTTGTTTCATTGAGAGCAAATGGAGCATCAGGGACTAGTGTTAATGATAAAATTAATTATTGGTTTTAACTGGTAGTTTATTGCATATTAAGATGTACTTTGCAGATAGTAGTTTTTAACATGTTAAAGTATGGTATCAGGACCTGATATTTAATAATAAGCTATTTTTATCACATACGAATCAGTAAAATTGCTTCATATAGCAAGCTGAAAGAAATCACATTATTTTATTTTAAAGTTAGATTTTTATCCACATGCTATACTATATCTCAATTAACATCAATACTGTGGTACAGAGCCAAAAGGTAGTATAGCGGTTAAGATACTTCCTTCCCTCACACCACCTAGTGCAAAGTTAGTAATGAGTCCTGAACATCAGGGGTGTAGCCAAAAGAACAAAAAGAAGATTCAGGCATTCTGCATTCTGGAGTTACCTGTATCCTGGCATAGTGTGAATAATTTTTCTTCCTTTACTTTAACATCTCTCCCTGATTCCCTCTGGACCTATCTATCTCTGCCTCTCTCTCTCTCTTAACCACTTCTCTCTCTTTTTTTCACTCTCTTTTTCTCTCCCCCTCCCTCCTCCCCTTTTCTCTGTCTCTGTTTCTTTGTGTCTGTCTCTGTCTGTCTCTCATATTTTCTAAATGTAACTACCTACTGCACTAAAAAAAGAAAGAAAACCTCAAAATTTGTAAGGAAAACTTATGATCTAAATGCAATTTTAAATACTTGCAGTGGTGGGAGTCAGAGCGATAGTACAGCAGGTAGGGCATTTGCCTTGCATGTGGTGCACCAGGGTTTGATCACCAGCATTCCATATGGTTCCCTGAGTACCACCAAGAGTAAAGTAATTCCTGAATGCAGAGCCAGGAGTAACCCTGTGCATTACCGGGTGTGACCCAAAAAGTTAAAGAAAAAAAAACACCAATAACTATTTGGAGCTGCAAAAAAGTAATAAGCAGAAATTTTTTAATGCAATAAAATATTTGGAGTGTTGTCAATTTACAGAAAAATTATATATAGTGACTCCATCTGCAAATTTTCCTCCTGGCGTGAATTTACATATTTGCTCACTATATAAAAAGAAGGTCATACTCAGAGAAAGCAAATGAATGTTTTCAACCACAAGGGGGTTCTTGCAATCAATGACACTCCCAAGGGTCTGAGCACAGAGGCAAGGCTGCCACAGGACAGCAGGGTGAGGGTCTCAACTGGAAAGGGTCCATCTGTTTGCCAGCCTCTTCTTTGATCTGTCTATTCTGGTGATAATTATATTTTTTGTTTCACTTCTTCACATATTTGAACTTTTATTGTTTTGGCTCAGTAAATGACTCTGTGAAATAAAATTGAGGTCTGGTGGGAAGGGTTTAGGAGAAAGTCAGGATGCATGCAAGGCTTGGGTTTAGTCTCTGTCACCCTGGGACTCCAAGAACAGCCAGGTATATCCCTGGGGAGCTCAGGCCCAGAGGCCACAGCAGCATCCCAGCCTCAGTCCTCACATTGAACCTCTGGTTGGATTTATCCAATGGCTGAGCATTGTTGTCAGTGAGCCTTGGATTACCAATGTACCACCTGGGAGGGTCGCAAAATAAAATAAGATCAAAATGTACAAAGTACCAACTAGACAGGCAGTTCTCAAACCCCACACGCATATTCTCAATACCAGGGAGGATTTTTATTAAACTGATGACTATACCCCATCCGAATCTTTAATGTTGGTTCCCAGCATCGTAAAAACCTACCAGATGATTCAAACATCAATGCAGGATGGAGAAGCAGGCAGCAGAATTATGGTTGAGACTGAGCAGGTGATACAGGAATGGTGGGCAGCAGGAAAGGATATTACTTAGAGTGTAACAATAAAGGCTTACCTGCAAACCCCAGTGACTCAGAAGAGTCTCAAACTCAACTCTAGAGGGTCTTTCACAAACAGGAGGGAGTAAAAGGATAGGAGAGAGAGAGTCAGTGTGATGGAACACAGCATGTGAGTCAGTATTGCTGCATATTTTAATATTTCAAGAGAACTCAGGTAAAGGTTGGAGGTAAAGGTATGTGTGCGTATGTGAGTGTGGTACTTTAAATAATGGTAAAAAATTGTTTATAAAAGTTGAAAAACCTAGAAAACATGCTTCACAGTGCTCTAGAACCTTCCCATGTATAACTAGCTCTAAGTGCTAGAAATGGAGCACCCCTGGGGAATGCCCTGTAGAGGGCTACAAGGTCCTGATCTTCTTGCCTGAGTTACCAGCCCTGCACCCAGGACAAAAAAAAATGAACAATTTATACACTGAATATATATACAACAGAAGTAAATATCTTTTTCAGACTCATTTATCACTTAAAAATATACCTCACACTTCTATGGTAAGAGAAAATGAGTGCTTACTTAAAAACCACATTAAAGTAATTATGAGAGATGTTAGATCATAAAATTCTGTTCTAAAATGTACTCATCCATGGAATATACATATCACAAAGGGTATTTGTCCAGACTTGCCAAAGAAGACTGCTTATAGGAAAGGTGCAGACTATTCTCTATTATCTGTGATTGTTATATTCAACATTTTTGTTACTTGGACACCTTAAATAAATGAACAGGTGAGTTCTAGGAAAGTAACCTGCCCATGAATCAGAATAGGATTTTTGTTCCGGTCTTTATACCATTAGCAATGTAGCAATAAATATTATATAAATAATAAAGTAAATATTTGCAAAGGTGGTCAGTGGTGAAAATTATCTCCTAGGAGCCACCACACCTAAACACTATCAGTTAGCTAATAGATCATGTCAAAAGCAAGTACAAGATGTACAGCAAAAAGGGTGCTTGCTTTGCTTGCAGCCAAACTGGGTTCAATCTCTGGCACAACATATGATCCCCCAACCCCAACCAAGAGGATCCCTGAGCACAGAGCCTGGGCACCATTCAATGTGACCCCACCCCCCAAAATATCACGGAAACTTATACATTGAAAATCAAGGGATTATACACAAATACAAGCCCCAAGACACCAAGAAGATCAGTATATTTTAAAATCAGTATATTCCCTACTGTATATTCACAGTAGGTCACGGTTTATTAGTGATAATGTCAATACAAGGGGTTGATGCTGCTATTTTTTAAAAAGAATAAAGCAGATCAGAAATTATTGGATTTAAATGAACATAGTGAGGGTAAGAGTTATATTTAGCAAACACAGTGTTTTCATTTTTCATACATACAGTCATTTATGTATTGATTATTATAGGTTTTTCTTGCTATGGGTCACAATAAAAATAATTAGTTTAAATTATTCTTTTTTGTTTTGCATTCTGGGTCACACCTGGTGATGCACAGGGGTTACTCCTGGCTCTTCACTCAGGAATTTCTACTGGCGGTGCTCAGGGGACCATATGGGATGCTGGGATTCGAACCTGGGTCGACCGCATGCAAGGCAAACACCCTACCTGCTGTGCTATTGCTCCAGCCCCTAAATTATTATTGAACTAATAGTAAAGATCACTTTTCTTTCTATACACCAATAGAAGGTTGGAGCTTATTAGGAAGACCCAGCCAGTCAGATATGTATATAAATCTTAGTATCTAGAGGTCCTTGAAAAGGTGCAAGAGTATAGGATCCAGTTACCTGTGAATACCTCCAGGAAATACAGAAGATGTTGCAAAAGGAGAGGATCATTTTGTGTTATATATACAATATGCTGTTACACATTTATGAATTGTAGTTTTCAAAAATAAAGGAAAGGTGAATGTCTTAGAGGCCTAGTTAGTGACTAATGAGTTAATTGATACAAAGCAGGTCAACATCTTTCAACCACAAACCATGAGAAAGGAAAGTGAAGGAAGCCATGTCTGACAATGGAAATTAGGTAGTAAAATGGCAGGAATGCGAGCAACAGAAGTCAATCTAATGGAGCCTATTGGCCGTGTCCTCCTAATTTATAAATAAGGTACCTATGATTTGAGACAGTTACAAGACATAGAAAAAAATCCTAAAAGGAAAAAAAAATCTTAGAAGGAAAAACATGCTGGAAATATTTGAAATTTGGAGGAAAGTGAAACTCTGGGTGAAAAGCAAAAGCTGTGGAAAATCTATCACTCATGAAAAAAAAGTCTCTGGCCTGCTCTTCAAGCCCATATTCTCCCTTGAACATGTATCTCACTTGCTTGTCTGTCTCTTTTTCCACTCTGAAGAGGCCCATGTTCTCTCTTGAACACAAACTTCCTCTCATTCTCTCCCTTCTTATATTTCTGAGTAAGTTTCAGTTAAAACATGTTGTAAAGAAGAAAGAAAAAGAAGAGGAAGAAGAAGAAGAAGAAGAAGAAGAAGAAGAAGAAGAAGAAGAAGAAGAAGAAGAAGAAGAAGAAGAAGAAGAAGAAGAAGAAGAAGAAGAAGAAGAAGAAGAAGAAGAAGAAGAAGAAGAAGAGGAGGAGGAGGAAGGGGGAAAGGAAGGGAAAGAGGAGGGGAAAGAGAAGGAGGAGGAGGAAGAAGAAGAAGAGAAGGAGGGGTAGGAGAGCAGGAGGAGGAGGGGAGGGGAGGAGGAAGAAAAGGAGGAAAAGAGGTAGGGAAGGAGGAGGTGGAGGATTGGATGGGGAGGGGGAGAACAGGGAGGAAAGAGACAGGGAGGTTCATGAGAAGGATGGGAAGGGGAAGGAGGGAGAGGAGGAGGAGGAGGAGGAAGCAAAAGAAGCCTATAAGGAATGTCTGTCTAATGACCAGAGAGCCCTGAACTGTTAGGAAATTATGGAGCCAGGAAGAAACAAGCTGCCCTTAGACCACCAAGATTATGAGGGCCTCCTGTGGCCACACAGTAGAGGAGTAGCTGTCCTCTCTACTCTGCATATGTCCTTAACACCAGGCTGAGGCAGCATCCTTTAGCACAGAGCCCAAACTCCTGCATTCAAGAGTCTTACCAGATTCATGGTCAGGCCTCTAGAGAGCTCTAGGAGCACTTGGATTTTACTTCTCTGTCTCTCCATTCTTCATAATTCTATGGTTTGAGCAGCCTCATTTCAGTTAACACATTTAACAACATATAATTTATTTTTCCCCAAATTTTATTTTATTAAAGCACTGTGAATTATAAAGTTAATCATGGTTGGGTTTTTGACGTACGATGTTCGATCACCTATCTCATAGTCAATGTCAACATCCCTCCACCAGTATTCCCAGGTGCCCTCTTGTTCCCTCCCTCCCCCAGGTCTACCCTGCCATTTTGACCGGCACCTTTTATGTTTGGGAAAGACAAAAGATATTTTCACGTTTCCAAACAGATCTTGTTGAAGAAGCAGTTTTGATCATATAAACAGCACATCACTGTATAGGTTTTGCTAACTGACCAGCTCTTATGCTTCATGTTAGTAGCATTAACATCACACTTACTTTGTCTGGTCCTGCTATCTCCAACAGGTCCTTTGACTATTGTTACAAAACTGGTCATTCTATTTTATGCCTACTATCTTGGAGATGATAGCAAGTAGTTTCTTTAAATTGCCAATAACTATACTTGAATGGCAACTATATAACCTTTATATAGTTAAATGAAACTAAGGTCCTGGATGCCAAGATGTTTTAAGCAGCATTTTCAAAGGAAGCAGGCTTCTGAGCCCTGATTTCTAATAAAATGTGCATCACTTGTATTACTTGTCATCCCATTGATCGTCGATTTGCTCGAGTGGTTGCCAGTAATGTCTCCATTCGTCCCTGTCACGTGCTAGTGTAGCCCAATGGTATCTGCTCGCTCCAGGAATATGAAGAGCCTTAAAGCATTCATTCAGGGTTTTGAAGAAGCCTGACCATCTCATAGATGGGCAGCCACCCGGTCTTTTGACATCCCATGGAATCCATCGGTAATAGCTCTAGTCCAGCAGTCATCTCTAAATTGCATTACATGTCCAGCCCATCAGATTTTTGATGCCTTGGAAAACAGCGTCAAGAATCAGAGACAGCGTCCCTGATTCTTGATCGTCAATGGAGGTTGGAACTCCAGATTCCTTCTCTCACTTGAGTGAAACATGATACTCCAAGCATAACTCTTTCGATTCCTCTTTGGGATACCCAAATTGTGTTCTCATCCTGTTTTCGTAGGGCCCATACACCCAGGTCTCTGAGGCATATGTTAGTGCAGGAAGAATAGTGGAGTCAAAAACATGTACCCGGGGCCAGAGCTTCTTGGTTTTCTTAACCACTTCTTCGATGCTCTTGAAGGTGTTCCACACTGCTCTCTTCCTCCTGCGCAGTTCTGGCACCAAGTCATTCCTCATGTTTAGTTCTTGACCCAAGTACACATAGCTCCTGCATTTGGAGATGTTCATTCCATTGAGAGCAAATGGAACATCAGGTACTAGTTCGTTTTTCATGAACATTGTCTTGGTGAGATTCAGCTGCAGTCCAACCTTTCCACACTCACAGTCGAAATCGCCAGCATTTGTGTCACTTGGCTAATGTTTGGTGTTATTAGAACGATGTCATTAACAAAGCAGAGGTGGTGTAGTTGCCAACCATCTATCTTCATTCCCATTCCTTCCCATTCCAGTTGTTGCACGACATTCTCGAGGATGACACTGAAGAGTTTCAGTGAAATGGTATCACCCTGCCAAACCCCTCTCTTTATGTTGATGATCACTTCCTTGTAGAATGGTGAGATCCTAATGGTGAATCCGTAATACAGCTCACAGAGGATCTCGATGTACTGAGTTTGAATGCCCTGTTTGGCTAGGGTTTCGATAACCCCTTCAGTCTCAACAGATCAAAGGCCTTCTATAAATCAATGTTATTTATTGATTTGAATGTTAGACAGAGCGGCATCTTGAACTCTCATGAAACCTCAATGAGCTTGGTCACTGTGTGGCTGTGTGGATATGGTCGATTGTGCTGAATCCTTTTCAGAACCCAGCTTGCTCACATGGTTGTCCTTTGTCTAGTGTTCTGTCTATTATATTCAGGATGACTCAAGTGAACAACTTGTAGATGACAGAAAGCAGGCAGATTGGGCGATAGTTGCCGATGTCCTAGATGTCTCTCTTCTTGTACAACAGACGATCCTGCTGGTTTTCCACTGGGACGGAACCTTGTATAGGGCAGGTAGCGTGTGAAGAATCAAGCCAGTGTATTGATGAGTACTGGCGGCAGATTCTTCAGGTGTTCAGGTCTGACCTTGTCTGGACCGGGTGCTGTATGCGTCTTTACCGACAGATGAAATGGCGTGTCAGATTTCAGAAGGGAGGACGTTGGGAATGACATATCCATCCTGCATAATTTGGTATGTGGGCAGGTGGACGTGGCTGTCAAAGAGATCCGAGTAGAAGTCATGAATAATCCTCTCCATTGCCCTTCTGGAAGATGTGATAGATCTATCAGGACATCAAATGGCAGTCATCTTGGTCTTGTAGTTGGCGAAAAACAGGCAAGTGTTGCAAATACTTTTTCTGGCTTCTGCCGCATCAGCCAACACTGCTGCTCTTCTCTCTTTGAGGTCTTCCTTTATCGCTTCTCTGCACAGCTTTGCAAGCTCAGACGTTAGCTTGTGATTGCTTGAGGCTCGTGCCAAATGACGTTGGTGAATGAGCTCAAGAGATTCCGAAGGCAGGCATCTGTTTGTGGCTTTTCCACTCTTAGCATTCCTCGTGCAGTCATGGAGGTGCTGAACCAGTCAATCTTATTCCTCTTCGATGTTAATGATGGCATCTTCCCACGTTGCCGCAATAGTGACAAAGAGCTCCCAGTTGGTGGTCATTCTGGGAGTTCTCTTTTTAAACTTAAACTTTGGAGTTTTTTCTCCCCACTCTGTGAAGTAGAATTTTGCATGAAGGAGACAAATTTATGCAAATTTTGTGGTCCGATCTCATTTGGAATTTTGGGACAACAGCAACTTCAGTAAGGAAAAACCGTCAATTGAATATGATGTGATCAATTTCATTGTGGAACTTTCCACCAGGAGACTCCCATGTCCAACGTTTAGATTCGGCCTTCTGTAACTGTGAGTTACCATGGATGGTCATGGTCGACATGATGAACAGTCTCTCACCCTGTTCGTTCTATCCTAGGCCATGGGTCCCGATGTGGAGTTCTTCAGGCAACCTTCTTGGTCCTATCTTGGCATTAAAATCACCGACAATGATCTTATAGAAGGTGTGGTCTTCTTTATAGAACTTCTCCAGCTCCAATTTCTTCTCAATTTCTTCTTCATCGTAGTTGGATGTAGACGATGAAGATAGAAACTGCCGGCAGTGAGCCACATCTATTCGAGCATAATCATCCAAATCGGGTTGTTAGGCATTCGAATGAATGAATGCTCGTGGCCAAGTTCATGTTGATAAGGACACTGTTGTCACATGTTCTGAGAAACAGTTCTTCTCAAGTGTCTAAAATGGCGTGATGTTATCGATGCCTTCTCATTTCGGTAAGACCAATGATGTCGTACTTGATCTTCTGCGCTTGCAGCATTAGATCTTCAATGGATGCTTCCCATGCCAGCATACCTGCATTGAAATTACAGATAGTCATTTTAGTTCTTCTTTGTTTTGGCAGTCTAGTTCATGCCTGAGATTTTATCAGACTCTCCTTGTTCATCCTTCTTAATGCTGCCATATTGGAGCTCTTTCAGTGTCAGGCGAATGAGGCCCTTTCTTGTCACTGTTTTTGGCATATTGAATATGCCACAGGTAGCTTGCCAGGCTCTGCCGTGTGGGCGGGTTACTCTCAGTAGCTTGCCGTGCTCTCCCAGAGGGATGGAGGCTTTTAGGGAGGCCTCTAATCGCCCTTACAGGTGTTACCATGGTTCACACCATATTTGAACCCCATCAAGTATGGTGCAGAAATTTTGGAAAATGGGTATTGTCTTATGGTGTGTCCTGAAAGCAGTCTGGAGCATGGTGGTGGCTGGGTGGTGGAGGCAGTGAAGTGGGCCGATGAGGTATTTACCTGGCACTGGTAGTGTGGGTCATCTGGGTTTGATCCTGGGCGCCGGAGATTGGAGGAGGCAGACAGAGGATCTTATTTCCAGGTCTCATTGAGCCTGGGGTCCAAGGTCACAAAGTTCTGCTTTACCTGGTTCTGTGGGGCTTCACTCATGCATGAGGTTCGGCCTGTGTGTCTGGAAAGTGGCCTGGAGCATGGTGGTGGCTAGGTAGTGGTGCATAGTGCTGAGTAAATGTACCATTACCCACTTGAATAAAGCAACTCTAAGCTAGGTCTTTGTATATTTTTTTGCCAAAGTTAGAAAATATATTTGACAGAGCAAGAGATAAATTACTTCCATAAATTAATATAAGACCCCATGTCATCATCATATCACTCTATATAAAGAATTACTCATAAATAACACATATTTTATTATATTTGAAGTTTTAATACTAAGCAGTGGTGAGTACAGAAAGCACTGAGTACTTATTTAATGTTTATGAACAATGGGATGACAGTGATACAGTGATACTCATTTTATGTCTATAAAGCATGTGCTTCATAAACTTAGTAAATAAGAGAATAATGAGCAAACTCACTAGAAAAGCTTAATAAAAGGTCTTTTTATACTTGACAGTGGATGATGATCACCACAGAACAACTAAATTATTAAAGCAAACACTAAATCTATTTCTGAAATCTTATAATTACAAGTTTTCCCTCTATAGGCTTTCCTCAATTCTGGTTATCAAGAAAGCTGTGAAATACCTTGACCTCATATTTTATGGCAGTTAAGGTATATAAATTCTCTCCTGTCCTATTGTCAGTACTTGCTGCACTGTTTAATATTGAAAGTTTCACTCTTCTAAGTCCCTCTTAATCATATTGATGATGACCTATTTTTATGAGCTGTGAAATCTATTTTTATATTTTCTCTTGTTCTCTACTATTTTATTGAAAGGAGTTATATTCCTTTGTAAGTAGCACACAAGACATCCCCATACCCAAACATAATTCTTTTTCTCTTTCCACCTACCTTTTCTTCTTTCACAACAGTTTGATTTAAAACCAAATACCCAGATTAAAGTCAGACTCTTAATGTTAAATGCATTTTTACAGAGACAAGTGTCTATGAAAGAAATTTTATGGGAACAAATGATCAATTGCTATTTTGAAAGCAACTCCTACACAGAGACTAAGTAAATTGTCAAAGGGTTCATTGTATTTCTCACACAAAGACCAATAGCTAGAATGTTCAAGAGGTAGTCTAATTATTTTAGATGCCCAAGTTTCATATGTTAGAATTTCTTTGTTTGTTTTTAGTAAAATTGAATGAGATAGGCAACAGTAGTTTCAGATTAATTTACATTATTCAGATTCTCTCAATGTTTATTCAGATTATCAAACATTTATATTAATTTTATCTGATTAAATATAAAATAAATAGTTTCTAAATTATTCTTACTGAGCAACCGTAGTACTTTTTGTATTATGGAAGAAAATTTTCAGTCTTTATGAGAAATAAATAGACCCACATCTGCGGCAACAATTTGACACTCTTGAAACCACTTGAGAACCTCATTTTATTAGAGCTAATTGTGGCAGATGTTCTGTGGCTAAAATTATTTTCTAACCATTGGATTTCTAGCTGGACCAGTAGTAATATTAACAGTAATTAATACAATGCCAGTTATAGACACACGTCTTCTTTGAATAATTTCATTTGGAATGAAGTAAATAACCATATATATGCATCTATATGCATTTATATGTATGTAATACTATATACTCACATTTACTTCGATACTTAACCTTTTTGTTAAGACAGAAGCTACTCTCGCAAATCAATTTTTTACTAAATATTATAGGATTAAGTACTAAGTACAATGACCCTGCCTCCTCTGAAATGGAACACAGTCTTACTAACATGCTCTTTGGTGTTTGAATATCAGAGTAAGGAGGAAAGAAAACAAGCCAGTAGATAGAAGTGGTTAGTTACTGTAGAGTGATGAGTCATTTCTCAAGGAACTACTGTTCGTAGGCAAATAAATGAACTATAGATGTGGAATATGAAGAGATCTTCCCTGATATCTAGTTATTATTATTAATTCAAATGAATAAAGTTATATTGACTTCTAGGTACTCTTAGTAAGAAAAAAATTAATTTGACATCATTTAGAGGAATTACTCCATGCCCCTTAGGCAAAGAAAGAAAGCGATCTTTGTATGTGAGATGAATAAACAAAAACAAAAAGATCAAAACAAAGATATTATGTGCACCTGTAGTACCCAAAATAAAGTACCCTGAGTCCTTTCCAATTGCAATGTCTTCCTGATTAAAAAGAAAGAAAGAAAAACCTTATTCCCTTATTCTTTTGCAAGAGAATTACATATGACAATCGAATGAGAGCACTGTTTCTTCCCAACATGCCCAAACAATCACCAACCTTGATCCCTTTGATCATTCTTATCCCTTCAATAGCAGGGTTTATTTGAGAACCCAATCCTTCTAAATTTTAGTATTCCTTTACATGCAAACTGCCTTTTGTTCCTTAAAAATTTTGTTCTTGAATCCTCTATTTTCTTGTCACATTGTAAAGCTTAATAACATATAAATAAAGATGAAAAGTACATATACTTGGCAAACAAATATGACCTCCCTCAGTGTTCTCCATCAGCATGTTCAAAGACCATTTGCTTCCAACTGGGCAAATAGAGAGGGTTCCAAGCAAACAGCTCAGCGAAATGAAAGGACAAGTGTTGCTCAATGAAAATCAACTCTTCAGGGAAAGAACATCTTAAAGATAGTCCGGATTCTGTCCAGGAAGTTGAAGCAAATAAAAAGAAATTTGATCTAGTTGGTATTTCATGAGTCTTTGCATTTGTACTTGATTTTCTAACACACTACAAAATCCATCTGGAAAGGCACAAGACACACTTCTAAGAACTACATCTAAATAAGCCTGTGGTACAGAAGGTAGACCCAAGTTGGAACTTAAAGAATTTGTTTGCAAATACAAAACATTTCAAATCAACCAGGACAAAGTATTACTTGACTTAATGAAGTCAATAGGATATATTCATTTTTATTTTTTTCCAGAATCAGAGATTGCTAAATCTGTCCATATTCTAAAAACTTTTAGAACATAGCAATTTTTTGGAACCCAGAAATCAAGATGGTATCCTTCTCAGGCATGTATATGAACTTTCCAGACAAGCAAACGTTTTTGCGTAGTAGGAAAGTAATATATTCTTTAAAAGAATCGAGATCACAAATTTAATGTGCAGTTAATAATAAAGGCAAAGTTCTTTTTATAGCTGTATATTTTTAAAATAAGTCTTATTAAACTTTTTTACATTTATAACTTATATAAAAATAAATAAAATATAACAATCTGCATTAATGCTTGGTCATTCCATTTTAATTGAATTATTCCATGTAAATAAAATAGTCCTTTCTTTATATCTCTGGTCCTAGAAATTGAATGATAGACTGAATTTTTTAATTGGAGGTAAGTTGTAAAATAAGGATGAAAGTTGCTCTCAGAAGCAATAATGACTTGAAATATTTCAGAACTCTTTTCCAGTCCCATCTTTCTCCCTACTATTTATTCTTTCCCTTGTTTTATATTACCAATCTTCCTTTGAAAATTTCATCTTTCAGTTCAGTAACTCCTTAACTCCTCCAAACTCCATCTCTAATCATTTTGTCTTATATATAATTAGCCTAACAAAAACCAAAAATTAGATTTAGAAAATTTATACATTGTTTACATTTACAAAATTTTACTACATATATTGTACTTATTTATTTAACTATTAAAATCCAGGACCAGAGATGTGGCTCAGTGGCAAAAAAACCAAGCTTCACAAGTTTAGCCCTAGGTTTGACCTGGAACTACAGAAACTTAAAAAGCCACAAATAAGTAGTAGACTCTAAGAGCCATAGAGTCCTGTGGGTGGATTAATGTCTTTTTGTTTTTGTAGTCATTGTTTTGTTTTGCGGCTTACACCTGGTAGTGGTCAGTAGTTACTCTTGGCTCAGTGCTCAAGAGTTACTCCTGGTGGTACTTGGGGTACCATTTGTGGTAACAAGTGATAAGACTATATTGCAGGCAGCCATAAGAATATTTTCATACTCCACCATACTGCCATATACCCAAGAATATAATTTACACTTGCTTAAAAGTCAATTTGTATCTTATGTATAAATTTTATGGAAAGTATAGCTAAAGACCAGAACTAAGTGTTGAGGGAACCATATAAGGTTTCATGATTATTTTGTTGTTCAAACTAAAACTATGTAGCCTTAACTAGCATAATGCATTTTGAAGGGAAGGAAAATATTTCTTACACAAAGATAAAAAGGACTAAGGGATTACAGAGTGAATTCTGAAGAACAAATTAATAATAACAGTCATATAATCTAAACCACACTAATGATAGGTTGTACTTTTTACAGCACTTAATACTTTTCAAAGATCTTTCACCTACATCATCCAGTTGACTGAAAAGGATGCGTAATTTTTCTCCCACGCTAAGGACTATCCTATAAAAAATGTATTTAAAAAGAATTCCTTTAGATTTTCTATATATATATCTTAATGGAGATAAAAGATACAATCTAATGTGACATAAGGGAAAAACTCAAACAGTGAAAACTGCCTGATGCTAAGACAGGTGCCAAAAAATTTAATCTAATTTCCTCAAGACATTTAGGAATGTGACATATACTTTATTTACTGGACTGGTTTAGGTGCAAGCCTATCAATGGAATGAGTTAACTATGCTAGCAAGTAAATATATGTCATAAGTATTCTACATTATTAATGTAGAGTAGCAACTCTCTCACCACTCAGAGGCCATTAATCTTACTCTGGAGCAGAACCAGTGTCCTGAACTAATGGTTCCATCCAGTGGTTGGCATGAGAATCATTATCAGTCAACACAGTTTCTCCATTACTAGGTTTCTTCATACTTAGGATGATGCCTATGTGTATTATCCTTTTCCCTGATCCCATTTTTCTCCTTAGAGTTCCTATTCATTCTAATTTTATCTCTTGGGGGCTATGGAATGTTCTACTTCCTCTTGTACAGGAGCCTTTATATCTATTTATCCTCTTGCATCCGAGTTCAATGTTGCCAATTTATAAAGAGAAAAGAAAACACTTCAGAATCTTAGTTTATCAACTTGGAGCACACTTTAGATTATCCATGTCCCTCAGAAATGATGATTATAATATTCTAAGTATAGTTTTGCCAGAGCAAAGTACTCAGGAATGCCACTCTCCCAGGCTAGTAACAAGAGTCTAAAAAGATACTTTGTTGGCAGCAACACCTTTCAGTTGTCACACTTTCTATAACTAAACCTCTTAATCTTCTAAATTATACAAATTAAGGGTTCGGTGCTAAGTCTTTGAAAGAACTCAAAATTCACTTTATAATCTCCATGCTTCCATTTATGTCCTTATTTTCACCTAATCAAATCTGATAGGCTTCAAGCCCCAACACTAAAACTTAACACTACTAAATGCTTGCTGACATTTTATAGTTTCTGTATTATTTAATTAGTGTTTTTACAACAGTAGTCTTTCTGGTATTTGTTTATGGTAATTCAGTTTTTAGCTGCATTTCAACTTAAATAGATTGGTACACACATATGTAGTGTGTTATATACATATGTGTGATAAACACGGAGTTCCATAAACACATCTTAAAATTTTATTTCTTTGGGAAATGTATTCCATCCTACTAACAATAAACTCAAAATGATTTTTTGACACACAACTTTATTTTTGAATTGATAATTTACTACAGGCTAAAATGGACTGAACTATATTTATTTTCACAAGTACTTGCATTTTGATTAGAATCACAACATGTTGTCAATCTTAACTCAATTTTTTTGCCTACACTCTCCATCAAAAAGGATTTCCCTTGTGTATTAATTAACATTTGCATCTATGTAAACTTAAATAATTTGCAGACAAGTACATTTTACAAATGATGTTTCAGGATCCCCTTCCCAGTTTGATGTTACACAGATAAATTGTCTAATTGGGGTTTTCATAGAATAGCTAGTTAAATTTCACTGGCTCATCACTAGGTTCTATAAATTATCTCACATTATTTACTTAAAGATCTGAACATTAGACTATAATCCATAAACTACATTGAAGAAAAGTTCAGCAGAACTAGCCAGGAAATTGGCCACAAGAGAATCTTCAATGAGATAACCACAGTGGTAAAGACAACAAAAACAAAAATAAATGGGACATCAAATTTAAAAGCCTCTGCACAGCAAAATCAACTCAAGCTATAATAAAAAGACACCATACTGAATGGGAGAAAACATTTACAAAGAATGCATCAGATAAAGGATTGCTACCCAAGATCTATAAAGCACTCACAAAACTCAACAACAAAACGTCAAATGACCTTAACCACAAATGGAAGATATGAACAGTTTTCCAAAAAGGACATCCAGCATTCATATGGAAAAGTGTTCATCATACTCATGATTACGTAAATACAAATTAAAACAACAATGAGATATCATCTCACACAAGTGAGAGTAGCACTTATCAAAAATTTTGGAAACAGCCATTATTGGTAGGGTTATGATGAGAAAAGAACCCTCATCCATCGTGGGTGGGAATATCATCTGGTTGAGCGTCTATGGGAAGCAACATATAGAGCTTTCCAAAACACAGGAATAGGACTACCGTATGATCACAATACAAAGATATCATTTCTTGGTGTATATCCCCCAAAAACATAAACACATAATTAAAAGAATATATGCACCCCTAACTTTATCACAGCACTTATCATGATAGTCAAGTTGTTTAACAACCCAAATGCCCAATGGATAAGCGCATGAAAAAGTTGTATATATACACAATGGAATACTTTGCATTTTCATGACAGAAAACTCATGCCATTTGCAGCAACATAGGTAAAACTAGAAGAGTATATCATGCTGAGTAAATTCAGTCAGAAGGAAGTAGATAGATACAAAATTATCTCTCTCATAAGTGAGACTTACAGATACACAGCAAGTAGCAACAAAGGACCAAAGGGGAAATAATGGGAGAGTAGAAGGGTCCCTTTCTCCCCACATCCTCTCCAACAGCGGTTGTTTTTGTTCTTTTGGCTGTGTTCCATTCTCTGCAGTGTGAAGTGGTATCTCATGGTTGTTTTGATCTGCATCTCCCTGATGATTAGTGATGCAGAGCATTTTTTCATGTGCCTTTTGGCCATTCGTATCTCTTCCTTGGAAAAGTTTCTGTTCATTTCTTCGCCCCATATTCTGATGGGGTTGGATGTTTTCTTCTTGTAGAGATGAACCAAGTGCCTTATATGCCCTTGATACCAACCCCTCATCAGATGGGTATTGGGTGAATATCCTTTCCCATTCTGTAGATTGTCTTTGTATTCTGGTCACTGTATCTTTTGCGGTGCAGAAGCTTTTTCATTTAATATAGTCCTATTTGTTTATCTCTGTTTCCACTTGGTTGGTCAGTTGTGTGTCATCTTTGAAGATACCTTTAGCTTCAATATCGTGGAGGGTTTTGCCAATCTTGTTTTCGATGTACCTTATGGATTGTGGTCTGATGTTGAGGTCTTCAATCCATTTTGACCTGATTTTTGTACATGGTGTCAGGTCAAGGTCTAAGCCCATTCTTTTGCTTGTGGTTGTCCAGTTATGCCAACACCATTTGTTAAAGAGGCTTTCCTTGCTCCACTTCACATTTCTTGCTCCCTTATCAAAGATTAGATGATCATACATTTGGGGTTGTGGACACTGCTGGTGGGAATGCCGTCTGGTTCAGCCTTTTTGGAAAACAATATGGACGCTCCTCAAAAAATTAGAAATTGAACTCCCAGCAATACCACTGGATATCCAGCAACACCAATTCTGGGAATATATCCCAAGGAAGCAAAAAAGTATAGTCAAAATGACATCTGCACTTATATGTTCATCTTATATGTTCATCGCAGCACTGTTTACAATAGCCAGAATCTGAAAAAAACCCTAGTGCCTGAGAACAGATGACTGGCTAAAGAAACTTTGGTATATCTATACAATGGAATACTATGCAGCTGTTAGAAAAGATGAAGTCATGAACTTTGCATACAAGTGGATCAACATGGAAAGTATCATACTGAGTGAAATGAGCCAGAAAGAGAGGTATAGACATAGAAAGATTGCACTCATCTGTGGAATATAAAATAGCAGAGTAGGAGACTAACACCCAAGAATAGTTGTATATAATAACAGGAGGTTGGCTCCATGGCTTGGAAGCTGGCCTCACATGCTGTTGGAAAGGCAGCCCAGATAGAGAAGGGTAAAGTAAAATGTGATTGGAGATCCCTCACTGGAAGGGAGATATGTGTGAACGTAGACTAGAGACTGAACACGATGGCCACTCAATACCCCTATTTCAAACCACAACACCCAAAAGGAGAGAGAGAACAAAATGGGATGCCCTGCCACAGAGGCAGGGTGGGGTGTGGGGTATGTAATTGGGGGGTGGGAGGGATACTGGGTTCATTGGTGGTAGAGAATGGACATTGGTGGAGGGACGGGCTCAGACACACTGTATGAGGGAAACATAAGCACGAAAATGTGTAAATCTATAACTGTACCCTCACGGTGACTCACTAATTAAAAAATAAAAATTAAAAAAAAGAAAGAATGGGAGAACTGATCAACACAATTGAGTTGGTGAGATGAGGTTTATTTAAGGGGAGGAGCATTGGGGTACTTGAGAAAGGGAGGTAGGTATACTGTGATGGGTACAATTTGGGAATTATGTGCATGAGAAACTACTGTCAACAGTGCTGTAAACCACAGAATTTTGATCAATAAAAACTTAACAAATAATATTTATTATCCAGCATCACAAAATAAATACAATTGCTTTATCTCCAATAAAAATTTCTTCCAAGAGGGGCTGGAGTGATGGTAGTGGGTAGGCGTTTGCCTTTCATGCAGCTGACCCAGGTTCGATTCCCACCATCCTATATGGTCCTCCAAGCACCACCAGGCATAATTCCTGAGTACAGAGCCAGGAGTAATCCCAGTGCATCACTGGGTGTGACCCAAAAAGCCAAAAAAATTCTTCCAATACATTCTTCACATTTACAATGTGATCATTCCACATATATAAACTGAAGTATAGCAAACTCACTTTAAATTTTGTATATTTGCATTACATTCAGAATTATAGGACATTGACACTTAATAGTTATTAGGCTTCAAAGTTAAATAATTGGTATTAGGCTTCAAAGGTAAATAATAAATTGTGTATTTTCAAAGTCCTATAAAGTTCCTTGAGTTTTAGGAGATATTATGTACATAATTCTATGTATATTTTCCTGTATAGGAGGCACTTACATATATATTTATATGCGTATATATAGCAACATGTTACAAACTATGAAAAATGCACAAAGCACAATTTTATAGTGTGTTTTAATTCATTGTTTTGGTTTATGGCAAAGTTTCCTTCTTAATGACAGGGACCTTAGTCAATGCCACCAAAAGTATACTAGTATTAGAATGTATGCTATAAATAATTATTGTTTACTGCACATCTACCACATTCACAAACTGTTCTAAGCAATGAGGTTATATCAATGGTGATATGTATGGGGTTATATTCAGGAGGTTATATCAAAGGTCAAAGATAACTGAATAGACTAAATACCGTCCTCATAAAGTATACATTGGTTGACAAACAAATACATAGAAAGTCTAAATACTAGGTGGGGGCGGGGGGGAATCATATAAAGAGAATGGAGGGAGATGTTCAGGTCAAACAATCTAGTGACAAGTCAGTAATTTTTAATAAAATGTTAAGGAAAAAGCCGAGGAGGTGGCCTTTGAACCAAGTCCTGAAGCAGGTGAGAAAATGAGTCAGGCCTAGAGAAGTGTGGTCCCAGAGAGAAGGAAGAGCCTCTGGGGGGTTGAATGACAAAGAGCTGATAACTGCTGGGTAGGGGTAAGAGATCAGAGAGGTGGCAGGAAGCCAACTGTGTGGAGCCTTTTAGGTTTCCGCTCTTTGAGTGATGTGGGAAGCCACTTGAAGGTTTCATGCAGTTGTGTCATGGTCTGACTATGCACCTCAAAAGGACATCCAAGACTGTCACTATCTTTTGTCTTTTGCATTAGCTTTTCTCTGTTATGCCTTGCTTGCACTGCAGTAACTTGCATTTATTTCCCTGATTGCTGTTTTTCTTTCACCTCCCTTCCTCAGCTTCTTCGATTCTGTTTGATTCTCACTCAGTTCCATAACTCGCTCTTGTACCTACTCTGACAGTACAGGTGTTCCTCATCCAGAATGCCTTCCCTAATTCCTCAACCCTGGGCTGGCAGAACCTTGTTCAGAGTCTCTGAGATTCTAGATTATAGTGTAGACTGTAGAAAACACCTATAATTAGCTCTAGATAGCGCAACTATTCAGAGCCATTCCCAAGTCATGCAACATGACACCTAACATCTATATACTTAAAGCACCCAGTAAACATTTGTTAAACAAACAAACAAATAAATAAATAAATAACAGTGATAGAACAGAGAATTGGGGAGGAAAACCTCTCCTGTGAAGTTTTATTGATTATCTAGGATCTTTCTAGATTGTTCTGGTATCCTTTTTGAAGAATTTTGTTTTCCTTTATTTATTTTATAGTCACTCAGGTTTAATTCTGATTCCATTTTCCTGGACTTTAAATTTATTGTGTGTTAAAAGAATTAAAAAAAAAAACTATGATGTTTTTCCTTTGTCAAACTTAAAGCAAACTTAGAGGTAAGAGATGAGCTATCCTAATACTACTGTTGGAGGATTTTTAAAAAAATGTTAAGCTATTGTAAGATGTGTGATGCTATTTCTAAATCAGACTAAAATATGCAGCCCAAAATAAAACTTATTTTGGATATGAATATGTGTTGGGGCCACAACTAGCAGTGTTCAGGGTTAACTCCTGGCTCTATGCTAAGGAAGCACTTAATGGCGATGATTCAGAGACCAAATGTGGTGCCATTGATTGAACCTGGGCCTGCCCCTTATAAAACAAGGACCTGATCCATTGTACTATCTCTCTGACCACACAACTTACTTTTGTATGGTTTTTTTTAAATATGCCTAAAAACAATTTATGTTTTAAGGCATAGTTTGAAATCCACATTCTAAGATGTGAAGATGGAAATCAGAGATAGTCAGGCCTGGTGTTTAGTTTGCTATCTGGCAGTATTCTTGTCTTACAGATTACCAGTGCTCATAGTAATTTCCTTCACAGATGTCATTTGAGCTTCCTAAGTGGGAAAGAAAGAGGAACAGAGTGTGAAAAAGCAAGAGTACTTGGTAAGATATAACCTCGTCTTAACGCTAACCTGGAAGGGTGGCTACAAAGTCCTTTATCATCTTTGGAGGGGAAAGCGGTTCTCTTTCTCCCTGCAGGAGAACACTGTGTTTGGTGTCAGTTTCAAAAGGCACGCTCTCCCTTTCAACATACATGGGAGGCTCCCCTCTTACAAAAAGGTAAGATAATGTGCTCTATAAGTAAGAAGTCAAGTGCCCACTGCCTTTTGAAACTGCCTGACGAGAATTAACGGCCTTTGCCATCCTCTTTTAAACAACGTTGGCCAGGTTTTCTATAAGCACCTCGTTTATCTTGAGACTCTTTCATCTATTATCTGACTGTAAGCGTGTTCATAGTTCATCAGCTGAATTCACTCTGACAGAGAAGTCTCATGACGAGTAGCCAACAGCCTAATGTCAGATCTGTGAATGTCTCTGGAATTAAGGTGATGGGAAAGGGGTAACCTTCTGCTACTCCTAACAGCATTTACTGAACAACAAAAATAGAGCCTTAAATCATTCTCCACTTACAAAAAGAAGGTTCCCCTTTGCTAATATTAGAGTTCAATGCTCATATCAAAAAAGCACCACTGAGGCTCTCTTCTGAACCCATGCTTGTGTGTGACTCGAGGAGAACCAAGTAAGAGTCTCCGGGTGTTTTTAATTTGACCTCTAACTGATCCATTTACAGAAATTTTAACAATTACAAGTTTATAAACAAAGTTTTTAGTTTAGTCACCTGGGCCCCAGAGGTTTATAATTGTCCCTTCTCTTCTTCCTGAAGAACTGTGAATGGGTTCAGGGATGAAAACAAAAATACCTGTGCTGCAAACATTAAATTCTTTTTAAACAGCTCCAGGTTGGTTTAAAATAACCTGAACCTGAACGTGCGTTATGCTTAAACCAAAGACTTCTGTTTACAATAACTTATAAGAATCATATTTCAAAACAAACTCAGAGCTGGCAATACACATTCATAAATATTTTGAGTAACTGAAGTAGACTTTTGAGAAACCTTGCCACCACAAATTCAATGTTTATATTCTCTGTGGATAGAACAGGAGCTTTTGGAAATTACCATTTTAACTAAATTGGCAGGGAGGTGCCTGTTGTTCTAAATCCATCATTACCCACCCAGCATGGCCCACGTCTGCTTAGCTGACAAGTAAATCAACTCATTGGTATGTGTTTAACTTTCTTAATCGCCTGATGATTATTCAGAAACACGAAAAGGAGAACTTTTCAGTCCCTGAGGTAAAAGTATTCTATAAACAATAGCTTTCAATTGCTCAACACTTGGTCAACACTTTTGCTCTAACCCTGAGTATGCAAGCTCCATGAAGATGGAAAGAACAGGGTGGGCATACCTCTAGTAAGTCAAATAAAAGAGCAGTTTGTGTTTTTTATGAAACATTTGTTTCCGTCTTCAAAGTCCTTTTTGGCAGAGCAATTGCCAAGGGCTAAGGGAACTGGGATTAAATCAATATCTGGATATTATAGCCTCCATCCACTGTCACCATTTTTCAGTCACTTGAAAAATAATGTACTTGAATTTTCCTAGATAAAAACAGCAAAATCAAAGGCTACCCTTTCTTGACTGGTCACTTCTTTACTCTTGAGCACTTGAAGGATAATACAGAAGCTGACACTTCTCTTTAGCAAGAAAGCAGATGGTCCAACCGAAAAAAATTGTAGCTAGATGCCTTTCATGTTAAGATTTTGTCAATGATATGTTTCCTCTCAAAGCAAGAATTATAAGATACAGTGATAACAATGATGATTCTCCAGATGTACTCAAGAGAAAAGAAAATCACCTATCCAAATATGCCAACAAACTGGATATATGGGCATGATAATTATTTTAGTCTCTGAAACAAAAGTGGACTCTGGCAGAACCTGGAACATCAATTTGAAAAGAGAATCCAACCCCTTCACTTGTACCACCTATAGTTACAGAAATGTATGTTCCACCAAAAGACTGTAGAAATAACTATACTACTATATTCCTATTTAATATATATAAGTAAATATAATATATAACTTTATATAATATATAGTCTAAATAATATATAATTTATATTATTATGAACTTATAGACCTATAAATTATATATTTATTTAATATATTAATAATTTATATTAATTATAATTTTATATATTATTCTATATCTGTATGACATATAAATATTTTATATTTTATTATATATTTTTGTATATGATATGATTTATATTAATTATAGAATTAAAAATTAGTATATTGATATATTAATATATTAATATTTATTATACATTTATCACGATAGCCCGTTAAACACCGATTTCTCGGGTGGGCCCAGTAACATCTCATTTTGTCCTTTCCCTGAGATCTTAGAAGTCCATCTGGACTTGGCCCTCTCAACGATGTTGCACTGGGGGATCTTCAGGGTCAGGGGAATGAGATCCAGCTTGTTACTGGATTTTGCATATAAATACACCATGGGAAGCTTGCAAGGCTGTTCCATGTGGGCAGGAAACTCTCAGAAGATTGCCAGTTTCTCCCAGAGGGAGAAGCAGGCTACATGATATCGCTTCTGAGAGCTTGCTTTTAAGTCTCTCTCTGGATGTTGGCCGTTGATGGGATTACACACACCTGGGTTCCTCTGCCTGTGCCTTCATGCATGAGGCCTGTCCAAACATGTGGAGAGGGGCCTCCAGCATGGCTGTAGCTAGGTTCCAGTGGTCTTCGGTTGCCGGGAGCTCTGCTCGAGGTGGGGAGGGAAGCTGGAGCCCATCTCTTCCGAGGGGCCCCGGGGAAGACAGCCAGGCGTGCGGGCAAGAGACTCATAATTTTATTAAAATTATAAAATAAATTTATATTATTATAAAATGCATTGTATAATTTATTATTATAAATCATATAAATGATTTTATATAATTTATAATATATTATAAATGTAATACAATATAATTATATATAATTATAATTATATAATATATAATATAATATGTCACTGTCACTGTCATCCCGTTATTCATCGATTTGTTTGAGCAAGCACCAGTAACATCTCTCATTGAGAGACTTATTGTTACTGTTTTTGGCATATCCAGTATGCACAAGTAGCTTGCCAGGCTCTGCCGCGCGGGCTCGATACTCTCGGTAGCTTGCCAGGCTCTCTGAGAGGGGCAGAGGAATCGAACTCGGGTCGGCCGCGTGAAAGGCGAACGCCCAACTGCTGTGCTATCACTCCAGCCCAATATAATATATAATATAAATAATATATAATTTATATATTATTGTAAAATATATAATTTATATAATATATAATAATATAAATAATATATAATACATATAACTTTATATATAAGTTATAAGATCCCTGGCTGTCTTTCCTGGGGCCCCTCGGAGGGGATGGGCTCCAGCTTCTCTCCCCACCCCGAGCAGAGCTCCCCGTAGCCGAAGACCACTGGAACCTAGCTACAGCCATGCTGGAGGCCCCTCTCCACATGTTCGGACAGGCTTCATGCATGAAGGTACCGGCAGAGGAACCCAGGTGTGTGTAATCCCATCAACGGCCAACATTCAGAGATAGACTTAAAAGCAAGCTCTCAGAAGTGATATCATGTAGCCTGCTTCTCCCTCTGGGAGAAACTGGTAATTATCTGAGAGTTTCCTGCCCACATGGGACAGCCTTGCAAACTTCCCATGATATATCCATATGCTAAATCCAGTAAAAAGCTGGATCTCATTCCCCTGACCCTGAAAGAGCCCCCAGTGCGACATCGTTGGGAGGGCCAAGTCGAGATAGCCTTTTAAGATCTCAGGGAAAGGACAAAATGAGAGGTTACTGAGCCTGCCCAAGAAATCAGTGATTAACAAACAGGATTTTCGTGATTTTTGTAATATATAACTTTAATATATATAACTGGCTGGAGTGATAGCACAGTGGTTGGGCATTCGCCTTTCACGCAGCCGACCCGTGTTTGAGTCCTCCACCCCTCTTGGAGAGCCTGGCAAGCTACCGAGAGTATGGAGCCCGCACGGCAGAGCCTGGCAAGCTACCCGTGCGTATTGGATATGCTAAAAACAGTAACAATAAGTCTCTCAATGAGCGACATTACTGGTGCCCGCTCAAACAATTAGATGAGCAATGGGATGACAGTGACAATAAGTGACAATATATATAACTATATAATATTCATCATCATCATCATCATCCCATTCATCGTCGAATTTCTCAAAGGGTCTCAGTATCAGCTCTATTCATCCAAGCCCTGAGATTTTAGAAGCCTCTCCCTTCTTGTCCTTCCAATGATGCTGTACTGGAGGCTCTTTCAGGGTCAGAGGAATGAGATTCAGCTTGTTACTGGTTTTGGCATATTAATACATTATGGGGACCTTGCCAGGCTCTCCCATGTGGGCAGGAAACTCCCAGTAGTTTGCCAGGTTCTCCCAGAGGGAGAAGTAGGCTATAAGATACCGCTTCTGGGAGCTTGCTTTTAAGTCTATGGATGCTGGCCGTTGACAGGATTACACGGCACCTGGGCAGTCCCTGGGTGTGACCACCTAGCTACAGTGTACAATAATGAAATATCACCTCATTCTTGTTGAATAATAATGTCTATTAGCAAAAAGATATAAAAGGATCAGAGATGTGGATCAGTGGTAGAGCACTTGACTTGCATGCGTAAGACCAAGGATTTGATTTTTGACATCATATGGTTAATTAAGCATCATCAGGAAACAGAGCAAAAAAACAAAAACATAAGAAATAACAAGATATAACAAGCAACAGTAAGGATGTGCCAAAAAAGGATCATAAATTGTTGGCAGTAATATAATCTGCATAGCCACAATGAAAAACAATAAAGAAATTTAAAATTTTTTAATGCTATGAGATTTTATTAATTATTCTTCTAGGTATTTATCTGGAGAAAATTAAAATACTAATTGAAAGGATGATGTCTACTTCCTCATGTTTGACGCACAAAAGCCAGCACATAGACACACCCTAAGTGCCCATCAATGAATGATTGGTTAAAGACAACTGTATTACCTATACATGTAAAAATAATATGCTATATTAGATAAAATATTAATTATTTTTTTAAAATCTCTTCCAAAGAAAGATAAATACTATATGATCTCTCTTATATGTCAAAATCAAAAAATAACAACACCTTTATAAAAACAGAGAACAGATTGTTGGTTGTCAGAGGCAAGGAATGAGTGAAACAGTTAAGGAGGTATCAAAAGGTACAATCTTCCAGCAAAAAAAAAGAATAAATGGTGACCATTATTAATAACACTATGCAGCATACTTGAAAGTCACTAAGAGAAAATAATCTTAGTTCTCAACTCAAGAAAAAATAATTGTATAACTATGATTGATGTTAGACATTAACTAAATTTATTGTGATTTCACAATACATATGAATATCAAATCATTACATTCTGTGCCAGACAGTAATATAATATTGAAGATCAATTATATTTCTATTTTTAAAAATGCCCATGATTTATCTTTCCTGACTTTGTTACGGATAAAGTTCCAGTCACCCAGATTATGATCTTGAGATTATTAGATACCTCCTTCTCTTTTGTTTACTCCTGTGTCTAGTCATTTCATGAGACATGTTAATGCTTCATGAAAATATCTGTTTCCTCTTTCTTCGTACTTCCCTCATCCTAGGAAACTATCTGTCACTTCACCTCAGAATTGAAACACTGGCCAAGCAACCTCCTTCATGATAAGTTTAACTGTGCTCCCAACACCACAGACCTTGGTCAAACACCTTATTTTGAAACACTATGAGTTACAATACTGTGCATGATAGATTTCATGCAGGCACAACCACACCCTCCACCAGAGTTTCTGCTTCCCTTTGTCTCAGGATCCCCTCCCAACTCTCCACTCCACACGTTTTAAAATTTAATTTTATTGTAACTTTAGTCTCTATTTTTTAATTTTTTAGCCACCATGATTTACAATACTATTATTGTTAAAGTTCCATATGTACAGTGCTCCAATACCACACTCTACACCAGAACATTCAGTACTCTCCACCATTCCATACTTCCAGGGTTCCAACCTCACAAGAACCCTCTTTCTACCCTTGGTAAGCTCAGTTATGTAGACCAATTCTCAGATTCTGCTGCCTTTGGTCATTTTTTATTCCTTTTATTGTGTTTCTCTAATTCCCACATCTGAGAAAGATCATTCTTTATCTCTCCTTCTGACTAGCTTCACTCAACATGATACTCTCCAGACTCATCCACTTAACAAAATGCATGATTTTGTTTTTGCTTATAGTCAAGTAGTATTCCTTACTACTTATGGTTTCCTTACCTAGTCATCTGTTCTTGATCACTTGGGTAATTTTCATATTTTGGCTATTATAAAGAGAACTTTAAAAAATCAATACAGGCATTCCTTAAAAGAAAAAAAAAACCCTAAGAACTGAGATTTCACATGATTCAGTAATTCTACTTCAGGGCATTTGCCCCCAAGGGTCCAAAAACTCTATTTCACACATTTTAAAAGCTATTATCAACACCTTCTACTTGATAAAAAAATTTTCATTGGAAATAAGTATCCTTGCATACTACTTATAAAAAATACGAAAATTCCTGGGGTCAGAGAAATAGCAAACAGGTAGTGCATTTGCCTTGCACTCAACCAACCTAGGTTCAATCCCTGTTTCTCTGAGCCCTTTAAAGAGTGATCCCTAAGCATAAAGCCAGAGCACAAATAAGCCCAGAGCACAGCCAAGTGTGGCCAAAAAAAAAAACAGGGAAAAAAAAAGTTAAGACCCTTTCCAGGTCAAGTCAATTATATTATAACTGTTCACTATATAAAATTAATTTTTCCCTATAACTTAATTTCTTGGTTTTATATAAAAAAGCAAGAATTATTTCTCCTACTAGATATTCCTTTAGATATTTAAAAATAATTCATGTTTTGTTTAATATTCTTTTCTCCAACCTAATTTTACCTCTCTTCAGATTATTTGTTTTTCAGGTCCGTGTTATCTTCATTTAGAACTACTGTCATAGCACCACTATAATATACAATATTGAGCTGGAGCAATGGTACAGCAGATGAGGCACTTGCCTTGCACACGACTGACCCGAATTCAATCCCTGGCACCCCATATGGTACCTCAAGAACCTCCAGGAATGATTCCTGAGTGCAGAGCTAGGAATAATCCCTGATCATCACCATGTGTGGCCCCTAAACCAGAAATAAATAAATATAATAAAATAAAATATAGAATACTCGAGTTGAATAATAATATTTCACTTTTCCCTCTTTCCAAATTTTTCTGTGACTATCTAGAGTAATGGAAAATCCTCTCATAAGACTTGATAATTGGTAAGGAAGGGTATGAATGTATTTGAGGATTTTAATTGTCAGAAATTTTCTTTTTCTCTTATATTTTTATCTTCAGCATGGCACATTATTTGCATTTAATAGATATTTAACAATTGACTAAATTAAATTAGCTATAAATAATAATGAATGGTTAGATGAGAGGAAAAAATCTGAATATGGGCTCTTTGGATATAATATAACTTAGGCAGAAAACCAAGAGAGCTCACTTTCCTGTGGCACCAGGTCCTTAGCAACCTGATATTTGAAAGGGAAAAAAAAAAGCTACTGTCAGACAAGAGTTAAGAGTCTTTAAACATACTTTACAGGAAACAGTCACTCCACTTTCATTCCCCAACTCTTAAGCCAGTGACCTCCCTTGATCTCTGAGATGACAGTTTGCCAAGTTCCATGAAGATGGCATTCACAAATGACCCCATTAGATTTCCTAAAGACCTTAATTGCCCAATTCCTTTCACCCAGGTTTCTGAGGTTCAAGGAATGCTATCCTTCAGTTACTCTCTTGCATAGGTTCTAGCTATTGTTACCTTAATCCTTTCTGAATCCCTGAGAATGCAAAGAACTGAAGCAGACTTTGATTCTCCTACTGAATTACAAGATACTTTACATACTTCTGTCACAAAGTCATCCCTTTGTGTTTACTGTTCAACAATACATTCACTTTCATGTTTAAACATAGAAGGGAAGCACCATTGCAATAAATATAATCTTAAGGAGTCAAAAGCTGATGCCCTTCAAAGGACTACATTAAATGCCTAAGATAAATTAATGACTTCCTGATGCCCTAACCTCATAGATAAATTTTATCTGAACAAACACTAGAGGATGAAGACTGAATATCAACACTGCATTTATATAAGAAAATATCTGGGCTTTTTCTTACAAGTCAAATCAATATCTATTTAGCTAAAATGTAGTTAGCACTCCCTGTTTGCATGGCACTTAACTTGGGTGAGTACTGACAACAAGGATATTTAATTTAAAATTGCTTTGTTTTAAGGGGTCGTGATATCCTGAAAGAAAAAGTACTTACGATGTACAATGCATATCTATAGCTCTACTTACTTGAAACAAAATAAGTATATAACATAGCTGGGAGCACCAAAATGGTGAAAATAGATTAACAAAGTAATGCTCAAAACTTAGAATCTATTTTATAATCAAGTAAATAATTCAGGAATTCTAAGTCTCAATTTTCTTGTAAAGCTCATATCCCTGACCACTAGGCTATCTCTAAGGCCATGCTTTAATTTTCTTACCTAAACTTTAAGCAACATTAAATTGAAATGGGATGAGTTAGCCTCTAAATTCCATGAAACTTTACTAGGCTAGATGGAACAGCTGTAAATGCTAATGTTTCTTTATTAAGAGTTCAAAAAAATTTTTTTCTGGGGTAGGAGGATGAGTAAAAATACATGAAGGGCAATGGAGATATTTTATATTCCTAACCCTCAAGCACCCTCCACAAACACAGTTCATGCACACATGCACGCAAACACACACACACTCACACCTACACACCTACACACAAACAATATACACATGCACACATACTCAATATACTCAGAGGCTGAAGATTAAATACACCTCTGTAACTCTGTATGTGTGTTACACATACAGACAACACAATAAATCTCAGAGTTCCCACTTAAAGGGGAGCCCAAAGGAAATGTTTTCCACTAGAGATAGAGTAATGAGTTCTAGCACCTCTAAGAGACTGATACCATTATCATGAGATAATCACAAATATGCCATCAAATAAGTCAAGTGACCCATGAACTGAATCAAACATTTCCTCCGTGAAAGGATTAAAACTATAATTCTTTCACTTGAAGAGAATTTGGGGAAAAATTTTCCATTTCCAGAGATATACACCAACGCTAAATTTCTATGCTTCACAAATCTATTCTCCTGGAAAGGAGAAGGGTAAAAGCACATAAAGTGAGGCCTTTTTCCACTCTGAAGAAGCTCACGTTCTTTTTAAACAGCTCTCTCCCCATCCCCCTTCTCTGTGTGTGTGTGTGTGTGTGTGTGTGTGTGTGTGTGTTCCATTCTCCCTCACTCTCTCTTTCTGTTTCTCCCCTCACACTTCTCTAAGTAAATTTCTTTAAATAAAACTATTTTACCTCAAAGTAAAAAAGCAGATAAAACTGAAACAGTATCTGTTAAGAAATGGGGTAATTATACTATCTCATAATGAATTGAGTAAATTTGAAAATATGGCATGAACTCTTCCTCATTTATGTTTTATTTCAATTAAAAAAATCAGAAAAAAAATTTTTCAATAGTAATCTTGCCACTGGTGTGGTAAGAGAGAATGGAGGATTGGGAGAGGGAAGGGAACACTACTGTGTCAGGCATGATGCTCTACTAGTAACAGTATTGTAAACCACAGAACCAAATAGAAAAGAAAAATAGTGCTTGCCACCCAGGCAGGCAGTGGGAAAGGAGGGAAACTTGGGCTATTGGTGAAGAAACTAGAAGGGGTTAGTGTTGGAACACTGTATGCCTGAAACCAAATCATGAATACCTTTGTAATTTGTGGTGACTCAAAAAATTTTAATTCAAAATTATGTTATGGTAAGTTGTTATAACATCTACTATGGAGAACCTGGTATCACAGAGGCAACAATATAGAAAAGGGGATAGCCAGAAAATGATATGGTGTTCAATGAAAAATTAAAATAAAAGACCAGATACATTTGTAAGGGAAAGAAAATGAAGTATTCAATGTCACCATGAAATCAATCAAGAAAAGCTATCACACAGCTAAAACTATGCCTGAGATCCTGAAATGACCTATGCATTTCAGAAAGGCAAGAGGTACTTCACTGAATTACAATCGCATTGGAGTGACCTGTCAGGATTTGAATGCTTGGAGGCAGGTAATAGAACAGTGGAGCCTCAATCAGAAGAAACTGCACATTTCCAGAAAAAATGAATAATAAGCAGAATACAGTGTCTAGGAAGCTGTAGGATAAATTAGTTGTCATATTTCTGTCAGCTAGCAATATTCTGTTATGCTGTTTTTCTGACTTAAAATTCTTAATAGACTGTCACAAATAGAATTCAAAAGATCTGTGAGTGGAGAATGAGAAAATTTCACCTTTGGTCTGGTAAATATTTCCAATTTAAACAGATGCCAAAATGAGAGAATCCTCCTAAGTATCATTTTCTCAGACACTACTCTTTCAATAGGAAGAGGTTTCAAGGAAGTCTTTCCTTATTCTGGAAATTCTAACAAAAACCTTATATCTAAGCAACCTGACCCAAAGATATTTCTCCCTTGCCTGTGAAGTCCTAGATCCCACAGTTACAGTCCTAGATACTTAAAAATCTCTATATTTGCTTTGTGCCAGGATATTATATGACCCTTACCCATAGCTGACATCATCTCATTGGATTCACTTCAATCAGTCTAAAAATTCCTTTGGTTCCCAAAGGCAGATAAAGTAAAATATGAGTGTTCTTTCTTTGATGATTTTAGTATATTTGAAAAGTTTGACATTAGGCTACTTAGAAGATGAAATGAGATTTTACTTTTAAATAGTTTTTTCTTGTGAGAGACAACACAACAGCAGGGTTGAAACTATAGGTAATAGGCTGAGTCCAAACTCAAGTTCCACTAGTTACTAGTAATATAATATTTCTTAGTTTCTGTTCCAAACTCTTAGAAACCTATCACAGATCTGACACACCTGGTTTTTATTCTTGAAGCCAAAAATCATGGGCCTCCTGCTTTCTCAATTCCATTCAATTTGCTGTATATTTGATTTTCCTCCTCTCCCCTAAAATGGGGATTTTGACTCATTCATTCCCTGACTCTCATATCCTTGTGTTCTTCAATATATTCCCATTTTCTGGATCCACTAAAATAACCACATGCATCCTTTTGTTTCTATATTGTATACTAAATCCCTAATTTCTTTTCTGTCACCAACCAAATTCCATAAGCTAGGAATAAGCACCAGACCCAAATCATACTCTCCAACTCCAGGTCCCATCCTGATCTAATGGTGAAGCTATCATTTGGTGTCATTCTTCTCCATCAATCTGACTGGTTTGCTACTCTAAACCTTCACCCAAGATCTCAAGTTCAGTCACAACTTCCTGCTTGATATATGAACTCAAATTGTCAGGTGTAAGAGCATGTTCTCCCTGCATACTGACATGGAACAACTAGTGTGTATCTTAGAGTCATCAAAGATGCCTGGGTATCTCTAGAATACTCTACTGCTACCTGCATGTCTTACTGATTTCCCAATTGAGTGAAATACCATTGAAAGAGTTTCCGTGTATGCAAGTAGGCATCTGCTACAAACACAGTACATGTGGAAATTTAAGTGCTATCCTTATAGATCTCTCATAAAGGAGCAAAACACAGAGAAGTGGGAAAAGTATATTACATATTGTGTATATATATATACATAAGTATACATAACAGATTGGAAAGGAGGGAAGAGGAAAAAGAAAAACAAGAATTGATTCATATCCTTATATTGCCATTATCTCCAACAAGTTACTAAACAAATCTGAGTTTCCATTAATTGATTGCTAAGTAGAATGATAATATATACTATATGGTTACTATAAGAATTATGCTAATTAGGGCCAGAGAGATAGTAGTTGGTAGTAGACTAATCTACGTCATAGATTCTAGTTATATCTCTCACATTGCATGTGGTCACCCAGGAATTATCAGAGACCACTTCTGAGCACAGAGCCAGGAGTGGGCCATAAGCACAAAATATGTGTCCCAAAGCTCCTCCCCACAAAGAACTACATGAAAAAACATAGCTCTGAGTCATGAAAAGCACTTAGTAAATATTAGATCAATAATGTTTGCTTTCTCTGTTTTTCCTGACATACTACCAAGATTATTGTGACTTCAAATATGGGTAGAGATTCTTTCCTCTCATTCACCCCTCTCCTTCTAACCCACTTCACTTTCCAAATCATTCTTATTCTTTTCTCTTACTAGTTTTCTTCTGTCTGGTAATACTTGCCTTATGAGGTTATCTAGATTTTGTAACAATTCAATCAAATTTAATTAATGTAATTAAAAGAGTCCTGGAAAACAAATGCTATATTAAATTATAAACCAAAAAATTAGAGAAAAAAATTCATGCCTCAGAGCAAAAGTTTATACTTTTAATGTGCAAGGAAGTCATTTGTCCTTGGCCCAAAACCAACCTTCTCTCTAACCACCCATGTTCTACCTTACCTAGCCATTTAGTGTCATTATGAAAATACAGTTGCATTTTTCCCAAGGAATACATAAACACTTTATTAACATTTGGGAGTTAAATACTAAACCTGGCAGGGCAGAGTTTTGATCCAGCATGTTATATTCTGCTTTAATGGTTGGGCAAGAGGTGTAATTGCTGTCATTTTAGCCACCCTACACCACCTTAGTCAACACACCAAGTGGAGAACCTGAGGAAATGATCTTATCGTCTCTCCATTATTAATGTATATCTTGCCTAAAGGAATTGTCCAAGCTATTAGAGAGTCATGATTCGTAGCTTTTTGTGACTATGAAATCCTTTTGGACTATGAGTTTAGTGAATCATCAGATTATCCTGGCATTATTGAGATATATCAGTGTATAAAATGTGGCTCCCTATTGACTTATGTCATGGAGGAAACTAAAAATAAGTATTTAAGGGTATGTTTTCCATCCCATAACAACCCCATAGTCTTTTCTATCATTCCATTTTCTCAATAAATTTTAGCAAGACCATTGCCGTGGACGATGTCACTGGGCATTTACCCTCACAGACAGTATTTCTCAGTTTACATTTTCTTAATGCTCAAGTTCTTGGCTAACGTCTATCCCCATGAGCCATGTTCTTTTGTCATGTCTACTTAACTGCGATTTTCAAAAACTGCCTTCAAAAAGAAACCTCAATCAAATTATTATGACAATCCTTGTACTACAATATAACATTTTAATGCATCAGAACTTCTCATTTTCACACTAAGAACACTGATGCACTTCATAAATTTCCCCAAATTGATAAATATCATTTTCTTTCTAAGTAGACACTGAGAAATAAGCCTCTCCCCAAAACACTCATCTTATTCCAATAGCTCTTTAGTTTGTTAAGGTAAATGACCCTTTCCTTGAACAGGGTTGGTTAAAATAATAACAGTAATAATAATAATAATAATAATGGAAACATACATTTGCCTAATCATTCCTTACAGTTTTCTCAATTTCTATGAGCTTTTTTAATGTGTCTTCATCTATCTTATCTTTGTTCCACGCACCACATTCTATAGGAATCTTTCTGTCTCATCGTTTCTTTTCTGCTCCTCCAACTTTCTTTCCCTTCTTTCCTTCAGCAAGGCTGTCCTGGGGCCCCAGGCTTTAATCCTTCACAGTGCACTTCTCTTGGAAGCTCCCTGGTCAGATGGCTTTAATTACCACCTGAATGCAGATGACTCTCAAATCTCCAGCCCCAGCCTTGACCTCTCACCCTTTCTTCAGTCCCATATTTCTTTCTGTCTGCAGAATATCTCTACTTGGGTGTCCCACCACCTCTTAAAACTAAACATGTCAGAAACAGAGCTCATTATCTCTCCACACCCCCTTGGCTCTCCCCGTTTCTGCAGGGCTGTCAATAGCACGCCCTCCTCTGGCTCTAATCCTTGATGTTCCCAGATGGGCGCAGAGCAGTCTCTCACCCACATGCTTCAGAAAGACAGATTTTGAACTCCACATTCCAGCACAGCTGAAAACTTTGCTCACCAGTTTCACTCAGAATCTCAGAAAGGGACTTGCATAGAAAAACTTTAGGATTTCAACTGATTTTGTTTCCTTCAAAAAAAGAAATAGAGAAAATACTTTCTTTTTTTATCCCATTGCTGACAGATATTTAAGAACTATACTGCATTCCATTTCTTAAAATACCTAGAAGTCTTGGAGCCCTCTGAAGTGACACACAAATCATGTACCTTCTTCTGATTCATAGCTCTAAATTATAGAATATATGAGACTGCATATTTACAAACCTTATTTCCTTACATAATTAATAGCTATGGTTTCGAATTATATAGTAAACTAATTAGTAATTAGCCTAAGAGATTGATGAAATGGAAGTTTTAAGTGATTGTTTCTATTCTTAATTCCTATTCTCTGTACCAAAATTTACCACCACCCTAGCCCTAGGGTTTAGTTACATATCATTATCTATAGCACTCACCTCTCTTCCCCACCATGCAACTAAAATTGTATTGCTATGACAGATGTTGTCCTAGCACCTCACCAGCTACTCTGCAAAGTAATTTGCTCACATCCAATCACCCTATAAAAAAACATACAAATTGGATTAAATGGCAAATAATTCAACTCAAACTGGCTTAGCAAGTAAAGAAGATTTATTGCTCATATAACTGAAAAGTCCAGCAATGGTATAGTATTCCAGAATGGCTTGATTGGTGCTTTATATTTATGTCTCTGCAGTTTACTCATTTCTGTTGTTCATGTGTGGAATTCAGGCATGGTTTGATCAATGCTTTGTGTCCATTTTTCTTAAGTTCCTTCACTTCTGTTTTTCATGATTTATCATCAGATTCATCCTTTTACAACCATAACTTGTTTCTAGTAATAATCATACTTAGATGCTCCCTTATCCACATTCAGAGAGATAGATATCATTCTATCACCAATGAACAAAAATAAACCATTATACTGAGTATTTTACTAAAACATGAGTTTCTACAACATCTTTGGGATTGGTAGAAAGAGTATGATGATAAGTTGAGATTAATTAGAACACACTTTTAACACACCCACGTTGACTCCCCAGCATCTTGTATGGTCCCCAACACACTGCCAGTAGTGATCACTTTTCTCTTAAAGCAGTGAGGTCAATAGTACCCAAAGCACATCTTTTGCAGAAAGAGAGACCTGGGAAAACTATTGAGAAGAAACTATCATATCTCAAACACTCTTGTTTACATGAGAAGTTACAAACCAGTCAATGATAAGTTCTGAATTAAAATTTAGACTTGCTGACTTCACAGCCTGCTCTTAACCACTGCTCAGTGGTTCCACCTATAAAGAGGTGGGGTATGCAAAACAAGAATTAAACTCTAAAAATAAAAGAAAAAAGAATTCAAAGTCTGTATCTCCTCACCTTTGCTGCATTCATAAAAAAGCTATTTGTTGCTGCCATTCATTTTTTTCTACTCTTAACATTTGAACTTTATCACCAATGAACAACTGACTTTATCTTCCTCTTAACTGTCCTGCTGATGTTCACAAGGTCTAACTCTTTTTTTTTTTATTTTTTTGGGGGGTCACACCCAGTGATGCACAGGGGTTACTCCTGGCTCATGCACTCAGGAATCACTCCTGGCTGTGCTCAGGGGACCATATGGGATGCTGGGATTCAAACCCAGGTTGGCTGCGCGTGCAAGGCAAACGCCCTACCGGCTGTGCTATTGCTCTAGCCCCGGGGGGCTAACTCTTTTAAAGGAAAAATGTGTCACTGATATGTAAACTATACATCTTATATTTGGAGCAACTAAACTTATTCACATAAGGTTATAAAATCCTCAAGACTTGAACAATGGTCAATATGTGTTCCAGGCCATTGAGTTTTTAATAGTCATTGGAACATTAAAAAATATATCAGAGACTGGGCTGAAGAGATTGTATAGTGGGTAGGATAAGACATTTGCCTTGCACAAGGCTAACCTGGGTTTGATCCCTGGCACCCCATATGGTACCCCAGATCTACCAGGAATGATCCAGGGCACAGAGCCAGAAGTAAACCCTGAGCACAGAAGGGTGTGCCCCCCCAAAACAAAACAAAACAAAAAGTGTCAGAGGAAATATTTTCTCCCTGTGTGACTGTATCTGTCTTATGGAGAACTATCAATTCTCTCACTGTCAAGTTTTGAGTGAAGAGCCATTCAGAACACAAAAACTTCCGAAAGAAACCTAAGCAATGTTGAGAAGCTAGAAAATTTTGTCTTTCATGTCTCCCATTTCCATGTCCTTCTCCTTTTGATGTTGTTATCTAGCACCCAGTGCAGTGTAAAGAAAATTACCTGTGCTTTGGAGAGAAGTGGGGCAAATATTGGTTCTTTCCCTTCCAAGGATATTATTTAACTTCTATGAACCCTAGTTTCCTCTCTGTAAATGTGGCTACTTTATGGTATTTATCTTATTTAACAAGTGCTTATAAAGAGAGCTTGCCTTTTGCCAGTCACTGATCTCAGCACTTTGTTGAAATAACAAGCCTTTGAGATAGATACTCGTATTATCTCCATTTTTATGGATGAGGACACTGAGGCATGGAGAAATCTAGGAGTGGCCCAAAGCGATAGATATGCTAAATTGTATAGACAGAACTCAATTCCAGGCAGTCTGACTCCAGAGTCTATATCCTTAACTACCTTGAATTGTGGAGAGTTGAACCAGAAAACTCATTTGACAATATTGTCTAGATTCCCAGTGTGTATTACAGCATCTCTTCTTTCTTGACATTTAAAGTCCTTCCCATGTACAAAACACAAGGGATCAGATTTATAATGTGATAGAAAAGATTTTATTAGATTATTAGATTTTTCTAGACTCATTTTCTTATTTATTTTTTTGGTGGGGGGGGGGCGGAAGGGTGGGTACATACCCAGAAGTGTTCAGGGCTTTCTCTTACTCAGGATTACTCCTTGAAGTGCTCAGGGGACCATATGCCATACTTATGACTGAAATAGTGTCAGCTATATGCAAAGCAAGCATTGTAACTCCTGTACTATCTCTCTGGCCTCCCAAAAGCCTTTCTAAATTGCATGTAGTATTTCATGTGACACTGAAGCAATTTCAAGTGTCGATGGTTTAAAAGCTACTCCGATATATTATGGAAGATTCTGACCCCAGTAACCCTGGAAAAATTCACTATCCTACCCATATAGCTTCCAAGAAATATCATTTGCTTATTCACATATCCTAAGCATGGTACATAGAATGTTTCTAGTTCTCCACTTTCTAGCTGTTCTACTGCTTGAAGAAAGACATGGTCATATGATTTGCCAAAGACATGTGAATAAAGTGATTTATAGGACTTCTGGGTAGAAACTTTAAGAGTCAGAGTGTGATTTGCCTTCTCTTTTGCTTAGAAATCATTGATTTTCCCAAATAGTAGAGACTGTTGGCATGCATGTCAAGTGAGGACAGCATGCAGGAAAGTTTCCTGCTAGCCAAAGATGGACATAGAAAACAAGAGAGAATTTAATCTTTGTGGTGCTAATCCATTCAAAAGCTCAGTGGTGTTTATTACAGAGACATCATTTAATCCATTCTGGCTAGTATACTAGTGACAGAATGGGAGTGCAATGCTTTTCAAGTATCCCTCCTTTATATGTTTTTAGTACTACTTAAGAACACAGGCAAGACACTACACTAGAGCTTCTTTTACTTGGTATCCATTCCCTAGAGTTGTTGAATAAAGAATTTCTCTCTAGCTAGAAAGAATCCTCCTCATACTGCCCTCTTTCCTAGTCAGATCATTCCTCCTTCTTTCCTCGTTTGAGCACAAACTCTTCCTCCTAAACTTTACTGTACCCTTTCCAAAAGCTGCCAGTTTCTTTAGAAGAAAAGTCTCTTCTTGTATTTCCTGTTTCTCCTCCTCCCAGACAATCCATTCCATCACGTACCTGTGATTCCCCTGAAGATGATATTCTAGTGTCACTAGCTTGAGTGTTGAGATCTTTACCATATCTGAGACTTAGAGAGGGAAATGCTGGCTGAGAACCCTTCAGTGCCTGACAAAGGGCAGGAAGAAGGCAGACAGGGGGATTACTGATCTGTCTATTAAAGGAAAGGTCTCTAAGGCAGTCATATGATTAATCATGGACAGCACAAAGGACAGAACACAGAAACATTTTGCAGGACCATGTGTGAATTACCGTAGAATCTGTATGAGTCGGAATCTAGAGTGCAAATAAAAAAATTTTGAAGATCAAAACTTCAAATTTATATACCCCAGAGTCCAGCCTAATATTTGGAATATAATTAAAGCTCAATAAATATTTGGTAAATGGATTTTAATTAATGGTATGTGATGCCAATGAATAATTATACATCCATTTTAGAAAAATAACTAAGAAAGCAAAAAGAGAAAGTGTAAATGTTGATTTGACTTTCATCAATGTGAATTAGTTTTTTACAAGAACAGCTTACAACCTGTACCTAATTAGAATGAAGCAGAATAATAACTGTGCATATTATTAAATACATGTCAGCTTAACTTGTTATGCATTTTATTTGATGACAGGCTTCATAGTCTGATGTTCATGTGAAGTGATTCTTTATGTAGCTTGCTCATCGAATTCTGCCCTGAAAAATTAAAGACAGTATTGTTCATTATGCCCTACTCAATTGAACCAGCCAGATGAGACATTTGTTTATGTGAATTATAAAAGACTAATACCTTCTTCCAGTTCTGTAATGGGCCTATAGTTCTCTTTATCATGTGCATGGCACTTAAAAAGAAGTAATTTCTACTTGTTTGGGACAGGAAATTCGAGGTAGACTTTGCATTAAACTTTCTTTCACAAGGCACCTAGACAGTTATATATGTATCTCTATCCTCAGGGAGTTAAGTCGCAGGCCCCATCCTCACAGTCAGGCTTGGTTCATTCTCTACACAGTCTCTAGTTCTCCCTTGAATATCATTACATATTACGTAAATACCTTTAAAATATTTCTCTCTGCTCTCACTTCTTTTCCTAACTTTCCCAGTTTTCTATGGTATAATTACTTCCTCAATTCACCAGGACAGGAACTTTGTCTACTGATCTCTTGCCTCACTCTCCAGTTCTAATGATTTAGTCCTATTAGTCTCTTCCTACCTGTCATTTGTCAAATGTACCTCTTCTTGATTCTCCCAGTTCTTAACCCCATTCCTGAGTGATATAGAAACTCATGACTTTTATTTGTACTCCACCTTGTGTTAGTCAGGGCTCAGTAAAGAGATAGAAATTATAATCTATAAAGAATCATTGGCAAAATATTTAAGAATAGGGAAACTTTAAGTTATTACAGTGCAAAGTTTACAGGAAGCAGATGCCATTCCTAAGGTCAGAAAAAGAAAGAGAAGAGGCTGGAATTACTGAAACTTAGAAATAGGGACTCCACAGGGCTAAACAACTTAGATTTCTGAGAAGTGCTCCCATTTGAATGGGATATGGTGTTTCTGAGTCCAGTGGCATTGAATTCCCACACCTTAGGGCATGATATGCTTAAAGGCTACAGCTAGTGGTGTCAAGATAAGATATGAGGAATCAGCTTCTACATGGAGGAAAAATCTCCTAAAGGGATTCAACTACTGCCTTTGGAACCAACTACGATGACCAAGGTTTGTGGTGTTGCTGAAATTCCTCACAGTGACAGGAAGAAAATAGAAAGCTCAGAAGTAAGATAAAGGAGCAAACTTCTATCCTCTACCTCCTATCTCTGATAGTTTACTAGATCCTTACATCCCTGTAGGGAATCAGCAAGCAAAGTCAAGTTATCTGCAGTTGTACCCTGGCACATGAAAGGACTATAGCAGGTAGACTGGATGCTGTAAAATTAGTGACATCATGAATGAAGGGCACTTTATTTTATCATGACACTCATCTTCATAATTTATTATGACTCAGGTTCACATGCCAAACTCTCTAACTGACCATACCTTCTGTTCCTTCTTCATGTTTATCTTATTACTCAACACCATATATATTCTCTCTGGATCAATTTGTCTTTTGCTTCTACCTATTGTGCAAACTATCAATTTTCCACCAGTTCCACTTTGAGCTGCCTCTATTATCTTGACAACCAGGTTATATACACCTGACAACCAGGCAAGTTCCCCCAACAGTCAAAACTCTGTGGCAATTTTCAATTGAATTTATGAAGTTTGGGCAAGAGCTTACTCTGGGATTTCCTCCTCCATTTGAAGGAAATCCATCTCTTCCCTTAAAAACAAGCTTCTTTTGAGGAAGACCTATAAACACTCCAGCAGGAGGATAGCAGCACACTAGACAGGAAGTCCATTCACATGTAGAAAAGAATATAGTTCTAGTGAGTGCCCAGTGGAGAGACATCAATCAAACCAGCCATGAAAATGACTCAAGCTTTTCTCTAGTAAAGCCATGGAGACATTGGGCCAAGGAAACAAGCCAGGGACTCTGCTTTATATGGCTTTGCTCACAGAAACTCTTATTTGAAATTTCTTTTATTCCTTTCCATCAATGAGGAAAATCTAAGTTTTCCTCAGAGTCAAATTTCAGACTTAGTTCTTCACAGTAACATCTTTTCCAAGTGACCCAAGATTGGCTAGTGAGAACAGGGAAGTAGATTATAGAATTTAATTTAAATGAAACAATTTAAATGCATCCAGTACTCAGAGAAATACTGCACGTAGAAATAATAATTTTCATTCATTACTCTGGCCAGCTTTTTAAAGATTGGTTCTATATTATGCCATTTTAAGAAAAGAACAGTGGCATAATAACATTATTGTTATGATAGCATTTAAAATCAGACTAAAAATAATTCAATTTAAAAAGGCACAAACTTGGTGTTTCTGCAGGCAAAATATGCAAACCAGCCCTTTGAGCCACCTGTATGGCTCAAAGAGCCCTATGTGGATGTGTTTTAATGCAGATAGGCTAGGATTTTATATATTTTATATTCTTTAGATGGAAGTGGGATAACTATATATATTTGTTCAATAAAATATATGCAATATAATCTGCAGGTGAATGATAATTATTTTACTTGTGAATGATTATTAGTAGACTGATGATTTTCTTTCAACTTATTGGACCATCTCAAAGCAAGTTTTTCATTGCTTATATTTGTATGTACATATTGATGTATATCAATGTATGTACATAAAATATGTATTTAAACTTAGACACTAAAAACAAAATTGTGCTAGATGCATAGCTACAGTAATAAATAAATAAAATAATTATCTAAATGGTTAAATCAAGCATATTAACAATAAAAAAGATCTGGAAGGGTGTACATCAAACTGTTAGTTCAGTTACCTATGAAGAAGGGCATTTGGGAGAAAGGGAGGAGAGAAATATTTTCATTTTCTGTTCTATGTTTTTGATGCTGTTGAATTTTTTAAAGCTAATGTACACACTTATAATTTTTTAAAAATTTTAACGGTAGATTCCAAGTAAAAAGTGATAAAGTTGTGAAGATTGGCAAAGATATCAGGCAATGTCTGGTGATAATACCAGAAGCTCCATTAGCTTTTAGAAATATCCTGCTTACAAGAAAAGAAAACTTATGTTTAATAGATCAGTGGCTGTAGAAGTAGCCTTTATCCAACTGTTCTTTATCTAATTACATATATCAAAGCATGTTCTTCTGTGGAGATATCAAAGGAAAGCTGTCATCATTAAAACTTTATTTTTGAGCTTTTCTGCAGCGAAAAATTGTGGATGTCTATACAATGTAGTCTGCAGTGTACATTTTGGCACACACAATTGAACATTTGAACAGAACAAAGATCAATGGGAAGGAAGCCCGTTATCCTTGGGTTTGGCAAAGTGTTTAAACCTGTTTGGGTTTAAGTATTCAAAATGATGAAATGTTAGCCCGTCTGAGACTACTTCAGCCTTTTTTTCAGGTGCGATTTCGACAGCTGTGTAAAGGATTTATGCAAGTTTGGATGAATTCAAACACAGGTGTAAAAGATAAAAGACTAGTGGAACAAATGCTCCACCTATGATCATTTTTCCATGTTTAGCCGTCTTATTTGTGTCTGTTGATTCCAGTACCCTTTCATGCAACATCTATCTTATGAGTCATCGAGAAACACCACCTTATTTTAATTTATTGCAAATAAAGAGTGAAATTTTCGACAAATTATGCCTGGTTCTTCTCTCTAAGCTCAACTCTTTTATTCCCCTCATGCTTCTTCTATCTTTTCTCTACAGACTTCAAGTGGATTACTCCACCCTACTCAATCTCTTTGACCTATAGATGTACTTAGCAGAACTTACAGCCATGTCTCAAAGTAATGCAGCAAAGGAATCCATGCAATCATTTTCCTATATCCTAATTCAAGGTTTGATATTTGATGTCACCAGTAGAATGTAAATTCTGAAAAGCTGTACAAAGTCTTATGGGTTTTTGTTCCTTAAAACACTAAACACAGTGTACACTAAACATAGTGCTTACTGATGAATATTAGGCAAAGATAACCAGAAAATTAAATCCACTTGTTTTGTTTTTCAGTCACACCCAGTAGTACTCAGAGGTTACTTCTTGATCAGTGCTGGTGCTTTGAGGTTGTTCTTGGTGGTGCTTAAAGTTGTTCCTGTGCTGCTAGAGATTAAACCTGTAGTTCCTGCCTACAATGCATGTCCTTCTGTCCTTTAAGCCATATACCCAAGCACTTAAAATCAGATTTATAAATGTTTATGCTCCATTTCAGAGTACTGTTCATTAAACAAATTTTGTCTTAGGCCAAAGAGATAGCACAGAGAGCTCATACTCATGTCTTGGATGCCAGAAGCCTGACTTCAATTCCCAGCACTACATGGTCTTCCAAGAAACCAAGCCTCCAACACAGAGTCAAAAGTAGTTCCTGATTATTACCTGGGGTGATCCCCAAAACAAAAAATTTTTGCCTCAATTTTGCTCTATACTATGTCCAACTGAATTCAGAATGAGATGTACCATTCCTGTCCCGATTTTGTCTCGCACATTGAAACATCCTTTAAATAATCATGATATCAGCACTACAATAAACAAGAGTGACCAAACAAAAGTGACAGTTGTGCCTGACAGATACGCAGGACACAAAGGAGCAGGCTCATAGAAGTAGAAGGAAAAAAGCTGTCAGAGTAACAATTGCTGCCCAAAATTGTTCATGAACTTCTGTGCTACAGAGGAGCTCAAAATCGTCTAGAAATTCTTTAAAGTCCTTAGGTGTTCTGCATAATTTTTAAATAAATATAGGAATTATAAAGTTGGACAGATAACCCAGTGACTAGAGTGTTTTCGTTGCATATAGCTAACTCAATTTCAATTCCCAGCACCCTATATGGTCCCCCAATCTCATCAGGAATGATTCCTGATTATAGAGCTAGAAGTAAGTCCTGAGATGGCTGGGTGTGGTCCCAAAACAAAAATAAATAAATAGCAATAATAAAACAAACATAATTAAGTCAAGTTCCAATTTTGAAAGATGGAAATACTAGACAGGACCCAAGTTTTCCTAATTCTTATTTAAATTGTTAGCTATGTGTCTCCAGGAAAATTTCAACTCCTGTGTCTCTCCTCCTGAATGAAGTAGAACTAATAAATTCTATTCATTCCAAAGTAGTTTTTAGACAAAACACATAAAAGTTTCAAAACTTGTTGAGTACTGAAACAATAATATTCAATGGACTTTGGTAAAAGGATACTGGTACTTTGGTCGTTGTGTGGGTAAGTGCTTTGAAAAAGTGTGAAACTGTGGGTTGGAGCAATAGTACAGTGGGGTAGGCGTTTGCCTTGCATGCGGTCAACCCAAGTTCGATCCTTGGCATCCCATATGGTCTCCGCTAAGAGTAATTCCTGAGTGCAAAGCCAGGAATAATCCCTGAGCATCGATGGGTGTGACCCAAAAAGCAAAAAAAAAAAAGTGTGAAACTGTACCTCCACAACACACACTATATGTAAACTAATATATCTCAATGAAAAATTAAGTTAAATGAAAGATGAAATTGTTAATTCATAGAGTTTATAGAGCAAAAAGTATTGCACATTTCATTAGCTTATAAAATTGTGTTTGTTATAGTGTTCTTGACAAGGCATCATAATTTGCCAGTGAAGAATCTAGGTCATTAGAGTATAAATAATTCCTTCTAAACTTATTTATTCACTTTTAGCAGTCCAATTTTTGTTGAAAGAGGAATTTTCAAGTAGCACTACTCTAAGGCACTGCATATCAATTCATTGCTGGTTATTTGCAAAAGCAGGAAGAATAGAAATGTAAAGAAAATATTTAAACAGTATAATAATAATAATTTTTTACCTTTCTGATATTTTAAAAACTGTAGATTTAAAAGTCTGTGGTTATATTTAGAACTCCCAACTTCTAAAAAAGCAATGGGAATGAAAAAGACTGATTTTAGAAATACTTATAATAGCTAATTGTTACACCCAGCTGGATACCTAATTATTCTAAATTTTTGAGCTACCAATATAAGAACCTTTTAGTTTTTTAATACTTTTTTTACTATCTTTGTGTATTTCTGAAAGTCAATAATTTACAATAATTGAATCATGCTTCCAGATTCTTTCTAGGAAACTGAGATATAAAGAAAGCTATCAAATCCAGACAAGTATTGAGTGGATCATTATCAGCAAGGCTCATGATAAGATCTTCAATCCTCTCCAGAACACCAGTTAACCATTCTACTTTGATGATTCCAAACATAATTCACTTTTCTTTGTTTGCAGTAGATGGTGGATAACTCCAAATTAGATTGCATAATTATAAATACATAGACATGTAGAGTATCATGCTGAAATGAGTCAGAAGGAGAAGGACAGAGATAGAATGACTGCATTCACTTCTGGTATATATATATATATATATATATCATATATGTATATAAAATATATAGAGAGAGAGAAAGAGAGAGAGATCCAAGGCCAGGGAAAACAAGGCCAGAAGTACCAGCCAATATAGTTGGAAGCTTGCCACAAGAGTGTCTGAGGGGTGCCGAAGGGCATTTTGTATAGATAAAAGAAGAGTATGACAATAATAGTTGAAAATGATCATTTTTGAAAAGAAATGAGTGTTAAAAGTAGGTAAATGGATATACTTGATGATCTTTCAGCACCCGTATTGCAAACCATAAGACCTCAAAGGAGAGACAGTATGTGTGTGAGAGAGAATGTGTGTGTGTGAAAGAGAGAGAGTGTGTATGCATGTGTGTGTAAGAGAGAGAGAGAGAGAGAAGTGCCTTTCATAGAGACAAATGCAGGGAGGGAGGAGAGGAGGTAAACAGGGGACATTAGTTGTAGGAAACACATGCTGGTGAATGGAATGGTTTGGAATGGAATGGAACATTATATGACTCCCTTTTGGAAAACAATACGGACGATTCTCAAAAAATTAGAAATTGAGCTTCCGTTTGATCCAGCAATACCACTCCTGGGAATATATCCTGGAGAGGCAAAAAGGTATAGTAGAGATGACATCTGCATTTCTATGTTCGTTGCAGCACTGTGTACAATAGCCACAATCTGGAAAAAAACAGAGTGCCCCAAAACAGATGACTGGTTAAAGAAAATCTGGTACATCTACACAATGGAATACTATGCAGCTGTCAGAAAACATGAAGTCATGAAATTTGCATACAAGTGGATCAACATGGAGAGTATCATGTTGAGTGAAATGAGTCAGAAAGAAAGAGACAGACATAGAAAGATTGCACTCATATGTGGAATATAAAGTAGCTGAGAGGTACAAGCTTGCAATGATGCAATTTCTGGCAGATATTTCTCTGGACTTAGTTACTAAAATACTAAAATACAGAAATCCAAAATCATGTGGCCTCTAGTGCAGCCGCTTGACCTCATATCTCTTCATTCTCAGCAATGGAAAACAAATTATCAAATGCTTCCTTTTCAGCAGGTCCGACTTTGGGTGGATAAACTCCAAACAATAATAGCGAGTTTTTTGTTGAAATATTGAATGTAATCAAAGTAAAGTGAAAGTAAAGTGAAATTTATCAGTTACACAGGCGGGGTGGGGGCCTGGGGAGGTGGGGGAGTTGGGGGGAGGTATACTGTGATTCTTGGTGGTGGAATATGTGCACTGGTGAAGGGATGGGTGTTGGAGCATTGTGTAACTGACACTTAAACCTGAAAGCTTTGTAACTTTCCACATGGTGATTCAGTAAAAGAATAAATTAAAAAAAAAAACATTATCTGACTCAAACCCAATCGTGAACAACTTTGTAACTGTGTATCTCACTGTGATTCAGTTAAAAATAAATTTTAAAATAATTTTTTAAATAAATCTAAATTAGAGTCAATTGATGAATATACTAGAATATTCCCCAATATTAGAGGAATATGCTAAAATGCCAACCTACAGCCCATACAGTATGAAGTTTACATTAGCAGAACAAAGTCATTTTCCAACACTGACCCACACCTTGCTCCCATTTTGTGGAAATATTTGCAACTTGAATCTGCCTACTATGGAGTACTATCTAGTCATCCAAACTAGACATCAACTTTGTTCTCTGTATTTTTCACTGTTTGTCTATTCCTGTCTTCCCCAACTTTTGCTCATCAGTCATTCCCCAGTGTCTAGAACAGTGCTCGACACTTAGAATAAATACACTCCATACGTTGAATGAATGGGTATATGTTCTGTTGCTCTATAACAAAATTGAGTGCATTAACAATGCTATCATCTCTTCCATTTCTGCCTTGCACTTCCTTTTTTGCTCCAGCAAATTTGAACAGCAAGAATTAATCAAGTTTATACTATTTGTTTTCCTGTTACCTCAGTTGATAAAACTAATAAAAAAAAACTTTAACTTTCTTCTCGATTTATAAGAGAAGATACAGTTCTATTCATGGGAAAAGAAATGTTAGCCTTGTCATTTATTTGCCAAGTGTACTAATTAAATCAATTTTTTCAATTTCAGGGAGAAGAAAATATCTGTATGGGTAAATATGGGTAAAAAAATATCTTTCTCTCAAAGAGAAAGAAAGAAGAAAAAAAGAAAGAAAGAAAAAAAGAAAGAAAGAAAGAAAGAAAGAAAGAAAGAAAGAAAGAAAGAAAGAAAGAAAGAAAGAAAGAAAGAAAGAAAGAAAGAAAGAAAGAAAGAAAGAAAGAAAGAAAGAAAGAAGAGAGAGAGAGAGAGAGAGGGAGGGAGGGAGGGAGGGAGGGAGGAAGGGAGGGAGGGAGAGGGACGAAGGAAGGGAGGGAGGGAGGGAGGAAGGAAGGAAGGATAGAAGGAAGGAAGGAAGGAAGGAAGGAAGGAAGGAAGGAAGGAAGGAAGGAAGGAAGGAAGGAAGGAAGGAAGGAAGGAAGGAAGGAAGGAAGGAAGGAAGAAGGAAGGAAGGAAAACTAAATGGTATATTACAGAGTATTTTGCTTAAATCCTTTATTTCCGGGTATTGAGACCAACATATTAAAGTTCCCTTTCTCAAGGCCTTAATGTATCCAAGCACTCTGTTGTCTGTTTGCCCAGAAGTCCTTTCTCAAAATATCCCTCTTTAAAAGCTTTCAAGAGCATACCAACACTCTTTAGGGTAGACTGCTATTTTTAAAAAGAGTAGGAGGGAGTTAAAGTTTCCTTTAAGGAGACAAAAAGGAAAGATTGAAACCTCTTGTCTATTTGACTTGTCCACTTGTTGCTATAAAAACACAATGATTTTTGTCTCTCCCACTTATCCTGGGAGGTATACCCTAAATGATCCTTACACAATTAATGCTCTTCACAAGAAATTTGGAGTTTCTTGCAATAGTAACCTCACCTACTTCTATCACCTATGCAGAGTAGAGACCACTGAAACAAACTAACTACATGCTGCTTCTGCTTGTGGACTAAATCAGTGTGTGGGTTGCTATGCTTGTTTCCAACACTACACCCTTACTAAAACCTGATCAAGGAGAGAACTTCCATTGGCACCTTTTCTTTTGAAGTGGCCCCATACCTTAAAGCCTGCATTTCATTTGGGAAAATCTTTTGCTAAAACCACTTCCCATATGCAACCCATCTGGAGGACTATAATCTAGTCTTGCCTGTAGCAAACAGACAATAATGATGCTTGCCTTTCATCACAGCTCCCTCGAGCACTAGACAAACATTAATTATTGCCCCCAACACACCTGTGAGGTAGGGAAGTATTATTATCCCTGGCTCACAGATGAGGAAATCCAGACACCAAGAGGTTAAATGGCTTGCCTTAGGCCACAGAGTGAACTAACAACAACGGCAAAACTTTCCACTAACCCTCAATTCTTACCAGCTTGGACTCAGAGGAATCTGGTTATTTGTCCCCATGAGCAGAACCATTTTCAGCTGGGGTAGGCTGCCACCAGCTTTATCTTTTGCATAGTCCTTTAGACCCCATTCCAAAACATACATGAGTAATTTCACACATGAAGTTCTTAATATAAACAGTAAAAACATCTAGAGAATTTATTTATTTCAGTGCCTTTTCCAGTTATCCTCTAGCCATTGTGTCAGATGGGAAAAAGCCAGTTTGTTATAAATTTTATAGATAGCATTTATTGACCACCTACTATGTGCCAAGCACTGTGATTCCAGTACTGACTTTCCTCCCCTTCCCAGAAAACTCAAATGTCACGGCAGTAAAATATCTATTGCTACTCTTGGGTGACACAGAAATTAGAAACTACTCAAAGCAGACATCACTTTTCTCCTGCCTCCAGGTTGGAAAGAGGAATATAAAAATTACCAAAAAGATCTCAAAAGTAAATCACGACATGATCATTACGTACCAGGACAATTTTCCTAGCTCATAGAATCTTGCAGCTAAAATCTTGCAGTTGACCTAACTTTGAAAGAGCCAGCCAAATGTTCTATCAATTTGTTGATCCTATTTCTACTAATTATCCATTAATAACAAACCAAAAATTAATTTTTCTATGTTCCAGATTTAAAATAATAGCAGTTAATAAATGCAATCACCTTGAAAAGAGTTGTTAGTATTATCATTTTTTTCAGTTATAAATGAGTAAATAAGACTTAGCAAGTTAGACAACATGCTAGTAAGTGCAGATCCAGATTAAAAATGCATCTGACACTAGGACTAGATGCTAGAAAGAGGTAAAGTGAAATGCATAATAATCCATCAGTGACAGTGTGGTAAAACACAGTGCCTTAAAAGGGGAAGGAGGGGAAAGGATTAAAAAAGAAAAAGAAAATATTGTCTGCATAGAGGCAGGCCAGGGGTTCAAGGAAAACTAGAGACATTGGTAGAGGGAATTGGACACTGGTGAAGGGAATGGTGTTGGAACACTGTATACCTGAAACACAATCATGAATAACTTTATATCTGTAATTCACAGTGATTCAGCTAAAAAAAAAAACCTTTAAAAATAAAAATAATATGGGTCTGACCACAAAAATCTATACTCTTAATCATAATATTTACAACTCCTTTTTTTCCCTTTTTGGAGGGAAGAACACTCAGTTGTGTTCAGTAATTACTTCTGGCAGTGCTCAGGAAACCATATGCCATATGCAGTGCTCAGAATTAAGCCAGGGTCTGCTACATGCAAGGTATGCACCTTAATCCCTGTACTGTCACTCAAGCCCACAACCTTTTTTTGAGGATAATTAAGAATTTTTGATGTTTCTTTTCCTTCCTTCCTTCCTTCCTTCCTTCCTTCCTTCCTTCCTTCCTTCCTTCCTTCCTTCCTTCCTTCCTTCCTTCTTTCCTTCCTTCCTTCCTTCCTTCCTTCCTTCCTTCCTTCCTTCCTTCCTTCCTTCTTTCTTCTTATTCTTTTTTTGGGGGTGGGGAGGAAGGGGCCTGTGATTGAGCCATTCCTGGCTGTGCTCAGGACTTACTCCTTGCTATGTGCCCAGGGATCAGTCCTGGAGGTGCTGGGGGACTGAACCCTATATAGTGCCAGAGACTGAACTTGGCTTGGCTGTGTGTAAAGCAAGTACCCTATCAGCTGTACTATCTTTCCAGGCCCTTTAAAAATAATCCTTACTCTATTAGTTTCTTTTAAGAAGGCTTTGAATACTACCTGTACTTATCATGAGACTACACCCAAATGCCTATGGAAATCCCTGTTCCTCCTCAGTATCCCACTCAGTTATTTACAATACACACACACTGACTGAGCTGACAGATCCTTGTCCACCAGAGCATAGGCTGTTTATATACTATTATGTAAAATATTGCTGCTGGGAGTAGGATGTATTGTTCAAGGAACTCTGGAATTATTTCTACATACCAGAACTCATATCAGGTGTGAATTCCTGATTTCAACTTCACTATTTTTCTCTTCGGTCATGTTTCTTTTTTTTTCTTCTCTTCTTTTGGTTATGGGCTTAGGATCACACCCAGAAATGTTCAGGCCTTACTCCTAGCTATGTGCTCCAGGGTCACTCCTAGAAAGGCCCACTCCAAGCTACGTAGCTGAAACACGATGGCAAAAAGATAGATTCCCAAATGAAGAGTACAAGAAAAGAGAAAAGGAGTTCAGGGATTAGCAGACAACTAATGAATGTCCTCCACAATACACTCTTTTGTTACCTAAATCCAAGCATATTTAATTCATCATATATGATGATCTCAAATAACCCACTCAATGGGTACAAAACCAAGTATCATGTCGTGACCTCTAGCCCTAAGACTAGGATCTGAAGCTTGCTGGACTCTTGACAGCTCTTAGACTGACCTTTGATGTTCCAGTGGCACATGGCGAGGAAGGGAAAAAACTTACACTGATGTCCACATTATACAGTTGTGGAAAGGAAAAAAAAGAACTGCAACTTTTACAAATCTACTTTGAAAGGAGAGAAAGGGAACAGTACATGTTTGCCCTAATTTCATAATAGTTATTATACTGTGCTAAGTAGAAATGTCAAGTATATAATACATGCACTGCATATTGTATACATAGGCTATATAAAGATATCTTTAGGAAGCATAACATTATATATGTATGTATATATCACTGCCCTGACAATGGAAATATCGCTGGATAGAAATTAGATTCTTTTTTAGGTAGAAAATGATTAACACAAGTGCTTAAATGTCAGACTTTTTCACATTAACCGATAAGATTCTATGACTAGAGATAGAAAGTATTATTTTGTCTGAAACTCAAAGCCATAACACAATATGCAATGAAGGAGGCGTGATTTCCTAAAGAAAAATCTAGATTCTGTTAGGATATAGGTGAGAGCAACTAACGCTGGTAGAGGTTGTTACTTGCCTAGCCTAACACTGCTCCCTTTGACAATGAAATTCCAAATTTTGCTTGGCAGTGTTAAAATTTACTGCTTAGCTTTCCTTACAGCTAAGTATGACCAAGGTCTGATTAGGGAGATATATATAAAACTATCTGGAAATTTCCTTAATGAAGGGCTGTCTTGGCTTGTAACCTTTTCTCTCTGTCCACCGTCTTGCCGTATGGAACAGACTATGGCTAGTTCTCAAGTGCTATCTCTGACCATGAGGATAACAACCGTTTCCTAAGGATGCTGGAGTGGTAAGCTGGAACGAAACTGGATCCCAGACCTCATGAAGTCACAAAAGAAGTCATGAATTCCTACCTTGAGACTTCACTTACATTGTTGGTAGGAGTGAGGTCAGTTTGATTAATATTAATCTAGAAATAGGAAGCCAAATTTTTCCAGTTAGTAACATTTGGGATCCTCCTGTGCAAGGTTATTCGACCTACAGTACCTTTTACTCATCCTACATCCAGACTGGCCTCTGACGTTCCATGCTGACTTGTCTCTTAAACTCTCTAGATTTCAGCTTAGTTTTGCTTCTACTACTCCTTACTTTCCAAGGTCCAGAGCAGCACAAATCACACTTCTTGGCAGTTTTATTTTTCTTTTTTCTCCTTTATACAGAATGTTCATGTCCTTTAGTTAAATTGGGTTCTACCTAATGCTCCAGGACAAAATAAATAAATAAATACATATTCCTAGTACTTAACAATTCATTTGACTTTGGAGATCCTTCAACAGCAAAAGAACAACTTTTTTTCAGGCTTTTTAACCTTGACTTTCTCCTATGAAATTATTTTTCAGTGACCATTTCCCCACTTTCTAACTTTAAAACCTAATTTGAATTATAGCACAAAATAATTCAGATATTTTAATTTTATGGGCCTATGTAAGTGCTATTTGTGCTTGGAATAAGAATGTGGTAAATGGGCATTCTAATGTTTTTTGATGAAAATAAGGATGATATGTTTGTTCACTAATTTAACTACATATGATAATACCTATGCCATTTAATAAACACTTATTATGGTGCAGATGCTATACTAACTACATTAAATCACATTATCACACCTAAATCACATAATGACCCTATGAGCTAGGAGCTATCTATAAACCCAGGGTTTATAGATTACTAAGCACAGAATTTAAACTATTGCAGAGATCACTCAGCTAGTAAGTGATGGCCTGAGGATTTGACTCTAAGTTAGGATATCATCAAAATTTTCTGAGCTTACAAAAAAAAAAGGAAAGAAAGAAACAGAAATGTTTTGAGTGATGGCACCTTACCTGGAGCCACAAAGAAAATCTGCCCTGTGCTACACAGTCAGTTCTGGAACTGGACCTGAAAAGATATGCATAAAAAAAACTATTCAAAAGTTCATTTTTCGCTCTTGGAAAATATTCAGAACCCCTCTTTTTTTTTTTCAGAACCACTCTTAAGCATCCATATTTTATATTAAGCATTAGTTTCCAGAATCCAAGGAGAGAGTCAGAGACCCTCCCATAAATAATTTATGCTAGTATATACTTGCTCAGAAAATTAGTATATATATATATATATACACACATATATACATATATGCATAGATATCTATATATGTATTTGTTTTTATATAAATATAGTATATATGTAGTAAGTGTGATCTTTTAATAAATATATCAGGCTTCTCTGGAACTCTAACATCCTTTCTAAGTCTGGAAAAACTCTTTAAAGGCAGGATCCCTAAGAAAAACACAAAGTCAAACCCCTGGCTCCCCCTAACCAGCTGTTGCAAGTTGAGTGTAAAGTTAGAAAATAGAGTCCAGGGCTGGAGAGATAATGCAGAGGTTAAGGTGCTTGTCTTGCATATGGCCAATCCTGATTTGATCCTCAGCACCCCAGGAATGACTGCTGTGAACAGGGCCAGGAGTAAGTCCTGAGAACTTCTGGGTGTGGTACGAGACCCACCATATCCGCACTTCGCCCCTCCACAACACCCCCCCCCCCGAAGTCTCTCTCCCTCCCTCCCTTCCTCCTCTCTCTCTCTCTCTCTCTTTCTCTCTCTCTCTCTCTCTCTCTCTCTCACACACACACACACACACACACGCACACGCACACACACACACACACAAATGTTTTAAAAAAGGAAATAGAGACTACCTTGCTGCTATGAGCTCTTGACTCAGGATTGCTGCTAGAACACATGGAAGTTCAGCCATATGCAAAGGGCATTTGATTTCATCAATTATAACTTTATAACCAAAGGTAAGGAGTCTAGGAAAAAGAGGCTCCAGAAAGCACAGACGTGCTCACACTGTGCCACCTGTAGGCAGAGTCTGGGAATCCAGTGAACACCTGAGATGCAGGAAAGAGACCTTGGCATTCACCAACAAGGAGAGCATAAGCTTGGAAGCCAGTGAGACTTTTGAGATAATAGCACAAGTTTAATGGTCAGGCATATGAGCGTAGGCAGAAACAAGTGTATCACATATTACCACTGACCTCTGAAGCTGTTATCCAAAAACCTATGTGCATTTCAACTTTCAGTCATTTACAATCCTAAAATATTCTAGTGTGTGTAAGATACATTTGAGGTAAATGTATTTGTGGATATCTTACTGTAGGATCCAGATAAAAAGGATATTTTAATATTCTTTCTCCATTCTATCTTTTTTCATTCTACCTTTCTAAGAGGTAGATTCAGTATCTGTAATTGACTTTACTAATCTAATGATTAATTTTGAGGATTGCATTCCCAATGCTTCAAATAACTAAATCAAGAAAAACTGGGTGTTGTATTGGACTATGAGCCAAACTCTTGAGTCAGAACTATCCTGATTCTAGTTGGTAGCCTAAATCCACATGTAGCTACTCAAGTTTAAGTTAACCACGAATAAAAAATCTAAAATTCAGTTTCTCAGTCACTAAAGTGACATAGCAGGTGATTAATAGGCACATATGGCTAGCAACTTGGATAGAAATTACTCAGATAAAGAACAGTCCCTTTTCATAGAACTTGTTCAATAGCGCTGATCTTAGTCTGGGTAATCAGAGTAAAAATTCCCAGTGCTAAGAATTTCAAGCTAATAGTAAAGATATTAACTGCCCTTCTCCCAAGTTAGACTTTCATGTACTCATCAGTTCATTGTTTAATTGTACTGTAACTATTGACTGTCTACTTATAAGTAGTATTATATTCGGTGGCATGTGACAAAAAAACATACATTTATAGCAATTTATGGACAGAGTGCAAGTGCAGAGGACCAGGTGCTCTTGCACAAGACTGGCCCACATTTGATCCCCAGCACCACATATGGTTCACCCAAGCACTGCAAGATCTCTGAACTCAGGCCAAGAGTAAGCCATGAGCACTGCCAAATGTGGTCCCAAAATAGAAGCAAAATAAAACAAACAAACAAAAAACAGTAATCTCGGGGCTGGAGCAATAGCACAGCGGGTAGGGCATTTGCCTTGCACGCGGCCGACCTGGGTTCGAATCCCAGCATCCCATATGGTCCCCTGAGCACCGCCAGGGGTAATTCCTGAGTGTAGAACCAGGAGTAACCCCTGTGCATCACCGGGTGTGACCCAAAAAGAAAAAAAAAACAGTAATCTCTATTCAAAGTTTGCTCCATGATGCCAGAGAATCAGAAATCCAAAGCTGATTGTCTTTGGATTTATTCATTCAGTACCTAACTCCTTGCTGCTTCTTGTAATGTGACTGCAGGACAATGGAATTCAATGGCCTGGTCCCAGTGGTGTCCAGTGCATATCTTTATATTACCTTCTGAACAACTAGAAGAAAGTGGAGGAGGCAGGGGTCCTCTCCTCTAATGATATTTTCTTAACTGACAAGCAATAATCTTGCTTATACACCATATCCAAAATATAAATGCATGACCCTTCCCAGCTGCAAGGGCAACTGGAGAATGTAGTCTTTATTCTGGTGGCCATAAAATTAAAGGTTTTAATACTATGGGAAAAAAGAGTGGCTATTAAAGAAACAATCCAGGAAATTCTGCCACACTGAGAGTTCAAAAATAAGAAAATAGAGAAATAAAAAGATGAAAGAGAATTTTTAAGTGCAAGCAGCATTGTTTAAAAATCTATGAAAAGGAAACTGCAGAAATAGAATAGGCATAGAGGAACAGCCCTGTTGATTGCTGACTCTAGTTAGATCCCTAATTCTGCATGGTCACACAAACATCACTAGGTGTAGCCCTGGAGACCCCAGAGCCACAGTGGAGTCGTCAAGGTAATTCCAACACTGGAGGGTCTGAGTAGAACCACATCCTCTGGACCCTCACACTGAATCACCAACCCAGTATGTCGAGAAAAGTTAGAAGGTTCCTGGACATCCTAAGCACAATTTGGGAGCTCTGTCCCCTGAAATGTTGGTGAAAATCTTAAAAAGTATTGAACAAATGAAAATATCTTAGTTTGGATGATTTTTATGGTCTATATTTTCTTGGTAATCACCCAAATGCTGTGATTTTAGAAAATCAATGAGTTATCCATTAGGCTATGGAGCCCCAAGTTATGTTTTCTTAAATAACATGAGAGGATATACTTCTGAGATGTTTCATAGAGTGAGGATAGCTGAAGAACAGAATCTGATCACTGGAAATGTGGGATTATGAGAAGGGAAGGTCAAGAAGACAAGAGACTATAAGTTACTCAAGTGGAATTGAGAGCTAGGAAGTCATCAAAGATGAGTGAATTTCATTTTCAAATCTTGTCAGGAGTTGATCATTATTGATACAATATTTCAGTGATTTCTTAGCAAAGCATTCAAGGATGTCACCTTTTGCTCCAATTAAGAAATTAAAAGGCACATAAGAGACTAAATTGCAGTGCTCATTTATGTTCACTCTATTTTATTTATAATAAAGGTCAAAGAAATTATATTATCTGAGCAAATTATATTATCTGAGCACTTGTACTCCTTTGGGAATGTGTTAATTCATTTACTATTTTAATTTGGTCATTTGGGGGAAATATTCTGCTATTTTAATAACAGTAACAATAACAATGGTTGCATTTAGCCAGAACTTTTCCAAAGACACTATTCTGAATGCTTAACCCTATTCCATTTTCCATCTTCCTTACAATGGCCCTTAAGGTAGATATGGTTATACCTGTTGAACAGAGAGAGAAACAAAGACTCGGAGAGGTTGATGGCTTGCCTAACATGACACAGCTAGCAGTGACAGACTCAGGTACTAGATCTCTAAAGCCAAGAAACAGTTTCTGTGTTTTTACACCTACACCTACAATGCCTTCTGACTTGGTATTCGTCAAAAACATCAGTGATTCACATTTTGATCACAATGTCAAGCCTCATCAAGCCATATGCTGTACTTTTTCCAAATAAGGCACCTCACTTAAGTCTGGCTACTTCAAATATTCATTGTGGAGCTGAACTGTCTCTTCCTCCACCAACTTTCCTTGGGTCTTACTGCCCCCTTTTCTGCCTCCAATCTCCCACCACAGCCACCATTCTCACTACCCCCAAAGGCAACCAAGGCGTTTTCTGTCAATGGTGTCACCTAGTGGTCAGAAAGAAGAACTTGTTTATTTAATCTCTTCCGTTGGATCCTTTTCCCACAAGAAATTTTTTTATTCAGCATATTCACCTCTCTTTGAACTCATCACTGATAGGTCATCCAATTTTCCTTAAATAATACTTTGTATCATATATGATAGATATGTGCATATATGTGCATATATACATATATGTATATCCATTAACTCCCTCTTTCTCCTTTTTTCTCTTTAATGGAAAATGTCCCCCACACCCATGTCCACCACCACTGCCCTGTAAGCTCATATACCTGCCTTGTTACAAAGACTCATAAATAAATCTAAAAAGAGATAAATTAGTCACAAAAATTTCTTGGATATGTGGTCTCAGGAATTAAGATCTGTTCTCAAGTCTATATAATGGAAATAAATTGCCTATTTCAACAAGTCACTGTAGGATTGAGGTTCAAGTAAGAAAAATAGGGCCTGGGGCTGGAGCAATAGCACAGCAGGTAGGGCATTTGCCTTGCACGTGGCCAACCCGTGCTCGATTTCCAGCATTCCATATGGTCCTCTGAGCACTGCCAGGGGTTATTCCTGAGTGCAGAGCCAGGAGTAGCCCCTGATCATTGCCGGGTGTGACCCAAAAAGAAAAAAAACAGGGCCAGGGGAGATAGTATAGGGCCACATTATTCAACCACTCATCTGTGGACCATTGCCAATCTGTAGGTATAGAAAGATTGAAAAGGAAAGAAGAAGAAGAAGAAGAAGAAGAAGAAGAAGAAGAAGAAGAAGAAGAAGAAGAAGAAGAAGAAGAAGAAGAAGAAGAAGAAGAAGAAGAAGAAGAAGAAGAAGAAGAAGAAGAAGAAGAAGAAGAAGAAGGAAGAAGGAGGAGGAGGAGGAGGAGGAGGGGAGGAGGAGGAGGAGGAGATGGAGACGTTACTGGTGCCCACTCGAGCAAATCAATGAGCAACGAGATGACAGTGACAGGTGTCAAAGCTATAGTACAGGAGTTAGGGCATTTGTCTTGCATGGAGTCAATGGTCAATGTGAGTTCAATGCCAGCATCCCATATGGTTCCCTCAGCATAGCCTGGAGTAATTTCTGAGCCTAGAGATAGGATTAACCTCTGAACATTCACTGCCAGAAGTAACCAAAAAACAAAAACAAAAAAAGCATTCATCACCTTGAAAAACACTTTGGCAGTTTCCTAAAATCATACCTGGGCTATATTACACAATTATTATGTATTATTGTACATATATATATATTTATTATTTGACCAAACAATTCTGCCTTGGTATGAAAGAAAGGAAAACATATACAGAAAAAACCTAAATGCCAATGTTTACGGTGGCTTTACTCAAAATTGCCAAAACTTAGAAACAAGTCATACACCATTTAATGTGCAAATAGATGAATAAACTATGCTACATGAAAATAATGGAACAATATTCAGCATTAGAAAGAACAAAAGACTGTAAGATAGAGAAATACGGGTCCCAAATACACTGCTGAGTGAAAGAAACCAAACTCCAAAGTCTGGCATTTGGGATAGCGAACTCTTCTAGGAGGAAAAGATGTTTGTGTTTGCCAGGATCCAGTCACAAGTATGAAGGAATTTTTAGAGCTGATCTTCATTGTGTGTGTGTGTGTGTGTTGCATGGGTATTTTTTTTAAACTGTGCACTAAGAATGCATTTTGCTGTTTATAAACTTTAACAGTTAAAAATGTAGTGAAAAAAATAAAAAAATAAATTAAAATGTAATGAGTTCAGCTCAGGTTTCCTTTCAGGAGGTAAATAAAATTAAAAACTTCCTTTTGAAATCCATGTGTAATGTAAAGTGTCACAGTTACCAAAAACATTCACAATGGTTATCATTGAGTAGTTAGATTGTAAATGCATTTTCATTTCTTTTCTCTGTGTTCTCATTTTCCTGCAATAAGCATACTCAAAACCAATAGCTACAAAGATTTTAATATGACTCTAGTATAAGAATAGATTATCTTCTCCAAACCAAAGATTCAGCATAGAATTGAAAAAAGAAGGTCATGAGACAGGAACTTTATTCTGAAATTCAGAGGGAAGGAACTGGAATTATGAAAAGAGAGCTTTTTTAAAAAAAAAACACAAAAACTTTTACATAATAACAACTAGAGTGAAACAAATAAACTAACAGGGGTTACTTTTTAAATTGTGTCTGGAATTTTTTCCACCCTAATAATGAGGTTAAAGCAAACCAGAAAAATCTACTTTCCCCTTCTAGCTTCCCCACACTGTGATGAATATAAATATATCTATAAAGAAGAAAACCAACCCCTTAATCCCACCAGGCCAAAATAACCACAGTTCAATTTTGGTGTATTTCCTCCCAGACATTTTTTTGCTTATGTATATGTATAAATTTCTATGTGAATTTGCAAACATTTGCCATCCACATAAATAGAATGAGTACACAATCCCTATTTTGCAATTATACTTTCAAAGTTAAGCATACAATCACATAAAATTATCTTCGTGTTAATAAACACAGCTTCACCTGGTACAGAAAGTCGGGTGAGGGTTATTAAGATTGGTAACCAATTTTTATTAATCAAAACTATTATCTAATAAATTGCACCAGAGATTACTTTGCAATTGTTGCTTTGTAAACGTATCTGAAGTGAATAGATAAAACACTTGTACTGTTTAAAGATGTTTTCGTTTATAGGAAAGCTATCCTCTAAAAAGATTGTGTCAGCTTATATTGTCAGTATATTAGACTGTCATTTTCCCTTCTCTCATCAAGGAAACATAGAATTGGGGTATTTGTTTCTATTTGTTCAAAGTATTTGACTTTCAGACCACACCGAGCAGTGCTGTGGGATTACTTCAGGCGTGGTGCTCAGGGGTCACTTGTGGAAGTGCCAGGAATTGAACCTTGTCTATTTCAAAATAAATAGCCCCAAGAAATTAAATTCTTATGCTCCACAAGGACATATGAACTAGCCCTTGAAGCTATCCACTGGATCTGATATTATAGATTTGGTGTTTGGGATTTGCATTTTGTTTGTTAGTTTGTTTATTTGTGGGCCACATCCTGTGTGCTCAGCTCTTACTCCTAGCTCAGGGATGATTCCTGGGAGTACTTGATGTCCTTGAAGTACTAGACTGGAGTATAGCACAGAGAGTAGGGCGTTTGCCTTGCATGTGGCCGACCCGAGTTCAATTCCTCTGTCCCTCTTGGAGAACCCAGCAAGCTACCAAGAGTATCCTGCCCTCACTACAGAGTTTGACAAGTTACCTGTGGCATATTTGATATGCAAAAAACAGTCACAACAATGGGCCTCATTCCCCTGACCTTGAAAGAGCCCCCAATATGGCAGCACTAAGAAGGACGAACAAGGAGAGGCTAATAAAATCTCAAGGCTGAACTAGGCTGCCAAAAGAAAGAAGGACTAAAATGACTGTCTGCAATTTTAATGCACATACTCAGGCATCAGAAGCATCCATCAAGGACCTGATGGTGCAAGCACAGAAGATCAAGTACAACATCACTGGACTGACCGAGACGAGAAGGCATTATTGAACACATCACACCATTTTCGACTCTGGAGAAGAACTGTTCCTCAGAACATGGGACAGTAGAGGCGTCAGTGGTGTTGGTGTCTTTGTCAACACAAACTTGGCCATGAGCATTGATTCATTCAAATGCCTAACAACCCGAAAAAGACACTTATGTTTGAATAGATATGACTCATTGCCGGAAGTTTCTATCTTTGTCATCTATGCACCAACATCCAACTGCGACAAAGAAAAAATTGAGAAGTTCTACACGGAGCTGGAGAAATTCTATAAAGAAAACCACACCTTTTACAAAGTCATTGTCGGTGATTTTAATGCCAAGACAGGGCCAAGAAAGTCACCCAAAGAACTCCACATTGGGACCCATGGCCTAGAATGGAATGAACAGGGTGAGAGATTGTCTGAGTTCATCATGTTGACCAATATCATCCATGGTAACTCACAGTTCCAGAAAGCCAAATCTAAACATTGGACATGGCCGCCCAGATGAGATCTGGAGCAGCTGCACATGAAATGGCTCCTCTACATTTTAAAGACTATGATCTTGGAGGTCTACTAACCAATTTAGGCACTTAGTGGCTTCTTATAGAAATGCATCTAGACTGTGAACTGAGCTACAACTCCATGCTGTCCCGGGAGGGGAAAGGTTTTTCTCTCTCAACCCCTTCTTGCTATGGGGGAGGCTGCAGCGGCGGCAGCAACAGCACCCATATGGCGACCGCCATCTTCTAGATCCCACTATTTAGAGGTATGAGTTTGCAGTGACGTGGTGTGCAGGAGATCATGGCATGGGAGTGTTACTGGCATGCTCTCTGCCCAGATGAGATCCGGAGCAGTTGTACATGAAACGGCTCCTCTGCTCCTTAAAGACTATGATCTTGCAGGTCTACTAACCAATTTTGGCACCCAGCGGCTTCTTATAAAAATTCATCTAAACTGTGAAATGAGTTAAATATCAGAAATCCAAAAGGAGCTCATATATTCTTCATTCTCAGCATTATTAAATGATGCCTTTTCAGCAGGTTTGATTGTTGGGGGGAAATTCCAAATAATAATGGTGAGTTTTCTGTTGAAATATTGAATGTATTCAAAGTATAGAAAGAATAAAGCGAAGATCATTAGCCACACAGGTGGGGTGAGGGTGGGATGGGTTGTATACTGGGGTTCTTGGTGGTGGAACATGTACACTGGTGAAGGGATGGGGTCTGATCACTGAGTGACTGAGAATTGAACCTGAAAGCTTTGTAACTTTTCCCATGGTGATTCAATAAAAAAAAATGAAAATTAAAAAAATAAATAAATAATCATTGGACATGGGAGTCTCCCAGTGGACAGTTCAACAACAAAATTGACCACAACATATTCAATCAACGGTTTTACCTGACAGATGTTGCTGCTATTCCAAATTTCCAAATGGGATCAGACCACTGTCTCCTTCATGTGAAATTCTGCTTCATGGAGCAGGGAGAAAGGGCTGCAAAGTTTAAGAAAAGAACTCACAGAATGACCACCAACTGGGAGCTTTTTTGTCACTATTGCAACAATATGGGAAGATGCTGTCATTGACAACATCAACAAGGAATACGATTGACTGGTTCAGCACCTCCATGATTGTTCAAGGAATGCAGAGAGAGAGAAAGCCACAAAAGTCACTTGTCTTCCGAAACTCTCGAGCTCATTCACCAATGCAGTCTGGCATGAGCCTGGGGCAATCAGAAGCTAATGTCTGAGCTCGCAAAACTGTGCAGAAAAGCGATAAAGGAAAACCTCAAAGAGAGAAGAGCAGCAGTGTTGGCTGATGAAGCAGAAGACAGGAAAGTATTCAAAATGCCCACCTGTCCCTTGCCAACTATAAGACCAAGATGACTGCCCTATCACATCTTCCAGAAGGATAATGGAATAAGGTTATCCATGACTTCTACTCAAATCTCTTCAATAGCCATATTTGGTCCACATACCAAATTCCGCAGGATAGATATGTCATTCCCAGTGTTCTCCCTTCCAAAATCTGACACGCCATTTCATCAGTAAAGAAGCATACAGCACCCGATCCAGACAAGGTCAAACCCAAACACCTGAAGAATCTGCCACCAGTACTTGTCAATACACTGGCCCGGTTCTTCACATGCTACTGGTCTGAATGCATGGTTCATTTTCCCAATGGAAAACCAGCAAGACTGTTATTTTGTACAAGAAAAGAGAGATCCATGACATCAGTAACTATAACCCGATCTGCCTGTTGTTCGCCATCTACAAGTTATTCACTCAAGTCATCCTGAATAGGATTGGCAGAACACTAGATGAAGGACAACCATGAGAGCAAGCCAGGTTCTGAAAAGGATTCAGCATGATCGACCATATCCACACAGCGACCAAGCTAATTGAAGTTTTGCAAGAGTTCAAGATTCTGCTCTGTCTAAAGTTCATTGCTTTAAAGGCCTTTGATTCTGTTGAGACTGAAGGGGTCATAGAAGCCCTAGCCAAACAGGGCATTCAAACTCAGTACAACAGGATCCTCCATGAGCTGTATTATGGATTCACCCCCAGAATCTCACCATTCTACAAGGAAATTATCATCGACGTAAAGAGAAGGGTTCGGCAGGGTAACACCATTTCACTGAAACTCTTCAGTGCCACCCTCAAAAACATCATGTGACAACTGGGAGTGAAGATAGATGGTTGGCAATGACAGCACCTCTGCTTCACTGATGACATCGTTCTAATAACACCAAATATCAGCCAAGTAGCACAAATACTGGCCGACTTTGACCGCGAGTGTGGAAAGGTCAGACTGCAGCTGAATCTCACCAAGACAATGTTCTTGAGAAACAGACTAGTTCCTGAGGTTCCATTTGCTCTCAATGGAATGAACATCTCAAAATGCAGCAGTTATGTGTATGTAGGTCAAGAAGTAAACATGACAAACCACCTGGCACCTGAGCTGTGCAGGAGGAAGAGAGCAGCATGGAACACCTTCAAGAGTATCGAAGAAGTGGTTAAGAGGATGAAGAACCTCCAGCTCTGGGCATATCTTTTCGTTTCCACCGTTCTTCCTGCTCTAACATATGCCTCAGAGACGTGGGCCCTACGAAAATAGGATGGGAATGCTATTCAGGTATCCCAAAAAGGAATTGAAAGAGCTATGCTCGGAATATCACGTTTCACTCAGGTGAGAGAAGGAATCCAGAGTTCCGACCTCCGTCGATGATCAAGAATCAGGGATGCTGTCTCATTTGCCAAGGTGTCAAAAATCAGATGGGCCGGACACATAATGTGATTTAGAGATGACCACTGGACTAAAGCTGTTACCAACTGGATTCCACAGGACATCAAAAGAATTCATGGCCACCCACCTATGAGATGATCAGACTTCTTCATCAAGACCTGATTGAAAGGTTTGAGGCTTTTTGTGTTCCTGGAGCCAGCAGACACCATTGGGTTACACAAGCACGTGACAGGGACAAATGGAGATGACAAGGTGCCTACTTGAGCAAATCGATGAACAACGGGATGACAAGTGATACCTAGAAAAATTGATTCAAATTGGTTGATTCTAAGAATTAATTACGGGAAGTTAAATGTATTAGCTTTACAATTCTTATCATTAACAGAGGGAAAATGAGATAAAAGGAGAAATCTCCATGCAAACGATACCCAAGAGAGAGTAAAAGGAAAAAAACTGTGTCATGAAAGCAAACTACTCACTTAGAAACAAATACAAATATACTAAATATTCCAATTATAAAATAAAGATAGTTGGGGCCAGGAGGTATTACAGAGTGCATGCCTGGCAAGTGACCAATCTGGGTTCAATTCCTGGCACTACATTGTCCTCCCCAACCATCACCGAGTGTCTGGGGTGGCTTTGGTATTCTTGGAAGCGCAAAACCAGAGCAGCCTCACATGCTAGACTCTGAATCAATCTTGTTGGCCAAGAATTACCAGTGCATTTCCCAGACCTGCTGGGCACCATTTGAAGCCTCCTCAAGGAATAAAAATAAAATAAATTAAAATGGTGAAATATAAAAAAAACCTAGTACAATGCTATTTACATAATTGTTTACACTATAAACAATAAATTTTGGGGAATTTTGAGTTTGGTGAGACAACTAGATTTTAAAAAGCCAATATAAAAATACCATTTTTGTGTACTAACAACTTTCAGTTAGAAAATGAAAATTTCAGGTCATAGCTCCAAGAGAACGTGATGCTGCCAAATCTTCCCAGGTAGACTGGTCTGGGCTAACAATTCAGGGGTCTTCTCAGAATAGGAGAGAGCAGATTTCCCTTTCAGCCTAAAGTTCAAGCAGCCCACAGCCATAACTAATACCCTCCATCACAGAAACCACTCAGCTCTGCAACTGAACCTCATCAAGCTCCTAAGCCACCAAATTGTCCCAGATCTATAGTTTGTGGACAGTCACATGACATCTCAAATTGTCATAGTACTGTCAGCCCAATAGGTTTATAGCAAATATGATAGGAAAGTTTCATAGAAGACTACCAAGTCATGAGCCCAAACAATAATACAGCAACTCAACTAGTACTAATCAGCACAGTAGATTCTCAGACAATGACTTTAGAAACACCATTGTGAGCTATAATAGTATAACAACTTGACGCTTATTGATCTAAGATGTGATAGGGTTATTTGCTTTTTGTTGTAACAAACACATGAAGTAAATTTTATTGTGCCTGCAAGGGAGCCGACTAGGGTAGTGGGTGGGAAACAGGGAACATTGGAGGAGGGAAGGTCACACTGGTGGTGGGATTGGTCTTGAAACATCTGTATTATGAACAACTTGGTAAATCACTGTCACTGTCACTGTCATCCCATTGCTCATCGATTTGCTCGAGCGGGCACCAGTAACATCTCCATTTTGACACTTGTTGTTACTGTTTTTTGGCATATAGAATATGCCACGGGTAGCTTGCCAGGCTTTGCCGTGCTGGTGAGATACTCTCAGTAGCTTGCTGGGCTCTCTGAGAGGGGCGAAGGAATCGAACTCGGGTAGGCAACATGCAAGGCAAACACCCTACTGCTGTGCTATCGCTTCAGCCCTGGTAAATCACAGGGCATAATTTTTAAAATTTTTTTTGAAAAAAATGAGAATTTCAAAAAATCACTATGTAATAGCTACAAAACATAAACTAAGGATTTAAGATAAAAACCAACAAAAATTGCTTCTTTAAAGATTAAAGTCATTAAATAATTAGATGGATGAATCATGTATAATAAAAATTTCAGTGTTTTCAAATATGAAATTGTCATAAAACTTAAAAGAATCATATTTATATATACTATAAAAATTGTGTATAGGCACTTTAGTGGTGTGGGTACAACAGAAACATGTATTTAGTATATAAATAGTAACACCACTGTAAACTGTGTCACCTGAACAGTAATATAAATATTTTTAAAATGTGGAAGAGCAAAGGACAAAAAGAACCCTAAAATCCTCCTAATAAATTATAATAAAATATATGCTTTTGTAATTTTAAGGCAACATAAAAGCATATTAACTTGGCAAGACCCCCCCCCCCACTCAGCCAACGTGCCCCCCAAGCACCCAGGCTAGAGGGACCTTGGCAAGTTTTAGGACTGTGTCAGAACGAGAACTTTACCTGTTTAGGCGCAGACATGGCCAACTCTCCCACAGGTACAGCAATAGCAGGAGTGCAGTTATTTTCCCCTTTCCCAGCACGTTAGACTCACATATCAATCTCCATTACCTAATCCTGAGGAGGACAGCCTGGCTATCGCAAACACATTAGGCCAATAGTCCACCAGCTTATTCCAATCTCACCAAAATAACAGTGAATGCAAAAAATTTAACAAGGCAAATATAAAAGAACACATCCTCTGAAGCTGCACTAGAGACCTCACGTAAGTTACAGAAGAGCCCCAAAGAGGAAGTTAGTATTCTAGAAGAGGAAAAATATGACCACCATCAACCAAGCTCATCCAAAATCCTTTCTAACACCAAGAGGGGAATACTGATAGCGAAATGGAAGGTCCCACCTCTATACCACCACAACAACTTGAAGAAATAGCGCAAATCCCCACCACGAAGAGAGGATGAAGAAAAGAGTCCAGAGCCTCAACAAGGGTTACCCACAAATACGAGCTCTTCATTAAAGAATTCAGAGATGAAATGCTGAAGGTGTTCAATGAACTCAAAGAAACGGTGGAACAGGCATCAAAAATTAAAGGAGGACATGAAAGAAACAGTGGAATGCACAACCAATAACATATAGGAAGAAATGAAAGGAGAAATTAAGAAAGCTACAAACAAAAGTGTCACTAATAAAGAATTCAATCGATGAAATTAAAAACCCAGTGGGTGCCCTCAATAGTAGAATGACAACAGCCAAAGACAGAATCAGTGAGCTTGAAGATGAGCTGCAGAAAGGATACAGAAAACAAAATACAATGGAAAAAGACCTCAAAATAGCTCTAGGATGAATCAGAGACCTAGGGGATGAACTCAAGAGGAACAACATAAGAATAATTGAGTACCAGAAGGACAGGGGGGCAACCCCAATGAAGTAGCAAGAGTTAAAAGATATCATTGTTGAGAAGTTCCCAGACTCGAGAATGCAGACATCCAGATCCAAGGAGCCCGAAGAAGAGTACCAGTTAAAAGAGACCCTAATAAAAAGACTCCAAGACATATCATAATTCGAATGACAAATACCAGGAATAGAGACACAATACTGCAAGCAGCAAGGTAAAAGAAGGAAATCACTTACAATGGAGCACCCCTTAGATTTACAGCAGACTTATCAGAGGAAACTTTCTGATCCCGAAGACAATGGTGGGATGTAGTGAAAAAAAACTCAATTAAATGAACCCTTCACAAGAAAACTTTATCCGGCTAAATTCTCATTCAAACTCGAAGAAACGATACACAATTTCATGGATAAACAACAGCTCAGGAACTTCATAGACTCAAAACCAACCTTAAAAGAAAGGGGCTACTGTAAGAGAAGACAAACCCCTACAAGCACAACAAACCTCTACAGAAAGATGGCACAAAACTCCATGACAATAATCTCCTCAATGTCAATGGTCTAAATGCACCAATTAAGGGACACAGAGTGGCAAACTGGATTCAAAAATTTAACCCAACATTCTGCTGCCTACAAGGAGCACATCTGAACAGTCAGCAAACACAGACTCTAAGTCAAAGGATGGAAAATAATCCTGCAAGCAAACAACTCCCAAAAAAAGGCCAGGGTGGCCATACTAGTATCTGACAACATGGACTTCAGGTTAAAAAAGATTACAAGGGACAGTTGTAAAAATCTTCTGGCAGGGGGCAACTGGGGGAGAGCCCCGGCAGCTCTCCCTGTCGGCCGCCCCCCGGGTTTAAGGGGGACAGTCCCGGGCTGCTCGCCCAGCCGGGGCGGCCCAGGCCATAGGGCAGATGGAAGAGGAAACAAGGGCCAAGTCAGTTGATTATCAGTTGCTGTTTATTCCATTCTCTCCACGAGCCTGTTCCAGTCTCTCTGAGCTCCCCATTTCTCCTCTCTCCTCTCTCTCCCCCAGCACTCTTCCTTCCTGGCTCCTCACTCCTCCATCCTGCTCTCTGGATTATCTGCTCTCTGGATTCTGCTCCCTCTTCACTAGTCTCTCCCACTACTTGTCCTGAAGGCTACATACACACAGTCTGGTAGCAAAATCAACATAAGAAAGCCCTTCCAGAGGGCCACCAGGTTCAAAGGAAGTACCACTTAGGGGCATTCCAAAGCCCTTCCTGACTGCCCACAGGCAAAATACCTCTTAAGGTGTTTTTCTTCTTTCCTCAGTCCAAAATCTCATTAACATCTTAATCACTGTATCACTGTCATGGATTTGTTCAAGTGGGCACCAGTAACGTCTCTCATTGAGAGACTTATTGTTACTGTTTTTGGCATATCCAATACGCAAGCTCATCCAATAGCTTGCCAGGCTCTGCCGCTTGGGTTCGATACTCTCCGTAGCTTGCCAGGCTCTCCGAGAGGGGTGGAGGAATCGAACACAGGTCGGCCGCATGAAAGGCGAATGCCCAACCGCTGTGCTATCGCTCCAGCCTGACATCTAAATACTAGTTATTTTTGTATGGACACAATAAGGACACAATATGGACACACTGAGGCTTGCAGGGCAGCTCTCCTGGGAACATCTTGCAGACTCTTGCAGACTCTGCAGACCATCTTGCAGACTCAGACTACAGCGCTCAGGCCAGATTAATCATTACTAACCCTAGCAGGGTCCGGATCTAGTATTACTTTTTGGATCATGACAGCATTTGTCCATGACCAAGCTCTTAACCTATAGTTAAAAGCATTAGACATTTTGGCCAGGCCCATCTCGATGCCAGGGTAGCACATAACTCATTCCTTTCCCTGAGTCCATCCTGTCCCTCGTCATTGGGACCCTGCTACCCTGCTAACATGTAGAGTCAAATGACTCCCAGGTTACAAAAGCATAGCATTTGCTACAGACTTCCTGTGCCCATACAAAAGGACATGGCTCTGAATAAACTATGCAAAAGACTCAAAGAGAAGAGAAAAACAATATTTGCAAGTCAACAGCACACAAAGAAAGAAGTTACAAATAAACACAGAAGAAAGTTCCCAATAAGCCTAAACTACCTGAGGATATGTTATCCTACAGACAGTGACGGCCATTTTTTAATAATCAAGGGGTATGTACAGCAGGAATAGATCACACTCCTAAATATATACGCACCCAATGAGGAACCAGCAAAATACTTAAAACAATTGCTAATAGACTTCAAGGAGGACATTGGTAGCAACACAATAGTAGTTGGAGAGTTCAGCACTGCCTGATTGTCTCTGGATAGATCAACAAGATTAAAACTCAGCAAAGAAGTACTGGCTTTAAAGGAAGAAGTGGAAGAGAGAGGGCTAATAAATAGATATATACTGGGCTTTCTATCCTCCAAATACAAATACACATTCTTTTCCAGTGCACACAGAACATTTTCCAAGATATACCACGTGCTGGGTCACAAAACATACCTCAATAGAATCAGGAAGATAGAAACTGTATCAACTACATTTTTAGACCATGATGAACTGAAGATAGAAGTTGATTACACACAGATGCAGAGAATCAAATCAAACACCTGAAAATTAAACAACTCAATGTTGAACAAAGAGTGGATCAAGAAGGAAATCAAGGAAGAAATCAAAAGACACCTGGAAACAAATGAGAATGAGGACATGAGCTACCAGAACCTGTGGAATGCAACTAACACTGTGTTAAATAGAAGACTGGTTAAAGAAATTTCAGTACATCTACACAATGGAATACTACGCAGCGACTCTCCCTCTCGGACCCTGCCCCCTGTGGAAGAGTGCTCAGATCCCTTCGCGGCTATGGCCCGGGGCCCTGGAGACCCCAGACCGGTCCATCTCGAGCCTCTCAGTCTTCCTGCGGCGGGCCTGACCCCTCCCATCTCTATCAGGTTGTAAGGGGCGTGTCTACACATCAGGGGGCATGGCCTCCTTCTGGAGCGGCGGCCACTCACGCGGCCGAAGATATTTTTCCCACTCAATGCATTGTGCTCTGGCCTTAATCGATAGAATCTATCCCTCTGAAGAATACCCTGGTCATCTTAGTCACTATATGTTAGGAGTCAACTGACCTAGCCTATCATCATTTCACAAAGACTGTTAATGAACTCATCGAGCCGCACACAGAGTCCTTTGTAAAAAGATCATAGCCCCACGCTTTCTCTTGAGACCCCTCTCAAGCTAAGGAGAGCGCCTAATAGTAAAACCCATATCAACATGAAGAAACAGCGAAAATCCCCACCACCAGCAGAGATGGAAGGGAGGATCTCTGCAACCCCAGCAATGACTCCCCAGAAATATAGTCTCCTCCTCTTGGAGGCTGGTCTCTCATTCTGGGTAACTCAGGGAAGGGACCACCAAGTAAAATGTGGTTGGAGGTCATGTGGGGGAAGGGTGATGCGGGCCGAATACAGACTAGAGACTGAACACAATGGCCACTCAACACCTTTATTGCAAACCACAACACCTAATGAGAGAGAGAGAAAACAAAAGGGAATTTCCTGCCATAGTGGCAGGGTGGGGTGGGGGGAGACGGGACTGGGGAGGGGGGGAGGGATGTTGGGTTTACTGGTGGTGGAGAATGGGCACTGGTGAAGGGATGGGTTATCGAACTTTGTATGGGGGAAACATGAGCACAAAGATGTATGGATCTGTAACTGTACCCTCACGATGACTCTCTAATTAAAAATAAACTAATAAAAAAAATGTAAAAAAAAAGAAATATAGTCTCCTCTCTGATAAAGAATTCAGAGAGGAAATCGTGAAGATGGTTGAAGAACTCAAAGCAACTATGGAGCGAACATCCAATAAATTAAGGGAGGATATGGATGCAGCATTGGAACGATCCACCAAGATAATCCAGGAAGAAATGAGAGCAGAAATTTTAAAGCTACGAATAGAAATGACAGCAGAAATTTCGAAGATACGAACAGAAGTGACACAATTAAAAGAAGCTGTAGATGAAATAAAAAACTCAGTAGGAGCCCTTAACAGTAGAATGACTGCTGCCGAAGAAACAATCAGTGATCTTGAAGACGAGCTGCAGAAAGCATATAGGCAACAACAAATAATGGCAAAAGACCTCAAAATGGCTCTAGAGCGAACTAGAGTCCTAGGGGATGACCTCAAGAGAAACAACATAAGAATCATTGGAGTACCAGAACTACAGGGGACCAATCTTAATGAAAAAAAACACAATTAAAGACATCATTGCTAAGAAATTCCCAGAGCTAGAAAATATGGACATCCAGATCCAAGGAGTCCGAAGGGTACCAGCTAAAAGGGACCCAAATAAAAAATCCCCAAGGCATATCATAGTCAGAATGATGGATGCTATGGATAGAGACACAATACTGCAAGCAGCAAGATCAAAGAAGGAGATCATATACAAAGGAGCACCCCTTAGATTCACAGCAGACCTATCAGAAGAAACCTTCCAAGCCTGAAGACAATGGTGGGATATAGTGAAAAAACTCAATGAAATGAATGCCTCACCAAGAATACTTTACACAGCTAAACTCTCAATTAAACTTGAAGGAACCATACACTATTTCACGGAGAAACAACAGCTCAGGAACTTCATAGACTCAAGACCAAATTTAAAAGAAGGACCCAAAGGGCTACTATAAGACAAGGAAAAAGACCTGTAAGAACAACGAACGCTACAGAAAAATGACACAAAATCCCATGACAATAATTTCTCTTAATGTTAACGGTCTAAATGCACCAATCAAGAGGCACAGAGTAGCAAAATGGATTCAGAAACTAAACCCAACTTTCTTCTGCCTACAAGAAACACATCTGAATAGTCAGAGCAAACACAGACTCAAAATCAAAGGATGGAAAACAATCCTGCAAGCAAACAGCTCCCTCAAAAAAGCGGGGGTGGCCATACTAGTATCCAACAACATAGATTTCAGGCTGAAAAAGATTAGAAGGGACAGAGAAGGTCATTTCCTATTCATCAAAGGATATGTACAACAGGAAGAAATCACACTATTAAACGTATACACACCTAATGAACAACCAGCCAAATACTTAAAAGAACTCCTAACAGAATTTAAGGAGGAATACTACGCAGCTGTTAGAAAAGGTAAAATCATGAAATTTGTACATAAGTGGATAGACATGAAGTATATCATGCTAAGTGAAATGAGTCAGAGAGAGAGGGACAGACATAAAATGACTGCACTCATTTGTGGAATATAAAGTAACACTGGGAGACTAAAACCCAAGGATAGTGGGGATAAGGGCCAGGAGGATCACTCCATGGCTTGGAAGCTAGCCTCACATACTGGTGGGGAAAGCAGCTGGGATAGAGAAGGGAATAATAAGTAAATGATTCCTAGAGGACTTGCTCAGAATGGGAGATGCGTGCTGAAAGTAGACTATGAACCAAACATGTTGACCACTTAGTACCTGTATTGCAAACCATAATACCCAAAAGGAGAGAGAGAGAGAGAGAGAGAGAGAGAGAGAGAGAATAAAAGGGAATGTGCCAGCCACAGAGGTGGTGGGTGGGGGGAGGAGGAATGGGGGAGGGGTGGGGGGAGGGATACTAGGAACATGGGTACTAGTGGAGGGATGGGTATTCAATAATTGTATGACTGAAATGTAATCATGAAAGTTTGTAAGTCTGTAACTGAATCTCATGGTAATTCATTTAAAAAAATACTAATAAAAAGGAAAAAAACATAGCAAGACAGAAAGATGTTGGTATAAGACTAGCCAAGTGGATCAATGAAATAGTAATAAACTAACAGCAATTTTATTTATGTGTAAGCATGGTATATCAGTGGAGAAAAGTTAGATTATGATTGACTATTTGTTCATGAAAAACTTGATTTGATTATTTCTGAAAATCTGTTAAGAGATAATATAATTATACATTTTAAGACAAAGGGAATTTTTTTATAACATTAGGTTAGAGAACAATTTCTAAAACAAAATAAAAATTTTATAAAGACACAGAGAAAATGATAAATTTGGTTATCATGAAATTAAAGTTTTAATTAAGCCAGTGACAGTATGAAAAGAGTGTCCTCTTGAAGAAGACCTAAGTACCACATTTAACTGACTAATATATGGACTTTAAAATAGTGCTACATGATAGAGGACTAAGTAGATCTGAACATCAGTAGTGAGTACAGTAGTATATTATAAATGTCAAACTTTCTGATACTAAATCTTAGTCTTGACACGAAAGTAAATTTATAATTATCTGACATAGAAATAAATGAATGCGTCAAGCTAATATTGTGTACACCTCAAACTTTGATACACCAATTATTCCTCACTCTAAAATAACCATTAAAAGCTAAATTCTCAAAGACAATCAGTTAAAAAGTTGGTTGAATACATGAATTAGAAAAACAAATGCAAATGACGCATAAGCATTACAAGGAGAAATTTGGTACAAAGAGAGAATGTCAACTTTATTAGCAGTAAGGCAAAGGCATTAAAACTATAATGAAATATAACACAGCAAACTGACAAAAAAAATATTTTTCTTGTTTTTGGTTTGGGGACTCACCCGGTCATGCTCAGGGCTTAATCCTGACTCTGCACTCAGGAATCACTCCTGTTGGTTTTTGCAGGACCTTATGGGATGTCGAGGATCAAACCTAGATCCTCGCAGTCATATACAAGACAAGCACCTTACCCGCTGTATTATCTTTCCAGCCCTGGAAAACATATTTTAGTTGCTAATGTGTATTTTTTGTGGAGAATGTGTGACATTTGCCTGTCCAATGACACAGCAACTCCAAGAAAAATGTTTGAACATATGCATCAGAAGGCAATAATCACCTGATAAAAAATATATTTAGCATTATTTCACCTTTTTGAAAGCTCACAAAATAAAAACCCATGTAGGGATTTATAAAAATGTATAGGGATACATAGAGACATGATCAAACAAAAAAAGCAGAAGAATAGCAGAAGTAGAAGATAGTGTTTATCTCTTTATGAGAAAATGGAATAAATGTTTTTGATGCATATAGTAAGCTTCTAGGTTATTGCTAATATTCCTTCTTGAACTGGATGTTGGATAAAATGCATGTACACATTTTATTAAACATTAGTATGAGTTATCTCTGCTATAATTATAAATCAAAAGGAAAATATTATAATGGAAGGTTTACTTGGCTCTGCCTTCTTCTGTTATGTTCCAGATGAAATTTTTAACATTTTTAAACTTGTATCTCTTGGAAAATTAAAGCCAAAGCAGCAAGGTTCTAAGCCTTAGATTTCATACCAGCTGGATGAGTGATTCTGTACATGCAATCTGCTTTGGTTGTTTAGTGACATCTTTTTTCATCTGCCATGAGAAATTAATTTATGAAGCCAGAAGGCACAAAGCTGCCTTTGACTAATAAAGTGCTTTATATGTGTCATCATCTCTTTCTTTGGTTATTTGCTATAGTTGCACAATTCCTAGGAAGAGAATTTCTCATCAGAACCCATGTGCTTCATCTTAAGTTCCTGAGCACCTCTACCAAGCAGAAGTATGTGTATATGCACATGTGTGCATGTATGTGTGTGTGTATTAATCACTCTCACACATTAGGAAAATTTTAAAGTGGAAAAGTAAGAAGACAAATAACACAGAGAAATAGGGGGGAGAGAGAGAGAGGAAGAAAAATGACAGTTTTGAGAATATTGTAGATGTCTCTTCTCATGTCTACTCTAAGCATATAAGAAACTACCTCAAAATTCAATGTACTTTGAGTCCTTGGATTTTGCCATATCTGAAGTAATAATTTACCACGGGATCATTTCATTATATGCATCAAAAAGAAGTGTTCCTGGTAGTTGAAAATGATCATTCTGGACAAGAATTGAGTGCTAACTGAAAGTAGGTAAAGGGACAAACACAATCACCTTTAGTACCTGTACTGCAAACCATAACACTCAAAGAGAAAAAGAGAGAGAGAGAGAGAGAGAGAGAGAGAGAGAGAGAGAGAGAGAGAGAGAGAGAAGCGCCTGCCATAGACAGGCTGGGAAAGAAGGTGGAAATCAGGAACATTGGTGGTGGGAAATGTGCACTGGTGAAGGGACAGGTGATGACTGAAACCCAATCAAGAACAACTTTGTAACTGTGTGTCTCACTATGATTCAATTTTTAAAAAATTAATTGAAAGTGAAAAAAAGTGTTCCTTATTATCCTATGGTACCTAAAGCTATTTATTTTAGCAAAAAGTCCTACCTGCAGAACAGTTGTCATTGAAGACCAATGGATGCAGTGTGACATAGTGAAAGTGTTATGGAATGAGACACACTAGCTTCAGAGGCTTGCAAGAGTTCCAAAATACAACTGTATTTAGTCCAGGTAAAAAGTTGCATCTGTGATACTCTGGGAGCAAAAAACTTGGGAAGGTGTGCAGATGAAATATAAATCTAGTGAGGAAAGAGAATGGAAAGACTTAAAATCACAATACTCAGGTCCTCAATTAGAGAATTCTTTCAATATTTGCATACATAATATCTTGCTGCTAAATCAATAAAATGTGATTTTGATATGGACTTGTGCTGAAGATTTTCTATTTCTCATGTATCATTTGGATAGTTCAGCAGCTCCACCCTGGAAATGAGAAACCCAAATAGCAAATATGGACCTTCTTCCTTCCCTCCATGCTTCCTGAAGAGAACAGAAAACAGCTCCAACTCAGGAATGAAAACTTAAAGTGCCTCTGAAACAAGTTCACTGAGATTAGGGATGAGAGAAGAGGGAACAGTATTTGGTTTAGGCAAGACTTTCAATTAATATCATCCAGATGTCGGTCTAAAATCTAGAGAAGATTATCATGGAACCCCTAATCTCTCAATACTGTCCTCCAAATTTCCGTAAAGTTCTGGGCTCCTGTGTTCTCGTCAGCAGCAGCATCCCTGTTGGTTTAGGATCATTTGATCATGTATCTTCTAGTTCAGAGAAGAAGAGCAGCCACTTTTCATGTTTTCAACAAACTCACAAAGTATGTGTGAGTGTGGTCATTGGAAACATAAAATGCACTCACTGTTCTGTAAAACTCCATATCACCCCACCCAGCAACTCCTTCTCCCTGCCCTTCTCCCATCTCCCCAACAAAGGCCAGAAGTAGGAACACAGAACCCTCAAGCTGTCTCTTTTGTTGCCATTTCTGCAGATAAACTGCATTGCATAAACGTTTTCCTAGACAAAGAAATCCAACAGAATCTGAGTTTCAAATACGGGGATAAAAAGTTAATGAGCAAGATAATGCTAAATAAATAAATAAATAAATAGACATCCAAAATGTCCCAATCAATAGCATAAAATTAGGGGGTGTTATTATTATTAATATTGAAAACCTAATAGAGGCCTGCAGATATACAGTAAACAAAATTGTTTGGTTGCTCTTCTTTCTAAGAGTTTACACTCAATTGAAAATGAGAGTTAAAGAATACCAACAACAACAAACCTGGGAAGGCACATAAGAGAAAGTATTTCTTGATTAAAGTGATCCTTTGATTACTGAGCAGTGATCAGTGCTTATTCCTGACTCTGCTCAGGAATCACTTCTGGTGGTATTTGGAGGTGGGGCATATGCGGTGCCAGGACTCCAACTGGGGTCAGCCATATGGACAATAAGTGCTATCTCTACAGCCCTTGACAGAAGCATATTTTAATCAGAGTATTATAATATAATGAAATTGAAGATTCCTCAATGATTTCCAAGAAAGTTATAATAATATAAAGATAACTGGGGCTAGTCCCAGTGATGTCTACGCCCAGTGGTGCTGGGGGCCTTCAGGACTATATTCACCAGTACTGGTGGGATAGACGATGCAGGGATCAAACTCAGGTCCTTGTGCATGCAAGGCATATGACCCTGGCCCTAAACTATCTCCTCAGCCTTCCATTTAACTCTTATTTTGTATTATTCCAAGCTACTGGAAAATCATAGGAACAGGTAAGTATCTGGAGTGATTGCTCCCTCTTACACCTTTTTACCAATATTTAGGACAAACAAAATCTATAGTAATGTCTGCATTCAAAATAGTTTTGACCTTTAGTCAGAAAAAGATTCTAATTACAAGCACACAGTGTAATAATGTCTTCCCTCATGTTGTCCTTACTTGGAACATATCTCATAATTCAAGCTAGCAAGATATTTTGAAAGTTTACATATGTTGGAATTTGACTTAAAGTGACTGTCTTTCAAGGGTTATGCTGACTAAAAAAGAAGCTAACTGCTAAGATGTACGTGTTTTTGGGTGCCACTGATGTGCTTTTACAAGGATTTTTTTCCCCCGTTGAGGATATAAACCATATGTTGAGGTATTTAGAGGATTATTTTATCGGGATCTTCCAGTTTGAAAGAAAATACCAATGCAGAGCCCACAAGTTTATGCAAGATGTGCATGCACACATGCACACACACACACACTCACGCACATACACACACATGAGAGTTGGGTGTAAATCATCCTTTGTATGCCAGCGATTGGGCTGCCATATTGATTAATAGAACCTGTCACATTAATTTAGTTCTGGATTCTTATGAAACATGGCTTTGGTTCAAATATAAATTCTAAGGGTAATAGAATATGTTAAACCCTTAATGAATGTTTAATGATTGTAAGATAAAAAACATAAATAATGAGAAACAAAAACTGTAGGATTTGATACATTTATCCTCTGTTTGCCAAGCTTGTAAAATATTTAGAGAAGCATTGTCATTTCATACATCAAATAATATAAAACCCTTGAAAAATGGTGGTTTTTTTTGCTTTTTGGGTCACACCCAGCGATGCACAGGGGTTACTCCTGGCTTTGCACTCAGGAATTACTCCTGGCAGTGCTCAGGGGACCATTTGGGACACTGGGAATCGAACCTGGGTCGGCCGCGTGCAAGGCAAACGCCCTACCCACTGTGCTATCACTCCAGCCCCTGAAAAATGTTTTTATGATAGGCTCTACCAAAGTTCTGCTGTAGCCTTTGAGGGGATGGGCCACACCCAACAGTACTCAGGGCTTATGTGCTCAAGGCTCTTCTGGAGGGCTCAGAGGACCATAAGAAGTTCTGGGAATAGAACCCATGTCAGTCACTTGCAAGGCAATACCCAGCCTGCTTCACTTTTTCTCCAGCCCTTGGTGGAGCTCTTTTTTCTGAATCAAAATATTCAATGACTCTAAGACCTGAACAATATATGCACCCAAAGATGCCTCAGAAAGCACTGTTAGGTACTTTAATACAAACACTAGTAACGATATGATTTATCTCTTTTTTTCAGTTCTGGTAAACATAAAGTAAGTTGGAAAATGTTGGTCTTGAGGAGGTTCTGCGGCTGCATCTTGGATGGAGTTGTGATCTGATTGATTGTTGATATCTGCCACAGGACAGGAAGAGGACAGTGGCCACACATGTGCTACACAGCTCCCCACTCTCCACTGGTATCTATGCCCAGAACTTGTTCCTGCTGCAGGAAGTAAAGTCTCTGTCTCTACCACTTATTTTTTATGCCACGAAACACTACCAGGATTTAAAATCATTCTTATTTAAAGTCTTACACTAATTACCAAAGTCGTTTTGCAACTGTCATTTCTAACTGACCTTTTACCATTTATACCTTACAATATGGTCCTCAGTTAAGTTTTCTCTTGAGCTCTACAATATGGCCTCTCCATGAAAGTCATTAGATCCCCTCGCTTCCCTAATGCCCTGAACCATTCCCACCTTCTGCTTTTACTCACACCATTTATTTTCCTTAGTCTAACTGCCTGATGTGACCAGTCTCCTTCTTGTGGGCATATTTCTTTTTATTTCTTGGAGATTGGGGAGCACATCCAGTGAAACTCAGGGCTTACTCCTGGCTCTGTGTTCAGAGATGACTTCTGGTGGTGCCCAGGGAACGAAGTGCAGTGCTGGGATTGAACTTGACTTGGACACATGCGAGATCCCTACCTCTGTACTATCTCGCTATCCCAACAGAAAGATTTCACTTGCCTGTTCTTAACCTATTTACTCTGTCTGGTATCATATATTCTGTATAATTAATAAACATACTCTTATTTTGATTTACAACCATTTTCTCATTATTTCAATATTATTTTCCTTTTTAAAAAATATGTAGTTAAAGACAAGTGCTACATCTTCAAACTTTCCACACATAACCCACTAATGCATCTTATCTGAGTAAAATGCCATGCAATTTACTACAGTTTCAATATACCAACACGAGTCATGTACCATTTTAAAATACCCTACATTGGCAATGCATGAGATGTAAAGGAAGAAAAGAATAAAGAATAAGATTTTCTCATTTCTTTCTATGCCCCCACACAAGGCTTTTTTGCATTATCTAATTCAATGTTTAATGCTCTGATGATGAAGATGTTTTTAATTTGCATTTTCTAGGTGAGGAACTTAAGGCTCAAAGGAAATAAGACACATATTCATAGTCATCCTCCAATAAAAGTCTTCCTGCTGTACTCACTGCCTCTACTTTGGTAAGATTCAAAAAAAGTAAATATCTCTTATTAGAGAGAAAAGAAGTTAACCCAACTAGATAAGACCAGAATGTTGAAAAATCCAAATATTTTGGAATCCTCAGTTGATTAATAACACTCTTTTATGTCAATAAAAGAGACAAATATATCAAAACATTACTTTATTATAACATCAATAGGGAAAAGTTAATTTTATTGGGAAGATATTTCAAAAATTGGACATCCTCTACTATTGATGACAAGTCTAACAAGACAGGATTTATTCCATTGACTCACTTATACTGATATCATTCTTCTCAAATCCCATACAAACAACCTTTTTAAAAACCTCCTTTTCCTTGTCTTTCTTATCCTTTCCTGGAAACCAAACCTGTAACAAATTAATATAAACATAGCACAGACAGAAGAAGCAAGGTCTTGTATTTTTGTTTATGAAAACTAAAATGTTTCCCATATGGATCAGGGAGACAGTTCAGCAGTTAGGAGCACATGCAAAATTAAAACTCCAGTTAAAGCAAGGCTTTGCATGGCTCTGAAGACCCCGGAGCACCACTGGAGGGACCCTAATTTCTGACACCTGACCCCTGAGCACCACTTAATGTACCCTGGGACTGCAAGACCCAAGCAGCTCCTCAGTCTAGTTGGTTGAGTATCACTAGGACTGGTCACCAGATTCCCTGAGCACTGCTTGGGAATCCCCTACCCTCCCATGCTGTATAATTTTATTTTGTAAGATGTATTTATTTTTTAGTTTGGGTGCCACACCCAACTGTGCTCAGGGCTTATTCCTGGCTCTGTGCTCAGGGATCACTCCTGGTGGTGCTCTGGGGATCATAGGCAATGCTAGGAATTAAACTGAAATCTGCTATGTGCAAAACCCCTGTATTTAACACCCCTCCCCGCACTTCTCCAGACAAAGATTTATATATTTAGAAAAGCCTAGTGCTTAACCCCTGACTATCTATCCAGATCAAGATTTATACATTTTAGAAAAGGCCAGGTTTTATAAGAATTAGAGAAATAAAATATAAGATTACCAGGGACCAGAAGAAAATTGACTACAGAGGAACATTAAGAGAACTTTGTAGAGTGATGGAATGTTTTATATCATGTGGTTGTGATAGAACAACTATTTCCATTTGTAAAAACTTATTGAACTGTAAACCTTAAAAGGGTAAATTTACTCCAGTAATTATGCCTTATGTCACATCCATAAGCCACCTTCTGCCAGCGCCAGATAATCTTTTCATCAGCCACCCTCCAGAACTCATGGCTGTTACTCCTGGAAGGTAGCATAAAATAAGGCCCCCATAACCATGCCACCAGACTCTGCGCCTGGCTGTTTTCACTTGGGGAGCCCCAAGTGGGGCTGGTGAGAGCCCTCCCTGCCCCAAGGGACCCAGCCCCGAAGCTGACCTCCACAACCCAACTGCCACCACACTCCAAGTTGCTTTCCACATGCTCGGGCCGAGCCTCATACATGAGTGCACATATTCCTGGACACATCATCATAGAGGGAAATAAATATATATGCCTCTCGGAGAGCCCAGCAAGCTACTGAGAGTATCCTGCCTGCATGGCAGAGCCTGGCAAGCTCCCCGTGGCTTATATTCGATATGCCAAAAACAGTAACAATAATAGGTCTCATTCCCCTGACCCTGAAAGAAGTCTCCAATCATTGGGAAAGTAAGGAGAGTAAGGAGAGACTGCTAAAATCTCAGTGCTGGGACAAATGGAGATGTAACTGGCGCCTGTTCAAGTAAATTGGGATGACGGTGATATAGTGAATCATGCCTCCTACAATTGATTTTAAATTAAATTAAAAGCCTTGTATAACTTGAAACATAACATTTTACAGTAGCAAGGGAATATAAATTGTGTTTACTATACCTTGCCTGTAAGAATAATGTACTCTAGTTCAGATAGTATGGTGGTATATAGAAGTTGTTGTTTTCCCTCCTCAGATAATTTAAGAATGCCAAGACCATTTACACTAGAATGACCCAAGATTTCATAGATTGAAAGGGTTCCCCTCAAATCAAGTTTTCCTTGATTCTGCAAGGAAAACTTCTAGTTAAAAAATGTTAGTAAAACCTTCGAATAATAGATTCTTCTAGGAGAGGTTAGCTCTGTCAATACCTTGTCAACTGCAATACATGTGTAATTAACAAAACAGATACATCTTTCAACATAGACTTCTAATTCCCAGGAGTGTCATCCAAGAGTCCTTTATACCGCCCCCTTCAGAAAAATTACAAATAAAATAATCCATTCATTAAGTTTTGCATAGAGGTGAAAGATAGCTCAACAGGCTGGAGGGCATGCTTTGCATGCAGGAGTCCTGAGCCCTGAGTTCACTTAGGCATCCTGAGTTCGCTCCATCCCTGACAGGAGTGACCCTTGAGTAGTTCTTCAAAAATATATATATCATTAAATTTCTAATGTGTTAAAATAAAGAATTAAATATGACAAATAATCATTTGCATATCATTTGCACATCAGAATCAAGTTCAAAAAGAAAAGTTAAACCAAGACTTTAATTTTCTTCACTTCTAATGAGATTAAAAGTTGCCAATGATTACATTTTCCATATATTAATAATAAAAATCACTGTTCCTATTAATTAATCTTATGTCTTCCTAACTTCTCAGTCTATGTTTGGACAAAGTCTTCCTTGGAGTTTTCATTATCCTTTTTCTTATTATCTTAGTCATAATATTTATGTGTTTCATCATTATAAAACTGTGAAAGTTATATTAACCTAACTAAATTTTATGGTACAAAAGTTTAGATGTTTCAGGCTATAAATTGATTCTGAAGAACAGAAAGAAATTGTGATCATTACCTAATAGCTCCCTGCCAAATGCAAAATGGTCTGACTTTTTAATGTGTTTTTAATTCTGCTGTTTCAACAGAAAATAAGACATAAACAAAAAATGTAACTACTTAACAACCTTATTACCTCACTTCTGAATCAGTGTTTTTTTGTAACAAAAGAAGCAAATAAAATTGCTGGCCTATAGGTTTCAAATATAATTTGCTTACTATAGTAAGCACAAAAACTAAAGTTATTTTCAGCTTATAGCATCAGTCAATAATTACCCTATTGGTCAGCTTTGAAAATTCTAAAAGATTCATGAAAAAAGCTTCAAATGCTGTTTGTTTTTTATGAATATGACTAGTGTATTTCCCAGAAAAATGGTTCACCAAAGGTTGCAACTGAAATTGAAGCATATACACAAATACTCGAGTCCTATCAATGAGCATGCACTGAAACTTGATGGGCTGAACAAAGAGAAAGAACTGAGAGAGCCCAGCAATGCTCAGAGCTTACTGCTGGTTCACACCTGGAGGATCTGCAGGGATCACAAGTGGTGTAGGAGGATTGAATTTAGGTCAGCCTCAAGGCAAGCACTTTACCCACTATACTATATTTCTCTGGTGCCCTTGTTTTTGGTTTTGACTTTGGTGTTTGGGCCACACCTGGTGATGTTCAGACTTACTCCTGGCTCTGTGTTCAAGGACCAGTCCTAGCAGTGCAGGAGAATTGGTAAGGGGGTGCTATATGTGGTGTTAGAGATAGAACCAGGATCAGCATGTGCAAAACAAGCACCTTAATTCCTGTACTATCTCTCAGGACATTAGACAGAATTTTAAAATACTTTTAATTAAACTTCTCATGAAGACCTTGTGAATCAGTATGGCATAATGTATCTGATATCAAAGTTCATTATGTGTGATTGTAAACCAAACATGAAAGCTTGTAACTATCTCACAGTGATTCAATAAAAATTTTTTTAAAGTTCATTATGAAACAAATAACTGAGAGGCAAGTTACTCAGTTCTTTGAGCCTTATTTCTACAATAAATTCAGTGAGTATCCCAAAAAGTTGTTGGGAGAATTAAATGAGATAACACATATAAAGCTCTTAGGACACTACTGAGAATACGGATGACACTATTTAACTGTTAGATACTACGGTTGCATGCAGTTATTGCTGTTATGATAATAGTTACGGTTCTTGGAATACCTAGTATTTTTCAAACACCGATGTGCTTCTCTTTAACATAACTCTGCAATGCCGTAGTTTGACTGCTCTCTTTTAAAAGTAGAAAAACTGAGCTCCGAGAGTGTAAGTAATTTGTCCAAGGATAAATTATAGTCTACATAGTGCCTAAAATCAAAACAAAATTCATCAAAATCTTAGTCTAAACTTTCTCTAGCACTCCAGCAGCATACACTTCATCCTTAATCTTCTCACATTTTAGGGAAAATTGAAGATGGTATTTACTCAAATTGATACAACAAAGAATAACTTTTGAAAAAGGCACCACTTAAAATCTCATAACATAAGTCTGTATTCCCACTAAGAATATTCGTACCGATTTTCTAAATTGGATAATCTTTAAATATTCCAAATTAAGCATGTACTTTCTTCAATGAAACATTATGTAATTTTAAGTGCTTTCATGAAGTAAATGTAAATTCTGCTAATAGTGTATCCTAATGAATTACCAAAATTATTAACAAGTATCACTGTAATTCAGCATCTAATGTAACACCTCTTATTCTACAGGGCATACTTTGTTCCTTTCATTCTTTGCTCATCTTCATGGCAATTTACCATCAATCTTTTCCTTAAGGATCTCAGGAAGAATTTCAGTATTTAATACTCAAAACTTATTCTTGCTGTTTTCATAGCATTTGTTTCCTATACCACTCAGAGTTAGACTTACCTATTTCTCAAGTTTTTGTGTACATATCTTACTTTGTCAATGATTGAGATAACAGTCAGATTGCTGTTCTTGTGTTTTTCTCCTAAAGTAGGTCTCAGAGATAGTAATCAAATTCTAACTAGAAGATGTTCCTTATCATCACGTGGCTGCGCTCATGACTATTAATCCACATCAACAGTGCTAATAAAGGCACAGAAATTGTGTAAGCCAATGGGAAGTGACCAATAAAGCATAAAAAAGTCATAGAAGCTGATGTTTAATACTCTGTGATGGACTCATTGGCCAACTCTCAAAAGACACAAAGACATGGGGTCAAGTCATTCAGCACTGACCAAAAGGATTGGAATTCTTTTTTTATTTAGCCAATACACCCCAAAAGATTTTTGCAAAAAGAAGAAAACAGCGCTGTGTGTAGTAAAAATAACTTGTCTTCAGGACAGTCCTTAATTCTCAACTGATGTTTAATAAGTCAAATCAGATACAATAATTAAATAATCATAATTCAAGAGAAATAACCTAGGAAATGGATGACTTTTAGTTGAAGTATTCAAGGGGAAAAGATAATGAAACTACGCATCCCATTTTAAATGCTGTGACTGGAGCTAAGGGGCTACAGGAGGCAGGGAGCTATGTTAGTACTAGTACCCTCATATGCAAGATGTACTTTGCAGGTTTGTGTACAATGCCACAAAGTGAAATTTTCTCAGTGTAGACAATGTGAGAATTTGAGCTTGAATCTGACACATCCACATATTGTTGGTGTAAATTCAATCTTTGTAGTTTCTTACTCTGACATCTTTCATTGCACTCATTAAGGAAGAAGAGAAGAGTACATATGTTTACCAGATTCATTTTTGTTTCTGAAAGAAAGCCGCATCCTTTAATTACCCCTTACCATCTTATTGCTCCAATTATTACTGAAACTTTGAAATAATTCTTATTTGACATAGGGTTTTTAATCAAGAGCAAACAAGACCACACACTCTCCTGACTAATACATTAAAAACATATGTCTATTATGATTAAAGAAACAAGTTTTACTGAAAAGCTAAAAGTTATACCCACTGAGGAAATCACACTTACCTCCAGATAACTTACATTTTCTAGGACTGCCTCTATTCACGATATCAAACTATTAATGTGATGAATAAAACATGATGAGTTTTTATCACAATATCTTAATTCTGTCTAGAAGGTATTATGTAAAATACTGATCTAAGATTTCCCATACTCTATAAGTAAGAAATAATAGAACTAAGCAGAGGAATTGAGTTGTGACATACAACTTGTAAAATTCTGGCTCAAAGGCTAAAGGCAGATATTGTCAAGCTTTTTAATCTTCATATCTGAAACTTTCCAAATTGTTAACTGAGCAGTAATTTGATTTTAAAAAATAGGTACTGAATGAAAAATTCAATATCTAATGTTAAATAATCAACAAGTGATATATGTAAAATTAATAGAAAAACCGTAATATTTAGGACACAGTAAACACAAATGGACAAAAGCATATAGGGAGATAATTTTGAGATCCAACAACACAGTATAATTGTATGGAAGAATATAAAACAAAATATGAAAGAAACAATAAAAAGGGAAAGAAATAAAGGTTGGAAAAACACATAGCTAAAATTACTTAAGATATGAGGACATTAACAAAACATAATGCTTGAAAATTATATTTTATTTTATGAAATCTAACAAGATTATCATTGTGTAAACATCTTGGTTCATGATATGTGCTTTTTATTAGTTTTTGCTGAAGATATGATTGAATACTTCTAAGGGCAACAAACTGAAAATTGATTAGATCACCGATCAACAAATAAACATTGTAAAAAGGCCAGTTAGAAGGGTAAGAAAAGCAGTGAACTCTCAAAGTGACTGTGGTTGGCAGCCACGAGAAATGGTCATTAGACTATGTCAGAGTTGGAGGCATATTTTGGTGGTTGTCTTAGAGGATTTCTTCAATTTGGGGAATTAATAATTACATCAAGTGTTCTATATATTCAATACATATTCATAAAAAGTAAGGGAATTAATAAAAACAGAAAACAGCAATGAGTTAAAAGCAGAGCATTAGGGGTTGCGAGATAGTATAGATGTTAGAGAATGTATTAGGTCTTGCCAAACCAGCTTCAATTCCCAGTACTGCATGGTTACCCAATACTGCCACTGTGGCTCCCAAATATCCCTGATCCAGGGTAGTCCAGGTTTCTCTAGCACCACAGGGCCCAAGCAACACATTCTCAGGCTAGTGCATTGTACCACTGTCCCTGTTACCTGAGAATCTCCAGTAGGGACGTGGACCTCCTCAGTATTGTTTGACAAACTTCCCGAAACAAAAATAAAAGAGCCTGAGAGATGCTCTTGTCATTAAAATAAGAGAACAACGTACATTTTAACGTGTTGTAGATGTACAAAAATGCTTATAATACAAAATACTAAAAATATTTACAACAGAGAAATTATAAAGTAAAAAAAATGCATGAAAGTGTCAATGAAGCCAAAACTAAGGAATATTTAAAAGAAGATATGGTAACTAGTCTGGGCTGAAGTGATAGCACAGCGGGTAGGGCATTTGCCTTGCATGCGGCTAACCTGGGTTCGATTCCTCCATCCCTCTTGGAGAGCCCGGCAAGCTACTGAGAGTATGCCGCCCGCATGGCAAAGCCTGGCAAGCTAACTGTGGCGTATTTGATATGTCAAAAATAGTCACAACAAGTCTCACAATGGAGACGTTACTGGTGCCCGCTCAAGCAAATCAATGAGCAACGGGACGACAGTGCTACGATGGTAATGTGTCAAATGAAAAGAAGTCATGTTTTAAAACTGGGTCTTGGTTGGGGGGAAGGGCAGGAACAAGGAGAGCTCAGTGGCAAATCATATGCCTGGCAAGTGTTGATTTTACTCAACACTTTACTCATCACTACCAATGTTTCTTGGGTTCCCCAGCATCACTACAAAAGAGTATCGATTCCTGAAAGCATAACAACCCAACAAGCACAATTCCTGGTCATCACAGCAACAATGACAGAGGAAGAGAAGTGTGAAAATAAAAAAGACAAATGAAACTACAAACAAACAAAAAAAATTCTGTGTTGTATCTTTTGTTACAAAATGTGTTTTTAAATGTTCTCTGCAGAATAAAGATGTGCTCCAAATGGTAGAACACATGCCTTGCTTGTGTGAGGACATGGTTTCAGCATCGCTTGATGAGGCCAATGAGCACCACAACAAAATGAAAAGAAGAATATGATCCTTAACATTTTCTGAAAATGCTGTAACTGAGATTTATACACTGAGGCAATTGCTGGCAATAGAAATCAACAACTTTGCAAATTAAGTTACAGTCAATTTCAGACAAGAAAACAAAAAACAAATCTGTTGAGAAAGGAGTTACAGAAAAAAAAAAAGGAAAGGGGAGGGAAAACTCTAATGGGAGAAAAACATCATTTGGGTTTTGATGAGCTTAACGACAGCATGCAACTGTATAACATTGATTTCTTTCCTTCTACTTTCTCAGAAGAAAATGAGAAGCATTTACTCTAATTGCAGGGAAGCAAAGTCATTCCCTAGGAGTATTTGAGAGTTACAGAAAGAAACAGTGCAAAATAACAAGAGTCTAAATATTCTTGAATAAATGCCCTTGGATTATGATATCGTCAATGCCTTTCTCCCTGCTCCTATGTGTGGAAGTTGGTCCTAATTTCTCTCAGATTCTCGGAGAATTTGTTTTCCTAGCAAAGTGAAGAACCTCTGTTCTACAAAAGTTATATTTTTAGCCAGTGGGGGAGAATAGTTGATGGCAGATTGGGCTGACATCTGCACATTCTTCCTCCTTACCACTTTCCCTTCTATTTCAGTGGAAAGATTGCTCTCCCCTGGACATTTCCCTGTGCTTTAAGTCTCACCTTCTCCTTCTTTCTTAGTCTTCTTGACACTGTACATAGTAGGGTTCCCAAGGATCTGCAATACGTCCTTTCCTTTTCTTATTGTATATATTCTTTCTGGCTGATCTTCCTTCTATCTGGCTCTAACAAATTTCCACGGGATGATCATAAAATCTACAAATATAGAGGCGCACAGAAGAAAAGATTTATTGATAGCATATTAGAATTCAGGACAAAATATTAGTATCTGCTTTTTCAGAATTTATGATCACATGTATAGAGATTCTAAATGAATCTCAAGCCAAGAAGTCTTTCTTGAGCTGGATGTGATTTCAAACTATAGACTATGGAACATCTCTACTTGGCATCCTCCAGATATTTCTCACATAACATGTCCAAATCATCTCACTCTTCACTTTCCACCTTAGGAAATGATATCCCCACTCTTACACAACTCCCAAAGCATAAACCTGGGAGTTACCCTCTTTAGTTCCCAGGTTTCTGGCAGTTATTCTCAGCATCTTCTTCACCACTTGTTTTTCCAACTGAACATTCATCTTGTCTGTTCTACCTCATAAGTACTTCAAATTCCACTGGGTAAAACACTTATCACTTCTTGCCTCAACTACTGTGATATACCCTCTCCGTGGATTTTCTTACACCCACTTCATTAGTCATCTTATCCCCACTTCTTACACTATCACCTCTTTCCAGCCCATCTTTTCTCCAAAGAATCTTACATCTTCCTAAAACTAAGAGAGTTATCAGCAAATAACTAATCAACAAGATCAAATGTGGTGCCTGGCTACTGGGAAATACATATTAGTTTTTAAAAATGGGTCATATTTTGATCCTCTAATAGAGGTCACTGTCACTGCCATGCCATTGCTCTTCAATTTGTTCAAGCAGGCACCAGTAACGTCTCTCATTGTGAAACTTATTGTTACTGTTTTTGGCATATCCAATACGGGTAGCTTGCCAGGCTTTGCCATGCAGGCTCGATACTCTGGGTAGCTTGCCTGGCTCTCCGAGAGGGGTGGAGGAATCGAACACTGGTTGGCCGCCTGAAAGGCGAAGGCCCTACTGCTGTGCTATCGAGGTAGCTAATAGAGAGAATTTGAACACAAAGTAGTGTCCAGTCCAGGGAACACAAGGCAAGGAAAACTGGTGAGTCTCGGCAGACTTACAGTACTGAGAACCAGGCAGAGGGCTTAAGGTGGATTTTGTGCCAGTCTAGAAATCGAGGGAACTTGGTATGGAACATAGTTAAACTGGAAGTAAAGGCAAAACATCAGCAGCAATGAATTAAGGCCATCGTGGGACTACTGAGTTAGACCTAAGAGTCCTACAAAACACAGAATTTTTTAAAGGGAGAGCAGAATGAGGAGTCAAAAAGCTTGGCAGTATCAATGAGATAGTGCACTGATGAAACTTTATCTTCTGTGGTATGCTGGCCTAATTTTATTCCTTTTTGCAAGATTCTTTTCTGTTGGCACTTTTTCTAGTAAAAAGTTATTACTATTTAGCTATTTCAAGGAAATTGTAGTTTACTTAACAGTAAATAAAGATAAGTAAAAGTGGTTAAAAAGGTTTTCATTAAGATTAGAAATAAGATAAGTAATTAAGATAAATAATAAGCTAAAAAGTTTGTTTTTTAAAAATATCTTAGCCTTAAAACAGAAAAAGATTCTGATCAAAAAGTATATTGGATTATTTCAAGAAGCCTAAAATCAAAGGCTGTTAAGACAGTCTCAGTTTTTTTTAATTTATTTATTTTTTTATTTTAGTGAATCATCATGAGATACATTTACAGACTTACAGACTTTCATGACTCCGTTTCAGTCAAACAATGTTCAGGTGCCCATTCCTCCACCAGTGCCCATTCTCCACCCCTAATGTTCTCAGTATCTCTCCCCCCACCCGCACCCCTTCCAACCTCCTTCCTTTGTGGCAGGCACAATCCCTCCTTCCCTCTTACTCTCTCTGTCCTTCTGGGTGTTATGGTCTACAATACAGGTAACAAGCAGCCATCATGTTTGGTTCATATTCTACTATGAGCATGCATCTACTATCCCGAGCAATCCCTCCAACGATCACTTATTTACTGTTCCTCTCTTCATCCCAGCTACCTTTTCCCTCAGTTCATGAGATCAGCTATTAAGCTGTAGGGCAGTCTGCCTGACCCTAATTTTAACTGTCTTCGGTGTTAGTCTCCTATTATGTCACTTTATATTCCACAAATGAGTGCAGTCATTTTATGTCTATACCTCTCTTTCTGACTTATTTCAATTAACATGATACTCTCCATGTTGATCCACTTATATGCATATTTTATGACTTCATTTTTTCTAACAGCTGCCTAATATTCCGTTGTGTAGATATACCAAAGTTTCTTTAACCAGTCATCTGTTCTCGGGTACTCAGGTTTTTTCCAGATTCAAGCTATTGTAAATAATGCTGCAATAAACATACAAGTGCATATATCACTTCTATTGTACCTTTTTTGCATCTCTGGGATACATTCCCAGAAGTGGTATCGCTGGGTCAAATGGGAGCTCAATTTCTAGTTTTTTGAGAAACGTCCATATTGTTTTCCAAAAGGGCTGGACCAGTCATCATCCTCACCAGCAGTGAAGGAGAGTTCCTTTCTCCCCACATCAACTCCATCATCTATTGTTTTTGTTCTTTTGGATGTGTGCCAGTCTCTGTGGTGTGAGATGATATCTCATAGTTGTTTTGATCTGCATCTCCCTGATGATTAGTGATGAAGAGAATTTTTTCATGTGTCTTTTGGACATTTGGATCTCTTCTTTGAGAAAGTTTCTATTCATTCCATTGCCCCATTTTCTGATGGAATTGGATGTTTTCTTCCTCCAGAGTTCAACCAGTGCTTTGTATATCCTTGATATTAACCCTTTATTGGAGGGGCACTGGGTGAATATCCGTTGTAAGATTTTCTTTGTATTCTGGCCACTGTTTCTTTTGAGGTACAGAAACTTCTTATTTTAAGATAGTCGAATTTGTTTAGCTCTGTTTTCACTTGTTTGGTCAATAGCATTTCATCCTTGAAGATACTGTTAGCTTCAATGTCTAGAGGGTTTTGCTGACCTTTTCTTCAATGTACCTTATGGATTCTGGCCTGATGTTGAGGTCATTAATCCATTTTGATCTGACTTTTGTGCATGGTGTTAGGTAAAGGTCTAAGCCTTCTTTTTTTTTTTTGCATGTAGCTGTCCAGTTTTGCCAGCACTATTTGTTAAAGAGAATTTCCTTGCTCCACTTCGCATCTCTTGCTCCCTTATCAAAGATTATATGCTCATATATTTGAGGGTATATGTAAGGATGTTCAATCCTATTCCACTGGTCTGCGGGTCTGTTTTTTTTTTTTCCAATACCATGTTGTTTTAATTATTAACATTGTAGTACAGTTTGAAGTTGGGGAAGGTGATGCCCCCCATCTTTTTTTCCTGAGAATTGCTTTAGCTATTCGTGGGTGCTTGTTATTCTATATGAATTTCAGGAGTGTTTGATCAAATTTTTGAAGGGTACCTTATAGGGATCACATTGAATCTGTATAATGCTTTGGGGTGTGTTGTCATTTTGACAATGTGAATTTTCCCAATCCATGAGCAGGTGATGTGTTTCCATTTCCTTGTGTCCTCTTTTATTTCTTGAAGTAGTGTTTTGAGTTTTATTTGTATAGGTCCTTTACCTCCTTAGTTAAGCTGATTCCAAGGTACTTGATTTTCTGAGGCATGATTGTAAAAGGGATTGCCTTTTTCATATCACTTTCTTCTTTCTTGTTATTTATGTGTAGGAAAGCATAGACTTTTGGGTATTGATTTTATAGCCTGTGACTTTACTATACAAGTTTACTATTTCTATTAGTTTCTTGGTAGAGACTTTAAGATACTCTAAATATAGTGTCATGTCATCTGCAAATCAGTCTCAGAATTTTTTATTCAGTCCTTTCATACTCTTGGCCAAGAGTAATATACTGACTTTAGGTGACAAAGGCCAGCAGAGTGGATTTAGGGTCTCCTAGTAGTATATTGAGGCTCAAGTCAGATGTACTTGAAAAACCAGAGTTTGAAAGCTAAAGTAATTTTTAATTACTCACCAAATACAGTATTCTTTTTGCATTGATAAAGAAACTAAGGTCCAGAAAAGTTGAATGAAATTTTTAAAATGGGGGCTGGAACAATAGCACAGCGGGTAGGACATTTGCCTTGCATGCGACCGACCTGGGTTCTATTCCCAGCATTCCATGTGGTCCCCTGAGCACTACCAGGGCTAATTCCTGAGTGCAGAGCCAGGAGTAACCCCTGTGCATTGCCGAGTGTGACCCAAAAAGCAAAGAAAAAAAACCTAGTTATGGTAGGTAGTTATTCAGTGACATAGGGAGATTTAATAATAAACTATTCACACATTCTGCAGAAGCTTTCCATGTACAACACACCATTAATATTCTAATACCCATTTCAGAAACTTCACAGATTGGAATTAAAAATCAAACAATGACCAAATAAGTCATTATGACTATATAGATCAGGTCAATATTTTCAGCTTTACACACTAAAAACAAAAAGAAATTCAAAAACAGCATGATAAGTTGTCCCATCTCTATAAACTTAAAAAAAAATTTGAGTTAAGCAGAGCAGTAACTTTGCAGTCAAGAAAACAGAAGCTTTTCTCTTTCAAATAAAGTTGTTACAGAAGCATCCAATAGATGAGGAAAGATAAAAAACAAAGTTGAAGCAGCAAATAGTGAAAATTCCTCCAAGAATAGCAAATACAAGAGTATACTATTGCTCCTTAGATTCTTAGATTAAAAATACGGACAGGACAAGTTAATGCTCCCAGAGTCTATCTAGTGAGCTCTGGGTTAGAAGGTTTCCAGGAGGGGCCAGGTCTAAAGAGGGAGAAACTGCCAAATGGAGCCTAAATCCTGGAGAAGAATCACTAACTACTCCTACTCAACTACTACCAACACTTCTTTCAAGGAAAGAAAAAACTTAAGTTAATTAGGAAGTGCCTCTTCCCCACAACACTGGTTCTCTCTCTTTCTGGTTTGTTGCTTGCAATCTCATTCATCTTCATCCCAAGAGGCACCTCTGAGAAGAGAGTTTTTCCAACCCATTCTCCAAAGGAAGGAAGCAGTACAACAACCCTGATCTGAGCCAACTGCCCATATCCTGTGGGGTTAGGAATAACAGAATGAAGAGTGAGTCATCACAAGACAAGAAACCCAAAGTATATTTCCTGAGAATAGTGAAAACACCAAGGTTAATATGATGACTAACTGCAATCAAAGCACCTTCCAAGTTCTACTTCGCTTGATTAATTCTTTTCTTCACTCTCTGACATATAGTGGACTCTTGAAGGAACATTTTAAACCTACATAATCAATTGCCTTCTTCAAGTCAGCAAAAGCACAGTTCAGAAAGATTAGAGACAGAGAAGTCAACTCTACTTCCAGCAAGATGTTTCTGGAAACTAGTTAATTTTCAATTTTATTTTCTTGAGAACTGAAATGATAGTACATAGGGTCTTTGATCTTGAGTTAATTATGTGGAGGAAACATACAACGAGGACATGTGGATCTCCATTTTCTAGGTCACTCTGACATGTGGAAGTTGTCCAGCATTTATAAACCTGACTCATTCCGACACATTGCTTTGTTATAATGTCAGCTGTCAATGGGCCAGGTGACAGGAGTCACCTTGAAGTAGCCAAGTCTAAGGACACAGAGCATATATTAAAATTCTACATTTCTCTTATTCCACTTCTAGGTCACATTTTTACCTGAACACATAGTCCTAATCTATCCTTTCTTCATTCATTTATTCATGAACTAAATCATTTTGTAAGCAGTTTTGACTACTTATGATGGTTAGAAACTGGGGGTAAAAATGAGAAGAAGCAAACTTTTCTTTCCTGTGGAGCTGAGATTCTTATTTGGGATAATACATAAGTAAATGATTGTATTTTATTTATATCCACTGATAACATGGGATTATAGAAAAGAAAAAAGGGAAGCATGGTTTGTCTTTCTAGGATTCAATCATTGAATGTTTTAAGGGATTATATATATATACATATATATATGAACAACATATGATAACACATTTGAGAAACATCATTTAGTAGCTAGATTGGAGTGAATATAGGAATAAAATGGTAGAAATAAATACATTCAAAGGTATAAGAGAGACAAAACTTTGTAGGACTTTGAGAATCTATTTAAGAATGCTGACATTTGTTCTAAGTAAAATGAATAACCAATAGGGAAGAGAGCTGGTAGGCTCTGATTTGTTTTTGAGGGATCCCTTTATTTGGATGAATACTACAATGTAGAGGACATAAAAGAAAAATCAAGATTGCCAGTTGCAATAATAAAAGGAAGAGTCACTAGCATTTGGATTCTGAATAAAATATACATATTTTAAGGTGCTCCAAAATTTTCATTGTCACACTCTCATCCTCTTTCTTTGATTTTTTAAGTAATTCTATGATCTACATTAATCTAGGTCATAGAAACCTGAAGTGAAACACTCAGTTACTAAAGATTGGATTCATGTCTTTTTCATTGATTCATGAAGTGGGGAATAAGCATAATGAAGAAAAAGGATATCAGAGGTTCACACTGGTCACAAGGAACATCAACATCTATATTTCGTGTTTCTAGTATATCTAAATCTTTATATTAATATATTTATATATGTTATATCATTTTGTCCTTAGATCATTTGAACATAGAACTTTTATCCCCTTATGAGGAAACAATTGCTCGGAAAGGCTTAATAATTTAGCTTAAGTCAAATCCAAAGCCAACTGGAACTAGTTTTTTCTAAAACCTGTGGTAGTTCCTCTACACTACAATTTCTTATCTACTCAACAAAATGTTTATCAAATGATTAGTGAACTCCTTAAAGTACTGAAATGAACAAATGAACAACTAGGTTCCTGGCCTCAATAAACTTCGAGTTGGAAAACAGTATTATGCTTAGAAAATAAATGGTTTTATTTATAAATTTATTTATTGAATCACCGTGAGAACATTTACAAAGCTTTTGGCTTAAGTCTTGATCATATAATGATGAAACACCCATACCTTCACCAGTGCACATTTTTCATCACCAAAAAATGCCAGCATACCCCCCCATCTCACACCCTTCCCCTACCTGTGTGTGGCAGATGATTTCCACATTACTCTCTCTCCACTTTGATTACATTCAATATTTCGATATCAGACCCACCATTATTATTTGGGATTTTTCCCCAACACTCAGACCTGCCGAAAAGGCAACATTAGGTGATTTGTTTTCTATTGCTGATTAGGAATAGCATATGATCTCATGCGGTCGCTATAGTAGCCACACAGTTTTGGAATTCTGAAATTTTAATAATTAAATCTGGTGGGATTTCTGCCAAAAGCAGGACAAGGACCGGCTTCACCCTCCACCCCCTGAAGCCCCACGTATCCCACCATTGCTGGCCCATACCTGACTGTTCAATGGCCTCTGGAAGATGGCAGACACCAAGCCGATTTGGGGGACTAGGTGGAGGGATGACACCTTTTCCCACCTTGGCTGGCCCAGCTCCAGTAACCTAATGAGAAATCCAGATGCATTTCTGCCAACTGCCTCTGGGTTCCGAGATTTGTTGTTGTGTCTCTGAGATCATGGCTGTTTGGTGGTTGAGCAGCTTAATCAGTTGGCAGTGACTCAGGGTCTCACCTAGAAAATAAATCATTGTTGTCAACTATGGTATTCTTTCATTCATTCTACAAATCTTTGCTGAGTGCCTACTGAATACTGATATTTGAGGGGATTTGGGAATGGAAACGCTCAGGGTTCACTCCTAGCTCTGTACTCAGGGCTCACCTTTGACAGGGCTTGAGGACTATATGTGGTCCTGGGAATTGAACACAGGAGGCTGTGTGTGCACAACTGTTAAATTACTGCTCTGGCCCTTCAATGTTGATATTTTAAGTCATTTTCTGTGCCAAGTAAGGGGCCATGGGTGGCAGGAAATGATAAGGTGAACTGAATTAAGTTAAGGTCATTGGTAGAAGGTTGGGCACGCTGCTCTGGATAATATGAAAGAACTTTGTTTATAAAACTAGAAGCATTAACACTTTTTAAAGTTTTTATCCAAACTATAATAATATTTTTTTAAGTTTACTAAAAGGGTGTGGGGATAGGGGGAGTCTTGGTGGGAGAATACTGATACTGGGGTGGTATGAATTTGGAACACTGTTATCTGAAACTCTATTATTAACACAATTATGATCATGCTGCTTAGAAAAATATATAATTTTTTAAATTTTAAGCTATTTTCTTCTTAAGCTTACATTTCAGATAGGAAGATCCAGACAACAAATAAATAAATTATGCAAAAACTCTTAGGTAAGGCTGGCCTCTATAGAGGAAACTGTCTGTATCCTGTGTGGATTTATCATGATTTCTCTCTCTGCTAGATTACATGTAAGCAAGACCTGAAGGAAGTAAGAGTGAAGAATGCAAATATTTCACCAGGAAAGCTTCCAGTCAGAAGGATTCACTGGATTGAAAATCATAGGTCTTGCCATACAGCAAGAACAGACAACCAATATGGATATTGCCATAATCTACATGAAAAAATATGGTGATTTAGACCATAGTGAACAGTAATAAATCTGGGGGGTATATCTTAAAAGTTGTAGATTTTCTGGCAGATTTTAAGTAATTTGTAAAGAGAGAAAGGTTTTTTTACCTAACCACTCAAAGCAGGTAGATACATTTTCTGAGGTGGGGAAGACTATAGAAAAACAGATTTAGAAGGGAATCAAGATACAGTAAGGTTGAGATGTTGTATAGGAGGTTGGGGTATGTGTGTGTCCAGAATTCATGGGGAGAAAATCTTTCTAGTGATAAAAATACAGAAAGATAGAAATAGGAGTTCATGTTCATGTGGTATTTAAATCTGAGTGTAGATCAAGTCTCTTAGGAAATGAGCACTGTTGAAAAGAGAAGACATTGGACACTGGGAAAATCCAGTCCTTAGAAGTCAGAAAGCAGCCTTGAAAATTAAGTTTTGTATTCCCAAAGCCACAGTCTTGAAATTTTGAATTTAGAAATCTATAGACAAATTTAGATATGCAACTCCCTAAAGTTTTAAGGTCTCCAAACAGATTCAATTCCAAAAATATCTTCTATAAAATATATTATCATAAAAATTTAAAATCAAAACCAGCAATTTTAAATTTTTTTTATTAGTGAATCACCATGAGTTACAGTTACAAACTTATGAACTTTCATGTTTGCATTTTGTTTATATCCCTCCACCAGTACCCAGTCACTTCCATCAATGTTCCCAGTATCCCTCCCACCCTCCCACTCCCCCACCCCACCCCACCTCTGTGGCTGGGCATTCCCTTTTGTTCTCTCTCTCCTTTCGGGTGTTGTGGTTTGCAACAGAGGCACTGCGTGGCCATGTGTTTGGTCTATATTCTGTTTTCAGTGTGCATTTCCCATCCCATGTGGGTCCTCAAACCACACTTTACCTGGTGTTCCCTTCTCTATGCGAGCTGCCCCTTCCTCCAGCATGTGGGGCCAGCTTCTAAGCCTTGGAGCCAACCTCCTGGTACTTATCTCTACTATTCTTGGATGTTAGTCTTTTATTATGCTATTTTATTATATATTCCACAGATGAGTGCAATCTTTCTATGTCTGTCTCTCTCTTTCTGACTCATTTCACTTAGCATGATACTTCCCATGTTCATCCACTTATATGCAAAGGTCATGACTTCATCTTTTCTAACAGCAGCATAATATTCCATTGTGTAGATGTATCAAAGTTTCTTTAATCAGTCATCTGTTCTCAGGTACTTGGATTTTTTCCAGATTCTGGCTATTGTACACAGTGCTGCAATGAACATTCGAGTGCAGATATTATTTCGATTATATTTTTTTGCTTCTCTGGGATATATTCCCAGCAGTGGTATTGCTGGGTCAAATGGGAGCTCAATTTCTAATTTTTTGAGAAGCATCCATACTGTTTTCCAAAAGGGCTGAACCAGTCGGCATTCACACCAGCAGTGTAGACGGGTCCCTTTCTCCCCACATCCACACCAACAGCAGTTGCTTTCGTTCTTTTGGATGTGTGCCAGTTTCTGTGGTGTGAGGTAGTATCTCATAGTTGTTTTGATTTGCATCTCTCTGATGATTAGTGATGAAGAGCACTTTTTCATGTGCCTTTTTGCCATTTGTATTTCTTCCTTGAGAAAGTTTCTGTTCATTTCCATCCCCCATTTTTTGATGGGGTTGGGAGTTTTCTTCTTGTAGATTTCAACCAGTGCCTTGTATATCCTTATCTGATGGTTATTGAAAACCAGCAAATTTTAAATTTCTCTAAAACCCAATTAAGATGTCAAATGTTTAAAAAAGCAAGAGGGGTAAACCCTCATATACATTAGGTTATCAGTGAATTTCTCAGCAGAATTCTTGCAAACCCAGTGAGAATGAGAGACAAGTTCAAAGAGTTATAAGTCAAAATGCTGTCTTCCAGGAATGATTAGCCTAACAAAACAATAATTCCGAAGTAAAAAAGAGAAAAAATCTTTATTTCAGAAAACAAAAGTTATGAAGGATGTCCTTCAACCTATAATTAAACATAACAATTAGTAACATAAAAATATATCAATATACTGGCATTGTCACGTTACTCATAATAGTGACCAATGGATCACTTACATAATAGTGTGGTCCTCATATGTAGCCTTGGGTGTGTTGATCATTATCATCTAAGTCTGTATCAGTATATGCTATTATGTTTGCACAGTGAAAGCACCAAAGAATACATTTCTCAGAAAGTATTCCTATAGCTAAGTAAAGTACAAATTTAAAGGTCACATTGTATAAGTATAATTTTATAGTCACAGTCAGAATACTCTAATACTATGACATGAAACTGTCTTAAGTTAATCACGTAATACAAGTATAAAAGTTAAATCACTGTCATCCCGTTGCTCATCGATTTGTTCGAGCGGGCACAGTAATGTCTCTCATTGAGAGACTTTATGTTACTGTTTTTGGCATATCAAATATGCCACGGGTAGCTTGCCAGGCTCTGCCACGCGGGCTCCATACTCTCAGTAGCTTGCTGGGCTCTCCGAGAGGGGCAGAGGAATCGAACTCGGGTCGGCCGAGTGAAAGGTGAAAGCCCAACCGCTGTGCTACCATTTACTAATGGGGCTGGAGCGAGAGCACAGCAGGTAGGGCGTCTGCTTTGCATGCAGCCAATTCCTGGGTTCAATTCCTCTGTCCCTCCCGGAGATCCCGGCAAGCTACTGAAAGTATCTTGCCCACACGGCAGAGCCTAGCAAGCTCCCCGTGGCATATTCGATATGCCAAAAAAAGGAACAACAAGTCTCACAATGGAGATGTTACTGGTGCCCACTAGAGCAAATCGATGAACAATGAGACTACAGTGCAGCACTATAATGAATATAAAATGTAAATTATGACACCAAAATATATAACAGAGGAGTAATAGGTTGAGTTCTTAATAGATTATCAAAGTTAAGTTGTTATCTGTGCTGGAGAGGCAGTAGAAGGGTTAAAGCATTTGCCTTGCACATGACAGACATCAAATATGGTCCACCTAGTACTACTAGGGGTGACCGCTGAGCAACACTGGATGCTGCAAAAAAAAAAAATTAAACTGTCATCAATAAATCACAAAACCCTATAGTAATACATGAAAAATTTTTTTTTTTTGCTTTTTGGGTCACACCCAGCGATGCTCAGGGGTTACTCCTGGCTTTGCACTCAGGAATTGCTCCTGGCAGTGCTTGGGGGACCATATGGGATGCCGGGGATCGAACCCAGGTTGGCCGCGTGCAAGGCAAACGCCCTACCCGCTGTGCCATCGCTCCGGCCCCAATACATGAAAAATTTTAAGGTACAAAAATAATACCATTACATTTTCAATAAACTCCATGTTATTTTTTTATAACGTGTCATTCATGGGGCCAGAGAATATATACAGTAGATAGGGTGCTTGCTTTGCACACTGCCAACTCAGGTTTGATCCCTGGCATCATATATGGACCCCCAAGTTCTACCAGGAATGATCCCTGATCACAGAGCCAAGCGAAAGCCTTGATCGCTACCAGATGTAACCCAAAAAACAATCAGAAAGAAACAAAGTGCACATGGGACATTTTTTTAAGGGAGATCATATGTTAGATAACAAAACACATCTCTGAAGAATTATAAGATTAAAATAATTCTAAGATTCTTTCTCAACCACAGTGATATAAAACTCGGAATCAGTAGCAAGAGGACAGTCAGCAATTCTACAAATACATGGAAATCTAGTAGTATACTCCTGAATATTCAGAGGTTAAAAAGAAAACTCAAAAACATAATTAAAAAATAGTAAAATTAATAAAAAGGAGATAAAACACATACAAACATAAGGAAGAAGGTAAGAAGAGTTTTAGGAGGGAAGTGTACGTAATAAATATCTATACTGACAGGAGAGACTAGAAAAAAGAGAAGAAGAGAGAAATCTCAAGTAAGCAACCTACACTTACAAATGAAAGAAATTGGAAAAACAATAAAGTAAACCTGAAGTAAACAGAAAGAAGGAAGCAACAAAGACCAGAGCACAGTTAAATAGACATAAAAAGACAATAGAGAAGATTAAAACAAAAAACTGTATTTTGCAAAGATTCACAAAATTGTGAACTTTTAGATGAAAATAAATGAAAGAAAACACAAATAAATATGATACAAATTGAATGTGACATTAATTACAAATAATAGCACAAAAATACGAATAATTGTAAAAGGCTACCATAAAAGATTATGTGCCAACAAATTAAATAATTGGGATAGATTTAATCCTAGAAACATAAATCCAGCAAGACTGAATCATTTAAAATCTGAAGTAACCAAAAACGAATAAGGAGGTTAGATAAATAATCAAAATCAAAGGGAAAAGACCTGAAAAATGAGGTTTCATTGATGAATTTTACAAACACTTGAAAAAAAACTTAATATCAATCCTTCTCAAGGTTTTATAAAGTTTAATTCTCCCAAAGTCGTTCAATTAAGCCAGCATTACCCAGATACAAAAACCAGGTAAGTTTTTGTTACAAAATCTAAAAACATCAACAACAAAGGTCAATATCTCTAACAAGTGTAAATTCAGAAATTCTCAATAAAATGCTAGAAAACAAAATTCAAAAACACATTTTAATGATCACACAACATGATTAAATGACGTTTATCCCAAAGATGCCAAAATAGTTTAAAATATGTAAATAAAATCAACAAATGTTATGCATCAACTTAAAAAAAGTAAATTAAAACCATATGATAATTTCAATAGTAAACACATATGATAGAAGTCAACAAGCTTTCATGATAAAATCCCTTAATGAGGTAAGTATAAAAAATATGACTTAGCACACTCAACAGTGAAAAATCCTCTATGTTCAAGAACAAAACAAGTGCACCCACTCTCACCACTTTAATTCAGTATTGGAAATAGTACTTAGAGCATAAAAGCAAGAAAAGAAATTTTTTTAAAAATTTCAATAGTCTTTATTTACAGATGATTTTATATATTTCTTATACATAAATTTTTTTTAATTCTACCAAAAATTTGTTAGAACTAACTCATTAAAGTTGCAGAATACAAAAATTATATAAAAAAATCATTTGACCTTCTATGCTTAACAGCAACTGTGTGAAAAAGAATTTTTTAATTAAAATATTAGGATCAGGGTTGGTACAGCAGGTAGGGCACTTGCATGTGACTGATGGTGGTTTGATGTCCGACATCCAATACGCTTCCCTGAGCACCACCAGGGGTAATTCCTGAGCAGAGAGCTAGTAGCAACCCCTGAGCACCACCAAGTGTGTGAAGTAATCCCTGAGCATCATCCAAAGAGCATGACCCAAAAGCTAAATTAATAAATTAATTAAATGTTAGCATAAAAAAACAAGAATCCATTTAGGGATACACTTAACCAACTTGGAAAAAACGTTGCCTACTGGGCAATATACATGTTGTACTGAGCACTATATGTAGAAAAAAAATTGAAGACAAAAACACATGAAAATATAATCAATAATCATTAATTGAAAGAACTACTATTGTCAAAATGTTCATTTACCCAATAACCTCTCAATATTCAACACAATACGAATAAAAGTTCCAATAGCATTTTTCACAGAAATAGAATAATAATTTCAAATTTTATATGTAACTACCATAGAAACTGACTTACCAAGGCAATCCAAGAAAGAACAACAAAGTCAGAAAAATCACACTTCCTGTTTCCTATCTGTAAAAGAAAGCTATAACAATCAAAACAGTATGGTCCTAGGATAAAACAGGGACCAGGAGGACTGGTCAATATTTGGAAGCTTGCCACAGTGTGTGCTTGAAGAGCAATTAGGATAGAGAAGTGACCAGAATGACAGTAATAATTGGAAATGATCACTCTGGAAAAGACCTGAATGTTGAAAGTAAAAAGGGATATACTTGATAACCTCTCAGTATCTATTACAAACCACAATGCCCAGATGGAAGGAGAAAGAGAAACAAAGAAGAAGAAAAGTGCCTGCCATGGTGGGAAGGAGGGGGTAAGGAAGGAAACTGGGGTGGGAAATGTACACTGGTGAAGGGATGGGTGTTGGAACATTATATAACTGAAACTCAATCATGAAGTGGGGGAAAAGAAAACTTAAAAAAAAAACTGACAAATAGACTATTGAAATAGAGTTGAGAGCTCAGAAATCAACCCCCTACATATATTGTCAACTAATATTTGACAAAAGATCATCATCATCATCATCATCATCATCATCATCATCACCATCATCATCATCATCTCGTTGATGGTTGAATTTCTTGAGCGGTCTCAGTAATGTCTTCATTCGTCCTAGCCCTGAGATTTTAAAAGCCTCTCTCTACTCATCCTTCCCAATGATGCCACATTGGAGGCTCTTTCAGGGTCAGGGGAATGAGACCCAGCTTGTTACTGGTTTTGGCATATTAATACACCATGGGGACCTTGTGAGGCTCTCCCATGTGGGCAGGAAACTCCCAGTAGTTTGCCAGGTTCTCCCAGAAGGAGAAGTAGGCTATAAGAACGAGGCTTTTGGGAGCTTGCTTTTAAGTCTCTGGATGCTGGCCATTGATGGGATTACACGGCGCCGGGGGGGAGGGGGGGGAGGTGGCAGTCCCTGGGTGTGACGGCCTAGCTACTGAAAAATGGGAAATCTGGGCAGAGGAGGCCAGTCCCGAATGGAGCAGGCTTGGAGGACTCAACTCTGAGTCTACACACCTGGGTTCTTCTGCCAGTACCTTTATGCGTGAGGCTCGTCCAAACTTGTGGAGAGGGGCCTTGAGCATGGCTGTGGCTAGGCTTCGGAGGTCTTCGGCCGCCAGGAGCTCTGCTCGGGGCTGGGAGGGAAGCTGGAGCCCATCCCCTCCGAGAGGCCGCAGGGAAGACAGCAAGGCCGCAGGCAAGAGACTCTTTTTGACAAAAGATGAGAATATTAAGTGAAAAAGAAAAATTATTTCTTCAATAAATGTAAAAAACTGCATTTTCACATACAAAAAGAATGAATTTGGATCCTTATCTTACATCATCTAAAAAATTTAACTCAACATGTATTAAAGACTTAAGTATAAATTCTAAAAACAAAACATTCCTAGAAAAATGTAGGGGTTTTCTATGGTATTGATCTAAGTAACAAGTTTTGGGATAAAATACCACAAGCACAGATAGCTACAAAAGTAAATGAATGTGAAACTAAAACCAAAAGGCTTCTGGGCAGAGTTGAAACAATGAAAAAAAATCCTATAAAAAATGAGAAAATTTTAAATCATATAGCTGAGAAGGAATTAATATCTAAAGTATATAAGAAATTTACATACCTCACTAGCATTAGCACAATGGGTAGGGTATTTGCCTTGCACGCGGTTGACCCAGGTTCAATTCTTCCGTCCCTCTCAGAGAGCCCGGCAAGCTACTGAGAGTATCCCAGAGCCTGGCAAACTACCCACAGCATATTTGTAACAGTAACAAGTCTCACAATGGAGACATTACTGGTGCCCGCTCAACCAAATCGATGAACAATGGGATGACAGTGCTACAGTGCACTAGCATTAATAAAAATAATCACCTTCTAACTGAAATTTAGAGAGAGGATAGAACAGACATTCCTCAAGGAAAGCATACAATTGACCAACAGAAACATGAAAAGATATTTAGCATCACTATCCCAGGGGAAATATAAACCAAAATCACAATAAGATGTCACCTCACACCTTAAGACTGTCTACTATCAGGGACACAGAGATAGTACAGTGAGCAAGTAGGTTATCTTGGAAGTGCCTGACACTGTTTTAATCCCCAGAACCATATAAGTTTCCCTGAGCACAGAACCAAGAGTAATGCCTGAGCCCCATTGGGTATGATCTGAAAGAAAAACAAAACAAAAAAAAAAAACAAAGAACCAAACAAAAAACAAAAACAACCCCCCCCAAAAAATGGTCTGTTATCAAGAAACGGAAAAGACTGAGATGTGGAGCATGACACCATTAAACATTGTTAGTGGAAATATAAATTGGTGTGTTCATTATGAAACATAGAGGTTTCTAAAATAATTTTACCTTTTATCATTGGAGTGAGGAAATTCCAGGAATCAAATATATCCATGAACAGCACTTACTCTGCCACTGAGTAACATTCCCAACATTTCCTCAAAGAATTTTTAAAGACAACTACCATATGATCCAATAATTCTACTTCTGGATATATGTATGTGTTTGTGTGTATACATACATATATATACATATATGCATATTAAAGAAATCAAATCACTACTTAAGGACATATCCATGTTTACTTCAATATTATTCACAATATTCAAACCAAGCAATCTACGTTCCCATAAATTGATTTTTTAAAAAGATAAAAGAGACATGTATGACCCCACGGCTGGCGCCTATGCCCCAACCCGCTACAAGGACCCAAACCCTCCAAGCATTCCAGAACCTACATCTTGGCCTCAGCGCCACCTCTCCAGCACCTCCAGGACCTCTGGTTTGCTCTCTCTCAGGTGTGTGACCTCGTGGCTGGCGCCCCACTCTCTCACTTGCGCCCCAGCCTGCCACCTTGACAAGAACCCTCCCAGCATCCCGGAAAGACATCCTGCCTCTAGTGCTGCCCCTCCAGCACTGCCAGCTTGTTCTCTCTCTCAGGTGTGTGACCATCCAGCCGGAGCCCCACCTACATCGCTGCAGGGGGTGTGGCCTCTGCAACAGGGGGCGTGGCCTGGGGTGACCGCATTTATTTTCCCCTTACCCAGCACTTTGGACTCATATCTCAATCTCCATTACCTAATTCTGTGAAGAACATCCTGGCTATCTCAAACACAATAGGCCAATAGTGCACTAGCCTATTCCAATTTCACCAAAATACTGGTGAACACAAGAAGCTGTACAAGCCAAATATAAAAGAACACATCCTTGAAGTTTTACTAGAGGCCCCATATAAGTCACAGAGGAGCACCTGAGAGGAAGGTGGCATTTTAGCAGGGGGGGAAAGGCGACCTCCATCAACCGAGCTCATCCAGAATCCTTTCTCGCAGCAAGAAGGGAATACTCATAGTGAGCTGGAATTCCGGTCACACCTCCATACTACCACAATAACATGAAACAGCACAAATTCCCACCATGAGGAGAGGATGAAGAAAGGAGTCCAGAAGCTTCAACAGGGGTTACCCACAAATGCGATCTCTCCAATAAAGAATTCAGAGATGAAATGTTGAAGGTGTTCAGTGAACTCAAATAAATGGCGGAATAGGCATCTGGTAAATTAAAGGAGGACATGAAAAACAGTGGAATGGACAGCCAAGAAAATACAGGAAGAACCAGCAGTGAAGAATTCGGATCGTTCCGTCAGGCACCGCCAGCTGGAGATTGCTCCGGACCCCAGACCAGGCCAAAAACATCGGGGTGCAAGACAGAGAAGGTACAGCCAGCATGCCTACTCCAGATGGAGACCCAGCTACATTGAGCTTCTACTAACACGGCTCCGGTATGCGGGACTGGAACACCTTCAAACCACGCAGCCGCATAAGCATAAGACTTTCCTGATATACAAAATGTGTGCTCAGGAATGGCTCCACCACCCCTGAGCATCCATTTTCCCAGATGCACAGAAACCAATCTGAGAAACACAGCAACTGCTGGCAGATATACTCCTGGACTCTGAATTAAGCTACAGCCCCATGCAGCCCCGGGAGGTGAAGGGTTTCTGTCCCTTGACCTTTTCCCCCCTGGACAGCATGGCAACCACCACCATTGAGAACCAATTGGACAGAGAGGTAGGAGTTTGCAGTGATGGGATGGGATGCATGGGAAATCTTGCGATGGGAGAAGCAGAACCGGCCCTGCCTCCTGCCCAAATAAAACCCCGAGTGGTCGCCCATGTACAGTTCCTCCGCTCCGGAACAGCCATGATCCCAGCGCCACAGAAACCAATCTCAGAATGCAGCGGCTGCTGGCAGAAATACCTCTGGACTTAAGACCAGAATTCCAAATCCGGGCGGCCGCTTTCTCGACTGTGCAACATCATATGCTCTTTGTTACCAAACAAACATACAATTTAATGATGCCATTCCGACAGGTCTGACTGTTGGGGGGAAAACTCCAAATAATGATAGTGAGTTTCCTGTCGAAAATTAAATGTAATCAAAGTAAAGAAAGAGTAAAGTGAAAATCATCTGCCACACAGGAAGAAGGGGAGTGGGAGGGGGGGTATGCTGGGGTTATTGGTGGTGGAACATGTGCACTGGTGAAGGGATGGGTGTTTGAACATAGTATGACTGAGACTCGATCCTAAAAGCCCTGTAACTGTTCTCACAGTGACTCAATTAAAAAATAAAAAATAAATAAATAAAAACAACAACAACAACAAAGAAAATACAGGAAGAAATAAGAGCAGAAATAAGAAAGCTACAAACAGAAGTGTCACTAAGAAAGAATTTGGTAGATGAAATAAAAAGCTCAGTGGGAACTCCTACAAGCACAAAAAACCTCTACAGACAATAATCTCTCTCAATGTCAATGGTATAAATGCACCAATTAAGAGACACAGAGTGGCAAACGGGATTAAAAAACTGAACCCAACGTTCTGCTGCCTACAAGAAACACATCTGAACAGTCAGCAAACACAGACTTAAAGTCAAAGGATGGAAAACAATCCTGTAAGCAAACAACTCCCACAGAAAAGCTGGGGTGGCCATACTAGTATCTGACAACATAGATTTCAGGTTGAAAAAGATTAGAAGAGACAGCAAAGGCCATTTTTTAGTAATCAAGGATAGGTACGGCAGAAAGATAAGTACACTCCTAAACATATACACACCCAATGAGGAATCAGCAAAATATTTAAAACAACTGCTAATGGACTTCAAGGAGGACATTGGTAGCAAGACAATAGTAGTTGGAAACTTCAACACTTCGTGATCACCTCTGGATAGATCAACAAGATTAAAACTCAGCAAGGAAACACTAGCTTTAAAGGAACAAACGGTAGAGGGATAATAGATGTATACAGTGCTTTCCATCCCCCAAAAAACAAATACACATTCTTTTCCAGTGCAAACAGAACATTTTTCAAGATATACCACGTGCTGGATCACAAAACATACCTCAATAGAATCAGGAAGATAGAAATTGTATCAGCTATTCAAAACAACAATGAGATATCATCTTACACAACAGAGACTGGCCCACATCCCAATAAACAAAAGCAACCGCTGTTGGCGCAGATGTGGGGAGAAAGGCACTCTTCTTCACTGCTGGTGGGAATGCTGACTGGTTCAGCCCTTTTGGAAAACTATATGGACGATTCTCAAAAAATTAGAAATTGAGCTTCCATTTGACCCAGCAATACCATTCCTGGGAATATATCCCAAAGAGGCAAAAAGGTATAGTAGAGATGACATCTGCATTTCTATGTTTATTGCAGCCCTGTTACAATAGCCACAATCTAGAAAAAACCAGAGTGCCCCAAAACAGATGACTGGTTAAAGAAACTCTGGTACATCTACACAATGGAATACTATGTAGCTGTCAGAAAACATGAAGTCATGAAATTTGCATATAAGTGGATCAACATGGAAAGTATAATGTTGAGTGAAATGAGTCAGAAAGAAAGAGACAGACATAGAAAGATTGCACTCATATGTGGAATATAATGTAGCTGAGAGGTACAAGCTTGCAATGATGCAATTTCTAGCAGATATTTTCTGGGCTTAGTTACTAAAATACAGAAATCCAAAACCATACAGCTGCTAGTACGGCTGCTCAATCTCATATCTCTTCATTCTCAGCAATGGAAAACAAATTATCAAATTCTTCCTTTTCAGCAGGTCCGACTTTAGGGGGGAGAAACTCCAAACAATAATAGTGAGGTTTTTGTTGAAATATTGAACTTAATCAAAGTAAAGTTAAAGTAAAGTGAAATTTATTAGTTACACGGGCAGGGTGGGGGTCTGGGGAGGTGGGGGAGTGGGGGGGGAGGTATACTGTGATTCTTGGTGGTGAAATATGTGCACTGATGAAGGGCCATCCCTTCAATGTTCAAGCATTGTATACCTGAGACTTAAACCTGAAAGCTTTGTAACTTTCCACATGGTGATTCAATAAAAGAATAAATTTTTAAAAAAAAGAAAGAAATTGTATCAGCTATCTTTTCAGTCCATGATGCACTGAAGATAGAAATTAAACACACACAGACACATAGAATCAAATAAAACACCTGGAAATTAAACCACTCAATGTTGAACTACAAGTGCGTCAGGAAGAAAATCAAGGAAGAAATCAAAAGACACCTGGAAACAAATAAGAATGAAGACATAAGCTAGCAGAACCTGTGGGACACAGCTAAAGCAGTGTTAAGGGGGAAATTTTATAGCTCTGCAAGCATTTCTCAGGAAGGAAGAAAGGACCCATATAAATAACTTGACTTCACGCCTCAAGATCTTAGAAAAGGACCAACAAAAGGAGCCCAAACCAGACAGAAAAAAAGAAATAATAAAACTTAGAGCAGAAATTAACTACATGGAAACCCGAAAACAATCTGAAAGGTCAATTAAACCAAGAGTTAGTTCTTTGAGAAAATAAAGAAGATTTATAAACCACTAGCAAGACTCACAAGGAAAGAGAGAGAGAACCCCAATAAACTGAATCAGAAATGAAAAGGGGGACATCACAACAGAAACCAAAGAAATTCAAAAGTTCATCAGAGACTACTTTCAAAGTTTGTATGCCACAAAACAAAAGAACCTAGAAGAAATAGATAATTTCTTGGATTCCTATAACCTCCCAAGACTGAACCAAGAAGATTTGAAATACCTGAATTGACCTATTACTATCAAGGAAATTGAAACAATAATCAAAAGTCTTCCCAAAAATAAAAGTCCAGATCCAGATAGATTCACAAGCTAATTTTTCCAAACATTTAAAGAGTAACTATTGCCAGTTCTTCTCAAGCTTTTCCAGGAAACTGAAGAAACAGAAACTCTCCCAAACAGTTTTTACGAGGCACATATCTCCCTAATACCAAAAGCAAGCTGATACCACACAGGAAAAGAAAATTACAGGCCGATATCCCTGAGAAACACAGATGCAAAGATCCTCAACAAAATATTAGTGAATAGAATCCAACAACTCATCAAAAACATCATAAACCATGACCAAGAGGGATTCATCCTGGGGGTGCAAGCATGGTTTAACATTCGGAAATCAATCAATATAATCCATTATATCAACAAAAGAAAAGATAAAAACCATGTAATCATATCATTAGATGCAGAGAAAGCATTTGACAAGATCCAGCATCCGTTCATGATGAAAACTCTCACCAAAATGGGTATTGAAGAAACTTTCCTCAATATAGTCAAAGCCATCGACCACAAGCCCACAGCAAGCATTATCCTCAGTGGGGAAAAACTAAGAGCCATCCCCCTAAGATCAAAGACAAGACAAGGATGCCCACTCTCATCACTTCTGTTCAATATACTACTAGAAGTACTTGCAATAGTGGTTAGGCAAGAAAAATATATTAAGGGCATCCAGATAGGAAAGGAAGAAATCAAGCTCTCATTATTTTCAGATGATATGATACTATATTTAGAGAATCATAAAGCCTCTATCAAGAAGCTCCTAAAAACAATAGACTTATATAGTAAAGTCGAAAGGCTATGAAACCAATACCCAAAAGTCCATGGCTTTCCTATATGCAAATAATGAGAGATAAGGAAGTTTAATGAAAAAAGCAATCCTGTTCACAATCATGCCTCAGAAAATCAAGTACCTTAGAATCAGCTTAACTAAGGAGGTAAAGGACCTGTACAAAGAAAACTACAAAACGCTACTTCACAAAATAAAAGTGGACATGAGGAAATGGAAACATATTCCTTGCTCATAGATTGGGAGAATTAACATTGTCAAAATGGCAATATTCCCCAAAGCATTATACAGATTCAATGTGATTCCTATAAGGATACCCATGAAATTCGTCAAAGAAATGGATCAAACACTTCTGAAATTCATATGGAACAACAAACCACCATGAGTAGCTAAAGCAATTCTTGGGGAAAAGATGAGAGGCATCACCTTCCCCAACTTCATACTCTACTACAAAGTGGTAATAATTGAAACATCATGGTATTGGAACAAAGGCAGAGCTGCAGAACAATGTAACTGGGCTGAATATCCTCACACACACCCTCAAATATATGATCACCTAATCTTTGAAAAGGGAGCAAGAAATATGTGGAGCATAGAAAGTGGAGCATAGAAAGTCTCTTTAACAAATGGTGCTAGCAAAATTGGGTAGGCACATGCAAAAAAATGGGCTCAGACCTATACCTAACACCATACACAAAAGTCATATCAAAATGGATTAAAGACCTCAACATCAGATCAGATACCATCAGGTCCATTGAAGAAAAGGACACTCCACGACATTGAAGCTAAAGATATCTTCAGAGATGAAACACCACTGACCAAGCAAGTGAAAACAGAAATAAACAAATGGGACTGTCTTAAACTAAGAAGCTTCTGTACCTCAAAAGAAACAGTGACCAAAATACAAAGAATATCTACTTCTGTAAAAGCTTATTCACCCAACACCCAGCTGATAAGAGGTTGATATCAAGGATATACAAGACACTGGTTGAACTCTACAAGGAGAAAACACCCAACACTATCAGAAAATGGGGTGATGAAATGAACAGAAAGTTTCTCAAAGAAGAAACCTGAATGGCCAAAAGGCACATGAAAGAATGCTCTTCATCACTAATCACCCAGGGATTTTCAGATCAAAACAACTATGAGATAATATCTCATACCACAGAGACGGACCCACATCCAAAAGAACAAAAGCAACCAGTGTTGGTGTGGATGTGAGGAGAAAGGGACTCTCCTTCACTGCTGGTGGGAATGCCAACTGGTTAAACCTTTTTGGAAAACAGTATGTACATTTCTCAAAAAATTAGAAATTGAGTTCCCATTTGACCCAATAGTACCACTACTGGGAATATATCCCGAAGATGCAAAAAAGTATAGTCGAAATGACATCTGCTTTTGTATGTTCATTGCAGCACTGTTTACAATAGTCAGAATCTGGAAAAGCCCTAGTGCCTGAGAACAGACAACTGGTTAAAGAAATCTTGGTTCATCTACACAATGGAATACTATGCAGCTGTTAGAAAAGATGAAGTCATGGAATTTGCATATAAATGGATCAACGTGGGGAGTGTCATGTTAAATGAAATGAGTCAGAAAGAGAGGGACAAGACATATAAGTATTGCACTTATTTGTGGAATATAAAGTAACAGAATGGGAGACTAACACCCAAGGATAGTGAAAATAAGAACCAGGAGGATTGCTCCATGGCTTGGCAACCGGCCTCACATGCTGGGGGAAAAGCAGCTCAGATTGAGAAGGGCCCACCAAGTAAAGGATGCTTGGATAGCCCACTCAGGATGGGAGATGAGTGCTGAAAATAGACTATATACCGAACATGATGGCCACTTAATACCTGTATTGCAAACCACAACACCCAAAAGGAGAGAGAGAGCCAAAGGGAATGTGCCTGCCAAAGAGGCAAGGGGTGTAAGGGGGGTTGGGTAGGTGTTGTGGGAGGGATATTGGGATCATTGGTGGTGGAAAATGGGCACTGGTGGAGGGATGGGTACTTGATCATTGTATGACTGAGATGTAAGCATGAAAGTTTGTAAGTCTGTAACTGTACCTCACAGTGATACATTAAGAAAAAAAAGGAAGAATATAAGCAAATAAAAAAATTAAAAAACTCAAATTTCAGATGATTTACATTGTAAAACAGAAACGGAAAATTTACATCTGTTCTGAAATATAAATTTATAGAGATCCCTTTCATGAAAAAAAATTGAGATAGGAAGATGTTAGTCAAAGGTATAAATTTCTGGCTTTAAATTCAGTTTATCTCATGCAAGGCATGTCAACTATAGTCAACAATATGATTATATACTTGAAAAATACCAGAAGAATAGATCTAAATATTCTCATAAGGAAACCAAACAGAAAAGATCATTATGTGAGGTAAGGGGTGTATAACCTTATTGTGATAGCAATCTTAAATTATAATATACATGTAACAAATCATTACATCAGATAAATCTTTTGGGGGGTCACACCCAGCAATGTACAGGGGTTACTCTTGGCTCTGCATTTAGGAATTACTCCTGGCGGTGCTCAGGGGACCATATGGGATGCTGGGAATTGAACCCGGGTCAACTGCGTGCAAGGCAAATGCACTACCCACTGTTCTGTCACTCCAGATAAATCTTAAATTAAACACAATCTTGTTTCTCAATTACATCTCAGTATAGTATAATTGAGGAAAAGCAAAAACAAACCTATTCTTGGTTCTAATAATCTAGTGATCTTGAGAATTATGTAAAAAACAAACCTATACTTAAACCTTAGTGTCATAGCTCAGTAAACTACTTTTAATTATTTGAATTATCAATTATAGAATGCTAATAAAGTACTATGAAATGAGAATTATGACTAGACAATCAAAAAAGGTAGGAAAAGATTAGGAGAGCATGGTCAATGTTTAGTTTATGCTCCTAATACTTGATGTTTGCAAAACTTCCTGCCACTTCATTCAACTCCAAAGAAATCTCCATCTCCCTCAGGCTCTCTAGTGTCTTTCTAGTTTTCAAAAGTAGAAGATGAAGAAGATTACTTTTAAGCATGTTGATTTGTTTTTATGCTTATTGTTGCATCGCCCAAGGCAATCAGAGAAATCTTCAATTATGTGCTCTGTGTAAAGAATGTAACAGATGGAGGGGAATTCAGGAGTAATTTTTCATATATTAGAGTTATTTATGAAAGTGAAAATAGTTGACATATCAAAAATGACTCTTATAGGTGCTATATTTTATTAAGTTTGACAAAATCATAAGTCTGATGAAGAACTCAAAAGAGAACTCAAAATAGAAAGGCCATGAAAAGCAAAATGACCCAAATAGAGTCACTGCAACTGATTTTCCATTTGTATTGATGTACATACTCCTTACTAGAGCAACAGCTACATATACAATGATTGAAATACTAACTGGATGATAAATATCAACATAAAACATAGTAATCAGGGAAATGGAACTGAGTTAAAGCTTCATTGTTCTTGATTGTTGAGTACCATTGCAAGATACTATCATCAGAAACATCCACCTGAGGATTTAAAGAGAAAAAATTAAATAGATTTGCAGAAGGACTCAATACAAGTTTGAGGAACTCAGAGCTCCTGAGTCTGATGCCCCAGTGATTTGTCCATATGTGTATCAGGGGTGTATCAGGGGCTGAGAAACTCTAATGTGAATTTCTTGTTCTATTGACTATGTAGTATTGATGAGGAGGGTGAAAAAAGACTATGACTTACTGATTTAGTGTGTCAACCACTATTCTATCCTTGAATTTTAAGAAAAAGGAAATTTTTGGTTCGTTAGACATGTGAAGGTAGGTGAGGGAAAAATTTGAAAGGAGCAGATTCAGGGTAGCTACTAAAGGAATGGAAATTTTACTCAGAATAGTGATGGGAGTGGTGTTGGAATTATGTGCATGAGAAATCATTACTAGCAGTATTGTAAATCATAGAATCTCAATTAATTTTTAAAAATTAACTCAAAAAAATCTACAATTTAGGAGCCAGAAAGATAGTACAGTGGGTAATGTGCTTGCCTTCAACAGTGTTGACCCAGATCTGATCCCTGACACCACACGTGGTTCCCTGAGCCCCTACAGGAGTGATCCCTGAGCACAGAACCAGGAATAAGCCCTGAGCACAGCTGGGCATGGCTCTCCTTTCCACCCTCTCGCAAAATGGTAGATAATTCAGTTTGAGGACATTTCCATAAAACTATTAATGGACATGAATTGCATTGCATAGCACTGAATTCTAATTAGCTCTGATAGTGAACCTCATCCACACAGTTCTAACCAAGCCACCAGCAGCTGAATCCAAGAACTATGTGTTCTAAGACAAACCAACACATGTGCTCTTGCCTTTCTGAAGTACTCTCTGAAGAGGCCCCTTCTTTCTAAGCCACAGTGTTGAGCAAGGGTTGGGGAAATTCTCATCACTATCGCATATATTCTTTTCATCCAACCACAATTACAGATGGGGCTTGTGGCATGTTACACAAACCTGTCATCAAGGTCAAAATTAAACATTTTAAGCTACGCAACAGTAAAATGGACCTTTGCAGCCACTCAAGCAAGGGATTAAACCTCAAACCAATTCACTTAAAGCACTTCTGCTGTCCATGCTAACTACCAGTAACAGAACAGAAGAATCCCGACACAGCCGAGCAGATGTTTTTTCAAAGAAAAAAATGTGTGTGTGTGTGTGTGTATATATATATGTATACATAATTTTTAATTATATATAATTTTAATTATATCTTTATTGCACGCAGCTGACCCGGGTTCGATCCCTGGCATCCCAGATGGTGCCCCGAGCATCGCCAGGAGTAATTCCCGAGTGCAGATCCAGGAGGAACCCCTGAGCATCGCTGGGTGAGACCCAAAAAGTAAAAAAAAACACTGGCCTTCCTGCTGCTAATGAGTGACTGCCTCCTGCCCTCGTGGTACGTGCCTTGTAGCCTCTTGGGAGGCTGGGCCTGCCTTTCCCCTCGAGGATCTTTGTGTCAGCTTTCATGATCTGGTCATTTGTGCTGGACTTTGTTTGAGTGGGATTGAGTCTCTTAGAAAGGACGTGAGATTAGAAAGGTTGAATACAAACTGAAACGGAACAGAAGGGCTTGTCTCTGGGGGTGTCTCACCGGGCTTGGCACTGACTTCCGCTCTCTCCTCTCCATACGGCATCCTCATTGTGAGCACAGCCACACTAGACCTTCATTCCCGGCACTTTGTGTTTGTAGTTAAATTTTAAATCTACAGTTTGCCATGCTCCGCAAGCTCCAGGGGAAGTTGGACCACCCAAATCAGAAAGGAGTCCTGTTTTCAGAGAATATTCCAGAATGTTCTGTAGGCTACTTTCATTTTATTTTTTCTGGTTTTTTTTTTTTCCACAGTGAGGTGGCTACACTCGGGACTTACTCCTGGCTCTGTGCTCAGGAATCACTCCTGAAGGGCTCCAGCGACCATATGGGATGCAGAAATTATATCCAGGACAGCAATAGGATCATTTGTCTAGGTGAGATGGAGTCTGTTCTCTTGTAGTCAAATACTGAGTATTTGTCTTCTTAAGAACAGTTTTTTTTATAGTCAATGGCCGCCGTGCTTCAGGCCACTTTCCACATGTTCGGGCAGAGACTCACACATGCGTGAACATATTTCTGGACACATCATCATAGAGGGAAATACACACACACACACATATATACATACATATATATACTTCCCTTCCCTCCCCACCCCAAGCAGAGCTCCCGGCGGCCAAAAACCACCGGAACCTAGCTACAGCCATGCTGGAGGCCCCCCTCCACACATTTGGACAGGCCTCACGCATGAAGGTAACCAGAAGAGGAACCCAGGTGTGTGTAATTCCATCAACGGCTAACATCCAGAACTTAAAATCAAGCTCCCAGAAGCTATCTTGTAGAAGATATCTTGTAGCCTGTTTTTCCCTCTGGGAGAAACTGGCAAGCTTCTGAAGAGTTTCCTGCCCACATGGGACAGCCTTGCAAGCTTCCCATGGTGTATTCATATGCTAAATCCAGTAACAAGCTGGATCTCATTCCCCTGACCCTGAAAGAGTCTCCAGTGGCCTTGGGAGGGCCAAGTTTAGAGAGACTTCTAAGATCTCAGGGAAAGGACGAATGGAGAGGTTATTGAGCCCACTCGAGAAATCGATGATTAATGGGGATTTCGTGATTCGTGATAGATATATATATGTGTATATATATACATATATACACATATATATATACATATATATATATATGCCTCTCAGAGAGCCCAGCAAGCTACTGAGAGTATCCCATCCACACGGCAGAGCCTGGCAAGCTCTCTGTGGCGTGTTCGATATGCCAAAAATAGTATCAATAACAGGTTCCATTCCTCTGACCCTGAAAGAGCCTCTAATCATTGGGAAAGATGAGTAAGGAGAGGCTGCTAAAAATCTCAGGGCTGGGATGAATGGAGATGTTACTAGGCCTTGCTCGAGTAAATCGATGAACAACAGGATGACAGTGATGACAGTGACAGTGATGCTTTATTGGTACACAATACTATTCAAAAGCTTGACTTCATAACTCTCATATAAGCCTTACCACACCCATCACCAATTCTAGTGGCATTCCAAGATTTTCAGATTGGCCCCCTCTTCTTTTGCTTCCCACCTCCTCCTACGTCAATATTCATCAAATTGCTCATAGTTTCAGTGTATTTTTCTTGTTGTTTTGCTTTGGCTATTTATACTTTTCACATATGAAAGAAACCACCCAGTACTTGTTCCACTTTATGAGTTATTTTACTTAGCATCATTACCTTAAGTTCCATCCAGGTTGAAATGGTAATATTTCATCTTTTTTAATAGTTGAGTAGACTGAAGTGATAGCATAGTGGGTAGGGCGTTTGCCTTGCACGTGGCCTACCCAGGTTCGATTCCTCCATCCCTCTCAGAGAGCCCGGCAAGCTACTGAGAGTAACCCGCCCGCATGGTGGAGACTGGCAAGCTACCCATGGCATATTCAATATGCCAAAAACAGTAACAAGTCCCACAATGGAGACGTTACTGGTGCCCACTCAAGCAAATAAATAAACAATGGGACAACAGTGTTACAGTGCTAATCGTTGAGTAATATTCCATGGAATACATACACACATATTATATCTTTATCCAGTCATTATGGATGGACACTTATGTTGTTTGCATGCCTTGAATAATGTTGCTTTGAACATTGGAGTGCATCCTTCTTTTTGAACTAGTTTTCACAATGTTCTTCAGATTAATGTCTAGGAGTGCTGTTGCTAAATCATATGATATTTTAAGTCTTTCAAATATTCTCCATACCTCTTCCACAAAGGTTACACCAATCTACATTCACAAAGTGAAATTATCAATCTCCCTGCCAATCTCACAAGTGTGAGGTAGCATCTCATTGTGATCTTGCATTGCCTAATGCATGAAGTTGAACACTTTTATATGTTGGAATCAGGTCATCAAAGACATCTCTATGGTTTCTGTCCATTAGATATCCCTAATGGATATTAGATATCCCCAGTGGTTTGGCGTGAGCCTCAGGCAATCATAAGCTAACGTCCGAGCTCACAAAGCTGTGCAGAGAAGCAATAAAGAAAGACCTCAAAGAGAGAAGAGGAGCAGAGTTAGCCGATGTGGCAGAAGCCAGGAAAAGTATTCACAATGCCCACCTGTCTTTCACCAATTATAAGACCAAAATGACTGCCCTTCAACATCGTAATGGATCTATCACATCTTCCAGAAGGGCAATGAAGAAGGTTATTCATGACTTCTACTCAGATCTCTTCAATAGCCACGTCCATGTGCCCACATACCAAATTCTCCACAGGATGGATATGTCGTTCCCAGCATTCTCCCTTGTGAAATCCAACATGCCATTTCGTCGGTAAAGAAGTATACAAGACCCGGTCCTGACAAGGTCAGAGCCAAACATCTGATGAATCTGTCGCCAGTACTTGTCAATAAACTGGCTCGGGTCTTCACATGTTACCTGTCTGAGTTGATACAGAAGCTACTCAAATCAACATGCATTCAGTCCTAAGAAAGTACCTTAAATCTAAAAAAAGAGATATGTGCCTCACAGTTTCTTGGGGATAGTCAGAGGTATCCGCTCCCTTCCTTGGAGGTGGATGGCTAGAATCCAGCCTATTCCAGCCTCCTAAGAGAATTTCAAAGAGCAGAGGCAGATTTAATGTCAGCTGGAAGCCAGCTTACCACCCAGATGCTGTTATTGGAATAGAGTAGAACTTGGCATCTTGTTTATAGAGCTGCCAAGCATAACCTGCTAGTGACTACAGGTGCTGATCCTTCACTGAATTCTCTCCATCACTCTCTGGGGAATAGGATGGTGAAAAAACATGATCTGGATATAGTTTCAATCTGGGGGAGTAATTATGCCAATATGCTGGTGTGTCTTGACATAGTGTTGCTCTATAGGTGAACTGAAGGTATTATGAGGTTAATTGAAGCCAAGACATAAAATCACTATGAGAACCTTTCTCACAATGGTTCTCAGTCAAAAGAACTTCATCGCATATGCACACGTATACCTAGTAAATAAATATTTTAAACCCAGATGAATTTAAAACTCTGCTCTGTGAGTTTGAGGTTAAACATGCAGGGAAGAAAGAAAGTATTAGGCAATAGTGGAAAGAAAAAAACAAGATATCCAAACATCCAAATGAAATAGCACTTCCCTTGAGACTTGGAATTGACAGAAACGGTGTATGGCAGGAGTAAAGATGAGGAGTGAAGCAGGAGTATAAATAAAGCACAGTGTGGGTTTTGGATTCCCTAGGACAAAGAAAGTTTACTGGAAAACTATTATTAAAAAGAACAGAGGATGTGTACATGGAGGCTTTTTTTTTATAGTCAAAGAAGGTAAAAAGTAAAAGAAAAAACTTTTCAATCCAGAAAATGGAAAATAAAGATCAAAGCCAAGTTTCATGTAAGAAAATGTTCATACATTACAGAGCTAGCTGCTTGTAATCACTTCCAAGAAGTCATCTATTTGGTCAAGAAGGTTTCTGGCCCCATTGTGTCATGGAACTCAGGTGTAGTCTCATGCCTGCTTTGAACCATAGAGGTTCCACCTACTCAGAGAAGCTAATAACGTTTTCAGACCCAGCATTGCCCATGCCTGAAAACATCACACCTTCCATGAGAAGGTGTCTAAGACTCTCCAGGGCATGATTAGGCACCATTCACTAAAAAATAATACTAGGTAAGAGGTGTTAGGAGACAACTTCACTGCATTTAATTCACCAGTGTTAGGAGACGTCATTGTATTGAGCTGTACATGCCCAACCCTTCATGCTTGCCAGCTGACCAACTAACCAGCAACAAACCAGTCCCATCAGTTCATTTATTCATTTTTCAAATACTTATTAAAATGTTGAAAATGGTATCTGCCCTTTGTTCTTATTTTCTCACCAAGTTGTTTTCCTATTAAGGTATGGAAAATTAATGAGATTCAGAAGAACTCAGCGCTTCAATCTTGGTCATGTCTTCCCTCCTTATTTTGTTGAGGTTCCAAGGGCTTCCAAGACATCCACACTAGTTAACAAATGGCTGACAATTACCAATCTGTTGATGTTATTTTGGCTGTTTGCACACAGAGTCAATGAACATTAGACTTTGTTTCTCTTCATGGGGGAAAGCTGTGACATACGGATTACTTGACAGTGTTAAAAAGCTTTATGACTTATTGTTTGTAAAGATTAGACATACCTTTCTGTGGGTCAGTGTTTCTGTCCCCTATCTAGTTTCTAAATCCATATGGTTTAATTACTTTCAAAATAGCAAGCAGGTATTACAGCATTTAGGGTGACTCTAAAAAAAAGATGGGAGGATGGTATATATGTCCATATCCTCAAGATGCTTTCTATTCAGTAGGGAATATATCCAGAGGATATATCTTTCCATATCCACAAGATGTTTTCTATCCAGTAGGGAATCTAAAGAAATCTACAAAAATTACTATGCGTCACGGTAGACATGAGAAGCACCTAAAGGCATTAGATGAATTTGTTGACCACTAACTTTATAAAGATATTATTCTCCTAAAAATATTGCCAGTTAAAAGCCTAGAGCATTTTTAAGAGTAGTTGGCTGGGCAGATTTGGAAATTAGTTTTGTGTAGATCCTATCATTTAGAAACCAAGGATGAGGACTGATGTAGGAAATGGGTAAATGGAGTGCAAGTTCTAAAATAAGGTTTTGGACTCTTAGCTGGAAATTATCCTCTTTATTCTTGGGCTAGGATAGTCACTGTGAGTTTTGAAGAGTTCTTACACAAATTGTATGACAATGCTCAGTTGCATGAACACTAGTTTCATTATTTGTGTTAATTGTTCAGCCTTTACCTTTATATACAAACTATATTGCAGTTGTATCCTTAAAAAATTGAGGCAAGATAGCATTACCAAAAATTTCCAACTCTTCGTGCAAATAAGACCAAGTTCTTTCCTGCAGAATATATTACTAACCTGCCAACATCTGGACTGGGAGGTGTGTGATGTTTTGAATCAAACTTCAAAGGTCCAGGGTAAGGAGGACCTAGAATTACTATTGCATCTAAAATTATTTTACAGCCTTTCAAAAGAACATGGAAAAAATGATTGCAATTCTCAAAATTATATGCTGCCTTTGGGGAAAACATACATCTGAGTCTTTGGGAGAGTACATAGGGAATGTAAGCAGGGGCGGGCCATTTTCCACGTTGTAGTCAGTGCCAGACAGGAGGCATGGAAAGCTGGGCACCGCCTTAGCGTCCCCACCTGTTGTCTGAAATTAGTGTGTGGGTGTTCATCATTTCCACAAATAGGAACACCTTCCCATTTTTTCCATTACCTTCTTGTTTCCTAATTTGAAGTCTTGAGTCTTTTTTTATATATACTTCCCATTCTCACATCATTTATTCATTTGTGGGACAATTACTAATAACAATCTGTACTATATCAAACCTTCACTGGCATGGGGATTATAATGGTCTCATCCCTAATACTAGCAATTACAGTCAGAGATTCTGATAAGTAAACATCCACTTACAACATTAAATCTAAAAGTGTGAGATCGACTAAGTCTACTAAATAAGAACTTTTAGTCTGGAACCTAGAAGTCTCCATTTAGGATGTGATTTCTGCGCCTACCACAATTTGGAGAGACAACAAGAACAATGCAGTTAGTTAGGATTTTGATCACACCATCTTCCCTGACTTTGTCCCTTTTTTTTCACATCTGCAGATACAGCCTATTGCAATATTTTAAGCCCCTCCTGTCTGGATTATGGCAGTATCTTCAAGGTGGTTCCCTGGTAGATTTGTCCAATCTTGTCCACAAACAATGTGATTTCTACCATCATGTCACTATCCTACTAGAGAGCCTTCTTTTTTTTTTAATGTAGGTGACTGAATTTATTGTCCTAACACTACAAGGCCTACCACTCTCTTCTTTTTCCATCTCTGGCCACCTCAGTGGTTAGTTTTCATGTGCCTGAACCATTAGTCAAGCATGGGAAGAATAACTGCCATTTGGCACCCCTTTATTGAAAACACTTATTCTTGAGTATTAGCTCTCAAAGAAATTACACATTCAAGTTTATTAGCTTCAATTATGGAAAGACCCTATATCTTATCAAAGGAAGATCAGGCAAAGTAGGAAGGAAAGATTTTGTAAGAACAAAGCTGTTCTCTGACATCTTATTCTCTGACCTCAAATGTGGTAATTTTAAAAATTGCCTTATAGAGAGAAGCAGCCAGGCGTTCTGGTGAGCAATGCGGCCGGAGAATGCTCCGGACCCGAAACGGGGCCAGCAACACTGGGGATCCAGACGGAGGAGGTGCAGCCACCACACCTTCTCCAAAAGGAGCCCTGGAGACACTGAGCAGCAACTAACATGGCTCTGGGATGCGGGACTGGGACACATCCGAACTGCGGGGGGGGAACCTTTTCTAAAAACTGAAAACATACAATATTTTAATGGAAAACTAATTATCAAATGCTTCCTTAGTAGGGCTGTCTTTCTTGGGGGGAAACTCCAACAACAATAGTGAGTTTTGTGTTGAAATATAGAACGTAATCAAGGTAAAGATAAAATGAAGTGAAATTCATCAGTTATACAGTTGGGGGTGGGAGGCAGGGGCGGGGGTATACTGAGGATTTTGGTGGTGGAATATGGGCACTGGTGAAGGGATGGTGTTTGAATGTTGTATAACTGAGACATAAACCTGAGAACTTTGTAACTTTCCACATGGTGATAAAATAAAAATTTTTAAAAATTGCCTTATAAAGCACTATCTGAGACATAATGATAGGAGATGGTATTATATTGAATTTCTAGTCTGCCTTCTCCCCAGTTCATTTCATTTTGCATTTCTTAATTTACAGGGATCTTTGTTTTCATGAACTATCAGGCTTTATGCTCTATGTCAGGTATTTAAAAAAAAGAAAAAGATTCCCCTTATTTTTGGAACACCAGGACGTCCTTTGAAGTGTTTCATTGCAAGATTGAAAATTGAGATTTCACTAGACTAAATCCCACCCCCATCGCAGACCTTTACCTTGCAGAAAGAAACTCAGAACCAATTCTTGAAAACAGCAGCAATATCTCATGCACAACCTCTGACTCAATCTGAGCTTACTTCAAGATTATAGGTCCTGTTTTCACTTCTCTCTATCCCACCCAGCAGAATAGGTAAGGAGTTTATACAGTTCAGCTTCAAAGAAAGTCAGGTATCAAATCTGCTCTTGGAACATTTGTGGAACTTGTATAAGAAATATTTTTTCTTGATTCCTAGGCTGAATTTTCTTTTTCTCAGTTTATCAAGCCAATCATATAAAGGTCAAAATGATTTAAAGCCATAAATTTTTCTTATGTGAAATAAGTCATAAAAAAGTCTAACAAGAGAGAGGGTGAAAGTAAAGTACTGATGCCCTTAGCTTTGGCTTTAGCCTTAGTGGTGTCCAATATCATGGGGTCTTTTTTCCTTTCTTGTAACAGCTTTATTGAGGTATAATCCCCATAGCATGTAATCTATCACATAAAGTATACAGTTCAATAGTTTATATATTCACAGGGTTGTAAAACCACAATCTAATTTTGTAACATTTCCATTCTCCCAATCCCCAAGTCTTTGGCAACCACTAATTTACTTTTGTCTCTATGGTTTTGTCTATTTAGAATCTTTCATATAAATGGAATTATACAATACGTGGTTTTCATAAAATGTTTATTTTTTCACTTGGCATAATATTTTCACTTCTCATTCATTATTATAATAATATCAGTATTTTGGTTTTTTATTAACAAAATATTTCACTGCATGTGTGTATAAGTGCATATACCATATTTTATTTATTCACTAGTCATAGTCATTTAGGTACCTTACACTTTGGCCTATCATAAACTATGCTGCTATGAATATTTATGTACAAGTGTTTATGTGGATGTGTTTTTAATTTTCTAGAGTATAAACCTATGCTCTAGAGTGGAATTATTGAATCATATACCCCTCTGTATTTAACATTTAGAGAACTGCCCATTTCCACAGCAGCTGGACTATTTAACTTTCCTGTGAATGAAGTGAAGGTGAAATTTTTCTATATCCTCAGCAGTTATTGTCTGTGTTTTTCTATTCTTGTCATTTAAGTGAGATGTAATGATAGGTAGTTTTGATTTTGATTTTTATCTCCTAGATAATTAATAATACTACACATCTTTTCAGATGCTTATTAACCATTCTTCTTAGAAATATCTATAGGGATTTTTTTGCTTTTGAATTTTTTCATTGAATTATTTGGTTTTTTTATTGAGTTGTAAGAATGACTTAGCATCTAGATCTATTGCCAGAAATGTTTAAAAATTTTATCCTATCAGTGGGCTGTCTTTCAATTTTCTTGGCAGCTTTTTTAACACAATTTCTCATCTAATTATAGTATAATTTAACTATTGTTTATGAGTTACTTGTGTTTTTGTGTCATTTTTTAAAAACAGTTGCCTAACTTGGAACCAAAAAAGTTTACTTCTATGTTTCCTTTTAATTGTTTAGCTCATAAATGTTGGTATATAACCTACTTTTTAATTGTTTTTATTATTATGGTTTAAGTCAAGCATACAGCATCAGTCTTTTGTGTGTGAATATCCAATACCATATCTAGTGTCTACTCTTTGCCCCCATCAAATTATATTGGCACCTTGTTAAAGATAAACTAAACATAAATGTAAGAAATTATTTCTGGATTCTCAACTCTATTCTATTGATCCACAGGCCTTTATTTATACCAGTTTCATGCTGTTGCTATACTTTTTAGTAAGTTCTGAAATTGAGACGTGAGGTTTTCAAGATTGGATATTCTGATCTTTCCTATTTCCATATAAATTTTTTAAGGTCAGATTAAAAATTTTCCCCAACAAAAAAGGGCCTCAAATTTTTATACATATTGCACTAAAAGAATAGACCAATTTGGTAAGCACTGTCCTAACAATATTAGGTATTCTGATCCATGATATGGAATGCCTTTTAATTTATTTAGAACTGTAATTTCTTTCAACATATTTTATAACTTTAAATGCATAAGTATAGCATTCTTCATTAAATTTATACATGCATACTTTATCCTCTTGATATTATCATACACTACCGGCTGCGCTATCACACGAGGCTGACCCAGGTTCGATTCCTCCACCCCTCTCAGAGAGCCCGGCAAGCTATTGGTGGTGTATTCAATATGCCAAAAATCAGTAACAACTAAGTCTCACAATGGAGACATTACTTGGTGTCCGCTGGAGCAAATTGATAAACAACGGGATGACAGTGATACAGTGATACAATGATATTATTATGACTGGAACTATTTTCTTAATCTCAATTTTGGAAAGTTTATTGCCAAAATATAGAAATACAATTAACTGTTGTATATTGACTTTATATCCTACAACCATGTTTACTTTGTTTATTTTTTTAACTTTTAATTGTATTTTTTAAATTTAAAGTCTTCGTTAGGATTTTCTATATATAAAATTGTATTAGTATCTATATTCATAAGTGATTTCTTTTTTTTATGGTATTTTATTTGTTTTGTCTGTAATGCCCACATCTTAGAATGAGTTAGGAAAAGTTTCTTTCTCTTCTCTTTTGTCCCAAATGTTTGTGAAGGATTGGTGTTAATTGTTCACTGACTGATAGAATGTACCTGTGAGGCTATCTGGTTCCTGGATTATCTTTGCAGGAAGTTGGGGGTTTGGGTTTGTTTGTTTTATACAAATTCAATCTTCTTTATTATGATAGGTTAATTGACATTTTGATTACTCCTTGAGGCGCATTCAGTAATCTTTGTCTTTCTAGGAATTTGTCTTTCTCATTCAAATAGGCTAGCATTTAGTTGTTCATAGTATTCCTTCTAGTTGTTCATAATATTCCCTCTTATACTCTTATTTTTTGAGGTCAGAAATTATTTGCCTCTTCACTTCTGATTTTAATGATGATTCCTTTCACTTGCTTTGGGGTTATTTTGCTCTTCCTTTGTCTAGTTTCTTAAGAGAGAAGCTAAATTATTGATGAGATTTTTCAACTTTAATGTAGGCATTTAAAGACACACATTTTCAGTAATTTTTGTTGTGTTTTCATTTTATTCAACTCAAAGTATTTTCTGCTTTCTCTTTGGATTTCTTTTCTGACCCATTAATAATTTTAAGTTTTGGTAGTATCTTTTAAATTTTAATTTGCTGTAACTCCATTCTACATGTAAAAAACAATTACTAAGTCCTGTACCCAAACAAGCTTGAACAAATCAATCTGAGAAATTAGAAATCTAAAAGACAGAAACACATTATAGCCATCTTGATGGTTTTTGCCAGTGAATATTTTTAATTAATTTTAAATTTTAAAAATAGATTTTATCAAAAACCTTCAAAATTGTCACTGGTAGCACAATTTAATGATTTTGCAAACACCAGCAGGAAAAAATGAATAACAGAATTTTAGACAGAGAAATGGTGAGATAAGGGAAGGGCTAAAATAAATGAGTGATTAGTCCTATCTAGTTTTAAGTAATTTTAAATAACAAAACTTATCTCACTTCCCTTGGCAAACCTATGGAACTTTCATAAGAAATATTTTCCTGACATTCAGGCTGAGTTTTCCTTTTCTCAGTTTCATCATGTTAGACATAGTTGTTCCTCCGTACACCACCCCAAACAATATCTCTTCATATTTAGTTTGGGTTCTAGCTCCTCAAGGACATGCAGAAGGCTATTATTCCCCTCTCCCCTTTTTCCATTCTTCATCCAAGTCAAACATATTTAGGCTTCTTAAGTAAGCTATTATACTTCTGATTTTCTGTTCTTTGAATTGAATCCAATACAGTCCCTCTTGCTAATTCATGGGGACCCTGAACTTTCTAAGAGTTACAAGGGCTCATGGGATATCACATCCACAACTGTCCACCTCTGTTTCTGGCATTTTACTTTGGGTCTGAAACCCAGAATAGAACTTAAAAATAAAATAAATAAATAAAGACATTTTCTTTCCATTACCAACCACAGGTGGTTTTCAGTCTCACTGCTTTCCAAGTACTGAACCACGGTCCTGCTGGATGTCTGTCATATGGATTATTTTTTCCCTCTCACAGGCAGCAGAAATAAGCAAGTTATTTCCCTGGCACTTTCAACATTCCCAACAGTTCATCTGGTCTGGTTCAACCATTCACAAATAGAGCCTGCCAAGTTTACAAGTGCATAAGTTCTTTTAGAGTCCTGCTAGCATTGCCTAAAAATTTCTGAAATCCTGGCCTCATCTGTAGCTATATGCCATCTAAAAACACAGCAGAATTCCAGCCACTAACATAAATTCAATTATTCTGTATGCTTTTAAAAATCCAGTTAAATGAATTCTCTATATAGTTCCTAGTGTCCTCTCAAAAGTTCAAAAGGTTTTAGACTCCAAAAAAGTGACAGGATCTACTGATAATGCAGTGTTTCTATCTAGTGATTTTTATGAGTGAAGTTCACTGAAATCTTATTCCTTTGAATTTTACTAATTGAGAATTCAATGTTCCCTGGACTGGAAATTATCTTTTTTTTCCTTTTCATCACACCTGGTGATGCTCAGGGGTTACTCCTAGCTTTGCACTCAGGAATGCACTCCTGGCAGTGCTCATGGGACCATATGGGATGCTCGGAATCAAACTTGGGTCGGCGGTATGCAAGGCAAATGCCCTACCCACTGTGCTATCAATTCAGCCCCCTAGAAATTATCTTTGGCTTACAAATAAATATTCCCTGAGCAAATAAATTTTAAGTGTATGTGGATAGCACATTTGGCACACCTATATTAATTATGATGCCTGAAAATTATAACACACAAATCATTGGATATTTTTTCCATGTATGTCTTAAATATTCATTCAAGCAGGCTTGGTGGTAATTCTGCTTGAAATTATCTTTAAAAATAAATTTTAGATACACATGAAATAGAGAAAATTATATTTCTTTTTAAATAGTAAGTCAGCTTATTTTCTTTAAACTCCCACATTATTGGGAAAAGAATTGATAACTTTCCAGGTAGAGATGCAAAACCAGAATCTCAAAACAGGATCACCTACTACTACAATGCCTTATTTTCATTGAACATTTTGCCAAGTGGTCATTCTTCTACTAAAAAAACATTCAGTCATCATCAAGTGGATCCTTCTAGATAATGTATTTCTCATAACATATGCCCCTAAGAGCAGAGACTGGGTCTATATTTCCTAGCATGGTACACTTTATATAGTACAGTCTAGGAAGCATAACTTAATAAACTTGCAAAAATTGAATATCTTAAAAGGGAAAAAACAGAAATTTTAAGCATTCTGGATAATGTTTTGAAATAAGTAGAGCACATCATTTCATTTTAAATTATTGCACAAAGACATTGTATTTGTTCTCTCAACAAGAGTACTTCAGAAGGTACTTAGGAGGGTATGGAGTAAGACAAGTGGCTCAAATAACTGGATCTAAACCATATCTCCACTGGTATCAAGAGCAAGTACAGTCAGCAGCATCTCTAGATAATCAATGAGCTCGGGACAGTAGGATGTTCAGGTCAGAAAGATTACAAACCAGGTCAGAGAGATGGTACAGTGGATAACGTGCTTGACCAATAAGGATTTTTGCCTGCACAGAACCAGGAGTAAATCCTAAGCACTGCCAGAGGAAGAAAAAGGAGGAAAAAGGGAGGGGGGAGGGAGGGAGAGAGGGAGGAAGTAAAAGGAAGGAAGGAAGGAAGGAAGGAAGGAAGGAAGGAAGGAAGGAAGGAAGGAAGGAAGGAAGGAAGGAAGGAAGGAAGGAAGGAAGGGAGGGAGGGAGGGAGGGAGGGAGGGAGGGAGGGAGGGAGGGAGGGAGGGAGGGAGGAAGTAAAAGGAAGGAAGGAAGGAAGGAAGGAAGGAAGGAAGGAAGGAAGGAAGGAAGGAAGGAAGGAAGGAAGGAAGGAAGGAAGGGAGGGAGGGAGGGAGGGAGGGAGGGAGGAAAAGGGAGGGAGGGAGGGAGGGAGGAAGGAAGGAAGGAAGGAAGGAAGGAAGGAAGGAAGGAAGGAAGGAAGGAAGGAAGGAAGGAAGGAAGGGGAAAAGGAAAAAAGGAAGAAAAAGGAAGGAAGGAAGGAAGGAAGGAAGGAAGGAAGGAAGGAAGGAAGGAAGGAAGGAAGGAAGGAAGGAAGGAAGGAAGGAAGGAAGGAAGGGAGGGAGGGAGGGAGGGAGGGAGGGAGGGGAAAAGGAAAAAAGGAAGGAAGGAAGGAAGGAAGGAAGGAAGGAAGGAAGGAAGGAAGGAAGGAAGGAAGGAAGGAAGGAAGGAAGGAAGGGAGGGAGGGAGGGAGGGAGGGAGGGAGGGAGGGGAAAAGGAAAAAAGGAAGGAAGGAAGGAAGGAAGGAAATAAGGAAGGAAGGAAGGAAGGAAGGAAGGAAGGAAGGAAGGAAGGAAGGAAGGAAGGAAGGAAGGAAGGAAGGGAGGGAGGGAGGGAGGGAGGGAGGGAGGGAGGGAGGGGAAAAGGAAAAAAGGAAGGAAGGAAGGAAGGAAGGAAGGAAGGAAGGAAGGAAGGAAGGAAGGAAGGAAGGAAGGAAGGAAGGAAGGAAGGAAGGAAGGAAGGGAGGGAGGGAGGGAGGGAGGGAGGGAGGGAGGGAGGGGAAAAGGAAAAAAGGAAGGAAGGAAGGAAGGAAGGAAGGAAGGAAGGAAGGAAGGAAGGAAGGAAGGAAGGAAGGAAATAAGGAAGGAAGGAAGGAAGGAAGGAAGGAAATAAGGAAGGAAGGAAGGAAGGAAGGAAGGAAGGAAGGAAGGAAGGAAGGAAGGAAGGAAGGAAGGAAGGAAGGAAGGAAGGAAGGAAGGGAGGGAGGAAGGGAGGGAGGGAGGGAGGGAGGGAGGGGAAAAGGAAAAAAGGAAGGAAGAAGGAAGGAAGGAAGGAAGGAAGGAAGGAAGGAAGGAAGGAAGGAAGGAAGGAAGGAAGGAAGGAAGGAAGGAAGGGAGGGAGGGAGGGAGGGAGGGAGGGAGGGAGGGAGGGAGGGAGGGGAAAAGGATAAAAGGAAGAAAAAAAGGAAGGAAGGAAGGAAGGAAGGAAGGAAGGAAGGAAGGAAGGAAGGAAGGAAGGAAGGAAGGAAGGAAGGAAGGGAGGGAGGGAGGGAGGGAGGGAGGGAGGGAGGGAAAAAGGAAAAAAGGAAGAAAAAAGGAAGGAAAGAAGGAAGGAAGGAAGGAAGGAAGGAAGGAAGGAAGGAAGGAAGGAAGGAAGGGAGGGAGGGAGGGAGGGAGGGAGGGAGGGAGGGAGGGAGGGAGGGAGGGAGGGAGGGAGGGAGGGAGGGAAAAAGGAAAAAAGGAAGATAAAAAGGAAGGAAGGAAGGAAGGAAGGAAGGAAGGAAGGAAGGAAGGAAGGAAGGAAGGAAGGAAGGAAGGAAGGAAGGAAGGAAGGAAGGAAGGAAGGAAGGAAGGAAGGAAGGAAGGAAGGAAGGAAGGAAGGAAAACTAAATGGTATATTACAGAGTATTTTGCTTAAACCCTTTATTTCCAGGTATTGAGACCAATATATTATAGGACTTGCCCAAGAATCCAAAAGGTAGACTGATTTTTTGAATAGAAAAAAACATTTGTTTATGTAAATCTCAAAGGAAACCTAAAATATACTCTTACATAGCAATATTTGTTTCTTCCTTTATTAGGTGTCATAATTGATTACTCTTTAGTTAGCCCCTGACTTTTTATTTGTTTTGGGGCCACAGCAGAGTGCTTGGGGCTGGCTACTGACACTGCATTCAGGTATCACACCTCACCTCACAGGACTATAAGGACCATATGGGGTGCCAGGGATAAAATCCTGGTCAGTCACATGCAAGGCAGCGCCCTGCCCACTGTACACAATCTCTGTAGATCTTTTTGCACCTAAGATCTTTTTGCTCTAAAGTGATCATTATAGTATCGTGGGGATGAGAAGAACATGTCAAGGGCTGAAGAGAAGGTATAGCAGTAGGTAAGGAGCTTGCCTTATACATAGCTGAGCACCACTGGGTGTGGTCCCAAAACCAAAAATAAACAGTGAAATAATGCCCCTTATGAGGATGATAAGTAGTACAGCACATTGTTTGTGAGGGAATACAACTCAGTGATCCAAGATAACTGTCTATGTTGATGGATGAATACAGTTTCCTGGGTACTGAAGTTGTGGGGAACCCAAAGAACCTGAAAGAAGAGAGTTACTATTGTTCATAGAGTTTTATTTGGAAGTTATATTTGATCAGTAGCCAGAGCAGAAAAGAACATCAGACCTTAACTCTATGAAATCTCACATTTGCAATGAGCAATGGCAGATATTTTACTCTCTTTTTCTTCAACATTAAAGTACTAACTAAAACATTACCAACCTATGGGTCTACACATTAGTGTGAAGAATCAAGATCATGTACTAGAAACCAACATGGTGGGACACAGATGGGACTCATCTATGGAGCACCTCACACATGACATGTGTGAGATCAATGAAGTTTTTACCTCAACACCCTATATGCCCAAGTGTGAACCTAACAGCTCTGTTGTTTGGAATCCCTGATTCCACAACCAAGTGTGTGACCCCAGTGAGTAATGCAACCAAAAATAGGCAATATGAGCACAACAACCACAGGGGTCATTGAGATATTACAGCAAGAAGGGTACTTACCTTGCAGACAGCCAACCTGGGTTCAATCTCTGGCACCACAAATGGTCCCTTGAGCATCACCAGAAGAGATCCCTGAGCACAGAGCCTAGAGTAAACCCTGAGTATGCTAGGTATGGGCAAAAAATAATAGTTTGCATAAATTTTCTGGTGATTCTAAAGATCTATGATTTACATATTGAGAGTCCCTGCTATAAGCTATGATATTAGGGGTTCTGCTTATATATACACTTAACATAGCTCCCATAGCACTACATTCTTAGAATCACAGAGTTCTTGACAGCAACGGTCTCTCTCCATCTCTAATCTTACTGGTCTCTCTTCTCATACCCATTCTCTTAGAAGCTGTAATGCTGCACTATCTAGAGTTTCCTCTTACATACACTATTGAATAAATTTTCAGTATCTTCTTATGCCAATAGAAATTTAACATCTGGTTTTTAGTTCTTCTTTTTCTCTGAATGGGCCCTGTCTTCTATTTCCATGACTGAAACACATCGATTTCAATTGAATCTGTATGTTACATGCATTTTCTTATTCCTAACTTTTTAATCTTTATTTTCCTGATACAAGGTACAGTGCTAAATATGTCAGCCAACAAATCACAAACAATAGAATCTACCTATCTATTCTTATTCCATTTCCCCAAATAAATTATGTGCTGATGGTTGCATATTTTCTATATGTTTTTCTCCCCAACTTGTAGGTTTATTTATCCCATTCTTCTCCTTGAAATGCTTTAAATTATAGCTCCTTATTTAAGTCATATATGACCATCCAAATCCACAGTTATGTGCTTCCACCATTATGAAGTTCTCCTGGATTACCTCTGGCATTACCTATCACAAGCACCCCCTATGACTCTTCTATGTTTTCATGCAATTCCCCACCCCCGCCAAATGCAAGGCATATCTCGTTGACCACATGATCTTATTTTCCAAAGTAGTCCTGATTTCACGTGTGAATTATCTTATTTGTTATGCTCGTATTTGTCATATCAACGTGATATAAGTAAGTGTTTTTATTCAGGGTATACATTTCCCAAAAAATTAATAAGCCATTATTTATGCTGAGATATTTTCATAGTTCTTTTAGTACAACCACCCAGGAATATTACAACTACAACGATGCCCTTGATAATAGCTTAGTGCTCCCTGCACTAGCACTAGTTGTTCTGTGTCATGAAGACCTTTTATAACCTCCAAGAGAGAGCATCTGTCCCAACTCCTTCCAGATAAACATGTGAAAACTTAATGTGCACATTTAGCCCAGCAAGACCTGAGTCAGTGTGACTACCCTAGCATGGTGATCTATCAATAAGTAAGGCCTGGGATTATATTTGCTGTTGCCAGGATGATAAATCCTTTAAAGGGTACACAAGTTCACTAGCTGCAACTTCCTTAAAGGGCCCTGCTGGCAGCTGACTCAACCCGCATGAATTTTTTTTCTTCCCTAGTTCTTGTTTGCAGTCTGTTTTTTTTCTTGCAAAGCCACATTTTTTATTGGGACCTCTAGATCACCAAGCCCTTCCAGGGGTCTTCTTCATAGACCCATAGACACCTATGCCCTATCATTATTCTTCTAGATCCCCAGTTAAGCCCTCCTTACTAGGATTTCAGCTTAAGAATTTCTGATTCCTAGGTATCTGGTTTGTTGGCCTCTACTCTCCAAAGTAGATTCTACCTAGGCTTTCTTTTTTTTTCCGCTTTTTGGGTCACACCCAGAGATGCTCAGGAGTTGCTCCTGGCTCTGTACTCAGTAATTATGCCTGGCATTGCTTAGGGGACCTTATGGGATGCTGGGGATAGAACCCTGGTTGGCCGTGTGCAAGGCAAATGCCCTACCCACTGTACTATCTCTCCAGCACCACTACCTACAGTTTCCAAGGGCTTTTTGGATGTTGTTATTTAAACAGGCTGAGAATCACACCATTATGTTGGGGTTTTTTCAGGGAGAAAGGTTGTTATTGTTTGTGATTTGGGGTCCACACCTAATGGCCTTCAGGGCTTATTTCTGATTCTGTACTTGAGGCAAACATATGTGGTGCCCAGCTAGCATCATGGCAGAATTGATTGCATGCAAGCCAAATGCCTTACCTCCCTTACTATCTTTATGGCCCCCATGCTACTATGTCTAATGATAGCAGTACACATGACACCACTTTGATATGGATTCTTTCCATGCAGTTCTTGGCTCTGGGGCCACTATCTTCATGAGTCGCTTTCTGTGAGGGGTTGGGAAAGTTCTTAACTAGTTATAATGCTGGCTATCATACGCTTTTCTCATGGCCTTACGTCTCATAATTCCATCCTATCCAGTTCTAGCTTACCCATTATCAAACAGTGATGAGGATGCTTCACTCAGTGGGCAGACTCTACTTGAGAGTTTCTTCCTGCCCAGACTCCTAGCCTCTGATGAATATGCCTCTGCTTTCCTCCCAATTAGCTTATTGAAATCACTGGATTGGGAGAGAGAGAAATTTTGATCACATCCCCTTGTGAAGTCCCAAAGTTTGAAAATTCTTGACTAAAATTTCACCTACCCTGTGGATACTGGATATTGAATCCCACCCAGTGGCTATCAGGAAATCCCACTGCCCAGAGTTGGACCAAATGTCTGCATAGGTGCAGGTAAGGTGGTTTGGTCTTCAGCTCAGACTGCTCATATTTATACTGGATTGGTATGATTTTCTGATTCCCCTAGAAGCATATTTAGTAACTCTTCAAAATTTGAAACTCCTAAAGCAAGTTTAGCACACATAGGAAACAAAGACACACTCACCCTGTAATCACCAGGAGTAGCATTTAAATTCAACACCTGGCAATCATTCATTAATTGACCAGTTGCCAGCATTCTTAAAGGAATAAAACTCCAGGACCATGTTGCTGGAATTCACTGTTCTTATATCTAACAAAATGTTTTCGACACTGTTGCCAATGAAATTAAGTCATCTGCTGACCCAGCATAACTAACAGGAAAGTTTTATATGGAGAGCATTAGTTGTCAACCTTCTCTACCTTTAATGGGTATTTATGACAGCTGTTGTTCAACTAACTCTTTGATTAGATTTAATATAGCCAAGTAGACATTGATTTAAGGTTTACTATACAACAATGGCTATTCATATACAATAGCAATCAATGATAAAATATGATCTGAACACTTATAAAGCACTTTTCCCAAAATTAATCTCATTTATATATATATATATATATATATCCACATAGGGCAGGTCTGTAAAAAAAAATAGGGAGCTGGAGGGATAATGGAGTAGGGAGGGCACTTGCCTTGCACACAGCCAATCGGAAGGTTTAATCCCTGGAATGCTATATAGTCCTCTGAGCACCAGCAGGAGTAATAGCTGAGCACAGAGTCAGAAGTTATACCTGAACACTATAGGCTGTGACCAAAAAAAATTGTACTGCTTCTTACAGCAAACCATTGCAGATCGCTCAAGTCAGTTCTCTATCAAACATAAGAATTAATAAAATTCAGTGGTCTGTGGAGTTATGACAAGGGTTTAAATCATCAGTTACAGGGGCTGGAGAGATAGCACAGCCAATAGGGCATTTGCCTTGCACGTGGCCAACCCAAGTTCTATCCCCAGCATCCCATATGGTCCTCCAAGCACTGCCAGGAGTAATTCCTGAGTGCATAAGCCAGGAGGAACCCCTGTGCATCGCTGGGTGTGACCCAAAAAGCAAAACCTAAATTAATTAATTGATTAATATTTAAAAAAATAAATAAATCACCAGTTTCTCTTATACTCTCTTTCTCCCATTACAGGCTTCCAAAACACCTACCACCATCCCAAAATCTCCCAGTGCAAATTAATTTGTTAAAACTTCTCCCAAATAGAGATATGTGTTATCAAGACCCTCAGTAATTTTCAGACTAGCTTTAATGTTGACATTAAACCAGGTGGAGTAGAATTTTATTTCTATACTCTCATGGTTAGTCTATTAGTAATGAACAATTGAGACAAACATTTCAAATTTACCTTTTCCTAGTCCTGCCACTTCCATGTCAGTCAACCTTGACTACCAGCCATCCCACATACTTGGTCCTGACAAACATTTAATTTGCAAATGGAGATGGAATGACTTAGGTAATTTTTCATTTAAGCAGTAATATTTTTGTAAGTCCTGTCTGTCTGAGTGAGCAACCAAAGTCAAATCCACGGGGTATAAAAAGAGCTTTGTTTACAAAAGAAGGGGGAAAAAAAAGAAAAATTTTGTCTACATCATTCTTCTACAATGCATCTGAATAATAGCTGGGCTATAAATAGAAGATACAAGAATGACTAATTCTGTTTTGATTCCATCTCTTCGATGACAAAGGAAATCCCTCTGTACAAACATTGAGCTAAATCATAACAGCTGGACTTGAGGAATTTTATCTAGAAAATATACATCAAACAAATAAGGGTGCCAACCTTGAAGATAAACAAATAGCTCCCAAAGGAACGCAGTTTTATAACTACCAACTCAGGGAATTTGTGATATGAAGGAAAGATTCAAATGTACCCTTTTAAGAGAATACTTACTTAAAATCATCACTGTTAATTAAGCAAAAGAAAAATTTACCCCAATTACTTTATCCAGGAAAAAAATCTGTCTTTTGTGACTGAGAACAAGCATATGTATTGTTAGTAGTTAGAACACTTCTTTCAGAAACTAAGTTGCATTGTTGGAAATTTGCAGCTAAATCAAGCCCCTAGCCTTATAGAGCAATGGTTCTGGCACTGCCTTAGGAAGAGAATGAATGAAAGACTGGGTTGAATTTTCCATGGAAGCCGACAATTAAAATTGTTTTCTTTAGTATATCCTTTTCTGTCAGTTGTTTTTCAAGTTCTCCAAGAGAAGAAAAAAGTTAAGAAGCCTGATTCAGTCTTTTCCAAATCTCACTTCCAGTTTCCATCTTATTAAAGACATGACTTAACTTTAATGTGTGTAACATAAACAGAATCATAAAAGGGAAAGAATTAGAACAGTCTGGAAGAGTCAGTGTCCAAAGCAGGAAAATGCCACAGCTGATTTGCTCTTTTAATTGTTGTGGTGCTTTCGTATTGTTTACTGCAAGGAGAAATTCCTCATTCTTCTGCTGCTGATTCCTCACCCTCCATTACAATCGTTGGGAATTCCAATTTCACAAAGTTATTACAATATGGCCACAAATAATCCATCTTGTCAAGTCCATCTTCGGGACTGAAGATAAAGTTGGAGCTGAGTTGCTACACACATCTGGAGAAGGTTCGTTACTTGTAATCGTGAGCCGCTCTGTTAATGCACCCATGAGAAAGGGGCTGACAGGCTGCATATTTCTGCAAACTGTTCCCAGAAAGAACCAATTTCCTGACTTCCATGTGGTGTCAATAATGGAGGCATGAGATGGAGCAGTGCTTATGAAATATTGAATCTGCTTACAGGACCAGCTAGAAGCAAATTCAGACCACCTGTGAGAGGCAGCAGAGCAGTGGGTACTCTGCTCTGCTTTGGCACACACGTGGCACATGTGAATGATATGCTCTAATCTATGTATTTGGGCTTATTTGCCACAAAACTTCCTGACGGTAGTAGTGCAGGGGTGATGTGGGAGGGCAGTAAAACATATTTCTGCACATTTAGAATTTAAACAGTTCAGATCACTGACATTATTAAATTTACTATCATAAGCAGCCAAAGTTCATCTTATTCATCAGGAAAGAAAGTGACTGATGTTTCATGGCATTAGTATTAGATCATTTTGGTTCTTGCCAATAAAAACAAAGCATTAGTGTTTCAATGTTTTAATATCATGATTTAATTCTCTCAATGATATTAGGACTAAGAAGCTCAACCAATGTGAAGACCCCATCAAAATTCTTGAGTCAAAACTATGGTTCTAAAATGAGTTCACCATCCTGACCTCCCATTTCACAGCATATATTTTATGCTTGTGACTTTCCAAATATGGGTTCTTAACATTGCAAATGTAAAGTTTTATATCACTAACTTGTGTTTCAAAGGTTTGCCTAAGTAAATAGAAAAACATCTGGGCTCTTTTTACTGGCAAAAGCAAGAGGTATTTGACCTAAGATCAGATTCTGAGACTTGAACGTTAACTTGGTCTTTCCACAGAACATCTCTAATTTTCCACAACTCTCTGCTGAGAGGGTTCAGCCCAGAGTGTTTAGGGGAAGGATACGACTAAGCACGTGTCCCAATAAGACACTCGTCCCAGTGGCTTTCCTTTTCCCAAAATTTACCCCCAGGCCTCACCATTCTTGTCTAAACAAAAGAATCTAATTCCAAGGCCAGAACGAATCTTCAAGGTCTAGCCTGGTATCTTGAAAACACTGAGATGCTAAAGTTCTATTTTTATTGGCAAAGGCCTGGGAAACTTTTCAATTAGAAAAAGAAAAAGGTTAATTTTAATAAAATGCTTAGTTAAAAGCTGATCAGGGACTAAGTTTGTTATTCTTGAATTTTAATTAAAATTTCAAGAGTAGTCAAACCAGACTCCAAGTGCATCTGGCCTAAGGCCTTTTAGCTCAAGATATCTGTGGGTGCGCAGGACTGGGCTTCAGTCTGTCTGTGATTTCAGTCCATCACATCAGCAGTTTGAAAATATAATCCACAATCCTAGCCTGAGGTCTCTGCAGCTCCGAACAGCTCTGCTAGGATTTTTCAGAGCCCAAAGTCAAAATGGTCAGCAGAGACGCGTCCTGGGCATCTGCTCCATGCTGCCTTGGTGCTGGACTCCACCAACAGGACAGGCTCTGCATTCAGGAACAAAATAGGGATGAGTCGTACTCAAGAGGACTTGAAATATGGCAACTGGTGCTAGATACTGGCGGCTCCATTCCTATCACACCCCTGTGAACAACTCACTCAGACACCCAGCTCCAGTTAGATAACGCCTCTGAAGGCGCCTGGCAGCCCTAGCAGGGTAGTCTAACTCCTCTGAAATTCTTCCTGTAGTTCAAGAATAGCAAACGTGTGGCCAGATCAGTAGCACAGTGAGTAGGGCATTTGCCTTGCACATGACCAACCCAGATTCGCTCCCCAGTACCCCATATGATCACCCAATTCCCCACTGTGAGTGATCCCTATGCTCAGTCAGGAGTAAGCCCTGAGCACTGCCTACAATTGCTCAAACCACAATCACCTTTCAACTATTTTATAAAAGCTAATTTCTTTTTCTATGGAAAAGTTGGGCTGGAGCGACAGCACAGCAGTAAGGCATTCGCCTTACACGTGGCCGACCCAGGTTCGATTTCTCCGCCCCATTCCGAGAGCCCGGCAAGCTACCAAGAGTATCTCGCCCACACAGCAGAGCCTGGCAAGCTACCTGTGGTGTATTCGATATGCCAAAAACAGTAACAAAAAGTCTCAAAATGAAGATGTTACTGGTGCCCGCTCGAGCAAATTGATGAGCAACGGGATGATAGTGATAGTGATAGTGATAGTGATAGTGATAGTGATAGTGATAGTGATAATGATAGAAAAGTTAAATTTCCATGTTAGATATAAGTAACTTAATTTCATGAAGATCTTTGGGAAAATAGTCATTTCCTAACATCATCTTTATATCTCAAATATTTCTTCAAATTTTAGATTTTTAGTACAATAAGGTTATATATATAAATATATCCGCACAAAGATTTTACACAAAAGTTCACAGACATGACATTCATAACTATAATTATAATAAAATATGTGGAAACAATCCAAATGGCTCTCAGTTGGTGAATGAACATGGGAAATGTGGTATGCTCATACAGTGGAGTACTACTAGATAAAGAACAATAGTGAATGCTTTTATTCACATAAATTACTTGTAAAAGATAAATTATAGAAATAAATTATATTCATTGTTACTGGGACTTGAGTGGGTAGAAAATATGATTACAAATAGGTACATCTTTTGGTGGTAAAAAAAACATATATATATATATATATATATATATGATGATGATGATCCTTGCTCAACCCTGTAAATTCACTTTTAAAACCATTGAATATATATTATAAAGAAAATATTGGGTCAGAGAGATAATACAGAGGGTAATATGCTTGCCTTGTATGCAACCAACTCAGCTTTTACTGCTCACGCTGTAAATGGTCCCCTAACCACCAAGAGGAGCTATCCCTGAGTGCAAAGCCAAGGATAAACCCTGAGCATAGCTGGGTAAGGCCCCAACCATCCACCCCCTAAAATTTGTCTTTATCAAAACAATAATGTCCAACATGTATTTTGAATTTCCCTGGAATAAGGATCTCTAATAAAATATTGTTATATATTTATCTAGCTTTTACAACAGCCTTATTGGTAAGAAAACTGAACTTAAATCAGCAAGTTATTTTCTCTGTCCTAACTAGTAGAAGGTAATTAAGGACTCTAGTCCAGAATCTGTCTTAAGGATTTAACCACTATGCCAGAGCTTTCCAAAAGGTGTTCTTCAGCTTTTGAAATATAACAGATGAGAATTCTCTTTACTCTCTTGCATAATCAAGTAGGACCCAACACAGGTGAACCCCAGGCCACCGTTCTTAGGCCAAGAATAGCCTCTGCTGTTTATCCTGTTTATTTGGCATAACTGTCATACCTCAAAGCCCCTCCCCACTTTATGACAACATTCCTTTATGTTACAGCTGTTCCAAGTGCAAGAAGATAAAATGACTGACTGAAACACTCTCAGATTTGTGATAGACCCTGCATCCAGATGACTACTCATTCCATCGGGACATTGTGCCACTGTGTCGTGATAGAATATTTTACTATATGACATGACAGCAGTTTCCTTTAAAGGCAAAATAAACTCTAGATAAACTTTATTTTCAAGAGTTTGGAGACAAAGAATAAAAGAACCCTGGTCTTTATCCTCCTACACACCTGATATATAACCAACCTTAAACCCTTCTGTCTTCTAAATATTTTTTGATTCCATCCATTTCTATCTGTGCTGCCTTTACTTGTCATGAGGTCATAACTGTATGACCCCAAGGGTGACACAGTAGTTTCTAGTCTATATAATTAGTCTCACCCTCACCATTGATTCTCTATGCTGTAGTCCAGTGGCTTTTCCAAAAGTATGGATCATGATATGTCATTTCTCTCTTAAAACATTCCAATGGCTCCCCACTGACCACAGAGTAAAATTCTTTCACCTTTATACTCTTTCTGCAACCAAAATAAGCTGGGTTTAAACCACCACCACCACCCAAACCACAGTAGAGACAATAGGTCTTTGCACATGCTGTTCCCATGTTTTTATCATAGGTTCATAGGTTTGCCAAACAAAATAGAAAAATATCTGGATTCCTTTCTTAAAAAAATTTTTCCTACTTCCAGAAGATTTTAACTACCTTTTCTCTCTTCAACCTTCCCAACTCCTAATGCTCCTTCAGAGCTCAGTTTAAAATAAATCTCCATGGGGGCTGGAGCAGTAGCACAGCGGGTAGGGCATTTGCCTTGCATGTGGCCAACCCGGGTTTGATTCCCAGCATCCCATATGGTCCCCTGAGCACAGCCAGGAGTAATTCCTGGGTTCAAAGCCAGGAGTGACCCCTGTGCATCGCCAGGTGTGACCCAAAAAGCAAAATAAATAAATAAAATAAATCTCCAGGAAGTGTTCCCTACCTCCTCCATTCCCAGTTCCAAAACTCAGGTTAAATGTTCCACCCTAAGAATTTTAAAAATTCCATGTCTTCTATGTTCTATAAGTTCGATTATTTACAAATCATTTATTTTTATTATTACTATTATTATTTCTATCATTATTATTTCAAGATATATAAAGCCATTTTAGTAACAGAGAAATCTGGTGAGGGTGTTTTTCCTGTCTGTTATAAATTATTCACAAATAAATTAGTTCTAATTTAAAAGAAAAAAAGAACTCATCATTATCTCTCACATCTTAGTCTGAAACTCTGGAAGAGCAGATGTGTATTCTGTGTTGTGCTCAGATATATCCCATGTATGGCACTTAGCACAGTGAAGGAACTGGACTTGATAGAACAGGAAATGAAGATGAGAGAATGAGGGAAAACAATGGAGATACAAAACTGAGTTAACTTCTTTTTTCCCAAAATTAAAACACCATACTTAAAACACAGTTATGAGTTTTGTCTTTTAACTGCACTTTTTAAGAGGAAGACAGTAAGATACAACACATCTAGATAGTCTGTCTGACAATCTGGCACAGCAAGTATACTTTAGAGATTCATAATATGGTAGGATGAAAGACAATAAATGCATTTATTTAACCAGTATACAATTGAGTTCTCCAATTTAATATGGTAACATCTTGTTTTGCTCATTGAAAAATAGCAAAATATAAACATTGGTGCTCCCTAAGTAAAGTTTTATAAATAATATATTTATGCATGATACATCATAAGACACTCCCTACACATTTTCCATAAGATCACAGAAGGAAATATATATGTATATATACATATATGTGTATATACATACACATATATGTATATATATATATATATATATATATATATATACCTCTCAGAGAGCCTGGCAAGCTACTGAGAGTATCCTGCCCACACAGCAGGGCCTGGCAAGCTCCCCATGGCGTATTTGATATGCCAAAAATAATAACAATAACAGATCTCATTCTCCTGACCCTGAAAGAGCCTTAAATCATTGGTAAAGATGAGTAAAGAGAGGCTGCTAAAATCTCAGGGCTGGGACAAATGGAGACGTTTTTGGCACTCGCTCAAGTAAATTGATGAACAATGGATGACAGTGATACAGTGATATATATGCATAGATAGATAGGGCAGACATAGACTAATGGACAAATAAATACAGTTGCTCTGTCAGGTTATAGAATTATAGATTATTTGTTATTTTATCTCTATTGTTATACTATTGTTTATGTTCATGTAAAAACACATATTTATTATATATTAGCATGCATTGTTATATGTTATATATTATTTATTTAATATTTACTAATAACATACATTTAGATATGTATTGTTCATTTGGGGGTGCTACACCAGGACTTACTACTGGCTCTGTGCTTAAGGATCACTCCTGGTGGTACTCAGAGAATTATTTACAGTTTTAGGGATCAAATCCAGGTTAGTTGTGTAAATAACATGTTAGTAGTGTAACTACCTACTAACTCTCCAGCCCATGAATGTATACTTTTAACATTAAGCACTCAGTGTATATGATTGCAAATAACCTGATAGAAAATCAGTAGCACTGTAGCACTGTCATTCTGTTGTTTATCTATTTGCTCAAGCGGGCCCCAGTAACATCTCCATTGTGAGACTTGTTACTGTTTTTGGCATATCGAATACATCACAGGTAGCTTGCCAGATGGGTGGGATACTCTCAGTAGCTTGCCGGGCTCTCCAAGAGGGATGGAGGAATCGAACCCGGGTCGGCCACGTGCAAGGCAAATGCCCTACCTGCTGTGCTATCGCTCCAGTCCAGAAAATCAGTAAGCATAGTAAATAGAACTGATTACTCCATTTGTTTCTTAATACATAAAACCCCAATGAGACATGACACAATTTACTTGAGAATTTTCAACAATCATAATAACATAATCAACATGTATTAACAATTTGTGAAGATGGAGAGATAGTACAGTGGATAGGTGCTTGCCTTGCACAGATTTGATCCCCAGAACCCCAAATGGTCTCCCAAGTGCCACCAAGAGTAGAACTAAACTCACCAGAACTAGGAGTAAGCCCTGAGCACCACTGAGTCTGGCAAAAAAAAAATTATCTGTCTTTTCTGTGAGACACTGAGCTGTTTTATCTTATCATATCCATGTTACAAGAAAAAAATATTCGTTTAAAAAGGCTAACTTATTTGCTCATGTCTTAAAATGTAGAGTAGTGACTGATTTTACAAATAAATATAATTACACCACAGTGACCAGCTGTTTAGTCAAATGCTTGTTTGACTATTGTTATGACAGTTAACTTTAGGCAGATTGTCACTCCATACTATAATCCAACCAGTTGAAGATCACAAGTCAAGACTGAGGTTTTGGGGGACCTGAGAGATAGTCCAGTGGGTAAGGCACTTGTCTTAAGTATGATTGATCCATACTATACTTAGAAAACCCTAAGGTCTTTATGGAAAAGCTCCTAGAAAGAATAGGTCGTTATAGTAAGTGGCAGGTTACAAAATCAACACACAAAAGTCCATGGCTTTCTTATATACAAATAATGAAAGAGAAGAGACATTTAAAAAAAAAACCCGTTCACAATAGTACCTCAGAAAATCAAGTGCCATGGAATCAGATTAACCAAAACGGTGAAGGACCTATACAAGGAAAATTACAAAACACTACTTCAAGAAATAGAAGACACTAGGAAATGGAGACACATTCCCTGCTCATGGATAGGGAGAATTAACATTATCAAAATGGCAATACTGCCCAAAGCACTACACAAATTTAATGCGTTCCTATCAGATACCCATGACATTTTTCACAGAAATAGACAAAACACTTCTGAAATTCATATGGAACAATAAACCCCCACGAATAGCCAAAACAATCCTCGGGAAAAAGAAGAAGGGTGCCTGTAAAAAATACAAAAGCTCGAGCACTCTCGGGAGGGGGGTGTGATGTGTGTTGATGTGTTGTGTTGCTCAAGGGGTCTTGGGGTGGTGCTCTCTCTCTCTCTCTCTCTCTCTCTCTCTCTCTCTCTCTCTCTCTCTCTCTCTCTCTCTCTCTCTCTCTCTCACCGCTCGTATTCGGTGCTTCCGAGCCACTGTGTATGGACTGGATTGGGATGGCTCCTCCTTTGTGGTCCGCTTCTTTGTGTGCCGCTGTGCTCTATTCTGTCTGTCTCTCTATCTCTGTCTCTATAGTCTCTGCTCTGGTCTCTTCCGACCTTTCTCTGTCTCTGCTTCTGTGTCTTCTTCCCACTTCTGTGTCTTCTCTCTCCACTTCTCTTCTCCTTGCTTGTCTTACCTCTGCCTTTTTGTCTTCTCCTCCACTTCTGTGTCTTCTCTCCTCTGTGTCTTCTCTGCTGCTTCTGTCTTGCCTCTCTCTTTCTGTGTCTTCAGTCTTAGTTTATATAGCAATCACATAGGGTGATGACACAAAGATGGGTTGAACATTAACAAATCAACAAAGAGGGGTAAGACCATTTCTCCAGGAGATTAACAAAATCTCATCTAAGGAGATTGCTCCAGATTACTAGGAGATCCGCTCAAGGGTGGGATCCAAACAAGGGTCTGTTGCTTTCTTCCTTCCTCAGCTAGTAATCCACTTAAATAGTTGTAGCAAATTTACTTCTAATATTTCTAGCAATGCCATTCTGCATGAGCACAGTAAGAGATATATCAGACCTAAAGTTTGGATCTTCCTGAGGATATTCACTATACATTCCAGACCACAGGTCCTCAGGCTGGGTTAGTCTTCCTAACCATAGCAGGGTCCTAGTCTCATTGTTACTTTTGGATCATGACAGCATTTGTCTATGAACATGCTCTCAACTTCTGGCATAGCAAGTATACTTTAGAGATTCATAATATGGTAGGATGAGAGACAATAAATGCATTTTTTTAACCAGTATACAATTGATTTCTGGGGAATATTGTCTGCCATGGAGGTAGAGGGTGGGTGGGAAATGGGGGTTATACCAGGGATATTGGTGATGAGGAAAGTGCACTGGTGGAGGGATGGGTGTTTGATCATTGTGAAATTGTAACCCCAAACATGAAAGCTTGTAACTATCTCAAGAGGGATTCAATAAAATTTAAAAAAAAAGTATGGCTGACCTGGGATCCATTCCTAGCACTGAATATCATCTCCTAAGCACTAGCAGGAGTGATCTCAAGTGCAGTCAGGAGTAAGCCTAAGCACAGGTAGATGTAACCCTAAAAGAAAATAAACCCAAAAACATATGAGGGGTTTTTTTTGAGAATTCTTCTGCTTCTAGGTAACATAGAAATTTTGTCTAGTCCCACAGCCAGCCCTAGAGACCCACATTAAGGTCATCTCTAAATCCAACCTGGTGCATAGTAGGGAACTGAAATCCTGCCCTTTCAACATTATTAGCCCCAGGACACACAGTCTTTGATCTTTGAGGAGCCCCTATCACCCCCCTTTACACACCATAGCCAGCTTAAGGCGCCCACACATGTTAAGGTCATTGTTATAAAGAATACTCCCATGTGTTTTCACAGGCTCTCTGGGCGGCTCTCTCTCACGGCCTGCATAAGGTGCTCTCGAGCTGCTGTGTATGGACAGGATCGGGATGACTGTAGGTGATGGGCAGGCAAAGGAAGAACGAGGACCAGGCTAATTGCTGATTAGTTACCATTTATTCAATCTCTCATCTCTCCCATCTCACTCATTCTTCCTTCCTTGCCCCTCATTCCTCAATCCCCACTCATCTTTCCGCACTGTGTCTCCCAACCTGGGCTCTCCCTCTCCTCTCTCGATTCTGACTCCCACTGCTTCTCTCTCCACCCCTACTTATCTCTCTTCACCTTGTTCTCCGGACCCAAGCTCCACCCAGTTTAGAAACAAAAACAGAAGGAAGTTCTTCCTGACAGCCTGTGGGCAAAATACCTCTTAAGGTGTTTTTCTCCTTTAGTTATTTTTGTATGGACACAGTAAGAGATACATTGAAGTTTGTAGAGCAACTCTCCTGGGAACATCTTGCCACAGACTCAGACTACACAGCTCAGGCCAGATTAATCATTCCTAACCCTAGCAGGGTCCAAATCTAGCTATTACTTTTTCGATCATGACAGCATCTGTCCATGACCAAGCTCTTAACTTATAGTTAAGCATTAGGCACTTTGGCCAGACCCATCTCGATGCCAGGGTAGCACTTAACTCACCATTTGCCCAGGGTCCATCCAGTCCCTTGTCGGGATCCTGCTTTTGAGGGTGCTAGAAAGTAAGGGCAGCTGAGGCTTAGGTCGAGAGAACAGATGCCCAGGGGGGAAAATATCATTTAGAGTCAAATGACTCCCACATAACAAAGCATAGCATTTACTCCTATCTTCTTGTGCTCATACAAAAAAGGACATTGCTCTGAATAAACTGTATAAAGGACTTAAGGAGAAGAGAAAAACAATATTTACAAGTCAGCAGAGGACAAAGAAAGAAGTTACAATTAAACACAGAGGAAAGGGAGCACTGTGATAGGAACAACCCAATAAACCTAAACTACCTGAGTCTATGTTATCCTATAATCTCTAAATACAACTAGGCGTGCTAAGAGGTCCGTATGGCCACACTGATATCTCGAACCACCTACACATGTTAACATTGGCACAACTTGTCTATTCTAGCCACTCCCCACACTTTTTTAAATGATTTTTATACATTTTATTTTCATGAAGTAGTTCACAGTAGTTCATTACAGATAGTATTCAAACACCCACCCAACCAGCGAGCATGAGTGAAGTGTGTGAAGTATGTGAAGTGTGTGAAGGTTGTTGTATTTCATTCTGAGCCCTTAAGCCTGTATATACAAGAATAGAAGCAAGTATGTTAAAACCAAACAAGACATATGCTATTTTAGGTACATCAGTGGGGTAGAGTATAAGAGGTCATACGGCTACATTTGCAGCCATGCGCTCCAGGAAATACCGCATTACTCTCTTCCTTGAGCTTTATTTTATAGTCTCTAGATCTTGGCTGTTGATGAGATTACATGGCTCTGGGGGGAGGTTTGTCAGTGTGACTGCCAAGCTACTGAAAAACTGGGGACCTGGGTGGAGGAGGCCCAGTCCTGATTTGAACAGGCTTGAAGATCTCAGCCACCACTCCCCCCACTCTTAAGGGTTGATAGAAAACTGCTTATTCTTAATTCTGTCCTGAAATACCTCCATAATAACCCAGTTGTCTAAACAGGAGGAACTAGACTTACAACTGCCTGTCCTACTGAAATAATCATAAATAGATAACAGATCATAAACTCTACAAGGTCAAGGAATAGATAACAAATCATGAACACTAGCTCCTTAGTGGGAAATAACAAATCAGATCAGTACTCAAATGACAGGAACCTAAAACTCAACTGTCGTTACACACAAAACTCTAAGGGCAATAGAGAACCAAAGGAATTCATCTGCACTGAATGATAGGGACAGAAGTTCAGGAAAGTGCTTGAGCTCTGCAAAATTCTAGAGTCTTGTCAAGAATAATCTTAAATCAACACTCCATGCATCCATGATAAAAACTCTCAAAAATATGGGTAGAAAGAACTTTTCTTAAGATAGCAATGATCATGAAGCGGGGGGGGGGGGAATATAAGTACAGTGAGTAGGGCATTTGCCTTATGTGCAGCCAACCCAGGTTCTGGAATTCCGCATGGTCCCCTGAGTACTGCCAGGAGTAATTCCTGTGTACAGAGGCAGATATAATTCCTGGGCATTGCCAGGAGTGGACCAAAAACAAACAAACAAAAAAAATAGTAATAACCATCTATATCAAACCCACAGGCACTATCATTCTCAGTAATGAAATACTAAAAGCATTCTCTCTATGATCAGGTACAAGGCAAGACTGTATTTTCTTCATTATAATAATATAATTCTTAGCTATAGAAATTGTAGCACTATAGCACTGACTTCCCGTTGTTCATTAGTTTGCTCGAGCGGGCACCAGTAACATCTCCAATTGTGAGACTTGTTACTGTTTTTGGCATATTGAATACACCACGGGTAGCTTGCCAGGCTCTGCAGTGCGGGCGGGATGCTCTCAGTAGCTTGCCGGGCTCTCCAAGAGGGATGGAGGAATCGAACCCGGGTTGGCCACGTACAAAGCAAACACCCTACCTACTGTGCTATTGCTCAAGCATTAAAAGGAAATCAAAAGAATCCATATTAGAAAAAAAAGAAGTCAAAATATCTCTATTTGCAGATGACATGAGACCATAGAGAATCCACTGAAAAGCTCTTACAAATAGTAAACCAACACAGTAAAGTGGCCAACTACAAATTAATATACAAAAGTATGTCACATTGATATATAAATAATTATGTAGCAAATAAAATTAAGAGTATATCCCATACAAAATAGTGTTCAAAAACATCATGTATCTAGAAATCAATTTAACAAAGAAAGATGAGAAATCTATGCCATTAAAACTACAGAGGTCACTTAAGAAAGAGATAGAAGACTTAGAAAATAAAAAAAAAATATTCCATGTTCACAGATTTGGAATATAAATATTTTCAAAATGACCATTTTACCTAAATTATTATGAGAATGCAATCCCCATCCAAATTCGAATATTCTTCAAGGTCTTAGAAGTCACTAATAAAGTTTGTATGGATTCATAAACATCCCAAATAGTCAAAGTCTTACTGAGAAATAAGAAACTGAGAGATAGCATATTGCCTAACTTGAAACTTAACTATAAAACTACAGTGATCAAAATAGTATGGTACTAGAATAAAGATAGGCACTTTGACCAATGGTTTAGAATTGAGTGCCCAAAGACAAACTCTCATATCCATGGTCAACTATTTTTCAACAAAGGAGCTGGATACATAAAATTGAATAAATATAGCCTCTTCAACAAATGGTGCTGGAAAAGCTGGATAACGACATGTAAAATATCAAGCTGAGTTCACATCTCATACCTTACAAAAAAATCAGTCCAAAGGAAGATCAAAAGCCTTGAGATCAGAACGAAATCCATTAAATAAATTGAGGAAAATATAGACATAGTGTTCAAAGATCTGTAGTTCAAAGGTATTTTCAAAGACATATTCTTAAGTCAAAGGTAACAGAATCAAAAATTTTAAAATGGGACCACATCAAATTAAAGAGTCTCTACCTGGCAATAGACATTGGACTAAAATTAAAGGATACCAAATGAATAAGAGAAAATATTTGCACTTAACACATCAGATAAAGGATTAATATCCAAGATATATAAAGTACTCATGAAGCTCCCAATAACAATCAAATATGCCCCAAAAATGGGGAAAGGAGATGAGTAGACACTTATCTAAAGAAGATGGATAAATGACCAATAGATTCATTAAAAATTGCTCACCATCACTTATTATTAGAGAAATCCAAATCAAGATTACAATGAGATATAAACTCACATCAGTGAAAATAGCATATATCAAAAAACAAAAAAAAAGCAACTGAGAAAAATCTGTGTTGGTGGCGATGTGGTGAAAGAGAAAATCTCATACACTACTGGTAGAAATGTTGTCTGGTTCAACTCCTATAGAAAACAGTGTGAAAATTTCTCAGAAAAATAAGCCTTGAGCTGCCATATGACCCAAATATACCACTTCTGGGAATCTAAGGGCACAAAAGGACATATGCACACCACTAATCATTGTAGTATTTAGCACAATAGTTAGGATATGGAGTTAACCTAGGTGTCCAAGGACAACTGAGTAGATTATAAATGTGTAGCATACATATCCAATGAAATACTATGGAGCTGCAAGGAAAGATGAGATATCATACAATTTGCTGCAATTTGGATGGAACTAGACGATAAAATGTTAAATTAAGTTAGAAGAAGGACAAATACAGGATAAATACATCTCAAGGGAATACGAGATATTCAAGGGGGGATATATAAATCACTCTTGATCCTAGAATATAGGAACGAGAAGGATAAAGAACAAAATTAATTGATAGTAGAAATAAGAGGTGTACAGGAAGTAACAGGGGCAAAGGTCAGGGGCCTCAGGCTCTTTAGTGGGTTACAGGTGTGGTACAGCTATATGAATAAACCATAGAGCCAACAACAATGAAAGCAGGTGATGCAGACTATAAGAACAAAGGTTAAAAATGTGCCTGTTAAGGAGGCAGGTTGAGGGGGCTAGAGAAATATAGCACAGCGGGTAGGGCATTTGTCTTGCACCCGGCCTACTCAGATTTGAATCCCAGCATCCCATATGGTCCCCTGAAAACTGCCAGGAGTAATTCCTGAGTGCAGAGCCAGGAGTAACCCCTGTGAATCGCTGGGTGTGACCCAAAAAAAGCAAAAAAGAAAAAAGAAAAGGAGGCAGGTTGAAGGGTAGGAGGGAACCTAGGGACACTGGTAGAGGGAAGTTGGCACTGACAGTAGAATTTGTATTAGAACATTGCATGCCCAAAACTCAAATATGAACAACTTTGTGTGATGCCTTAATTACAAAACAATACTTTAAAAATATAATATGAACATTTTCTTTCTGGGAAAATATATGCTGAAGTTTCCAGCCTGGTCTTCTGACTCTAGATTGCAAAACAAATATTTAGCTGAATCTCCAGCCTGCCTCCTTGCCCTACAGATCTCTATCTGCATGAATCAATTCCTCAAATTAGATCTGGAGCAGGAGAGCGAGAGGAGACAGAGAGAAAGAGAGAGAGGGAGAGAGAAAGAGAAAAAACAAGCAAGAGAGCTCATCATCATCATCATCATCCTCATTATCCCATTGATCATTAAACTTCTCAAGCGGTTTCAGTAATGTCTCCATTCGTCCTAACCCTGAGATTTTAGAAGCCTTTCTTTACTCGTCCTTCCCAACGATGCTGCATTGGAGGCTCTTTCAAGGTCAGGGGAATGAGACCCAGCATTATTTCTGGTTTTGGCATATGAATACACCATGGGGAGTTTGTGAGGCTCTCCCATGTGGGCAGGAAACTCTTAGTAGCTTGCCAGGTTCTCCCAGAGGGAGAACTAGGCTATAAGAACTAGGGTTCCGGCTTTCTTTGCTCCACTTCACATTTCTTGCTCCCTTATCAAAGATTAGATGTTCATATAATTGGGGTTGTGTGTAGGGATATTTCACCCTGTTCCATTGGTCTCCAGATCTGCGTTTGGACCAGTACCATGCTGTTTTGATTATTACCACTTTATAGTAGAGTTTGAGGTTGGGGAGGGTGATGCCTCCCATTGTCCTTTTCCCAATAATTGCTTTAGCTATTCGTGGGCGTTTATTGTTCCATATAAATTTCAGAAGTGTTTGCTCCATTTCTTTGAAGTTTTTCATGGGTATCCTTATTGGGATCGCATTGTATCTGTATAGTGCTTTGGGGAGTATTGCCATTTTGACAATGTTCATTCTTCCTATCCATGAGCAAGGAATATGTTTCCATTTCCTCGTGTCCTCTTTTATTTCATTGATTAGCATTTTGTAGTTTTCTTTGTAGAGATCCTTTACTTCCTTGGTTAAGCTGATTCCGAGGTACTTGATTTTCTGGGGCACGATTGTGAAGGGGATTTTTTTTTTTATGTCACTTTCCTCTGTTTCATTATTTGCGTAGAGGAAAACTATGGATTTGGGGGTATTGATTTTATAACCTGCTACTTTACTGTAAATGGGACTATATTAAACTAAGAAGCTTATGTACAGTGACCAAAGTACAAAGACAATCTACAGAATGGGAAAGAATATTCACCCAATACCTATCAGATAAAGGGCTGATATCAAGGATATACAAGGCACTGGTTGGAATCTGCAAGAAGAAAACTCCCAACCCCATCAAAAAATGGGGGATAGAAATGAACAGGAACTTTCTCATACAAATGGCCAAAAGGCACATGAAAAAATGCTCTTCATCATTAATCATCAGAGAGATGCAGATCAAAACAACTATGAGATACCACCTCACACCACAGAGAATGACACACATCCAAAAGATCAAAAGCAACCGCTGTTGGCGTGGATGTGGGGAAAAAGGGACCCTTCTACACTGCTGGTGGGAATGCCGACTGGTTCAGCCCTTTTGGAAAACAGTATGGTCGCTTCTCAAAAAATTAGAAATTGAGCTCCCATTTGACCCATCAATACCACTTCTGGGAATATATCCCGGAGAGGCAAAAAGATACAGTCGAAATGACATCTGCACTCAAATGTTCATTGCAGCACTGTTTACAATAGCCAGAATCTGGAAAAAACCCGAGTGCCCAAGAACAGATGACTGGTTAAAGAAACTTTGGTATATCTACACAATGGAATACTATGCTGCTGTTAGAAAAGATGAAGTCATAATCTTTGCATATAAGTGGATCAACATGGAAAGTATCATGCTAAGTGAAATGAGTCAGAAAGAGAGAGAGACAGACATAGAAAGGTTGCACTCATCTGTGGAATATAAAATAAAATAACAGGATAGGAGACTAACAGCCAAGAATAGTAGAGATAAGTATCAGGAAGTTGGCTCCAAGGCTTAGAAGCTGGCCCCACATGCTGGAGGAAGGGGCAGCTCACATTGAGAAGGGAACACCAGGTAAAGTGTGGTTTGAGGACCCGCACGGGATGGGAGATGCACTCTGAAAATAGAATATAGACCAAACACGATGGCCACATAGTGCCCCTGTTGCAAACCACAACACTCAAAAGGAGAGAGAGAACAAGGGGGAATGCCCTGCCACAGAGGTGGGGTTGGGGGGAGGATGGGTTGGAAGGGTGGGAGGATTACTGGGAACATTGGTGGAGGGGACTGGGCACTGGTGGAGGGATAAAAACAAAATGCAAACATGAAAAAGTTCACAAGTTTGTAACTGTAACTCATGGTGATTCGCTAATAAAAAAAAATAACAATAATAATAAATTTAAAAAAACAAAAGAACTAGGCTTCCGGGAGTTTGGTTTTAAGTCTCTGGATGTTGGCCGTTGGTGAGATTACATGGCACCGGGGGCAGTCCCTGCGTATTACCGCCTAGCTACTGGAAAATGGGAAATCTGGGTGGAAGAGGCCCAGTCCCGATCTGAGCAGGCTTGGAGGTCTCAGTCTCGGTTCCCACACACCTGGGTTCCTCTGCTGGTACCTTCATGCATGAGGCTTGTCTGAACGTGTGGAAAGGGGCCTTGAGCATGGTTGTGGCTAGGCTCTGAGGTCTTCAGCCATGGGAGCTCTGGTAGATCTAGAGAGGTGATAAATCTAGAAATCTAAACTGGAATTCTATTTGGATGTAGGTAAAGCTATTGATGTGGCTCAGGATTTGAACATGGATGGGAATAGATTTAAGAAGATCTACGCTGTCTTCCTTGTTCGTTTCCCCTGGCAAATCACATTACACCTAGCAGTTTATTATTATCATGATTTGAGTTTAATAAAGCCTCCCTCTATAACTTACAAATGTAAGGTAAATTATCAAGGTGCATCTAAGAATTCATCTGGCAAGAGAATGTGTGTGAGAAGTTACAGGCATTGTTGATCGGGAGAAATCTCAGTGTGACCTTTTCTTGCATCCTCAGCTGTGCTTCTTTGTGGCTTTACTTAGGCCTCTCCAGTGCCCTTCTCAACAGCAGACATGAACTGTGGTACACTTCAGATCACCTGCCAAAGACATTGGTCAAGCGTTTCTTGCCCTCTCAACCATTCTTTCTCTTACTCAAAAGTCTGAGGTCTCCATTATAGCAGTGAGACAAAAATATTACTCAGAAAGTGCCATTAAGAAAAACAGGGAAAAGAATAAAACCGCAACTGAAAAGATTTAGTCTCCTCAATTAAAAAGTTTTGTTGAAAAGTATAAATTTAAATAAACCTTGTATCAATAGAATCTTATAATCAGATAAATAACACATATAAAAATATTTTCTGAAAAAAATTTCTGGAAAGAAAATTGTTTCTGAGTAAAATCATAGCACTCCTATTCTTTAAAAAATTGTTAAGAACAGGGTGTGTGTGTGTGTGTGTGTGTGTGTGTGTGTGTGTGTGTGTGTGTGTGTGTGTGTGTGTGTGTTTAATGGATTTTCTGAACATTTTAGATGTGGTTCACCAGAACAGCACAAAGATGTAGTTCATGTTTTCGCAAGGTTCATTTTAGCTTAATCCCTGCTACCAGAGCACGAGCCACAGTGGAATCCAGCCTCGCTATCCTGTCCCAGTTAAATGGGCGCTGGCAGCCCCGGCAGGGGGCACAAGCTGGACTGAGAGTATCTCCTCCCATATTTTCTAAGAGTGCTCACAGTTTGAGAATCCTGGCTCTTAGCAAGCTTCCTGCTGAGCTGTAAAGTCATTCCAGACAAATCCCTGTGTTTACAGAGATTCCAGAGCAGCGGGGAACATCTCAGAATACCAGTCTGGACATATCAGTGCTAAGCTGCTCTCCACACCTGCCCAACCCTCAACTCCCCCTCCCTTCCACACCCCCTCCTCCGCTTCCTTCCCTGCATCTGCTGTGGTTTCCTTCACATTGAGTCATTCTGGGATGTTAACAGGAACTCCTTTCAAAATCAAGTTAAACCAAGGAGAATCAAGTGAGGAAAACGCTATTATTTGTTGGATAAATGAAAAAGGGAAAGGATTGGAGATGTAGTACAGAGGATAGGGTGCTTGCCTTGAACATGGCCAAACCAGGTTCCATCTCCAGGATCTCATATGGTCCCTGAGCCTGCCAGAAGTGATCTCTGAGTTCAGAGCCAGAAGTAAGTCCTGAGCACCACCTGTGTGGCCCAGAAACAAACAAACAAGCCAAAGAGAAGGGGGAGAGAAAAGAAAGAGCTAGTGGGAAAAGTTTGCACAGGAACTCTGGTCTGTTTTTTATGAATTTTATGTTTTGTGAAGATGGATTATCAGAAATGATCTATTAAAAGAAAACAGGCATCTCAACAGACAATGCAAACAGCTCAGGTGCATTTATTGATCATCATATAGCCTGCACTATTAGCTTGAACTCAAGTGCATTTTTGTTTGGGGGGCCACATCGGGCAGTGCTCAGGCTCATTACTGGCTCTGAACTCAGGGATCATTCCTGGTAGGGATCACACAGGGTCACTCAAGGGACCATATAATCTGTCAGGTATCAAACCTGGGTTGGTGCATACAAGGCAAGCACACTCTCCAAAGCACTAGCTCTCTGACACTTATGTCATTTTAAAATCGGAGTAAAGGACTAAAATTAGTTCTTTTGACTTTTAGATTTTTAGTTTAAAAATTAAATTCTTTTGAAGTCTCAAAAGACAAGGTTGAGCCATCAGTAATTTCCAATATTTTAATTTCTCTTATTTTTCAAATTCTTAAAGTGAGATTGATAATACATACTCTGTAATTCCAGGATTCTTATAAGATAATGGCACAGTGTTTGCAAAAGTGACTTTTGGCTTTTAGAAATGCAAAATTTAGCTTTTAGAGATGCAAAATTTTATTAAATTCAACAAACTGTTTCTTATTAATTGTTCTTTTTGATTTCCAACCCCTAGAAAATCTTTCGCAGAAAAACTTCATTTAGTCAGCAAAATTGGATTCTTTATTTTTCCTTTTTTGGGGGGAAGGATTGGTTTGGGGGTCATGTACAACAATGCTCAGAGCTTACTCCTGGCTCTGCACTCAGGAATCACTTCTGGCAGTGCTCCTGGGACCAGACAGGATACCACAAACCAAACCCACTTTGGCCAAATGCAAGGAATACCCATTGTACTATCTCTCCAGCCCCAATGAATTATTTCTTAACTCCTATATAAACTCTAAAATAGTATGGAAAAGTTTAAAATTGCCATTAAGTAGGATCTTCTACATGGCTTTCAGCAATTTAAAGTCATTCTGGAACTTCATTTCAAATATATTATCCAATCTCTTTAGAGCCAGGGTAAATGGACTTCAAAAATGAAAGCTAATCTCTCTATTACTTTCTAATACCTGTTGTTTAAAGTGATTAGAAGGAAAGTACCCTATATCTTGAAAGCTTGTAACTATCTCACAGTGATTCAATAAAATTGAATTTCAAAAAAATGAATAAAAAAAGAAGAAGAAAAATACACCATACATGCCTGTCTCAGCTAGGTCCCCCTTGATCACAACTTTTCCTCCTTAGATTTCTATGTGACTATATCAAGGAGTTTAAACAGCACATCAAATGAACCTCTATGTAACTAGGTAACTGATGAGATTAGATTCTCAAATTTTGTTACCTTAGTGAAAGAACAAACACTATAAAGAAAGTTTCCCAGGCTGGTCTATCCTAAATGTGGTGTTATTTAAAATCAAATCACCTCAATTAGGGGGAATGCACTTGTTCAAACTCTATATGTTAGCCTGCATCTCCATGGATGAGGGAATTTCCCCTGAAGGGAATGGGTGTACCCACAGTTAATCATCCTGGGGAAAAGTTGACACTGGGTCAGAAAATTAGGTCTGTAATAAGTTGACCTAAAAATAAGTCAGCTTAAGAGACAGAGAGTTGGTGCCATGAATAATGTGCTTGCCTTAAACGTGACTGACCTGACTTTGATCCCTAACACCCCATCATCATGCCACATGCCAGGAGTGATCCCTGAGCATAAAGCCAAGATATGTGCCCTAAATGTGCCCTAAAAACAAAACATGGGGGGGAGTCAGCTTTCTTCCCTCACTCTACATCTAGTAGTTCATTCTGTCAGGATTCTGGGGCAAGAGCTACCTAGAGCCATTCCAGTCGTAGGCATTGAGCCATCTGAGAACATATCAGACCAAGAAAGAGACAGATTTAAAAAGGGAGGTGAGCAGAAAGCCATCCACCTACTGAGCTATATTCCACCTAAAGAAGAAGTCAGTTTAGGGTGCAGTGAGTTTAGTTAGTCATTAGTTGAAGTCAGTGGTGCGGCCATTGGATTTCTGAACAATTATCAAGAGATGACAGAGGCAGGAAAATCTCTCTTGGACCTTCTAAACCAACCACCAGCCAGGCTTGGATTTGACATAAAATTCACCTGGGGAGCTTGTTAAATGCAATATTTTGATTGAGTAGATCCAGGGTAGCAGCCAAGATTCTGCATTTCCAGCAAATTCCCAAGTGACAAAAATATGGCTAATATCCAGCTCACACCAGTAACAAATGTCTCATACAGAGATTCCAGACTCATTTGGGATACAATCTCCTTTATAGAGGGGGAAAAAACCCACACAGTGCTTTCCTTCCCCCATCCTAATTGCACTCAAAAATACTACTGCCCTAGCCCTGAAAAACAAATTTGAGAATCTGCTCCATTAGGAATCAGAAAGAACCATCAAGACTAAAGGTAAGACACCGGTAAGCATGCCAAAGCTCCAAATCAGATCTAGAGAATTCCCCAGAGGGAGAATGACTACAGTCCTTATTGATTAGGGAAACTTTAACTCTTGTATTTTGGAGGACGAAGCTTAGCATGAAGCGTTTGCAAGCCCAATCTAGTAAACAATGACTTGCAAGCCCAATCTAGTAAACTATACACTTACAAATATATAACCATTTAAAAACTTTAAAAGATTAAAAATGAACATCTTTAAATGTTTAATCAGTAAATTGTTATAAAAGTTTTCCAGAAAAATCTCCTTGAGTTTTCCTTTTTGTTCATACTCCACCACACATTCACACTTCTCCCACTACATAGATATGTGGGTTTTCCACACCAAGCAATTCTTATACTAACTGTATGAATTTAGAGCTTAATCTATAGACTAGGCATTCAGTCACACAAGAATAAACCTTTAAAGTCATTCTAGACAGAGCAGTCTCAAAAGTGTAGAACTTTTAAGGGAGAACAAGAGTGTTTAAAATAGTATAAAGACAAATCACTTATGACCAACAGTTAGCAAATTACTTCTGTAAAAGACTAAGAGACAAGGGACTGGAGTGATAGCACAGCGGGTAGCGTGTTTGCCTTGCACTCGGCAGACCTGGGTTCGGTTCCCAGCATCTCATATGGTCTCCCAAGCACCACTAGGAGTAATTCCTGAGTGCAGAGCCAGGAGTAACCCCTGAGCATCGCCGGGTGTGACTCAAAAAAGCAAAAAAAAAAAAAAAAAAAAGAGTAAGAGACAAAATAAAGGGTATTATCTAGGTATTTATATAATAAGAAACAAGACAAGTCCACAAAACTTTTACTGGTAAAATTCAAAATATAATAACAATAAATGAGAATATATTGTGTAATATTGGTTTGCTTACTAAAAGAATAGAATTACTTGGAGAACTAATGATAGAGACAAAAGGAGATGAGCCAGGAGAAGATTAGGGATATGGCTCTTACAGAAAGGATTCACCTGGGGCCAGAGTAATAGTGCAGTGGGTAGGGTACTTGCCTTGCATGTGGTCTCCCTTGGTTCACTTCCTCAGCACCACTTATGGTCCCCTGAGCCCCACCAGCAGTGATCCCTAAGGACTGTCAGGTCTGGCCAAAAACAAACAAAAAATGACCTGATATGGAAGGTCACAAAAGAAACCTAAGTGGTGCCTCATAACCTGGATAACCTAGGTCCTGTAGGATATAGACACCAGAAAATAATTATCTTAGCATCTTCTTCCCTGTTTAAGTGACACACATCCTTAGAGCGTAATAAAGAACTGCTTACTCACCCACCTTTGTTTAAAAAGGTATAAAAGGGGAAGGTCTTCAGTCTTTCTTCAAAATCCTGCTTTAGGAGCCCTCTCCTGTAGTCTGGGAGCTTCCCTGACTTACTCTCCCTTCCTGTCTGTTTCCCCAAAAGACTTCAGTAAAAGTCTTTTACTGAATTCAGCCGTTTGCCCTCCTGTCCTTTGCTTTCAATTTTGAAAAGGTTCTGCTTGAAGACAGAACCTGAACATCTGCACCTAATCCAACACTAATACGTTTTGCTTGACTGGAGTTCAAAATTTATCTTCTTAGGCCAGAGAAAGGGTATAGAGGTAAATACATGCCCCAACCCTGGTTTGATTCCTAGTACCCCACCCCAATAAGGGTCACCAGATAACAGACTCCTAAAGACCTCTGAGCACAATTGACTGTTTCAAATTTGCATAGAAATGTAGATCTTGCATTTTGCTTTAACACTCCTTTGATTGTCTTTTCAGCGACAACTAGGTATTCTAAAGGCTTACACCTGACTATGTTCAGGTATCATTCCCGGCAGTGCTGGATAGTTGGACCATAGGCAGTGGCAGGGATCAAACTGCGATCAGCCACATAGAAGGCAAATGTTTTAACTCCTGTACTATCTCTTCGACCCTTGTTTTAACTTTTGACATTAAAAATGATTGACATTACTTGTGGTTCAAACTTTGTCATGCAAATGATTTTTATGGGCAAATTTCATGTTTTGCATTGTCATTTTAGAATAAATTAAGAAATGCTATATTTTCAGTAAAAGATTATCCAAATCCAAAGCCATTCAATGTTTGTTTATAGTGGTTAAGAAATTATTCAGTGTGATTTGAAAAAAATTACAATGCAACTGTGCTATTGCCAAACTGCAAACTGTGGAAGAAGTGAAGTTACTCAGCTTCTCTTTCTAACAGAAATCTACAGAGTGATATCCCAAAGGTCTGAAACTTTTAATTACAAGGTTAAGATGGATAAGGCAATAAAAAAGACTTAAAGGAGGGACCCAATGGTGAGAGTACAACAGAAAAGAGAAGAGTGATGGAGCTAAAATTGATAGAAAGGTCTGCAGAACTGACAAGTAGACACTGGTTTGGATGTCATTAGTAATGACCTTGAAGAGTAGTTTCAACCTTACAATAGGAAAGAACTCAGATAAAAGTGAGTGAAGCAGGTGCATTTTTCACATTTCAATCTAAAATATGTATGTCCTTTCTTTAACTTCATTGTGTAACACCCTCTCGACTCTCTTCCCCCTAGAGAAGCCCACATTTTCTCTTGAACACTTCTCTGTCTCTGTCTCTGCCTCTTCCTTTTTCTCATCTATCCCCTGATATTTCTCTTTTTTAAAAAAACTATTTTACTTCTTAAAAAAAATAGCAATAAATTTAAGTGAGTGAAACCATGAGTGGAAAATAAAGAGGGTAGAAATCTTAGAGAAGGGTTTGGAGGAGGTACTTCAACCATCCCTCTCAGAGAGTCCGGCAAGCTACCAAGAGTATCCTGCCCACACAACAGAGTCTGGGAAGCTACCCGTGGTGTATTTGATATGCCAAAAACAGTAGCAACAAGTCTCACAATGGAGATGTTACTGGTGCCCGTTCGAGCAAATCGATGAGCAATGGGATGACAGTGATAGAGTGATACTCCAACCTAAACCCTACTAGGTACAAGCCATGGGGTGGTAAAAGAATTTTTCAAAAGTCAGGTGATTTAAGCAAGAGCAAAGCAAGTTTATTGAAGGAACATGACACATGGTTCAAGTGGCACCATGGAGGACTCCAAAGAAAGAGAGTCTATCTGGCATTCTCCTGCACCCCCACCAGGCTGTCTTCACTGGGGCCCCCTGGGGGGGGCGGGTTGAGTTTCCCTCCCGGCCCCAAGCAGAGCCACGGCAGCCAAAAACTTCCAGTACCCAGCCACAGCCATGCTCAAGGCCACTCTCCACACACTCGGACAAGCCTCATGCATGAAGGAACAGGCAGAGGAACCCAGGTATGTGGGACCTGTGGCTGAGATCTCCAAGCCTGCTCGTATCGGGACTGGGCCTCCTCTACCCAGATCCCCAGTTTTCCAGTAGCCTGGCAGTCACACCCACAAACTCCCTTCCCCGCGCCCTCCCACCATGTAATCTCATCAATGGCCAAGATCCAGAGACTATAAAACAAAGTTCCCAGAAGAGAGTGATGCAAAATCTCGCACAGCAGAGCCTGGCAAGCTACCTGTGTCGTATTGGATATGCCCAAAGCAGTAACAATAATGGACCTCATTCCCCTGCTTGAGCAAGTTTATGAGCAACAGGACGACAGTGACATGACAGTGATACAGTGAATTTTTGTAGCATAATTTTTGGATACTTTTAATGAAAAACTTCTGCTTCTGTAGATTAATCGGTTCTAAAATGAGATGAACAGGTAACATGTATTCAATTTTGGGGAAACAGTAAATCATACATAAAATATTGTAAGTCAATCACATAAGATGGATTAAAAAATGTAGTAATTTGGATCAACCGTGAAATGTTCTGAACCAACCATAAAGAGAATAAATTAATTTTAGTCTATCCTGAGAAGGGAGTGTGTGGTCAATTCTGGGAATTTGGGTGTCAATGGTATAGCATGCGTATCTTGCTGGGCCAGACTAACATCACAGGCATGCCTAAGCCAGTTCTAGAAACTGTGGGGCAGGACAGAACCATGGGGCAGAGTGGGGGCCCTAGAGCCTTCTTGGTACATTTGATTGTCTTCACCAGGAGCATCTCAACCTGCCAGGCTTTGAAATGGGAACTTAAGCTGAGCATCTTTTTAGGGGGCTTTTACTAAACCCATTCAGGTGTTTTCTGTAAAAGGCTAGAGAAATGGAACCACAGGGGGAAAAAATGAGTTTATAGTGGCAAGAAAGTAGATTTTGTTTGTTTTTGATTTGCTTTCTTTCTAAATCTCCATCCTTTAATAAGAAATCAACAAAGCCTCATAACAAACAAAACTACTTAAAATTTGGAATTGGCCACAATAAGCCCCATGACCAAGCATCTATGAAGCAAAAGGTATTCCAAGTACCAAGTTTTGCCAAACAACTAATTTATCTTATTAAGTATCAAATATTATTCAAATTTGTACACGTTTCTTTGTGTAAATCTTACTGAAATATGCTAAATAGCTTTCTATTTGCTGACTCATAGCATGGACAACTCTTATGAACTAGAGTCCCATAATATTCTCCCAAGGACTACCAACATGAGTGTTAATATTCACTACTAAAAAGATGATTCCAATGACTAGAGATTTTGAATTTCATTCTTCATTATATTAAGATAATCAGATGTTCTTAATAGTCATAGATGTTGAAAGAATGTCTAGTCTAGCATATCTCAACATAGTTATATACAAAATTTCAGACATGGAGAAGCTTCTAAAAATACTAATGTCCAATCACCTGGATCTGATCCAGTCAGTATAGAGTGAGTCCAGGAATTAGAAATTTTTTAATTTTAGGAATGAGTCTAATGTACAATTCCAACTGCAAACCACTGTTATAGCCCAAACTCTTACTTTAAAGAGAAGGCAATAGATATGCACAGATGAAATAAAATCACTTCTTTTCCAGTAGTCAGCATACTGTGCCTCTTTTAAAAGACACCTGTCCACAACATCTTATTGGCTGGGAAATTACATCATTCTCTAGAACATTTTTTAAGTTCTCAGCATGTGTTAAAATCTGGTAGAAGGAATAACTCACCACATTGGATGGAATAATAAAGTAGAAGTCAACCAATCTCAATTAAAAAGGTAAAAATACACAAGACCCTATAACAGCATGCTAGAAATCTCTTATACAAAGGCTTAAAGGTTCCATGATGAAATACAACAATCTTCACACACTTTCTTCTAAGAAAACATTTTTGATCACTTTTAGGGAGTTATATATAACAAGTAATATGAAATGAATTATTCAGGGGCTGCTATAAGGGCCGGCTTGAAGGGTGGTTGGGAAAATTGGAAATAATGGTGATGGGAAGGTGCAATGGTGATGGAAGTTGTGTTGGAATATTGAATGTAACAAATCATCTTAAACAACTTTATTAAAACATAAAGTAACTAGTATTTCCATAACAAAGAAAAAAAGAATCTGGTAGAGGTACCTTGAGATAAAAGTGTATACATCACAATGTTTAGTGGGAAATAACTCAGTCTATTATGTTAAAGCTGCAAAAATAAATTTATAGTTAAATATAATAAATTATTATTTATACAATGCAGTAGAAACTAGCAAGTGGCTAGAGAATGTAGAAAGTAGAGAAAATTAGTTCTGGGTGAGAGCCTGAATAAAGAGAATGATCTTTAGTGGGAACACATAATTCCTAGAAAAACCACAGTATAATAAGCAATAATCAGCATGTTCCAGTGGATATTAACCAATCCTGAACTAGACTTTTCTAAATCAACTGATCCTTTTATTCTTGTGAAATGCAGAGGATTAATCTTGTTATGAATCCTCTCTTTCTTTTTATGTGAGACAGCCTTCACAGGAGCCTCATTCAGAAAATCCTCATCACTTTAAAGGAATCTCTCTGATTATCTTTGACTCTTGTCATCCTTTTGCTGGTGTTTCTCGTTTCAAGGTTTTCACTTATGGTTGCTACATTTATGGTCACTGCACAAGTAACTACTGAATTAAAGAGTTGCAATTGTGGAAAACACAGTCAACTTGAAAATTATTATGCCCTAAATATGCATGTTAAATGTCAACTCTTTGCAAGCACTAATTTATTTCTTAAGCAACCCCTTTAATATAAAAGTCAACATACTAAAATTATTTGAGGAGAAAAGTTATAAAAAAGATAATCCATTGTATTATAGGGTTTAAGCAGCACCGTGTCCTAGAACCCTTGAACTGAACTACTTACCCAGATGGCTGCAATTCTCCAGGAAAAGTCCTTGGCATAAGAACTGCTTGAGAGGTTCCCCAGAAATAATAGGGGGAAAAAAAGTGATTTGATTAGATTTCACTAATCTGACTAGGCATAAAATCTAAATACCTAAGAGCAGCTTAAAAGTTATTAGAATTGCTTTGTTTCTTTTAGGATATTATATTTAAATATTAAATATACTTGCTCAATATAAATTGTATTTTTTCATAGTATAAATCAATCAGTTAAAACAACAAAATCTAAAAAAAACTCAAAGAAAAATGTTTCAAATATTTAGGATTTTCAGTATCACAAGGAATAATACCAATCACCATGTACTGATCATCTATTAAATGCCAGGTTCCTTGAATAGATCACATCACTTAATCACCATGATAACCCCACTAGACTACTCTTATTAGGAACTTTTTAAATTTTATTGTCCCATTTAATATTCCACATTCTGGAAACACTAAAAAGCTACTTATTTCCCCTCAAAGGAATTCTGAATATATAACAAAGGTCTGAAATTTATACTTAGATTTCTTCTGAAGTTCATAAATGTCTACAAAATCAACAAAGACTAAATAAATTAAATTTAATTTGAGTAAATTAAAGAAAAAAATTTACAATAGTGTTACAGAACTCATAACTTTCATAAAATTTGTGAAATTTGTGGAATTTGATTTCTTAAAAATAAGAATACCTTTGTATGAGAAATGCACATATTATTAAAAAATTGCCCAACTTCCCCTTCTAAACTCATATTGCCTTTCCTTTTACTTGAGCTTAGGAAAGTAATAGGATGGTGAGGGTAGAGCAAAGGGAAGTAGAAGTCCTTAGCCAGGTGATACTGACCCTAGGACAACTTATTCATGGGGAGTTAGTAAATGTTCTCTCACAGCCCGGTGCATAATAATGAGTAATTTCCCTTTTTAAATTTTGAGGTTATTCTAGGACTGAAATAGTATTACTATTAATAAGAGAAGATGAAGCTATATTAATTCACAAGTAACAGAAAGCCTAAATGGATGACAGATGGGTCAAGACAAAAGTCTAAGAAAGGAGTACCTAAAGTATTATGCAGATTCAAAGCAATCCCCATCAAAATCCCAGTAACATTCTTCAGGAATTTAGAATAAAATCTGCTGAAATTTATATGATGTTACAAAACTCCCAAAATATCCAAAATAATTCTGAGGAAAAAAGATGGTGTGTATTGCATTTCCTACTTTGAATCATATATTAAACCTATTGTCATTGGGACTGTGTGGTACTGGAATGAAGATAGACTCCCAAATCAAAGAAACAGAATTAAGAGCCCATAACTAAACTCTTAGAGTTATGGTCAGTTAATCTATTACAAAAGACCTGGGTGTATAGATTGGGGCAAGGAATGTCTCCTCAAGAACTGCTATTGGTGGCAGAGATGTTTCCAAAACCATGCCAGGATGAGTTTCATACAGGGCATCCCGATGTGGGGCAGGTGACCCCAGCACCTGCCCAAACAGAGACCAGCAGCCAAAAACCTCCACACTTTAATTGCTGCCATTCTTACACCTGACTCCACAGGCTTGAGACAAGCCTCATCCAGAAATGAATTGTTGAAAAACTCAGGTACATTTGTTTTGTGATTGAAATGTCTGCTCTCACAGAGTTGGACTCGGCTATCTCCCCCCATCTCTCTATTCTTCCAGGAACCTGGCAGTCATGCCAACAAACTGCCTCTGGCACCATAAGCCAGTTAGTCTGACTCATTAACTGGCCATGATCCAGAGACTCACAAATAAAACTTGAAAGAGATTAACGAGCTGCAGAGATACTTCTGAACCCCAAAGTCACCATCCAGTTAAAAATTCAACTCAAGCTGGATCACCCCACTCAACATTTTAGAATTCCTGGAGTGCATGTCTAAAACATCTCAAAATCTATATCACTGATATACTAGGAGTAGCACACCACATTGGATGGTATGTAAAGAAGGTAACCAATCTTGAGCTGGAGCGATAATACAGTGGGTACACACGGCCGATCCAGGTTCAATCCCCAGCATCCCATATGATGCCCCGAGCACCACCAGGAGTAATTCCTGAGGGCAGAGTCAGAAGTACCCCCTGAGCATTGCTTGGTGCGACCCAAAAAGAAAAAAAAAAAAAGAAAGAAGAAGGTAACCAATCTCAATTAAGAAAATATTAATACATAAGACCACCTGTAACAACATGTCACTAATCTCTTATACAAGGGCTTAATGGCTTCAGGGTGGGATACAAATATCTTCACAAACTTTCTTCTAAGGAAATCTTTTTGATAATTTTTAGTGAATCATTCATAACAAGTAATATAAAATAAATTACTTAGGGCCTGCTATTGGGGCAGGTTTGGGTGGTAGTTGGGAAAATTGGAAACAATGATGGTAGAAAGGTACATTGGTGGTGAAATTGGTGTGTAATATTGCATGTAATATATCATCATGAACAGCTTTATAAAAAAAAGAAAAAAAAAGAAGAAATGGTATTGGTAAAACTGGATGGATAGCCACATACCAAAAGAAAATGAAACTGGAACTTTGTCTTACATCATTCACAAAAGTTAATTCAAAGTAGATTAAATAACTGATATTAGATCAAAATTCATCAAATAAATTGAAGAAAACATGCATAAAACTCAAAAATTGAACTACAAAGTTGCTTTCAATGATTTCACTCCAGGAGTAAACGTAGTAAATAATAATTATCATAATAATTATCATCATAATAATAAAGGGCCATCAGTTTGGGTGCTAACCTCCCTGCACATAGTAACCTGGGTTGGAACAATATATGGTCACCAAAATCTGCTAGGAGTGATCCTTGGACATAGAGCCAAGAGTAAGGACTCAGCATAGTCAAATATGGCCCCCCAAAATTAAAGCATAAAAGAAATTAACAACTGGGGACTACATCAATCAAAAGGCTTTTGCAAGGCAAAAAAAGAAAAGAGAAAAACCTATGACTAAATTAAAACACCCTGCTTGAACGGGATAAATATTTGTACCAAATTCATAATGCAGATAAAAGAGCTAATATATAAGATATATAAGCAGTCAAAATGCTCAGCAATAACAACAAAAAGTAATAACCCTAACAGAAAAAAAAATGGAGAGACATGAACAGACACTTCCCTGAGGAAAATATAGGGATGACCAGTAAGCATACAGAAATTTGTTCATCATTACTTATTATCATGAAAATCCAAACCAAAGCAATTATATTATTCACACCGGTGAAAATGGCAAATAATAAAAGTACTAAAAAACAACCAATGTTGGTGGAGATTTGATGGAAAAAGGAACCCTCATTCACTATTGATGGGAACATCATCTTATTCACCCTCTATGGAAAACATAATGGAGATTCCTCAGAAAAGTAAGAATAGAGCTATCAAACAATCCAGTATTTCCAGTTTTTTTAATACAAAAATATTAATTCAGAAAGGTACACAAACATACACACACACACACCACACACCACACACACATACACATTCATCCCCATTTGAAAAAGATAAACTTCCCTTTGTGAAGACATTGCCTCCACCTTATTTTGTATTCCTAACTAATGGGGACTGTAGACTCTTAGGCCAGAAACTGCAAGGGAAAATTTACATAACAAACCACACTCATACAAACATCTTTCATTACTTTCTCCTTCTATTTGCCTTCTCATTTTGCTGTCCCTGAAAATCTAAAACACTTTTCCTTTAACTGGCCATATCTCCCCACTTTATTGCTCTTTGTTAAAATGGTACTTATTAAAATCCCAGGTCTAAAAACCCTACTGACTTACTGCTCATCACTGGGCTCTTTCCAATTTTATGTCTGTAAATAAATTGTTTTTTCTTCTTCCATTTTTATCAGTTTAATTTGCAGTACTCCAATCACTGAACCTGACATGGTAAAGAATTTTTTTTTCCCTCTCTCATTTCTGCTGTCCACGCCTTCCTGGACTTGAGCACTGGGTAGAGGTAATGAAATCACTGTACCAATGTATCACTGTCATCCTGTTGTTCATCGATTTGCTCGAGCAGGCACCAATATCATCTCCATTGTGAGACTTGTTGTTACTTTTTTTGGCATATCAAATATGCCATGGGTAGTTTGCCAGGTTCTGCCATGGGGTAAAGGTAATGAAATAACTAATTGAATTCTGTGAGAGGTCCCAATCACAGAGAGCAGATTAAATGAGCCCCAGAAATGAGCCTCTTGCTTCAGTCAGCTTTATCACATGTACTAACAAGCAATTCACTCTGAGCTCAGGCAGCAAGAGGCATAAATAAAGCTCGATGTATTTGTATCACTGGATTTATATAGCTATTTGAAATATCTAGATGTGACTATTGAACCAATGTGCCGACACAATCAATAAATAAAATTACAGGCTGAAGAAAAGTGAGCCAAGTTTGATTCACTTTTAAATATTTTCTATAAGTACCCAATGAACCTCTGGGTGATATCAACAAATGTTTCTACAATATCACCTTCCCACTTTACTTCCCACTTTACTACATCTGAACCTCTGGAGTTTCTTTACCTTAAACATTTAAAAATATACTACTATAGGCAAGTAGTATATTTTTAAATGTTTAAGGTAAAGAATTCCTTTACCTTAGGTGAACTCCTACATAGCTTCACCATTTTTTTTCTTTTTAATCTCTTGAGTATTCACTGAGTGAATGTGCTGGATGCTTTATCTGGGTTTCAGCATTTTCATTGGCATACACAAATATTCAACCTACAGCACAAAGGAACAGCAGAACTGGGCAGTGGAAGCTATCACAATGTGATACAGTCGAGCAGCTTCATCTCTCATACAGACAGCTCCAGAGCGGGAGTGGCCTTTCTCAATTGGCCACAAATTGAATAAAACAGACATTTGTGCCCTGCCATAAAGCCATTGTAGCATTCGGACTACCTCTGGAGAGGAGTTTAATCTTGGGTAAAGTGGTACCCCTCTCCACCTGAGCTCTATCAAGATTGTGGGCTGAATAATTCTTTTATTGCAAGATGTTGTCCTGTGTCATATAGGATATTTAGCATCATTCTTGGGTTATAGCCACTAGATGCAAAATACAATTCAGTTACAACAATCAAAAATCTACAGAATGGGAAAGGATATTTACCCAATACCCATCAGATAAGGGGTTGATAATCAAGGGTATATAAAGCACTGGTTGAACTCTACAAGAAGAAAACATCCAACCCCATCAGAAAGTGGGGCGAAGAAATGAACAGAAACTTTCCCAAGGAAGAGATACGAATGGCCAAAAGGCACATGAAAAAGTGCTCATCACTAATCATCAGGGAGATGCAGATCAAATCAACCATGAGATACCACCCCATACCACAGAGACTGGAACACATCCAGAAGAACAAAAGCAACCACTGTTGGAGAGGATGTGGGGAGAAAGGGACCCTTCTACACTGCTAGTGGGAATGCCGACTGGTTCAGCCCTTTTGGAAAACAATATGGACAATTGTCAAAAAATTAGAAATTGAGCTCCCATTTGACCCAGCAATACCACTGCTGGGAATATATCCCAGAGAAGCAAAAAAATATATATAGTCAAACCGACATCTGCACTTATATGTTCATCGCAGCACTATTTACAACAGCCAGAATCTGGGAAAAAAACCTGAGTGCCCTAGAACAGATGACTGGTTAAAGAAACTTTGGTACATCTATACAATGGAATACTATGCAGCTGTTAGAAAAAATGAGGTCATGAACTTTGCGTATAAGTGGATCAACATGGAAAGTATCATGCTAAGTGAAATGAGTCAGAAAGAGAGAGACAGACATAGAAAGATTGCACTCATCTGTGGAATATAGAATAACAGAATAGGAGACTAACACCCAAGAATAGTAGAAATAAGTACCAGGAGGTTGACTCCATGGCTTGGAATCTGGCCTCACATTCTGGGGAGAGGGCAACTCAGATAGAGAAGGGAACACCAAGTAAAATGTGGTTGGAGGCCATGCGAGGGAGGGAAGGGTAATGCGGGCTGAATGTAGACTAGAGACTGAACACAATGGCCACTCAACACCTTTATTGCAAGCCACAACACCTAATTAGAGAGAGAGAACAGAAGGGAATACCCTGCCACAGTGGCAGGGTGGGGTGGGGGGAGATGGGATTGGGGGGAATGGGAGGGATGCTGGGTTTATTTGTGGTAGAGAATGGGCACTGGTGAAGGGATGGGTTCTCAAACTTTGTATGAGGGAAACATGAGCACAAAAATGTATAAATTTGTAACTGTACACTCACGGTGATTCACTAATTAAAAAATAAATAAATTTTTTAAAATTTAAAAAATTCTTCAGACATTTTCAAACATCCTTGGAGATGGGGACAACATCACCCCCCCCATTTTGTCTGGTAAATATGACTGAAAATCATCATTATTAAATACTCCCAATTGTTGTGACTCTCTGACTTCAGACCTTAATAGAAGGAGCTGGTGATATATACAGTTTCCAAGACAGAGATAATAAGATGACACATTCAGGACAACATCACAGTCTGGCGTCCCAATCCAGGTTTTGGTCAGAAAGTTGACAATGGACCCCTTTAAAAAGCAAAAAGAACTGGTGTTGATTTCATCAGCCTGGAAAGGAGCCAAAGAAGAGGACTCAGACTCGGAAATGTACTAAAACTTCATTAGTCAGGGTGAAATACAAAGAGAACTTTGGATGTGAATATGGGAAGAGAATGAGGACTAAGAGAAGACCTTTTGGAATTTAGTGACATTCCTTCAGGGTTGGGTCCTGGGCCGGCTTCCTCCCACATATGATTTTTGCCTAGCCTTTCCCCGAAGTAGGTCTTCTAGGCCTAAAACTGGCCTAAAATTTCACCAGCTTCTCAGACAAAAGCCCTCCTTTCCTCCAGGCTGCTACTCACACCAGTCTCTCAGCCTCTCCATCCCGTCCTATAGTCCAGACCTGCTGGGACCCTGCCTTTAGTGTCTCTGGTGCCCCATTTCCTGGAAGCTCTGGCAGCCTGAAGTCACATTCCTCTGGTGCAGCTCTAAGGGTGGAGAGAGAGCACATGATTGGGAGGAGGGAGAGATGAGCAGAAAGTCAAGTGCTTTCCTCCCTCTGCCTTGAAAAGAATCTGGTTTCTCACCACTAACTAAATACTGAATGTACTTTGAAGTTAAAAAAAAGTTTGGTGAAGCCAAAATGATCATAGTGGGACTTTAAAAAAAAAAAACTCTAAGTAGAAAATTTTAAGGAAAACAGGTTGTTGTGAAATATTCCCCAAGAGCCACCAATTGGCTTCTTCCAAGAATAATGAGGGATGATCATAAGCCTGCTTTTAATGAGCTGTCTCATACAAGAATCCTGCTGCTTTCCTGGAATTCTGAAGTTAAATTGTGCATCTTAAACTCACTCCTCTTTGGGGGACTGGGGCTTGTGGGGGTGGGGAGTGAGCTTTGAGCATTGCTCAGGAAGTCTAGAGTCTCCTTACAGTGATTCTCGGCGAATCAGGACAGTGGGTTTTTTATACAGCTGGCGTCCCTGGGTGGGCGACAGAAGGAAGAAGCCCAAACTGGTTGCTCGATCAGTTTATTTCATTCTCTCTCTCCGCTTCTCTCCCGGCTCTGGATCTCTCTCTTGATCTGTGGATCTGACTCCCCAACCCACTCTTACAGCCTAGTTAAATCTCCCCAGCATGAGGGGGTTGGGGTGTACACATAGGTGTGGTCACCATCAATAGGGTTGAGGTTCCTTTTCCTTAGGGGATGCTTCTCCTAGGACTTAATCCCTTTCAGCAGGAGGATCCACCCAAGGGTGGAGTCCCATGAGTGTGTTTCTCCTCTCTTCAGCCAGCAAACATATAAGAATTCATAACATTAATAATTTTGTATGGACACAATAAGAAATGCATTAAAGCTTATAGAATTGTTCTCCAGGGGCCATCTCAATCTCAGACTACAGTGCTCAGGCCAGATCAGTCTTTCCTATCCCCAGCAGGGTCCTAGACTCATCATTACTTTTGGATCATGACAGCATTTGTCTATGATCAAGATCTTAATTTATAGTTAAGAATTAGGCACTTTGGCCAGGCCCATCTCGATGCCAGGGTAGCACAACTCACTGATTGCCCTAGATCTGTCCCATCCCTCGTCAAGACCCTGCTTTTAGGGTGCTAGGAACTGAGGGCAACTGAGGCTTAAGTGAAGAGAGTAGATGCCCGGGAAGGAACAATATTCAAAGCCAATTAAGTCCCAAGTTACAAAAACATAATATTGTCTTCTTGTGTCTATACAAAAAAGACACTGCTCTAAAGTAAATTATTCAAAAGGCATAAAGAGGGGAGAAAGGCAAAGTTATAATATTCAGTGTCCTAGGAAGGTCTGACCTTACAAATTAGCAGAGTCAGATTAAGGGAAAGCCGCAGATTAACTCTTTTGGAGAAGAGAGAGTGGAGAAGTGATTATAGTTAAACAAAGGGATGGGAGAGATTCAGGAACACCTTGATGGGTGTGACTGGGGTAAGCCTAAATTCTGGGAAAACCGGGACAAGCTACTCATGGCAAGGAGGAAAAGGACAACGTAATGTCATCCTACAAATGGCTGAGGTTCTCACCCCACCAAGGATGAGGAGTGCCTTGGTGCTGTGGTGCTGAGATTACTGAATCCACCCAGCAGTCCTTAATGACCTAGACTACTCCTTGAGTCTGAGACTTAGACCTGTTTCTTTAAAACCTTATTGTTAACTGGGTTCTTCATGCCTCTGTTGCTAGGCCAAATTCAATGAGAGCCAGCATTGGTGAAACTATGAACTAAACCAATACATCAAACAAGAAGACCATGTTTCTCTTCCTTAATGAGGTACCATTTCTTCAGAGACTTTCTTTAATAACTATAGCTAAATCCTACTGAGTGTTTCTTGTGAATCATCTCTTAAGCAAAGCCCTTGACATGCATTATCTTGTCATCACATAAAAGCAAAACCCTTATCCCCCAATACAATAAAATAGATGTTAGATATCCCCTCGAATTTTATATATTAAAATCATAACCTCAGATGTTCTTGTGTTGAAAAGTGGGGATTTGGAAAAATTATTAGGTCATGAGGGTGGAGTCTCCTTGGATGAGATCAGTGTCCTTATAAGATGGGTTCCCTAAGGGACAGAAAGATAGTAGAGAGGTTAAGGTGCTTGCTTTGCCTGTCACCAACCCAGATTTGATTCCCAGCCCCACATGGTTTCCCAAGCCTCGCCAGTAAACCCTGGCACCCCAGGGTTGCAGCAGCATTCTCAGATCATCCCACTGAACAGCTCACACATTGGCAGGGAATCACTGGGGAGGGACCCGCAGGCCTCCTGAACACCTCCTGGGAGATCCAGAAGCATAATTAAAGTTGAGAGAGACCCCAAAAAACACTCTCACTCTTCTCACTGTGTGAGAAGACAAGTAGATGATGATAGTCTGCACCTCAGAACTGAGCCTTCACAGAGCCAGGCCGTGCTGATGCCTAAGCATAGATGTGTCCAGTCCCCACAACTGTGAGGAATTAAGTTTTGTCATGTGTAAACCCTCCAGTCTTACGATTCTGTTACAGCTCCCCCCAAACATCCACTATAACAATGAAAAGACTGAGGCAAAGAGTCTCTTACCAGAACATGATGGAGATGAACAATGGACTGCAAGAGAGAACTCTGGAGCCCCTCTAACCATTGTCCGGTCCAGCCTCACTTTGCTCCTCTCCTGGCTGAACTTCCTGACATGCCAATGAGAATGGAGGTGGGTAGGTCTGAGGGCAACAACATGAAAACTAGCCTTATCCGCCCAGCAAGGGCCAGGCGCAAAAGCTAACCACACAGATGCTTTCTTGCCAGTCAAATCTTGCCAAACACCAAGTAATTTTGTGCTTCAGACTCAGAAGGCAACAAGCCCAGTGAGATAATCTACAAATTTTGCTTTTTAAAAGGGCTGGATCAGGAGCAGAAGGAGTTTGCTCTCCCTAAATATCCCACAGAGTGATCCAACCTCATGGGAATTTTCCCAATTTGAATGATTCTTTTTGAAATAGGAATGTAAAACTACCTTCAGTTTGCTCGTTTGCCAGGCCAAAATTACTTCCTTTCTATAAACACTCTAAAAATATTGACTGTCTGACCCATAACCAAGTTAGTGTTTGCTTTAATTTATGATATTCCAAGTTGAAAGAATACTGAAGTCACAGTCAGAAAATCTGACTTTGACAAATCCTGGCAGTTTGGACTTGAGTTACTCATTTCAACTGGCCAGGCCTTAGCGGCTCTGTCTGCAAGTAGTAAAGATGGTGCCCAATTACACAAAACAAAAGAAAGTGTGGCAACCTTGGGTCTGGTTCTGGGTTTACATATACTAGGATGTGATGCATAATTATTCTTAAACATCTATTCATCTCAGTACTCTCATTTTAAAAGTAAGGATAATAAGGGGCAAAGGGGTTAATGGGCTTGATCCCAAAGACCTCAGATCAAATCCAAGCACTGCACGTTGTCCACCCCCCCAATCCCTGCCAGGAGTTACTCCTGAGCACAAAGCCAGGAATGTGCCTGAACACCATAAGAACGACCCTACCGAAGGGACCACCAAGTAAAATGTGGTTGGAGGTCATGTGGGGGAAGGGTGAGGCGGGCGGAATACAGACCAGAGACTGAACACAATGGCCACTCAACATCTTTATTGCAAACCACAACACCTAATCAGAGAGAGAGAACAAAAGGGAATTCCCTGCCATAGTGGCAGGGTGGGGTGGGGGGAGACGGGACTGGGGAGGGGGGGAGGGATGTTGGGTTTACGGGTGGTGGAGAATGGGCACTGGTGAAGGGATGGGTTATCAAACTTTGTATGGGGGAAGCATGAGCACAAAGATGTATGGATCTGTAACTGTACCCTCACGATGACTCTCTAATTAAAAATAAACTAAAAAAAAATTTCTGGAAAAAAAAAAAAAGAACGACCCTACCTACCACCCAACCCCCCAAATAAATAAATAAGGGTATGCAGTCAATCTCTGGGAATAGTCATATTAAATAGGATTTTTGTATAAAGACCTTAGAGTCTGAGACTAAGAACTCAAAAACCTTGCCTATTTAGAGATGGTAAGGATAGAAATAAAATATGAACAATGATGGAGAGTCTTGGGCACTTTGCTAGTATTGAGAAAGATGCAGTAACTGGGGCTGGAGAGAAAGTAGAGCAGGTAAGGTGCTTGTCTTGCATGTGGCCAACCCCAGTTAAACCCCTGGCATCCCATTTAGTCCTCTGAATGATCCCTAATTGAAGACTCAGGAGTAACCACAGAGCAACACTGGGTGTTGCCCCCAAACAAACAAAAAACAGTAGCTGTGTCCAATAAACCACAAATATTAACTAACACTATGATAATCAAGACACCAAAGCTACTATAAAAATTTCAAAGTGAAGAAACAAAACAAAACATTTTCCATATGACTTTTTAAATTGGTAGCCACACCTAGCTATAATTGGGGCTTACTTCTGGCTCTGTGATCAGAGATCACTCCTGATAAACTGGGATCAGGGACCATTCCATGGAGTGCCAGGAACTGAACCTGATTCAGCTGTGTACACAGCAAGCACCTTACCTTCTATATTATCTCTCCAACCTCCATGACATTTTATAAACATTATTTTTTCCAGAATTATTGTGATGATCCAATAAAATGATGAATAAAAAGGTGACATAAAAATTGCAAAGCACTGTCATCCCGTTGCTCATCAATTTGCTTGAGCAGGCACCAGTAACATCTCCATTGCAAGACTTGTTGTTACTGTTTTTGGCATATCAAATACGCCACGGGTAGCTTGCCAGGCTCTGCCATACGGGCGAGATACTCTCGGTAGCTTGCCGGGCTCTCCGAGAGGGATGGAGGAATCGAACCCGGGTCGGTCACATGCACGGCAAATGCCCTACCCGCTGCACTATCACTCCAGCCCTGCAAAGCACTATAGAAATATTACTTTTCTGCTAAATAATTTTCATTCTCAAGTTCTGCAACTCAATATTACACTAACATTATTGGAAATTATTAAATATTTACTTTATCCCCAAGCACAAAATTAAGGTTACTCTTGTTCTACTTTGCTACAATTTCTGGAATTTGCCTAATATTATTCTTTAAAAGGCTCTATAGGTGTGAAAAGAGGGAGTCAATAGAACCATAATCTGTAGGACCACATTGTTTCAAAATCCTAATTCTCCTGGTAACTGAATCTAATTCCTTTTAATTAGGTATCAATGATCTTGTCTCAATTATGAACAAATTCTGTCCATTTCTCACAGACTCAGATGATGAAACACATAAACAGACTTTTTCTTTTCTCTTCTCCACACAGCACTGTTGTGAATTTCAAGGTATACAAAAAAAATTCAGATTTTTTTTCATGCCTTCTGTATTTTTCCATTGAATTACATAATAGATTCTGACCTTATTCCCTCTGTCTCTTAAGTTTTTCCAAGGGAAAATTTGGTTGATTATTTTTTCTTTTATGGTTTAATACATGACTACATGGAATAGCCTTTGGGGCACAAATCATTATTTGTCTTATTGCCATAGTGTTTATCATTCCTTTATAAACACTCCAGATAACATTGTCCGTGCCAGGAAAACTCAGCGTTTCTTCTTCTCTCTTGGAGTTTTCACTGTATTTCTTATAAAGGAATTTCTACAGGTTTTTAATTGAATGTATTAGTTTATATCAATGTATTTTTGTATGTCTACATATACATTCATATTTCAGGAGGTTTCATTCACATCTCTTCAAAAGTAAGTTGTCACACTGGAACCACTGTCTGCATTCTCCTATCACCACCAACAGTGGACCTTCCACCCACTAGGGGGCCCACTCATCCCTCTCTCACAGGCAAACTCAGTTCCATAATCTGAATCCAGTGATTGGTTAGGGATTTATTTTGTCTGTTCTTTTGCTTTGTTTCTTTACATCCTATATATGAGTGTTATCATCCAGTGTTTGTCTTTTTCTGAGTTACTTCATGATGCCCTCTAGTTCCATTCATGTTGTAGCTAAATAAATAAATAAGCAAACAAGATTTTATCATTCCTAATTTTCTTTCTTGTTGTTGTTGGGTTTTGGGGGTATTGTTTTTGAGTCACACCCAATGATACTCAGGGGAAACTCCTGCCTCTGGGCTCAGGAATCACTAGTGGCAGTGCCAGGAGGACCATATGGGATGCCAGGGATCAAACCTGGGCCAGCAACGTGCAAGGCAAGCACCCTACCTACAGTACTATTTCTCTGTCCCTATCATTTCTAATTTTCTAATAATTGGTGACCTAAATAATATTCCACTGGACATATATACAATTTCTTTTTCTGCTTGTTTATTTGGGCAAAGGTTGTTTTGTTTTATTTGTTTGGTTTTGGGTTTTAAGTCATACTCAGCAATTACTTCTGGCAGTGCTCAAGGGACCATATGGGATGCCAAGGATTGAACCTGGGTTGGCGACATGAAAGGTGAAAGCCCTACCTGCTGTACTCTCACTCTGACCCCTATAGCACAAATTTTTATTCATTCCTCTGTCATTGGACACTTAGGCTACTTCCAGGTGTTGGCTATTATAAGTAAGTGCTCCAATAACATAATATCTTTCATCTTTTTTATTATTGAATCACAGTGATATACACAGTTTACAAAGTTGTTCATGATTTATTTATCACCTTTTTAAAAAAACATTTTTAATATTTTCTTTAACTTCACTGAGATAAGATGAAGTCAACTATTAAAATTAAAGCCTTTTATTAAAATGGCAAAAGCTAACAATGAGCTAACATTCAGTAAACAGGATCGGGAAGATAGTTTGGACTTGCCAAGAAACACATGACAGCAAATTAATGGAACTATTTACCACTTTTATTTTTATTCTCATCATTACAACCTAAGATTCAAACAATTCAATAGTTAAGACCTCCTGCACTAAGTGTCTATTTTATTAAGAGATTAAACCTACATTAGTTTTGTGGTTAACTCAACAACAAATTAAACAACAACTTCTTAAGAAGTGTTTTTATTATGGACTTAGGAAAGTAATACATAAAAATCTTTCCCTAAATCTTCTATTTAATCTTAGGGAGACAATTTGATGGGATAGTAGAATGAAGTTTTCATCTATACAAAGAAATAGTCACATCTTTAATGTTTTTGCTTATTATTCCTAATGTGCTTAGGTTTTTCTAGATGAATTATTTTAAGACCTACGTGCTTTTGAAACTTTTGGAGTGATAAGGAAATGTCTATAGAATTAGTATCAATACTGATAGCAATGAATAGTTCTTCACAAATCACCACTCAATATATGGACAGAGGCTTGAAGCATCACTCCTAGAAGGAGGATTTTGCCTTAGAATGTGGAAGTTGTAGAAATCATTGTAGGGCCCAAAAGGAAGTAACCAACATTTTTGCCTTTATTTAAAAAACTTCTTTGGTATGTAAAGCAGTTTTACTAGTAATCCTCAAATGTCAAGTTCACCTTGAAAATTGTAAAGCAATACAGACCCCAGTGCCAGAGGAATATGCAGCATACTGTTAGAATTATATCCAGTCATTTGGATGTCAAGAACCACACATCATTATCACAGAGAACTGCAAGAAATTTTCTTAAATTGGAAAAAGATACAGAATCCTCATTACCACAGGTACCGCAACAATCTGCAAATTGAGGGCTATGTTTGCCAGACATGCATTCCCTGCAAGAATCATCTCTCTCTGACAATAGATCGTCTTCTCCAAAGCAATCTGCTGAATCAACGAAACAGAGGCCAAAAGAATTCCATTGGTGCACTGAAGTGTGTAGTTCCAGCTCGAAACAACATGATATACATGTGACAGCTGTTAGCCAAGGCAACTGGATTGGGTCCTGGATTGGGGCTATTTGGTTGGGATCCACGTGCGTACATTACAACTGAAGCATAGCTGCCTTCATTTTCTCTCACCAATATCAAGCTGCTGCTCAAGTTCCGTTGCCTGATTCCTTAGGGATGGAAGTGGAGTGGCGAATGTCAGAGGGAAAGAAGATGGCAAAGGGAGGATTTTTAAAGGACTCCTTAAGAATTAGTTCATCTTTTCTCATTTAAGAGACATTGTGGATGCTAGAGAGATAATCCAGGAAGTATTACACTATGATCACTGTATCACTGTCATCCTGTTCATCGTTTTGCTGGAGTGGGCACCAGTAACGTCTCTATTCGTCCCAGCCCTGAGATTTTAGCAGCCTCTCTTTACTTGTCTTTCCCAATGATTGGAAGCTCTTTCAGGGTCAGGGAATAAGACTTGCTGTTGTTACTGTATTTAGCATACTGGATACGCCACAGGGAGCTTGCCAGGATCTTCCGTATCATAGTGTACTATGATACAGGAGATAATACACTTGTATGGAGCTGTAGCAGGCTAACTGAGTCTCTGGCACCACATTTCTGGTTCGAGTTTGCCTGAGCACCATCAGCAGTCACTTCTGAGCATGGAGCCAGGAATAGCCCAAGCACTGATAGAAGTGACCCAACTCTCTCCCTGTATGCTCCCCCCCCCAATAAAAGAATCTGTGATCTATTCCATCTTCTTTGACTCAAAAGAATTTTAAAACCAAAGGCCCCTAACATAGTGGCTGCAAGAGAATTTGCCTCTCTCTGTCCCAGCCACATCAAGAGAGCACCGTGGTGCAAGGCTACACATACATTTCCTCCCTGGTCTCACGCTGCCCTTTGCTCACAGAGTCTGGGCCTGAATGTCTACAGGTCTTGGTCTCTGTCCTCTTGCTGGCATGCTGGTAGCTTCAGTAGGTGTGCCAGGCCTGAACTCTCAGCATGGCAGACTCTGCTGTTCCTCTATCCACGGTTTTCTTGAGCTGTGATTTCTGCTTTTCTCTCTCATTCCCCACCCTGGGAAGCAGACCTGGTATCTTCACCCATAAAGTCTCTTCTGCAATGTGAAGAGATAGTATGGGGGGGTCAGGTACCTGCCTTGCAAATATGACTCAAGCTCCTAGTCATTGACTTAAACTTCGTGGAATATGAGAGGCTGACTTACTCAGCTAGAAGGCTCTATAAACAGGGTTTGGGCTATTACTAAATAAAAGAAGCCAGTTAGAGAAGGTTCATTATGATGTGCACCCAACTAAATGATATCCTAGAAAAGGCAACACCAGATACAGTAAAAAATATATAAATAAATTAATAAATAAATAAAAGCCATAGTTGCCAGAGGTGGGGGAAGACGTGGAGGGAGAACAAGAAGGAGTTTTCACACAGTGATGATATTCTGTACAACACTGCAGTATTGGATACATGTCTTCATACTTAAACAAACCCACAGGATGTACACCAGTTAGAGGGAAACAATGTCACTAAGGACTTTCAGAGACAATGATGTGTGAATATACGTCCGTCAGTTGTAACAAATGAACCTCTCAGAGCTAAATATTAATAATAAGAAACATGTGTGGGAACAAGGTTTATCTCATAACTCTGCAAGTTCTGCTCATTTTGCTGCTAACTTTTATAGAATATCTTTTAAAAAAAATTTTAGGGACTAGAGAGATAGTACTACAGGTAAGACACTTACTTTGCAAGTGGCCAACCCTAGTTCATTCCCTAACACTACAAATGATGCCCTAAGCTTCACCATGAAAGATCGTTGAACACAGAGCCAGGAGCCTGAATACTGCTGGATATGTTCCCCAAACCATATGTGTATTTAAATATATTTTTATTATTCAAAAAATAAGGTCAGTACTACCTACCCTGTTCCAAACTACATCTGGTCTGTATATTTACGTACACGCAAGTAACATATACATTTATTCCGTGTACTCAAAATTATCTTTGCACTAAGTAATTAAATGAGAAAAGCAGAATTCTGGTGAGTTTCTCAAAGACAAATAACATCTTCTGTTTTGTTAATAATTTTTCTTTATATCACATAGTACAGTACTGATAATGAAATGACCTACAGCCTTATATAAATCAAATGCTGGTTTTCCAGAATTAAAGAAAAATTATGATATAGCTTAGTGGATTCATTTTCCCTTGCTGGGCAGAAAGTAACACAAATACATTGGTTGGCTTAAAACTCTCTGGCTAGAAAGATAGTTCTGGGAGTAAGGCATTTGCCTTGCAACAAGTCTGATCTGGGTTCACTCCCTGGCACCATCTGCTATACCAGGTATGGCCCAAAAACTATGACCAAAATTAAAAACAAAACGCATTTATTTCCTCCCTGTTTTGACATGTCAGAAGTCTGTGCAATGTAACTGGGTTCTCAGCTTAAGATTTCACAAGGCTGGATTCAAGGGGTGACTTTGTATTCTCATCTAGGCTCAATGTCTTCTAAACTAAGCGAGGTTGTAAGCAAAAAGTACCCCACTTTCTTGCCATCTAATTTTGGCTTTTAGTCTTAGGGGCACACCCACTGTGCTCAGGGCTTTCTTCTGACTCTGGGCTCCGGGATCAATGGAAGCAGTGTTCATGAGACTATATGGCGTGCCGCCAATCAAACTCAGGTCGACCACATTCAAGACAAGAGCCCTCCCTCCCACTGTACTATCTCTCCAACCAGCCCCTCTTATTTTTTAAAATTTTTATTAGAGAATCACTGTGATGTACAGTTACAAACTTATGAACTTTTGTGTTTGCATTTCACTCATACAGTGATCGTTTACCCATCCCTTACCAGTGCCCATTCACCTCCACCAATGATCCCAGTATCCCTCTCACCACCCCCACCACATCCCCCACCTCCCCAACCTGCCTCTGCGACAGGGCATTCTCTTTTGTTCTCTCTCCTTTTGGGTGTTGTAGTTTGCAATAGAGGTATTGAATGGCCTTCATGTTCAGTCTATAGTCTACTTTTAGTTCACATCTTCCAACCTGAATGGGTCCTCCCAACATCCTCTACTTGGTGTTCCCTTCTCTATCTGAGCTGCCTTTTCCCCCAGCATGTAAGGCCAGTTTCCAAGCTGTGGGGCAGACCTCCTCGTCCTTATCTCTACAACTCTTGGGTGTTAGTCTCCCACTCTGTTATTTTACATTCCACAGATGAGTGCAATCTTTCTATGTCTGTCTCTCTCTTTCTGACTCATTTCACTTAACATGATACTTTCCATGTTGATCCACTTATATGCAAATTTCATGACTTCATGTTTTCTGACAGCTACATAGTATTCCATTGTGTAAATATACCAGAGTTTCTTTAGCCAATCATCTCTTTGGGCACTCTGTATTTTTCCAGATTTTGACTATTGTAAACAGTGCTGCAATGAACATAGAAATTTAGGTGTCATTTCTACTATACCTTTTTGCCTCTCCAGGATATATTCCCAGAAGTGGTATTGCTGGGTCAAATGGGAGCTCAATTTCTAATTTTTTGAGAATCATCCATATTGTTTTCCAAAAGGGCTGAACCAGTCGGCATTCCCTCCAACAGTGAAAGAGAGTCCCTTTCTCCCCACATCCACGCCAACACTGTCCAACCAGCCCCTCTTGCCAGCTACCAATGAGGGGTCTTGCTCAGACCCTTGGGTGCTCTCTAGGCTTTCTTCTAGATTCTAAGCATGTGATACTCCAGAGGTACTTCACAGCTTCTTCTTCCTGACTGTCAGGACAGGTTCAAATCCTGACTTCATCTTAGATTAAAGGTTGCACAGTAGGAGGTCAAATCCACACATGGCTGTCTCTGTTTCAAAGAGCTCAAAACCAAAAGACTAGAAACCTAATCACAGGAGTTCCAGCCCATCTTATTTACAGGTCTTTCCCACACTCCAGAAGAGAGCAATGGCAAGGCCATGGGGTAGTTGATGCCCTCTTTGATATTTGCCTTGCAGACAGACTGCTTTTCTCTGCCCGGCCTTGAGTCTCAGAGTGAGCCGCTAGGACTGATCAGAGAGAAGAAATCCAATGCAGAACTGTGTCTATTGTTATTCAATGATGGGACACCGCAGCCTTTAAGGGTCTTGTCGTTCTTGTTGATTCCTAAAGAGCTTCGTTGTCCTTTAAAACTTCATCCCAGTTATGTAAATCAAAGGGGCGGGCAGTAATTGGTTTTCTTAAAGGACTAAAGGATGTTTTAAGGAGCTTAGACTTCTCTCTCATCTACCAGACATCAAAAATCGCTGACTCCCAACTCCCAACCCAGCAAAAGGTTAGGGTTCTGGTTAAGAGTGTGGTGCAGGACTCACAGCTGTGAAAATAACACTTGCTTCTGGGTTGGATTAAATAATAGAGCTGGCTCTTCTGATGTTCAAGTCTTAAGAATCTTGAGTTGGGACATCACAAACCCACTTCCTGATTCTTCTTCCAAGACCCTGACCGCTGCTTTCGGGACACTCTGCTCTCTGCTAATGGACTGAGCTGTGACCCAGCCAGCGGCAGCCAGACTCATAGTTCCTGTGACATGGATTCCCTCCCACCCCCTCGATGGCATTCTACATTAAACAACATTACAAAGCCCAGGGAGGGAACAAAAAGCAGAGACTTGGGAACGAGGGATAGAAAGATGTGGAACAAGTAACAGTGGAATCTGGGAACACTGCAGTCCTCCTAGTCATGCCACAATTCTTTGGCACAGTTTCAGGCATTTCTTTTTACCACTCATTCCCCACATCCTCGCCGCCATTCCACCATTCCCCAGATGAAGGCTAGGGAATGCCACCCACTCCCACCTAGAGAACAATTTCAGTTTGTTCTGCTACATAGATCAGACTGCCCAAGAGGATAATTGGGTACTTGACTCTATGAAGTGGCCTGCACTTTTGGTGTTTTGGTTTTTTCCTCAGAAAATAATGAGGAGAGAACAGCTGTTACAAATAACAAGAGAGGGAAAAGCAATACATTACATTAAATGGCGTAGTCTTCCCAACCACTGTTTTCCTTGACATACATAACCTGGCTGGATCCAAGATCTGAGGTCTGCATACTCAACAACTTTTAAGGTTGCTAAATTGTTTTGTTTGGGGTTTTTGTTTTTATCTTTTCTTTTCTTATGCATTTCTTTCCTTTTCTTATTGTAGCAATGTTGGCTTATAATGCATATGTTTTAGGAGTACAGATTCTCACCTCTGCAAATATATGTTACCACACCCCACACATCGCTGAAGTACCAACACCCTTTTATCACAACCCATATCCCTCCTTTTTTAATTTTTTATTAGTGAATCACCATGAGGCACAGTTACAAATTTATGAACTTTCGTGTTTGCATTTCAGTCATACAATGATCGTTTTCCCACCCCACCACCAGTGCCCATTCTCCTCCAGCAATGTTCCCAATATCCCTCCCACCACCCCCACTCCCTCCCCCACCACCCCACCCCGCTTCTGAGGCAGGGCATTCCCTTTTGTTCTCTCTCCTTTTGGGTGTTGTCATTGCAATAGAGGTATGGCCACTCAATACCTCTATTGCAAACCATATCCCTCTTGACCTTTTAACACTACCTCCAACCCCTGTAACCTCAGTTCTGTGCTCAAAATCAAAGGGTATGCTTCTCTTTGATTTCTCTATAACCTTGTTTTGTTTATGTCCCACAGATCATTGAAACCATTTGAACTTTGTCTCCCCTTCTGCCTTGAGTTCACCATGACCCCCACCAGCTCTAGCCTGGTGGTTACAAGCTTTTTATTTCACATTTATATCACAATTTCTTTATTCACTCACCTGTCATTGGGCACTTAGGTTGCTTTTAAATCTTGGTCAGCTTGCTCGTGAAGCCCGTGTTCTCTCTTGAACACCTATGTCTCCTGCTTGGCTCTATGTCTCTCTGCTTGTTTTTTCCCACTCTGAAGAAGCCTGCATTCAAACATATACTTCTCTTTCTCTCTCCTCACATCTTTCTAAATAAGTTTCAATTAAAGCTATGCTGCTTCACCATTTCACCTTCTCCTGAAAATCTCTTCTGTGAAGGAAAGATGACGAACCCACAGTGCCCGGGCTAAGGTTAGGACCGACTGATCCAGGCCAGGCACTTCCCAAGTTCTTGTTCAAGCAGAGAGGTTGAAGCACTCTTTCCTCAAGTCCACCTCCCTCACTCCCCACTTTACAGAGACATCAGCAAGAGTTGTCTTCCCTAAAATTTTATTTTCACTGTCACTGTCACTTTCATCTCTTTGCTCATTGATTTGCTGGAGCTGACACCAGTAACGTCTCCACTGTGAGACTTGTTACTGTTTTTGGCATATCGAATATGCCACAGGTAGCTTGCCAGGCTCTGCCTTTGGGCGGGATACTCTCCAAGAGGGAAGGAGGAAGTGAACCCAGATTGGCCCCGTGCCAGGCGAGCTGGGCTGGAGGGATAGCACAGCGGATAGGGTGTTTGCCTTGCTCGCGGACAACCTGGGTTGTCTTCCCTCCCTCTCTGAGAGCCTGGCAACCCACCAAGAGTATCTTGCCCGCACGGCAGAGCCTGGCAAGCGACCCGTGGCATATTCAATAGGCCAAAACCAGTAACAACAAGTCTCACAATGGAGACATTACTCGTGTTTGAAAATATTTTTAAAAAAAACTAAATTTTGACAATTTTGCATAGAGCTGTTAAAGCATAGAAGCACATGCATGAATCTCTTAAGATTATTGTTTTTGTGTTCTTCGGTTCTTCAGATAGCACCATAAGAATGGAATCAGTGGGTCATAGAGTAAATCTATCTTTAGTAGTTTGAGAAATATAGCTACTGCTTTCCACAGAAGGTGCACGAGTTTATGTTCCCGGCAGTGTACAAGGATTCTTCTCCAGACCTTTGCCAGCCTTTGTGGGTTGTCCTGTTTCTAGTCTTTTTATTTTGTTCTGTTTTTGTGCCACACACAGTCCTGCTCCAGGGCTACTGCTGGCTTTGCCCTGGGGACTGTTCCCGACTGTGCCCAGGGAACCATTTGGTGCTGGCGATCAAAGCCAGGCCTCCTGCAAGTAAAGCATGCATTGAGTCCTCAGTGTTAACCCTCTGGCTCAGCCTCTGGTCTTCTTGATATAGGCCATTCTCATGAAGGTGAAGTCATAATTCACGAGAGTTTTAATTTGTAGTTCTCTCAGAAAAGGAATTTTTTAAAAGTTGCTTAATTTTGAAAGAAAATGAACTCTCAACACAGCTACAGGAAAACTTGCAACACCCTGAGATTAAACCCAGAGAAGAGCAAGCCCAGACACCAGTTTCCCTGGCATGAGTGATTAGCAAAGGCTTCAGTGCTCAAGGAAATTGCACTTTCTCCTGCAAAGATCAGGACCTTTACCTCTTCACTCCCCTCTGTTGGGCTTTATCCATAATGACAGTTGCACCAGGCAAATATCTAGTCAGCCGTTTTGGACAAACTGTAAAGAAATTCCATGATGAAGCACTGATGTTAAGTATATAAATTAGTTATAGTACATCTTCCACCCTGAGTCACTGTCTTTTTGCCACCCTGGTCAATAATGAAGAAAGTCTTCTTGGCTTATTTCTCCAAAGCAGTGTGTGTGTGTGTGTGTGTGTGTGTGTGTGTGTACATGCGTGCGCACTCACATATATAAGCATGCATATTAGGGGCTACTACTCCCAGCTCACTGCTGCAATATGGACGGGGGGGGGGGGGCGGGTAATGCATGTAGATTCGAGCATGCATATCAGGGATGACTACTACTCCCAGCTCACTGCCAGAAGATGGGGGTGACAGGGAACCACACAGGGTTGGGATAGAATCCAGGTCTCCAGCAAGCGGACCATACACATTACCACTTTGAGCATTCTCCCAGCCCTTGAGACTTTTTTTTTCTGAGGACCATATGCAGTGCCAGGGTTAGAACCCAGGCTGACCACGTGCAAGACCAGAACCTTACCCACTATCTTCAGTCCCATCAAGGCTTATTCTGAGCTGACCTAAGTGACTATGCTGCTCTCTAAAGTCATAATAATGCTGTGTTGTTAAGGTAACAGCAGTATTTCAGAGAACCCTGAAACTTCTATTCCATGAAGTCCTGAAGGAATAGACTATCTGAAATTCTGTCATCTCAAGACATGGTTTCCAAGGTCACCATGACCCCTGATGTGCAGTTATTAGAGTGGGAAAATTTAACAGCCAATCACCTAGAAACTGTTATAGACCAGGTCTTAAAGTGACGTGCACGACCCATATGGCATTCCATAGGCTTAGTCACATGGTCCTATAAAAGGAAGGGTATTGGAAAATGTTGTTTCTGTTTGGATAACTACTTTCTAGAAACAATTCTCTAGGGAAAAGGACCATGAATTATTTGAGGACAAAAAAGCTCTGGTACATTAGAGATAGACGTGGTATAGGTAATATAGACTAGGAAGGTACCTGCCAAGGTAGATAGAACCTTGCTAAAAGCTTAAATAGTTTCTTATCGAATCTTCAGAATAATAACCTTAACTATACATCTACTAACATCCTTTAAAAGATAAGAAAGTGGAGGTTCAGGGGAAAAAATAAAAGTCACTTGCCCCTAAGTAAATAACTAAGTCAGTGGGAAGTATGGATGCATTCCCCAATCATCTGACCCTAAAGTCTAAAGTCTACGTTCTTCATTGCCTCTCCCATACTGCTTCTTTTAGGTTTGTCAGTAGCTATTTTATTGAACTTTAATTCCTTGAATTGTTTATCATTTTACCAATGAAATTTCTACTAACCAACAGAACTCAAGGGAGTTAGTTAGGCTCCATCAGAGTCCCTTGTACTTGCTGTTAGTTCTTCCTTTCCCTGGATCTCTCACCCACCAAGATCTCCTTGAGCTGGACTACCCTGTTTCTAGGATGCAATCAGCACAGGTCAGCCATCTGGGGCTATTCCTCACACCCAAGTCTTTTCAAATGAACTAGCCTGGAGTCACTGAATAGATGTCTTGTTGCCCTTGGCGCTCCTCCAGTAAGGGTTCTCCAAAAATGTTCTGTCACTTTCCATACTTCTCTCCCCAACTCTCCAATGTAACAAATCTCTCCCATTCACTGTTATCCTGGAACACTGTTTTCATGCTTTGTTTTGCAATCTATTGCTTTTGTTCCTCTGTAGAGTAATGACACCTTCAAGACCTAACACTTATATTTAAAATTAATCTGGTCCCAATTAAAGCAAAATAACTTTCCTGCTGGAGAAACAGCTAGGGTTAAATCAGGAGAAAAGACAATACTAATAATAATAACATGGCTGCAATATTTAGTTGTGGGTAATTCAACCAGCCAATGTCAAGTGTTTCCTAACATAATAAAATATTCAGTTTCTCTCTCTCTCACTCACTCTCTCTCTCTTTCTCCCTCACTTTTAAGAGTAAAAAAAGACCAGCTTCAGATCTTTAACTGTCTTTTATAATGACAGAATCTTGATTTGTTCTTTTTTTTCTCTTAGATCTGTAACTCATATTGCCAGAGAAATTTCTAGATGGAGATGTTTCTTTGAGAACATAGAACCAATTTTCCAGGTGACAGAACTTTCATTTTAAGCTTTTCCTATGACCTACAAAATTCCATTTACTTGTGTTCTCTTTTTCCCCCTCTTTGAATTTAGGATGACTTTTCTTCTTTCTGCTGAAATATTCCATGTGCCATATCTCCCCTTTAGTGAGAACATTTGAATGGTAAGCAATCTTGAAAGTACAAAGTTGCACCACATTACTTTCTTTTCTAAGCATCTCCACGAACTTACCCCACTGCAGTCACTTAATGCTGTGTGTTTGTGTGTATGTATGTGCACATGTGCACGTGCAGTGGCTTTTCTTCCTGAAAGACAACCAAAAGCCAATTCCTCAGAGCCAGTCATTGTATCTCATGTGTTAGTCCTTGAATCCCCTCCCTATTCAATTCCATGAGTCTTAAGGGGAGAACTTTCGGCCAATAAGACTCAACAAACATTAGTGTTTCTTTGCGTCCAAAGCTCATGATAACCTTTGCCATTCTGAGTCTTTAAAACTCATAGATGACTTTCCACCAAACAGGGCATGTTTAATGTGTTAAATTTAGGTGTACCACATGCCAAATGCCACTAAAATAATGGCAAGGTGAAAATAAGATATACAAGCCTACACGGAAGAGGGCAGCAAGAGAAACTATCTACATTTAAGAGGCAATGAAAAGCAGACTAGAAATGATAGCCGTTTACAGACCTGAGCTGTCAGTGGAAAAAGCAGAAACCAAGCTGGTCTAGATTGCAGAGGACCCCCAAACTGCAGGCATCTGTTAAGAAGAGGAAAGACAAGCCTAGGAATAAAAGGATGATTTCTAAGTATATCTAATACAGTTTTCATAATCTAAAGCTGTGCTAACACCAGTCTCAGAATGTAATGGCTTCAAGCAATCACTTTGTTTTGCTCCAAATTTTATGGAAGGGAGGTTAAGGCAAACCTTGTTTGGCCACATCATCTCTGACCCTAGAGAAGTGCTGTGGAAACAACAACAACAACAAAAACTCAACTTGCAAGACGTGTTTATTGCTCAAAATAAAAGTGACATTGACCTTTACCAAGTTTATTTATAATCTCAAAGTCAAAAAAGTGTAATTCTGAGAGAGAGACTAAAAAAGTGCCTGACATAGAGACAGGCTGGAGGGGCCAGAGTTGGGGTTGGGGGGGGGTGGTAGAAGGGAAACTGAGGACATTAGTGGTGAAAAATGTACACTGGTGGAGGGATGGGTGTTAGAACACTGTAAGATAACTTTGGTTTGTCCTTTTTGCCTTGCCACAGGGAGCTTAGGTTTATTGGGTTACTCCCATTACAGTGCTCCCATTCCTCAGTGTTTACTTGTAACCTCTTTCTTTGTGCTCTGCTTCCCCAATTGGTGAATCACCTTTATCTCCCAATCAGACTCTGTTAATTTGTAAATATTGCTTTTCTCTTCTTGCTAAGTCCTTTGCATAGTTAGTTCAGAACAATGTCCTTTTTGTATAGACATAGTAAGACAGTTAACATTATGCTTTTCTAACTTGGGAGTAAATTGACTCCAAATGATATTCATTCCTGGATATCTGTTCTCTCGACTGAAGCTTCAGTTGCCCTTACTTCCCAGCACCCAAAAAGCAGGGTCCCGTCGGGGGACTGGATGGACCCAGGTATCATCACCCCTTCAAGGCATCCCATGTAGCAGTTCATTCATACCCAATTCAATCAGTTTAATCAATGTCTGAATAAACAGCAGTACTCCCACATTAGAAAGAAAGAAAGAAAGAAAGAAAGAAAGAAAGAAAGAAAGAAAGAAAGAAAGAAAGAAAGAAAGAAAGAAAGAAAGAAAGAAAGAAAGAAAGAAAGAGAAAGAAAGAAAGAAAAAGAGAGAGAAAGAAGAAAGAGTAACAAGCAAAAAATAAAATAAAATACACACGTACACACACAAAAAAAGATGTCCCATGTAGCACAGTCAACTTGTAAGAAATTTTTAATTAATCCAACTTTCTAGGCCTGATAAACCTGGTAAGAGGTGCTTCTATTTGGGTTGGAGACATAGTACACAGGTTAAGGTACTTGCCGTGTATGCTGTACCCTGGTTCAGTCCCCAATACTACATGCAGTACTCTGAGCACCACCAGGAGAAACTCCAGAGCACAGAGTCAGGAAAAACTATTGAATACTTCAGGGTATAGCCCAAACTTCCCACTGCCCCCAGAAAAAAGAGGTGGAATTTATTATTGTTGCTTGTCTATAAAAATGAGAAATGGCATGTTCATCAGCAAAGAAATATATTATGGCTATTATCTCTTCTTCCCCTAAAACGGAGTTAGCATCTAAATCATGTATACAAAAAACTTACCACTTTTCTCACACCACAGCTTGGAAGCCGGCCTCACATGTTGGGGGAGAAGGCAGCTGGGATAGAGAAGGGACCACTAAGTAAATGATGGTTGGAGGGATCACCTAGGATGGGAGATGTCTGCTAAAAGTAGATTATGGACCAAATGTGATGGCCTTTTAGTACCTGTTTTGCAAACTGTAACACCCAAATGGAGAGAAAGAGTAAGAGGGAACGTGCCTGCCACAGAGGCAGGGGATGGGATGGGGTGGGGTTGGCAGGAGGGAAATTGGAAACATTGGTGGTGGAGAATGGGCACTGGTGGAGGGTTGGGTACTTGATCATTGTACGATTGAAACGTAATCATGAAAGTCTGTAAGTCTGTAACTGTACCTCATGGTGATTCAATTAAAAAAAAAATAACCCCTTTTCAGGGAAGGACCCAGCTTTAAAATAACTCTGCAAAGAAAGGCTGCTCTAGGTATGAAACATTCCATGGAACAAACCCAACAGCCAACTGTACCTCCACACGGACTAGTCTCACATCTGGAGCTCGCTTTTGAAAAACTGGACCAGGTGCAGAAACTAGTCAAAGAAAACAAGAGTCGAGGATAAAATTTGGAAAAGCCCATCAGAGAGGTTTTAGCTTCCAAGCACACCACCAAAACTTTAATGTTCAACAACCTACGGAAAACTTCTCAAAAACTAAAACTGATGTTAACGAACTCGAACTCTGTTTCAGCAGACTTGCCAAACAGTACCCCAACGGGGGGAGACCACCCAGGAAAGAGCCTCTTCAGCTGCCACACCCAGCCAGCTTAGGCCTCAGAGCCTGATCCCTACAAAACTTTACACAACAACAAGGAAAAAGAATTCATGAGCTTCTAAAGCTAGGATTCCCCCCCGCCACCACCACCACCACCCCCGGATGAAATGTTTGCCTCCTACCCAAGAAAAGTGGCAGACACCACTGAATGTTGCTTTCTCCCTGCTCACCATCACCCTGCCCTCTAATGGACCGTTAAGCGCTGCTGCGCCCCCCACCATTTTTTTTTTTTTTTGGCTACAAGACAAATGCTGAATGACTGCATTATACTCTCTGATCTCGTGGGTCCATGGCACGATATCAGAATGTCGAACTGGATCTGAAAAGAGCTTTGTGCGGAATAAGAAAAAAAATTCTAAAGATAGCAGGGCTGCCCCATGCATTTGGCTCTGCACTCAAGTTGCTGGGGGACGTGAGGTGGGGGCGGGGGAGGGGGGTCGGGGAAGAGAGCTGGTTCCAGGAGACCCTGGAAAAATCTCTCTGCTAACTGGGGTGGGTGGGAGGGACTTTGCGTCTGACCAAGCTGTATTTGAGACAGACATCTGGAAGTCCCAGGGAAGAAGACCAAGTGGTAAAGCCTAATGAATCAAATGTTAAATTTGCTGATTTCATCAAAGTGTGGTATCATCCGTCATGGGGTACTTTTCCTTCGGAACAGGTGCACTGCCGTTTTTCTTTCTAAATATTACATCTTCGGAGAGTTACACCAGCTATGGCAGCCTGGAAATACACGAGCATGTTCTGGCAGAATTTCAGACGTCATGATATTTTTTTCCCCCTTTGCAAAACTTCCATCAGTGGAAGGTAAAGCCCTGCCAAAATGAAGGAACCCAAGCTGGAGGCACTGACTCCGCCGCTAGGAGCACGGCGCCACGCCAAGACTTCAAGGCCAAATCGGAAACGACCACGTTGAGTTCACGGAGACACTGAAGGATCAAAGGCGCGCGAGCTTTCACAAAGGCAAAAACTAATCTGTTTAATACTTGGCGAAATTCTCAACTGTTGAAGTACGTTTGAAATGAAATTCATCAAACTTCCCCCCTTTTCCTGTGGAAAAATCCTCTGAGTTCCTCAGATTGTCCACCAGGTGGCAGAAGAGATCTTTGTTTCAAGCGAGCAGAGCCACAAACTAAATACGAACTTGAATGCACATTCTTCAGTAATCAGGAATTATAGTCAAGCACGGTAGGGCTGAAGTTCGCCTGACAGTCTTCTTTTGGGGAAGGCAATTTACCCAGGAAATTATAAGACGGACCTTCAGAAGTGAACAGAAGTGAACTTAATGTCTTACATACAGACGTTGGTTTATAATGACCAAGGCCTGCCTGTTAAATCATGCTATCAGACGACATTACCTCAATCAAGATATTTTTTAAGAAACTAAGCATAGGTTCAGTGCTTGAAAGATGCAAGCCGAAAGTAGACTATAGACTGAACACGATGGCCACTCAATACCTCTATCGCAAACCACAACATCCAAAAGGAGAGAGAACAAAAGGGAATGCCCTTTCCCAGAGATGGGGTAGGGGTGGTGGAAGGGATACTGGGAACACTGGTGGAGGAGAATGAGCACTGGTGGAGGGATGGGTCAACGGTCACTGTGTGACTGAAACGCAAGCATGAAAATTCGTAAGTTTGTAACTGTACCTCACAGTGATTCACTAATAAAAAAATTTTTTTTAATTTTTTATTGAGTCACCATGTGGGAAGTTACAAAGTTTTCAGGTTTAAATCTCAGTTATACAATGCTCAAATACCCATCCCTTCACCAGTGCACATATTCCACCACCAAGAATCCCAGTATAGCTCCACCCCGCACCCCCACACCCCTAACCCCCCCACGCCCCTAGCCCCCCCACCCTTAGCCCCCCCGCCTGTGTAACTAATAAATTTCACTTTACTTTCACTTTGATTGCATACAATATTTCAACAAAACTCACTATTCACTAATAAAAAAAATTTTAAAAAGAAATTAAGCATAAGGGGCTGGAGCAATAGCACAGTGGGTAGGGCGTTTGCTTTGCACGGCCGACCCAGGTTCGATTCCCAGAATCCCATATGGTCCCCTGAGCACCGCCAAGAGTAATTCCTGAATGCATGAGCCAGGAGTAACCCCTGTACATCACCGGGTGTGTCCCAAAAAGGATAAGTAAATAAATAAATAAATATTAATAAGCATATGGTTGAGTTATGTAGCTTAGTGATAGAGCATTTGCCTTTCATTTGTGAGGCCCAGGATTCGATTCCTGCTACTACCATTGAAAAAAGAACACGAAGAATCATGGCCATCAATGAAAATACCAATTAAAGTCCTATATTCCAATGATTCTGATCCTGTTTACATGGCTCTGCTGGCCACCATGAATCTCCATTCTCCAACCATACCTCCCTCCCTCATCCTTCCCTTTATCACTCTTTAAAGACACCTGTTCAGGGCTGGAGCAATAGCACAGCGGGTAGGGTGTTTGCCTTGCATGCAGCCGACCTGGGTTTGATTCCCAGTGTCCTACATGGTCTCCTGAGCACTGCCGCCAGGAGTAACTCCTGAGTGCAAAGCCAGGAGTAACCCCTGTGCATAGCCGGGTGTGACCCAAAAGGAAAAAAAAAAAAGAAAAGATGGTCATTCATTTCTGAATCATCAGAATCCCGTGGCCTCACTCCTACACTGAAGAAGCGAGGAGCTGGAGAGAGAGCACAGGGGGCCAAGAGCTTGTCTTAGATGCAACCAACATTGCAGTGCCAGCACCACAGGGATCCCTGCGCATTGCCAAGAGTGATCCCCAGGCACATAACAAGGAGTAGGCACTGCTGGATGTGGCCCAAACAGCCCCTCTCCCGAAATAATATAAAATAAATAAAGGGAAGATACTAGAAGATTGTACAGAGAAATCTTCTGGGAAAACCCCCAACCTCTCCTTAGCCTCCATCCCCAAAAAGGTCAACCTCCATAACTGAAGTTTATTCACTCTCCCGACCCCAATGAATACTGATTCCTAATGGACAAACTGAAACTGGTGTAGGATCTCAGACTTATCCATTTCCTGTGAGGATGAATGTGAAATATGAACACAGTCTATCTTCGGGAACTAAACCCATTCGACATACATTGAAATTCATGAAAAGTCTTTCACTGTTTATTTCACAAAGTGAAAACATTTATTCCATCCAGATCATGTGAGGAAAAAATAATGTTTTCTATAGCTCTAATTTCACACACGCTAGTAAGAAAAGAATCAATAGTAGCTAGGAGGAGTAAAAATCAAAGATTTCCTTTTTCAACAGTAATAAATCCGGTCAAACCCTATTTGATATGGCACTTGACATGGCTTGTAAAATATGAAGTTACTAAATTATGTATTTCAATAGTAATCCCTTACCAAGTGAATAGGAAGTGCTAAATTAGGACAAACAACCTCCAATGGAATCCAGATGCTTAACCAGAGACTTAGGTAGAAGGTGTGAAAAATTAAGAACTGTACTTATTTTTCCCTAAAATTTCTTGAAGGAGCCAGAGGTCTTCAAGTGTGGAATGTAAACAGTTGGGAAGGTAGCTGAAGAGAGACGTGTGTTCTGAAGCAGCCGGAGGCCCAGCTGTGTTTATACTAGGATTCCAGAGACTCTGGGCCTGGGAGGAGAAATGGCCGCGTAAGGAGGGCCAGGGGAGCGTGCTGGGACAGAGTGGGACAGCGATCCAGGGACAGAGAGAAGCTGATTCCGAAAAATGAGGCTGGTGCTTGATGACACAACACAGTGCCCAACTCGGCTTCCGTGGCCGCCGTCCCAGACTCCTATCTGTTCCCAAGGGCCAAGGCTGACATTCTTGGCTCTCTCCACAAGGCTGTGTTGTTGGTGGTGACAACAAGAACAGCAGTGGCCTTGGTCAGTGTCAGGACTCACACTATCACCCTCAGTCTGGGGGACTGGCAGTGCCCCACAGGGACCCGGAGCCTTTGGGAAGTAGAAAGGGCACCAGAGGGCCACTTGAGCTATTCGTGACCAAAAAGGCATCAGCAGCAAGTGAAGCTACATTCCAGTGACCTCACAGAGAAGAAGAGACCAAAGGCCTCCCGCTGGCCCGGGAACACCGCTTCTCAGGCTTTTGGGTATGGGAACATCAGTGACCCATTGGCTGCCTCCATGTCTCTTCCCCAGGACCAGTGGCTCTCCAACTTTACCTGGCCAAAGGGACTTCGCAGATGGGCTGAACCAGACAGAAAGACAATCCTGGGTCATCTGGGAGGGCATAGCATGGTCACACATGTCCATAGGAGAGGAAGGCAGGAGCGTCAGTAGTCAGAAAAAAAGATGAGCCAGCAGGTGCAGGGGGGCAGGGAGACAGGTCCGTGAAGGTGTGATCCTGATGGATTTGCTAGAACCGAGTAAAGCCCACAAGCCAAGGGAAGCGGGTGGCCTTTACGGGCTTGAAAAAGGCAAGGAAACAGGTTCATCCCCAGACCCCTCCGGTCTCCTGAAGGGAAAATGGGGTTCAGTGCCCACCCATGTGGACTGACTAAATGTGAGAGATAGCTAGAGCAGGGAGAGGTAAAGAGCAGGACAGTGGCACAGTGCTCAGGAGTACTCAGAGCCATTTGTAGAGATTAGGACATCCAAATCCCCGTAGAACAAGGAGAAACAGAGTCAGGTATTATGGAAGCTGTTCTCCTTTCCGGTTTGTGTGGTGAGGGAGGGTGTAGGGTAGAGAAGGGTATACTAGGAACACAGGTCTAGTACATTCTCACTTTAGTCTGAGAATGTACATGAATTCTAGGGTTGTCCCAAACAAGCATTTCTCACCTCATCCTTTCCCTCCAGCTATTTTCTAGAGACAAGCTATACCATGAATACGATAAAAGATGCTGCAAGGAGAGTTCATGCCATTAAAAACTCAAGACCAAAGTCTATTCTCATCCCAAGGACACTAATCATATGGCATTTCTGAACCCTAGATTCTAGTTTCACCTTAAGAAAGAATTCTAACAAGGCATTCTAAAGAAGTCTTCAAAAGTTTGTCTTATGACTACAAAAGAAACCCAATGTACTCATCTAAGGTTAAAACTCATTACACCTGGGCATCACTGAAGGTGGAGGGTGTCTTGCAGGGTCCAAAGACATATATGAATCGGCTGTGCTCATCATACTTTCTTCCACATGTACCTCTCCCCAAATCAAATGTGTTCTATAGTTGAATAATTTATATGGTATTATTAGTAGCCATGATAGCACATCTTACCTCCAAACAATATTATCTAAGATAGCAACAGAGATCAGAGAAGACACAAAGAATTACAATTAGTGATTTTTACACTTTATTTTAGCTTTGATATAATTTTATGCAAGAGCTATCATGAGGAAAAGAATTGTGAGTTTGTTCAAATTTCTCTTATTATTTTTCTCTGATTGTCTTTGGGAGATGAATCAGATAATTTAAAAGTAAATAATAGTAGAACAGAAGCAGACACTTGAGGACTGGAGAGATAGTATAGCAGATAGAGCACTTGCCTCATATGCACCAACCTAGGTTTGATACATAGCATCCAATATGGTCCCCAAGCACCACCAGAAGGAATTCCTGTGTGCAGAGCCAGGAGTAACCCTGAGCATTTCCAGCTGTGGCCCAAAAACCAAAAGCAGGCACTTAAACAGAATACTAAATGGGTAAAAACTCAGAGATAGGGGCTGGAGCAATAGCACAGAGGGTAGGGCATTTGCCTTGCACGAGATCGACCTTGGTTCGATTCCCAGCATCCCATATGGTCCCCTGAGCACTGCCAGGAGTTAATTCCTGAGTGTGTGAGCCAGAAATAACCCCTGAGCATTGCCAGGTGTGACCCAAAAACCTCAGAGAGAGCACGTGCTTGCATGCAGGGGATATCCCTGGCATCACTTATGGATTTTCTCCAAGCATTGCCAACAGTGACCCCTGAGTACGAGCCAAGGGTAGCCCTATGCACTTCTAGGTGTGTGGCCCCAAAACAAAACAAAAAATAAAACAAGACACTGGAGACAACCTGCTCCGTGGCCCATTTCAGCTACAATTGTCTTTTGAACAAGTTACACAACCATAGGTACTCCTGTGTGTCTAGTTCTATCTTCACTGCTTTAATTCTTTCGTTTACTTTGCTCTTTTATGTTTGCTTGTCTGTTTCATTGTTGGGGTTCAAACCCAGGGCACATGCAAAGTAAGTGCTCTGCCTCTGAGCTACACTCCTGGCCTCTGGTCCACTCAAATTTTTATCTTTGATTTCCTTTACCATTACGTGTCCTTTTCCACCAATGTTCCTACCTTTTAAGACTAAAGTCCATCTGACCTTCTTCATGAAGCCTACCTTGTCCGTGTCCAAAGAAATCTCTCTCTCCCTCAGGTTCATAGCACTCTTCCCTGGAGTGTTCAGCTGAAAGAGAATGACATTTTCATATATTTATTTTTTATAAATAAAAAAAATTTTGAATCACAGTGAGATACACAGTTACAAAGTTGTTTGTTATTGGGTTTCAGTCATACAATGTTTCAACACCCCTCCTTTCAACAGTGTACATTTCTGACCACCAATCAATGTTCCCAGTTTCCCTCCCACCACCAGCAACAGCAGCCTCCTCCTCCGCAGACACTTGTCCTCTTGTTCTCTCTCTCTCCCTGTCTCTCTCTCTCTGTCTCTCTCTCCATATCTCTCTCGCCTCTCTCTCCATCTCTCTCTCGCCTCTCTTTCTCTCTCTCCCTCCCTCTCTCCCTCGTATCTCTCTCTCTCCCTCTCCCTATCTCTCTCTCATCTTTCATTCTCTCTCTTTCTTTTGGGCATTATGGTTTTGCAATACAGATAATGAAAGGTTATATATTTCCCTTTACCTACTTTCAACACTCAGTTCTTGTCTCGAATGATGTAATGATGCCTTTTACTCTAATTTACCCTATATCATTTCACTGGTGCATCTGGTCATACAACCACATCATAAGCTTCAGAAATCAGAAGCTATGGATACCATTGTTTGCTGTTCCCCAGGGCATCTAAACTTGTGCCTTGTTCGTGAGAAACTCTCACTCATTATTTATCTGTTGGACATTATTTATCCATTGTAATATAACACTGATTCATAATCTTTGAATAACTAAGAAAATAATCATACAAAGAGCTGGATAATTGTATTCTCAATAACAGAATTTTTAAATTCATTTCAGATATGAGAAATGAAAATAAATCCTTGTTAACACTCTAAGGCAAATTTTCCATTGGTAAGTCTACACTGCAAATATTCGAGACAAGTTTCTATCATGGGATAGCTGTGCATGTATTTGTAATTACATCTGACATAAAGTGCTACGTTAGCTAAAGTGTCTAGAAGAATAGATTCTGAGACATATAAACTACAGAAATTACCAAGGCTGACAGGTGAAAATAAGTGACCAATTGGTAAAATTCTCATTAAGTGACAACTAACAGGTCTTTGTGTCACCACACTGTCTTTCTCCGCTTTCGACTTACCCCCACTCTATGTTTTTATGAAATATGTGTATGTGCTTGTTCAGTTCCATCACGATCATAAAGGGCCCTCGTTCTGCTTTAGGACCAGAATTAATGGCGCCCTGCCATTAAGACCATAATTCTGAAGTTTCAAATATTAAAACTAAGTACATGAAAATCATATCAAACTTAACATTCGCATCAAAATTATTAAACCACATGATATTTTAGTACATATCAAAGTGGATTGCACTGTAGCACTGTCATCCCATTGTTCATTGATTTGATCTAGCAGGCTCCAGTAACGTCTCTACTGTGAGACTTGTTACTGTTTTTGACATATCAAATACGCCATGGGTAGCTTGCCAGGCTCTGCCATGTGGGCGGGATACTCTGGGTGGCTTGCCAGGCTCTCCGAGAGGGACAGAGAAATCGAACCTGGGTCGGCTGCATGCAAGGCAAACACCCTACCCGCTGTGTTATCACACTAGTCCATCAAAATGGATTAGAGTTATTAAGTAAAGTGTGTGTCTAAGGAAAGAGGTATCTAAACAGGAATTTTCTAGGGTTATTCCCATTTTCCTCCATAGACTACATAAAATAGGCATCATTTCTGAAATAAATACATTTACATGGCTTTATAAACTTCTGCCTTTTGCTATGTCACCGATTTGGAACCTGGAGGTTTATTTCATTTGCTGAGTGTGACAATATGAATGAAATGCATAGTATTATTGGAGAACCTTGAACAAGCGCCACCTGGTGGTCAGATAAATAATTTTTGCTATCAGGGTTTTTCCTGTGATGCTAGCATATTCATAGTGGTGATTACCCAAAATAAAATATTGTAATCAATAATACTTCATGAATATTTAATCATATGGATTACTTAGATACTTTATAAGATGTTTGAAATAAACTCAGTTAAATCAGTTCAAATTTCAGCTGTGAATTGTTTAGTTACTACTTTTCTTACCTGGAGTTTCAGGCATAAAATGTCCCAGCACAATCCCACGGCCAGTATCAACTTCTCTTCACCCTTGTCCCCAGAATCCCTCCCATTCCCAAATGCCTCCTTGATGGGCACATTTTTAATTTCGGTTGTTGTAGTTTGGATCTCTTGCTTTCGGTGTTCTTAACTCTGTGGTTTGCGTACACTCTTCTCTATCACCTCTCCATCACCTGAGGTCCTTGATATCTGCCCCCCCCAAACTTCCAACAACCTCCTCTTACAGCTCCCCTCAATTTCTTCACTTACCCATCATTATGCTTCCTATACTCTGGAGTAAGAGGGGTTCAAGGCATACCCCTTTAATACTCCACATTACCTTGTCCAGTTATGCTATATACCACAGATAAGTGAGATCATTATCCTGTGTTTGTCCTTAAGACTTCACTTAACAAGACATCCTTCAGTGCCATAGAAGTTTCAGAGAAGTGCATGATTTAATCATTCCTTGTGAGGTAGGCAGGTAGAGAGGGAAAGGCCCTGGACAATGAAACTTAGATTAACAAAGTCTCTGGGAAAGAGAAGACTGATCTACCTTGTGGATTCAGAAAACAAAAAAGACTGAATAAGACCATTGGCAGACCCTGAGGATAATGGACCCCTCTCCAGGAAGTTCCTCAAACTCTCCCTTAATCTGATTAATTCAACCCAAAGAAGATCATCACCACACCCAACCTCCCTGGTAACCTTCTTAGCAACGGACTTTTACCTGGAAAGAAACCCCACCTGGGGGCAGGTTGAAGAAACCCTATAAAAGACACCTTGAACAAAGGTAGGGCGCGCATATGCTGCCTGAGCCCATGTGCTGCTTGTGCTCACGTGGCTGAGCACACGCAGAGCCCGAGCACATGTGTCGCCCGCATCTCCCCTCTTAAGATGTGTACTTTCATGCTAGGACATGTGTAGAGCTCTCTCCACCCTTGGAGAAGCCTGCGTTCTCTCTTGAGCGCATTACTCTTACTCTTCTCTCTCCCACTTACCCTTTCCTCCTTCCCTCAAAAACCTCTAAATAAAATCTAAGTAAAATGAAGCAGTTTACTTCACTGCTTGTCTACTCCTGAAATTTTTTTCCGCGAGCCAGACAAGGATCCAGTAACCCTGAGTCCCAGGTGGTAGAGGCGGTTGGGGGGAAAGTGACCATCTTTCTCCTCCCCGTTTCACATAAGTCACCCGTGGGGCCCACTGACATCATTTGCAGCTGTGTAATATCCCGTTGCATATATACACCACACCTTCATAATCCACTCATCTGACAAGGAACCCATAGGTCGATTCCATATCTTAGTTATTGTACTAATTAATGCAATAAATAATGGTTTGCATATGTCCTTTCAAATTAATATGTTATTAGACTCTGGTTTAAATCTAAATTTTGCCCAAAAGTAGAGAGAGAGTATGGGGAATATTGTCTGCCATGGACGGGGGGGTGGGAAAGAGGGGCTATACAAAAGATATTTAGGGATGGGTGTTTGATCATTATGTGATTGTAACCCAAACATGAAAGCTTGTAACTATCTCACAGTGATTCAAAAAAAAATTTTTTTATCTAAATTTTTATTCATTTGTTTGTGGGCCACACTCGACTATGCTCAAGGTTCACCCTTTGCTATGTGCTCAGTGATCACTTCAGGTAGTGCTCAGAGCATCATATGCAGTGCTGAGGATTGAACCAGGGTCGGTCACATGCAAGACAAGAAGTTTAACCGCTGTGTTATCTCTCTAGCCCCTTAAACCTAATTAGAATTGATAAGAACATGCTTTGACCTATTTTGGTGCCAACCAACCTCCATCATGCCAATCTTAAAGTTGTTAATTTTTGTCAATGTAAGAGCTTAAAGACTCTTCAAGAACTCAAAACCAAATATGAGGATATAGATCAAAAGTTTGTGGATCCATATTCAACTTTGCTTAACTACATATCTGCAAACTTCAAACTGCCTTTAAAACATAACTTTACATGAAAGTTTGTAATCATTATCTCACAGTGATTCGATAAAATTTTTAGAAATAAGAAATAAAACATAACTTTAGTTCATCAAGTAGTTACTCATTCAATTAAAATAAAAGTTTATCAGAAATTATGAACAAGGCTCGTGCCAGGTCAGTCGTGGACACAAATATCAATGAGATAAATCACTGTAGATGTCTTAGGGAGCCAGGCGCTATGTGGAATACTTCATGAATTGCAAAGATGGGCTGTCAGTAGTTGAGGAGGAAATATATACCTGCATATATGTGTATGTGTGTATCTATTTCATATCTACAGAGGTGAGGCCACACAGTTGTCCTCATTCCCTAGGTCTACTATATTCTACCTTTTTTGTGGAGTCTTAGAAGCTTCTAAGGGGAAGTTAGAAACAACACTGGGATTGTGATACATGTAGGGACCAAGAATTAAGGTAGAGAGATCGAGCAGAATCCAACTGTAATGAGTTTCAATTTTCAAAGAAATTCTTCCTAAAGGAAAAAGCAACTCTGGCAGAGAACAAACAGAAGGTCCTGAGGTGGAGGCACTGCTCATTCTGGGGCTGTGTCTTGCACCTGCTCTGAGCTTCGTGGCAAGATTGGGGTAGTCTTGAAGCAGGGAGACTGCAGAGTGCCCATCAAATTCTGCAGCACAAGGGACCTGCAACCTTACTGCAAGACTCAATCAACAGAGCAAGACCCTCAGGGGAAACAGAATGTGTCTGTGTGCACAGAGCAGAGTAAGGGTCAGGTTAACATGAACTACTGAGCAACACTGAGTTTCATGGCTGTCATCACTGCTTCAAATCTAACTGTGCCCACTGCCCCCAAAGCCCCACTCCAGAGTGCCAGTTCCAGGAGCTGTGTGGCAGCACTTAATTCAGCTAGGAGAAGCAAGATGACCACCATTTGTGAATGTACATTACAGTCCCTGGGGACTGATGTCTTTTGTAAAGAAAAGACACAAAGGCAGAGAGCCAACAGGATTGTAGGAAGAACCCAATGAACTCGCTCACATGTTGCCAACTCAAATGGCTATGGGCTAAATGAGTGCCCTGAATAAAGCTATCTGGACTGAGTGACCTGGCTACCTGGTGCCCTACTCCAGCCACGGTCTGCCACTCCTCAGCCCCTGCTGCTGGAGGCCTTTCGAGCCACCGCTGTTTCAGCAACATCAGTGTAAAAAGAACTTAAGACCAGGCTGAGAGAAGAGATGTGATTATCCAGAGGCAATGTGCCAGGCTGGTAGACCACAATCTAGCATAATGAGCCAAAACCACTACTGAGAAAATAGTGAAGCATCTACTTTCAATGAAGATTCAAAAATAGCAAATGAGCACAGCTGATGTGTTTGATGTGATGAAACACTAATGTCCTCTTCTATACTTCTTTATAGTCATGTGACCCTCTCACGGGGTCACAGTTCGAGAGCACTCCATGAGCTTTACAGGAAGTAGAACGTCAAACTCTTTGAATGCAAAACACTTGAGCAAGTCGCCAAGGAGGAAGGTAGGAATAAGTGTTGAGCCCCCAAACTGTTGGAGATAGAATTTGAAGCCACAGCCACCAGAGGAAAGGAGAGATACGTTTAAGGCACAGGAAGGTGTGATATAACCTTCACAGGATATGAAATAAAGAAATAACTAGACACCTACACTCAAGATGCCTCTCCGATGAATCAGATATTGAGCCTAAATCTCAAGCTTCCAAATCACTGATTAACCGTTTGATTTTGCTTTCTCTAAAAACAGAAATATGTCATGGGGAATGGACCTTCCTAAGGGAACTAGGAGTTGCCTCTCAAGATCCTGGGACAAGGAGATGCGTACTGAGAGATAGAAATGCCGCAAACTAAGCCAGGGCCGGAGTATCAGGAGACAATTCACCGTGGGATACGGCATCTGTGCTACAGGGCTGCAGGGCTGCAGAGCTGCATGCTCAGAATCAGAGAGCAAAAATGTTTAGTGCGGTTGGGACTTGTAGTTAAAACCAGTAAAGATCTGAATACCTGTGACCTGCCTTATAACTATCACTGTCATCCCATTGCTTATCGATTTGCTCAAGTGGGCACCAGTAACATCTCCATTGTGAGACTTCTTGTAACTGTTTTTGGCATACTGAATACACCACAGGTAGCTTGCCAGGCTCTGCCGTGTGGGCAAGTACACGGCAGAGCCTGGCACTCTGGGTAGCTTGCTGAGCATTCCGAGAGGGATGGAGGAATCAAACCTGGGTCGGCCCCGTGCAAGACAAACGCCCTAGCCCCTGTGCTATCGTTCCAGCCTGCCTTATAACTAGTGACATTGTAAATCACCCAAACTCTCCTAGAATCAGTTTGGCAAGTGATACTCTCCTCTTTCTAGCCCTGAGGATCATTAGGGCAAAATTCAGTAGCTCAATGGGACAACCCAATTGCATCAAGAACACAAACAGGGCATGTTTCTTCCATTTGTCCTAGTAACTGCGTCCTGTTTTTCTGCCATTTAATTCAGTTTTGTCATCGAAGGTTTCTGAATCCTAACTGCTGATTACTTTCCAGAGAAATACACAAACATGTGACAATGTCAGTGACTAAACAACACACTGAGCAGTAGAAGGGCTCAAGGATGAGTAAAAAGAGCATGTACCAAGAAACATAAATCACCTATGCATGTCGTGTCATGCATCAGACCTAACCACATTGACCAAGACAACAACCACATAGAATGCCAAAAAGTTAGGGCATTAGCAAATAAGCCTATTCGTAACATCAACTGTGCACAGTAAATTGACATGCCATAAACTATTTCCATAAAGGCAGTACTCTGATAACCTCATAAGGCTCTGATCCACTCAGTCCTGCATTTCTAAGCATGCATCTGAATTAAGCAGTATCAGAAATCACAAAAACATTCTATCCATTGGCTTAGTAATTTACCCTGAAGGAATTTATCTGCAGGAGACTGGAATGAAAAAAATAATAATATGCATACAAATGTTCTTTGAAAGGAATGTTTCTTGAGAGGGTAAGTAAATTATCAAACATCTAGTGAAATTATTACTATTATGAGGACTTTACAGTATTGAAAACTACTGGTGATAAAATGCTAATTTTAAAAAGCAAAGGTTTTTTTACTTATACTAAGACTGAAGCATGTAAAAGTTAAAAAGAAAAGTCTATAAGAACAAAGATAGGATGAGGAAAAGAGCATGTTTCTATATATTCCGAAGAATGTTTCCATACTAATGATTTTCTAAAAGGTGTGAGGAGGCACCAGGAAGATAGATCAATGGTTGGGTTTGTGTCTTTCATGAACAGGGACCTCCGTTCTGTCTTTGGAACTAAAGCTCCACCCTTCACCTCTACTGTCAAGTCCTATCAGATGTGGCTCCTGGTGATCCACAGATCCACTGAACCCAGCAGCACTATGTAGGCAACCTGACCTCCTACCACCATTGAGCACTGCTTGGGAGGTTCCAGATAATAAATGAACACTCTGTCCTGAGCCAAAGTCTTCATACAATAGTTAAAAGCTGGAAGAGGGGTTGTAATTTCCTGCATTTCTATCATGGCTATTTAGTCAATTTAATTATTTTATTTAATTTACTTAAGCAATCACGTATTTAAAAACTTAAGTTTTTAAATTTAAAAACTTAAGTTTTAAACTTAACGTATTTAAAAACTTAAGTTTAAGTTTTAAACTTAAGTTTTTAAATACGTGATTGCTTAAGTAATTGTTTTAGCTTTGGTTTCCTAAAATATAAAATGGAAATAAATAATTTATACTATCTATTCCATGAGATGGTATGAGGAATAAGTCTAACAATGTATAAAGTATTCCACATAGAGCCTGGAAAATTCTAAGGGTTAGGGCTGGAGCGATAACACAGTGGGTAGAGCGTTGGCCAACCCGGGTTGGATTCCTCCGCCCTTCTTGGAGAGCCCAGCAAGCTACCGAGAGTATCTCACCCGCATGGCAGAGCCTAGCAAGCTACTCGTGGAGTATTCAATATGCCAAAAACAGTAACAACGAGTCTCACAACGAAGATGTTACTGGTGCCCGCTCCAGCAAATTGATGAGCAATGGGATGACAGTGACAGTGATAGAAAATACGAGATAAAATGATGCTGATGACTTTTTTTAAATCCTCATTTACTGTTTATTTCTTTAAAATTCATTTTCTATGCACAGTTAAGATGATATTTTATATTCTAGTTTTAAGTACTACTAACCCAAGAAGAGTGGTTCACAAGTTCTAGTTGGACGATGTCAACAAGATTATTTCTATCACTGGTAGCTTATTCATTTTTCATAAGTATCCCCAAAGAGTAGATGCTGAGATCACTCAATGAATTCTAAATAGCAGAAAATTACTACTCAAGTTTATATAATGTTACAATAATTCTGATATAAATCATTTTCCTTGGATAGAGGGGGAAATGCTTTCTGGGTTTAGTGATTTAATTATTAATGAATGAGAGAGTTCAATTCCACAAAACACAAAAAACAAAAAAGCTAGGAAACATGTTTGATGGTCTACGAATGAGAGTCTTCTCCCACATGATATTTTAATCTTCTGAAACAGATTGTGGTTCTCATCCTAAAGAGATAGTCCCATCTCAGAGATTCCTACAGATTTTGGTAATGGCTTTTAATTAAATATATGCATAACTTTTAACATGCAATTCCTCTTCTTTCTCTCTACCCCAATGAGAAACATCCAAACATTAAATACAAGAGTGTTGTTTGTAGCAAGCATCATATACAAAATATAAGAATTGTATTGTTTGTAGCAACCAAAATAAATAAAATTTTAAAAGAACAACCTACATGTCTCAACAAGGGAATCTAGTGTATTTAAGCAATGGAATACTGCATATCAGTGAAATTTAGTGAAACAGTACTACTTGTATCAATATGGATAAATATATATATGGATATATGTAAAAAATACAAAGACGTGTGCACGCAGAAAGGGGTGATGATGTGTGTGTTGTATTGTTCAAGGGCTCTCGGGGCGGCACTCTATCTCTCTCTCTCACCGCTCACGTTGGGTGCTCTCGAACAGCTCTGTACGGACCAGATCAGGATGGCTCCTCCTTGTGCTCTGCTTGTGTGTGCTGCTGTGCTCTCTTCTGTCTGTCTTTCTATCTCTGTCTCTGTCATCTCTCCTCTGGTCTTTTCCAACTTCTCTCTGTCATCTCTCCTCTGGTCTCTTCTGAGGCTCCCTGATTATCTTTCTCTTTGTACTCTGCTATTGTGTTTTCTTCCTGCTTCTGTGTCTCCTCCCTGCTTCTGTGTCTTCTCTTTTGCTTCTGTGTCTTCTCCTTGCTTCTGTGTCTTCTCTCTTCTTTCTGTGTCTTCTCTCCCGCTTCTGTGTCTTCTCTTTGTCCTACAGTCTTAGTTTATATAGCAATCACAGAGGGTGGTGACACAAAGGTGGGCTGACCCCTCAACAAAGAGGGGTAAGACCACTCCTCCAGGAGATTAACAAAATCTCATCTAAGGAGATTACTCCAGATTACTAATAGACCTGCTTAAGGGTGGAATCCAAACAAGGGTGTGTCGCTTTCTTCCTTCCTCAGCTAGTAATCCACTTAAATAGTTGTAGCAAATCTACTTCAACTATTTCTAGCAATGTCATTCTGTATAAGCACAGTAAGAGATATATCAAACTTAAAGTTTGTTTCTTACTGAGGATATCTCACTATATTTTCTAGACCACAATCCTCAGGTCAGGTTACTCTTCCCAACCCCAGCAGGGTCCTAGTCTCGTTGTTACTTTTGGATCATGACAGCATTTGGCTATGACCATGCTCTTAACTTAGAGTTGAGTATTGTGGTCCTTTGGCCTGACCCATTTCAATGCCAGCGTAGCTCACAGCTTGCCCTGGGTCTATTCCATCCCTCATCGGGACCCTGATTTTGAGGTGTTAGGAACTAAGGGCAACTGAGTCGAGAAAGCAGATGCCCAGGAGTAAATATTATTGGAGTCAATCAGCTCCCAAGTTACAAAGCATAATATTAACTGTCTTCCAGTGTCCACACAGAAAGGGCATTGCTTTAAGGTAAACTAAGTTCCCTGCGGCAAGTCTAAAAGGACAAACCCAATGTTATTCTACAGATATATATTTAAGTTGTAAATAAATTGCAGACAGATTTGAACATTACAATGCAAATTAATTACATTTTTTGTTCTTGTTGCTTTGTTCTGTTTAAGAGTGGAGCCTTTCAAGCAGTGCTTTCAAGCAGGGTTTCTGGGGCCTGCTCCCATCAAATCTGGGTTGATTGGGTCAGATTGCTCAATACAATGATCAGAGCACCAGGGACCTGCAGGGTCACACTCCACCATGTTTGAGGCCACCAGGGCTAATTGTCAGCAATTGTTTGGAGCAGGATGGGGGACAATGTGGTTCCAGAGATCAAACCAGAGTTCTGTACAATCAGAGCATGCACATTTATATCCTGTGCTATCTCTCTCTGGTACTCCATAGGGTTGTCAAGCATGCAAAAACAATGCTGTCCTTACAATCTGCATAAGTCACATTATGAGGTGCACAGGTATGGATTAAAGATTTCATGCTTAGAGGGAAAACTAAGCTTTATCATAGTCATTGTCTCTAGGGAAGCAGTTAGGAAATGGAATATACCCAAGGCTTCAATTATATCTGTAATGTGGTATTTCCTCATCATAAAATCAATCTGAAGAAAATACAAAGTACTAAGTTTTGACAAAGTTGGATGCAGGGTAAGAAGACAGATAATTATTATTCTTCCTACTGTAGCCCAGTAAACTATGAGACATTGAGGGTGTCCTGTTAAGGATTTGGGGTCAAAAGAATATGTTTTCTGTAGACATATGAAAATAATAATAAATAATATTTAAAGTTATTATTTTTTTAATATTCTCTTGAACTGACAATTCTAATAATACCTGTGATAAAAGATTCTACTAGTCAAGCAACTCCTACCACCCGTCCTCCCATCTCTTCCTTGGTAAAACACTAGCAATAACCTTGAAATATTTCCTAAAATGTAGAGATTTAGTCCATAACTATATATATCCTTGCTCAATTGTAGTGTACAATGATATCCATTATGATCACCTCAAAACTTAAATCTCTTCAATCAGAATAAGAAATGACTCCATGCAAATGACTAAAGGATTTAAGTATATACATATGTTCTCTGATTTTATTAAATTGTAACTCAACAAAAAGATATTAAAAATGTCCTAAATTCAGAAATTAGGTAACATACTTCTAAATGTACCAGGAGTTAACTATGAAATGATGAATATAAACAGAAACATTTTGATGAGAGAACAATTAAAATATGACACATCAAAATTTATGGAGGGCAGCTAACCCAGATACTGGAGGAAAGCATTTAACTCAAAACATTTATGAGGGGAAAAAACATGAAAATTTTTTTTATAAATCCAAAATCAATAAAAATAATGGTGAATTAGCCCACAGTAAAAAGAAAATAATAGAAGAAAAACTCAGTGAGAAAACATACTAATTGAAGTAACCAACTATAAAAAAAGATAATTCTTTAAAAAGAATAATCAAATTGATAAACCTCTAGGTAAACTTAGTAAGTAAATGAAAAAATCCTAGATTACCAATAAAAGAAATAAAAAAATACATGCCTAAGAAAATCCAAGACATTGCCAGGAAGGTTATTATTTGTGTCAGTAATCAAATAATAGTGATCAATGATTTGATCTCAAGAATTAAAATGAAGGGGCTGAATAAATAGTACAGTGGGTAGGGTGCTTGCCTTGCACATGACTGACTCAGGTTCAACTTATGGCATCCCATATGGTTCTCCAAACTTGCCAGGAGTGATCCCTGACTATTGCCAGGTATGGTCCCAAAACAGATTAATTTAAAAAGATAATTAGATGAATTAGAAAAATTCCTTGAAAAGAACAATGTCCTTTTTACTTCATTTTTGGTACAAAGATTGGCACCCAAAAAAAAGAAAGGAAAGAATGAAGGAAGGAAATCTAAGTCCTGTATCTATTAAATAAATTTATTCATAATTCAAAACATTCTGATAAAACTCAAAGATCCTAAATAATCTCACTGCCGAGCTGTTCTAATTAAAATTGTCTCTTTCCTTGCCAGAGAGATAGAACAGTCAGAAAGATGCTTGTCATGCAGGTGGCAAACTCAAGTTATTCTGAGAAGTTATACTCCAGAAGTAAATGAATAAGTATAAATATAAATAAAAGTTGATCCATGTCATTTATCATAGTAGCAACCATTATAAGATACCTAACTTTCCTGGTGGCAAAATTTCTACTGGCTCAACAGGTTAGAATTTGTTTCTCACTCAACTCAATTCTAAGCGGGAGTGTGGGAGGGATGGGAAGGTTCTGTTCCACATAATCATTCTGCAGCCAAGACCATGCTGTTCTGCCTTCTTCACTGCAACAGAGATACCTGGGACAAGAGAAAAAGTTTTCAGAGATTTGTTTTGGCACAAACTCCAAAGATGTGGATGCTTACATGTGCCCTTGTTTCACTGGCAAGAATTCAAATCCTGGTCACAGCTCAATCTACAAGACATTGAGAAATGTAGTTACCTGTGAGCCCAGAAGGAAAAACAAATGGTTTTGATAAATAGTTAACCAACCCCTGCCTCCTCCTTCCCTTTGACTTATTAATGAACTTTGGAATTCATCCAAAATAATCCCCAAGTCATAGGAGGTTTAATACAGAGAAGTCTTATAAAGCTGAAAGAAAAAAACTACCTCTATAGGCCAAGTAATTAAAATCTACTGCAGTCATTCGATCTGGATTCAATACACTGAGAAGTGATGTTATTGAGACTCTGAGGTAACACTGATGTAAATGATTTACAGTATATAAATGTGGTAACATTTACATACTGTAAATATAATGGAATTAAAGGAGTGTCCAAAGTTCATTTGCTGATTAAGTTCGATTTAAATTGTCATAGGAAGATAAAATATTTTTGGAAAAAGCTAATAATTGTAAAGGTGAGAATATTCATAGTCATTTCATGTGCACCTCAGGTGGGCTAGACTAAGTGTTAGAAGCTGCCTACATATTATTTCTAAAGTCGTACTATTCTGTAAGATATACAGTACTGAAACAAGTGTACTTATTTGCTAATACATCTTAGTAGAGAAAACAAACTCCAACTCCATTCCCACACCAAATCAGTGGTTAATTGCAGAGTGAAGGTGCTATCAGATCTGACCCAGATCTAATCAATGCAATCACTGTATCACTGTATCACTGTTATCCCATTGTTCATCGATTTGCTCAAGCGGGTGCCAGTAACGTCTCCATTTGTCCCTGCCACGTGCTAATGTAGTCTGATGGCGTATTGGGGGCTCTTTCAGGGTCAGGGGAATGAGGACCGTCGTTGTTACTGTTTTTGGCATATCGAGTACGCCACAAGTAGCTTGCCAGGCTCTGCCGTGCAGGCAGGATACTCTCGGTAGCTTGCCGTACTCTCCGAGAGGGATGGAGGCTTTAGGGGCAGCCTCTACTCACCTTTACAGGTGTTTCCAGTCTGCTGAATGTAAGATTTTGGTCAACTGGCATGTTGTAACGATTGGCACACTGACAAACACGCACCTGCCTGCGTCTCTGGGCAGCACCTGGGACACCTGCGTCCTCAGGTTAATCTCCTTGAGGTTGATGGAGTGCGCCCAGAGATTGTTGAGTAGCTGGCAGAGCAGGGCCCTATCTCGGAGCAGGGCCCTGTCTGTGCCAGGTAAAACACTTGCACTGTGTCCCAGGTCACCCGGTGGTTGGCTGACAGCACCCCACAGTGGGTGAACCACTGTGTGCACTGCCGCCATGGCTTTATGTATGACAGCGCTGCAATATATGCAATATATTGCATATATTACAATTATATTTATATAAAATGATATTTATAGAAATTATGTTTATATAAATTATAATTATATTAATTATATTTATACAAAATATATTTTATATCCGCTATATTTATAAAATGTATTAATAGATTAAATATATTAATAGGTTAATATAATATGTTTGTATTTATAAAAAAAATAAATCAATGCAATGTAAAGGGAAATCAGCCAGAGAACTTTTAGGAAACAGTTTCTTACAACATAATAGAGTCCATGACCTTACTCTGAATATGATGATGTATTTCATTATTTTTAGCTAAGGTAGTTTACAGTCATAACTTGACTAGTTTAATAATGAGAAGCCAACAGGGCAAAAACAATAAAAATAAAGAGTAAAATGAGCATGAGCTCTTGTGACATTATCAAGCTGCTGCCTCAAGCCTGCGGAACTTAGCCTTCAGGTTTCTTTTTAAATAATAAAATTCACTGCATCACTGTATCACTGTCATCCCATGTTCGTGGATTTACTCAAGCAGGCACCAGTAACATCTCTATTCCTCCCAGCCCTGAGATTTTTAGCAGCTTCTCCTTACTTGTCTTTCCCAACAATTGGAGGCTCTTTCAGGGTCAGGGGAATGAGACCTATCATTACTGTTTTTGGCATATCGAATACACCATGGGTAGCTTGCCAGGCTCTGCCCGTGCAGGCAGGATACTCTCGGTAGCTTGTCGGGCTCGTTCATATATGTATACATATATATAACTCTATAATATATATTACTATAGTATACATATTACTATAATATATATTACTCTATGATCTATGATTTGTTGGCTACTGTCTGAACTCCATCAAATATAGTGTGGTAATTATGAAAAATGGGTAGGAAGAATCTTACAATGTTCATGGCCGTGCAGTCTGGAATGTGGCCTGGAGTGTGGAGATGGTTGGGTAGTGGAGGTCGGTTGCTGGGGCTGGGTCCTTTGGGGCGGGAAGGGTTCTCACCCACCCCCACTCTGGGGCTCCCCAAGTGAAAACAGCCTGGCGCAGAGTCCCAAGTAATAAAATTAGATGCTCTTATTATTTAAACCTACTAGATACTCTATTTTTAGCTGGAGATATTTTTTCTTTTAAATTTTATTTTCATAAAGATGTTTACAATAATTTATTATATTCAATATTACAACACCAATCCCATCACCATTATTTTGAATTTTACCACCACCACCCAAGCCAGCCCCAAAAGCAGATGCTAAATAATTTATTTTGTATTGCTTGTTATGAATAATTGACTGAAAATGATCCAAAAAGCTTTCTTTAGAGGAAAGTGTGTGAAAATTGTTGTGTCTCACCTTGGAACCAATAAGCCCTGTATAAGAGATCACTAACATGTTGTTACAGGTTGAGCCTTGTGTTCTAATGGCATAAAGTATGAGACATCACTCCAGAAATTCTAAAATTTTAGATAGGGTGCTACAGCTGGCATTAAATTTTTAACTGGATGGTGATTTGGGGATCTGGAGGCATCTCTGCAGCATGTTGCTCTCTTCTGAGATTTATTTGGGAGACTTTCAATCATGGCCATTAATGAGCTTATATGGCACCCAGGGGCAGTTCTTGGACATGACTGCTAGGGACCCAGAAGCACAGGGAGATGGGAGGCAGGACCCATTCCTGACTTTGTGCAAGCCTGGAGATTTCAGTCACAAGTCCCGCATACCTGGGTTTTTCAGTGGATTCATTCTCATGTGTGAGAGGAGGGCTTGGGAAGATAGGCTGTGAGCATGGCATCGATAGGGCTGGTGGTTTGAGGGTGCCAGGGTTCTTTTGGGGCAAATGGAAGCTGGAGCTATTTTCAATTGATACTTTATCCCTTTCAGCAGACCTCATAGCTGGTTAGTTAGAAGTAGAAAGGAATATATTGACTCTGATTCTTCTAACCATAGTCTTAGTGTAAGGTCCAATGGATTTTTTCTCTCTCTCCCTCTCTCTCTCTCTCTCTCTCTCTCTCTCCCTATAGCCAACAAAAATCAATTTCCCTTTCACTGCTACTTAGATGATTATTGATTTCTCTCTTATTAATGTGGTAGAAGTTGTTTTCTGCTGCACACATTTCTAAAATGTCTATAAATATTATCCTTTTGTGGCATGTCTCTTGATAAAACAATCATAGATAAATTTTTTAGAAAGAAATTTTATTCCCCCAAACACATCTTTTTTCTGGTTTTGTTTCTGGCTGAGGGAAAAATTAGTTGGTTTTGTCAGGTTCAATAAAATATACTTGAACTGTCACTATAGACCTTTGGTTCTGAAATTACAGTTTCTCCAGTGGTGTCCTTTATCTCCCATTTAATAGTTTATAGCTATTTTCTTGGGAGGCGGGGAAGGAAGCAATCTAACAGAAATCCAAAATGGTACATTTACGTAGTGAAAATATCTGTCCTGCCCACTTGGTGTCTCTGTAACACATTGTTCACTATTCTCCGTTCTTGGCTTATGATTGCATGAGTTTGCTATGATTTTAGTGTTCTCTAAAAGTTCCTGTTAATTTCTACTCCCAACTAATTTTCAACTCTCTGTTCCAGAGGAGATGAAAATGCTATGTAGAGATGGCATTCTCATGTTGATGTGGGGGGCAAGTGACAATGTTATTTAAATCCAGTATCTTACCCTCAAAGGTCACCATGAGATGATCTTTCAGACTAAAAATTAAGTTGGTTAATTTGAGTGTGTGTAAGAAATAATAATGTGGCAAGCTTCTACACATCTTTTGCTACCTCCTATCATAGTGGAGAAGCCATGGGAAAGGTGAATTCCCAGGTTATAAAAATATTTCCCCATCCTCAGAAGGTTAATCAAGATCCTGTAACCAAATACCTGCAGACAGAAACAAGACACATAACTTCTTTTACTATGTGCCTCAAGTCTAAATTCTGGTTTTGCTTCTGTGGCTTTTTATACGATTTGCTAAGAGCCACTGAATACCATTGTTGTGGCTAAGGTAATTCTCATCTTGGCAGGGCTGGAGCCTTGAGTGTTTACAAAGAACCACAGGCCCAGCTAGCCAAGAATTGCCAGAAGAGTCACTTGCACCTTCTGAGCACCAGTTAGGGAGCAACCCTACCCTACATCTACATAGACACACACACATCCTGTTGTAAAGTAAAGTGGGCAATAAAATCAGCTCCTGTTACAAATACATTCCCCACTGCCACAACTTTTTAGTCACCATCCTTGGCATATACAAAAGCAAAGAACTGAAATACATCAGCATGCCTTATTACTCCCTTTTCAAAACTGTTGCTCTTCTGAAAAAAAAGGAAAAAAACTGACGCATAAACTCATGAGGTTGGAGGATTATAATCTCAAAGACACACAGGGTGATTTTACATCATCTTCTTTATGAGCTTATGTAGCCTTTTCATGTACATTTCCAAAAATGAATTTAACACAGTTTAGAGTAAAAGGACACACAAATAAGTTATAACAAGTGAAATAAAAGCAGTGGTATTTTCTTTGTATCCTTCCAATTTTCGAAGGAAAGCTAGAGAGATGGTGGTCTCACTTCTAAAAACAAATGATGATAGTAGGACCATACAGTGCTTCATAAACACACATTATAAAATCCCAGACATTTATTATTCATTTTACTAACATTCTAGCGGTGTATTGAATGAGATGAGCAAAAGAAAGCAAAATTGGGGCCAACCCAGTTTGTGATCTCCAGCAACACTAATGGTCCCCTGAGCACTGCCAAAAATCATCACTGAGCACAAAGTTAGGAGTAAGCCCTGAGCAATGTGGGGTTTGCCCCAGTATGTGCCCCCACACACACACACACAATTGGTTAAGATGGTAGATTTTAGGGGCTGGAGCTATAGTAGAGTGGGTAGGGCGTTTGCCTTGCACGCTGCTGACCCGGGTTTGATCCCTGGCATCCCATATGGTCCCCCGAGCACTGCCAGGAGTAATTCCTGAGTGCAGAGCCATAAGTAATCCCTGAACACTACTAGGTGTGACCCAAAAAGCAAAAAAAATCATAGATTTTATATTACATGTAATTCACCACAATTTCATTGATTGATTGACTGATTGATTTGGGTGCTATACCCAGTGATACTCAGGGCTAATTTCAGGCTCCATATTCAGGGATCACTCCTAGTGGGTTTTTTTTTTAATCACCATTTATTTTGATCAATTATTCAAGGAACATTTAACAAATACCTTTATAAATTTCAAATCACTGGCTCAGAAATACAGATCTTCTTTTTGTCTTCCCACCTAAATATAAATCCCTTTTACATATCCCTGGAAATAGACCCATTTTATTATTTTTTTTAAGAATTTTATTTTATTGAATCACCATGTGGAAAATCACAATGCTTTCAGGCTTAAGTCTCAGTTATACAATGCTGAAACAACCATCCCTTCACCAGTGCCAATATTCCACCACCAAAAAAAAAAAAAGCACACCTCACATCCCGCCCCCCCGCCCCCCCGCCATGTAACTGATAAATTTCACTTTACTTTCTATTTACTATGGTTACATTCAATATTTCAACACAAACCTCACTATTATTGTTAGGAGTACCCCACTAATCAGACCTGTTGTGAAGAGATAAGAGGTTTGTGAAGAGAGAGGGCAGAAAGCGTTCACGAGTTGGAGAAGGTATCCAAGTCAAGAAGTTGTTGGCAGAAAGATTTCTTTAGAGCATCTCAGAAGTCACACAACGGGCCTTTTAGCCAGACTCCCAACTCAAGCCACTCCTTGACCATTTATCTTCCTCCTTCCTTTTCTCTCTTCATACCCTCCCATCTTAACTCATAGTTTTATTCTTGGAATCCCAAGTGGTGTCTGGTGTAATTAGGTGTGCAATAACTCTATATCGAGTAAATTCTTTTTACTTTCTTATAAAAAAGTTTTTAAAAAAGTTTTCTTATATAAAAGTTTTACTTTCTTATAAAATAATAATGAACAATTTATGACCAAATTAATAAGCTAATAGAAATATAGAAATGTTTACAAAAAAAGACAGTAGAGTCAGCCATATTGGTTTGAATTTTGGTTTTGCCTATATGATTTCATATGTTATTTAAGATCTTTTAACACTTTTCTCATGGGCAAAGAGGATATTTCTTATTTTGCAAGCTGTTATAAATATTGTAGTGATATATGTATGACAAGATAGATTTTCAGATATCGGCGCTTTTTGGTTGGTTTATTTTGTGATCCTGGGACTGTTACTTAATCACAGAGTTGTTTTATTCTGTTTATAAAAATCATTTTTGAAGCATGGTTAATATTTTTAAAATAATTTAAATTGTGGTGGCTGGAAGGACAGTGCAGTGGATAAGGCACTTGCCTTGCATGAGGCAAACTTGGGCTTGATTCCTGGCATCCTATTTTGTCTCCTAAAACCCACTAGGAGTGCCCGCTGCCAAGATGTGATCCTGGGGGCTACACATGTGTGCGGCCTCTCCGCAGCTGCATGAGCGTGACTCCAGACGCCAGCTAAATTTTTTGGCATGGGCAGCTCCTCACAGAATGTCTCCAGACTGAGAACTAAGCCGCGGCCCCATGCCTGCCCAGGAGGGGAAAAGTATTTCTCTCTCTCTCTCTCTCTCTCTCTCTCTCTCTCTCTCTCTCTCTCCTCTTCCTTGCTGGGAGTGAGAGGTGGTAGAGAAATCCTGGCACTCTGGTGTCAGGCATAGGTAGCAGAAGCACCAATTTGAAAAATAAAATTTAGGGGCTGGAGCGATAGCAAAGCAGGGAGGGCATTTGCCTTGCACATGGCCAACCCAGGTTTGATTCCCAGCATCCCATATGGTTCCCTGAGCACCGCCAGGACTAATTCCTGAGTGCAGATCCAGGAGTAACCCCTGAGCATTGCCGGGTGTGACCCAAAAAGAAAATTTAAAAAATTTTTTTTAATTTTTTAGCTTTTCGGGGAAAAGTGGTGTGGCGTCCGCCACATTATAACTATTAAGCAGGTGCAAACTTAGTGGCATGGGAAGGAGAAAAAAAAAAGTTATGAACTTGAAACAGCGGGACGCGTGGGCAATCTCGGGCCGGGGGCGATACAGGCGTGCGCTCCGCCGAGATTCAACCCAGATGGCCACACGTTTGTGCGGCTGCTCTGCTGCTGATCGACCACAATCCGGATGCCAGCTAGACTACTTTTAGTCCCAGCAACAGCTTGCAGTCATGTCTCTAGACTGTGAACTAAGCCATAGCCCCACGCCGGCCGAGGAGGGGAAAGATCCTTCTCTCGTTTTTTTTTTCCCTTTTCGGGGAGAAGCGGCGTGGTGTCCACCATATTAGGAGGACTATTAAGCAGGTATAAACTTGGTGGCATGGGAAGGAGAAAATAGAAAGAGTTATGAACTTGAAACAGCGGGACACGTGGGCAGTCTCAGCCGGGGGCGATACAGGCGTGCGCTCCCCCAAGATTCGACCTGGGTGGCCACACATTTGTGCGGCCGCTCTGCTGCTGATCGACCACAATCTGGAGGCCAGCTAGACTACTTTTGGTCCCAGTAACTGCTTCCAGCCATGTCTCTAGACTGTGAACTAAGCCATTGCCCCGTGTTGCCCCAGGAAGGGAAATGATGCAATTTCTAACATAAATCTCCCTGGACTTAAATACTAAAATACAGAAATTCTAAACCGTGGCTATAATGCCGTGCAACTTCATATCTCTTCATTCTCAGCAATGGAAAACTAACTATCAAATGCTTCCTTGTCAGTAGGGCTGTTTTTTGGGGGGGAAACTCCAACAACAATAGTGAGTTTTGTGTTGAAGTATGGAATGTAATCAAGGTAAAGAGAAAATGAAGTGAAATTTATCAGGCAGGGGCGGGGGTTGGAGGGGTGAGAGATATTGGGGTTTTTGGTGGTGGAATATGGGCACTGGTGAAGGGATGGGTGTTCGAGCATTGTATAGCTGAGACATAAGCCTGAAACTTTGTAACTTTCCACATGGTGATTCAATAAAATAAATAATTTTTTAAAAAATTTTAAATAAATATGAACAGTGGTGGAGGGTTTGGGGTACAGTTGTGCTGGTAAAGAAGCAGTACATTTATACATTAAATAATAAATGTTACCTAAACAGTGATAGATGAATTTTATCAGAGTAAGAGGGACAAGTACAGAATTATCTCTCTCTTATGTGGACTAAAAGGGAATAACAAATGGGTAATAGCAATCAACGAAATCATGAAATCCCGTTGATCGTCGAATTTCTCAAGCGTTCTCAGTAACCTCTCCATTCATTCTATCTCTGAGATTTTATTTATTTTTTTTTTTACAGAGTAAGTGGAGTTTATTTTGTCTTCCTCTTGTTTTTACTTAATACAGATTTAGAATTTCTTTTTTTATTATTTAAATTTATTTGAAGCCTCTCTCTACATGGCCTTCTCATCAATGCCACATTGGAGGTTCTTTCAAGGTCAGGGGAATGAGATCCAGCTTGTTACTGGCTTTGGCATATGAATACACCATGGGAAGCTTGCGAGGCTCTCCCATGTGGGCAGCAAACTCTCAGTAGCTTGCTAGTTTCTCCCAGAGGGAGAAGTAGGTTATAAGATATCACTTCTGGGAGCTTGCTTTTAAGTCTCTGGATGTTGGCCGTTGATGGGATTACACACACCTGGGTTCCTCTGCCGGTACCTTCACGCATGAGGCTTGTCCGAACGTGTGGAGAAGGGCCTTGAGCATGGCTATGGCTAGGTTCCGGTGGTCTTTGGCCACCGGAAGCTCTGCTCATCATGGTGAGGGAAGCTGGAGCCCATCCCCTCCGAAGGGCCCCAAGGAAGACCGCCAGGCGTGCAGGCAAGAGACTCTCTGCGATCTGGCTGTGACATCTGTCACCCCATTGATCGCCAGGGTTGATTCAGCTGATCTGGCTGGCTATGCGGGTGTCCCCTTCCTCCCTTCCTCCCTCACCGATCCATGTGCATCCCTCCAGAAGCTGCGAGCTCGGTCGAAGAGGACAGCCTTCCCCGAATAGAAACGGACAGGTCTTTGGTTGAGGGTATATGAGTAGCTGCGCTCCCCTGCTAGAACCTACAAACAAGCTCTCAAGGGTAATAGCAACAGAACCTGAAAATAAGTCTGCAGAACTGAGTTTGCCAAGGAGGTGGGAAGAGACCTTAGAACATTAGTGGAGGGACACTGACACTCAGGTTGAGGGAGTGGAGTTGACCGTTATATGCCTGGAACTCTATTACCAAATTATTGTAAATCATGATTCCTAAATAAAAATTTAGAGAGAGATAAATTAATATTCAGGGTAGCAGAATAAAAGGCATTTCATTCCAGCAATAGAAGAGAGTGGACATATGTCAGAGACAATGTTATCAGGGCCCACAGGAAAACTTTCACACTCATTTGGTTATTTAGGTTATTTTGATGCTTCAAGAACAAATTTACTGCAGACAAATAACAGGGTGGGGATAATGTTTCCATGGCAGCATATTCTAGAGGATAAAGAAATAAAGGTGTTTTCTTTTTTAGTTCTTTCTTTTTCTTTTCTTCTTCATTTTTTTTTTCATTTGCTAGATCACACCCAGCAGTGCTTAGGGGTTACTCCTGGCTCTGCACTCAGTATTTATTCCTGGCAGTGCTTGGGATCCAACCCAGTCAGCCACGTGCAAGACAAACGGCCTAGCCACTGTACTATCACTGTGGTTCTGGGTGGTTTCTTTATTTCATATATTAAGGGGCCTTAGGATCAAGGAGAGAGAAGGTGCTTTAACATGGCAAAGAAGGGTGACTTTATATGATCTTGTCTCTAGGTTAAACTCTTCCTTAAGATAAGTTTCTTCAATCAAAAGGTTATTTTGGCAATAGTTCTAAATTAGATTATCTTCATCCTTTCGTCTTTCTTTAAGTCATTGTCGCACTCTCCTGAGATTTACAGTACCTTGATTACCCCTAGTTTCATAAACCAAAGCGACCTGTTATAAGAGAAGCCTGAGAGACTCAGCAGTGAGTCTCTCAATCCCAAAAGACAGCAGCTCACTGGAGATCTCTCCAGACCCCACACCAAGCCAATTCCACCAAGGCACTTCAGATGGAACAGGCGTTCCCTCTCCGACCACTCCAGATGAACTCCTGGTGGCCATGAGCTTCCAGAAGAAAATCCCAAGTATACAGGTTCAGAACCTATGACTCCAGGACATATGGCTGCAGCAGAGACAGGCCAGCCCTTCCTGTCTCCCTGCCCACTTGGGGTCCTGGCTGTCACACCCACAAACTGCCTCCGGGTGCCATCTCAGTGCATCAATGGCCTTGATCCAGAGATTCACAAATCAATCTCAAAATAGATAGCTCCCTCCAGAGATGTCTCTTGACATTAATCATTTACAGTTTTAGAATTCCAAAAGCGAACCGCTGCTTTCACAGCCACGTGACTTCTCATGATATTCATAATAAGTGATAAAAAAATAAATTATCTAACATCTGTCCCTGGCAGTCAGGCTTGAATGGTAGTAGGAAATTTTGAAATAATGGTGGTGGGATTGGTGTTGAAATATTGAATGTAATCAATTAATGTGAAAAACCTTTTGAAAATAAATTTTTTTCAAAAAAAAAAGAAAAGAAATTTTTTTCTAAAAAAAGAAGAAGCTTACTTTGGACTTCTTGTGAAAATGCTGACCTTTATAGGGAAACCAGTTCTACAATGTCAATGGAAAGATGATGGCTGATCGAAAGGAATTTCATTAGGCAATTCAAGACGTTGGTAAATAGCATGCTTGGATGATCAAAAGTAGTCTGAACCTGCTAGAGCTAGAACAGAGATATGGAAGGGAGAGCCGCCAGAAGTAGGAATAAAGTGGACAGCAGAGGGCAAATCATAGAAAGTTATATGTACCAAATTAAGTTTTTATCCAGTTAAGGAAGAAATATTCTTGCAGATTTTAAACATGGGTTGTATATGATGCAGCTTTCACTTCACAAATAGTATGAGATAAATCTATAACTCTAAGACTATGGTCAGGACGCCAGGATGAAGGCTGCTTCATCAGGATGAAGGAGTATGATCTGAATTAAAGTATGATCTGAATTAAACAGTGGAAGGGCTCATGGTCAGGGAGAGAACTATTTTGACAGAAGGTAAAGTTAACAGTTAGTGATTGAGTGGACATGTTCAGTAAGTTAGAGAAGAGTTAAAGATTTTCCTAAAAGTTTTTGCGTGTTAGGAGAGACTCTACGTATAGATGTTATACATGGAGAACTTTTTAAAAACTTTGTTAATGCCTCTATGAACTGTCCAAATGGACCTGTTCAGGGAGTAATATAAAACTTATACTTCACAAGGAAAATCAATGTTTAATTGATTCATCTACTTATTTGCTTTTTATCATCACTCATACCCTAATTCTTTCCAGAAAGGGTTTTGGAGATAACGAATATACAGTTAAAGCCATCAAGGTAGATGTGATCTGGTAAATTCCTAACACCTGAGGGGTAAAAAAAAAATCTGTTTCATTACATAATCTTTCACAGAGACTTTGTGCTTCCACGTAGAGATAGTCTGCTGTGTGTGTAATAAAAAGACACTGTACAAGGACCCTAAGGCCATGGTCTCAAGTTGCATCTTTTTCATTAGCAGTGTGACTCTGAGCTACTCATAAGCTCTCAGAGGTCTCCAATGTAAGAAGGTGGAACCATTTGATCTTTACGATCTTTCTATTCTCTACTGGGAACTTCCTTTGCACTCTACTTCATAGTTCATTACCCAGGAACTTTTCCTCTCTTCAGTGACCTTCACTTAGTTTCCAAGATACTAATAAGCACTTCAGCTTGAGAAAGAGAAAAGGCAAGATTTTTTTAAAATGTACTCTTTTCTAGATACTTTGATAAGAAAAATGATAAGAAAAGAGAAAAGCTGATTATCACTAAAATTAAAGCTTGGTCTCAATAGTTTTGGTTTATACAGACCGACACTGTCCTGTAAGGTCTCAGACCATATAAATCCAGCTACAAATCAAGACCCCTCTCGGAGAGCCCAGCAAGTTACCAAGAGTATCCTGCCCACACGACAGAGCCTGGCAAGCTACCCGTGTTGTATTGGATATGCCAAAAACAATAACAACAAGTCTCACAATGAAGACATTACTGGTGCTCACTCAAGCAAATCGATGAACAAAGGGACGACAGTGCTACAGTGCTACAAATCAAGAAAAACATAAATCAGGTTCGTTTAAAGATGAATGAGAATGTCCCTATAGTGTGGTTTTCCCATACACATTTTTTTAAGTGAATCACCATGAGATACACAGTTACAAAGTTGTTTGTGATTGGGTTTCAGTCATACAGTGCTCCAATACTCATCCCTTCACCAGTGTAATTTCCCACCAACAAGGTCCCAGTTTCCCTCCCATCAGCTACCACAGCCTGTCTCTATGGCCAACTCTTTCCTTATCTCTCTCTCCCTTGTTCACTCTCTCTTTTTTTTCGGGCATTATGGTTTGCAATACAGTTAATGAAATATTATCATAGCCACATAAAGTTTAATTAAAATTAAAAATTAAAATCACGATACTTTCTGACAATACAAAAAGAGTTTTCTATCGGTCAACTGAAGAGTTTGTTAATTTCAAAAGAAAACAAACAAGCATTTAACTGAACACAAAGTTCTCATTAAATGTGATTAATAGTTTGACTTGTGACCAAATGATCTGAGCTTTACAGACTAATAAAGATGAACAGAACAAAACGTTGAACAAAATTGTTGGCAAATTCTTAGTACAGTCAGCACATTGTGTTCAAACCATGGCAGAGTTCACAGTACATTGTGCATGAGCTTTATTCACATTTGGGGCCCATTTTTCCAATAATCCACAACACTCCTTCCTCTCTATTTTGTAGAGAAAATGATTATACTCACTCTTCTAAAACTTGGTGTATCAAATCCCACTAGAGGCTGATTCAAAAGCAAACTGCTCCTCCCTACTCTCAAAATTCATGAGTAAGTAAATCTAGATATTTCAAAGAAACGACATTTCTAACAAGGTCCCAGGTGACGCTGATACTAATGCTACCTGTTCAGGAAAAATACTAAAACAAAACAAAACAAAACAAAAAAACTGCAACTACATTTACTTCCATTTTTGAAACTTCTCTCAATTCCCATTCTCTGGATGAAGATGGAGTAATGAGGGGCTCTTTATTCATTTTCCCTTTACCCTCCAAAAAGGCCACAGGTATTTTTATATGTCAACTATATTACAGCACTAAACTTACTAACCATGTCAGTCTTTATCCATCAACCCTACTCGTTTGTGAGTTTCTTTAAAGGCCCACATCTTATTTATGCTTCATGTTCCTATATCCAGATCAGTGACTTTCCTCACCAGATCTTTAATAAGTGAATGCAAAGAGAATATCGAATACTTTCAAAGTCAAAGTTCTATGAAAATCATCTTGCAAATTAATCTCCCGTTCTAGTTAAAATTGCAAATTCTGATTCAAGGTGTCTGAGAGGAGTATGAATCTGAATATTTAACCAGTTCCTGGGTCAGGCAAGTGTCCCTATACCACTAGGCTACAAGGCTTTATAACATTGGTTTCCAGCATTTATTGCCTATTAGGATCCCTGTGGACTATTGACAATATTGTCTGATTTATTCCCCAGACCAATTAAATTGGAATCTATGTGTGTGAGACCCAGACATCAGGGTTTTTTTTAAAGCTCTTTAGTAATTCTAATATACAGGCAGAGCAGAATACATTGAATTCTAACTGCACATGACAGAGTCACATTATCTCACATTTAAATTTGTGTGCTTCAAAGTATTTGAGTTTTATATTACTTACATTGCACTGATGTCAGTAATAACCAAAATTCAATTTTAATTTTCTTTAATTCATTTACTTGACATTCAATCATATTCCTATCCAGCAAATATTATCTCAATGAAAGATAAATCTTTAGTAGCTTTTAAAATGTTTAATGTTAATCTTAAAGTTTACTTAATGTTTCTCAAACTACCATAGGACAATAATCAATAGCTATTTTAAACAATCACAATTAATTATATATATATGTATATATTCTTAGTGATGGGTCAATATACCTTCCATGAAAATGCCTTCAACATTAGTGGATGCCAGATATCAGGTTCAGGTTATCTGGCTTAAAATGTTGCTTCCCATAGAGCATCACTGTTTATTATTTTCACCTCTTCATAAAAGCAGAGTCAGGTTTTCAATCCTTCTTAAGAAAAAGTATCAAATAAAAAAATCTTTATTTTTCACAAACACATTTGTACCATGATGCCAGTATGTCTGAATTTGGTATTTGTGTTTACGAAAGCAACCCAGCAAATGCCTTGCACTGACAAGGACCTGAGTTCCAACTCTGATACCGCATGGCCCTCCCTGCACAGCCAGGGTAGCTGTGGTGTGGTCAGCACTGCTGGGCTGAGCAGGATTACATCACCAGGCCTGAGCATTGAACAGATGACCCAGCTGACCAAGTCTCATCAGCAATGACACATAACCCTGAGCCCTGCTTGGGAGGCCCCAAATAAATTTTTAATTAAGATGTTGATAATAATACAATGGAAAGCAGTTCAGTTTAACTGGGATACCAAACCCTCCTGATATATTTTAACATTGTTCTAGAAATAGACAATGTGATTTCACCCAGGTTCTACTCCTAGACTCCAAATATTAGGTTCTGTATTGTCCCTTCTTATAATATGCCTTGATGTGTTACATTCAATACTAGGTTGAAATATTTGGATAGCACTACAGAGTCCAGTGTTGTGTAGCTAATTCTTAGTATGATAAAGAGATCAATTATGGTGTTAGCCAAACCAAAACTAAGTACAGGGAATTAAGCCTCTTATTCTTTAAGAATAAAAAAATGCAACAAAAAGCTTTTAAAGTTTATAACACTTGAAACTCTTTATTCAGCACAACTCCTCTTAGGATGTTCTTTTTTTAATGATCTTAAATATTTAGGCCACTGGAATCATCAAAGATATACTTGAAACGGCATGACTCACATATAAGAAAGGGAAAGAATGGTGTCAAGTTCAATATATTATGCTGTTATGAAATAACCACCTGAAAGAAAGAAGTGCCAGGAATAAACCAAAGGGCTATCTACACATACATTTCCTAATGGGCTAAAATAACTGATCTTGGGGCTCAACTCAAAACCAAAAGTTACTTTTGATGTGTTAAGGAAAATTATTATGAAATCTAAGATCTGACTTTAATTCCCCTCTAATTAATCTGTTAAATAAGATTCCAACCAAGGTCATTTTAAATATCTACATGGCTTTAATAAATGACTCATAAACAGAAAGGTGCTTCGAAAATGCTATTCAAGAGAAAAAAATTTCTACAAAGAGTATGATAAGGAAAGAAGAAATTAATGCACACTTAAGTAATCTACCAATGGGGCTAGATAGCAATTTCTTGACGAATTGCATCATTATCCTTAAGGAAATTGAAATTATTGAAAAACTAAAATGTCCATGACCATGCACTTTACTTATAGTTAAGCATTATGGCCCTTTGGCCAAGCCAGTTTCGATGCCAGGGTAGCACATAGCTCACCACTTGCCCTGGGTCCATCCAATCCCTTGTTGGGACCCTGCTTTTGGGGTGCTAGGAAGTAAGGGTAACTGAGGCTTAAGTTGAGAAAACAGATATCCAGGAAGAAAATATCATTCAGAGTCAATTAACTCCCAAGTTACAAAAGCATAGCATTAACTGTCTTCCTATGTCCATACAAAAAGGACATTGCTCTGAATTAACTATGCAAAGAACTTTAGGAAAAAAGAAAAACAATATTTACAAGTTAACAGAGCACAAAGAAAGAAGTTACAAATAAACACAGAGGAATGGGAGCACTATGATGGGAGTTACCCAATAAACCTAAGCTCCCTAAGACAAGGCAGAAAAAACAAACAATGTTATCCTACGACTAATCAAAAAACATCTCTCTTTTCATATCCATAGAACCAAACTCAGGGACATCAAAGAGCTATGAGTCAGGAGTCCCAGGATCCAACAAATTATATTGATCACCCTGGCTCTTTAGAACATACCCTGTCTGAAAGATAGAATTCCTTGTCTTTTTCTTAGGTAAGCTGCTTTTAAGGGACCATGCAGGCAATTTTGTTCTCTAGGATATGAGTCCATCAACTGCCAACCTCCCAGTTCTTTCTCAGTCCAGCATCCTGTCTCTCAATTGACTAACCCCAATAAGAAGCAGTAAAAAAAGAGCTGCCAAGTACTGTATCAATCAAGTACTTTGTGTCTGTTAATGTTAGTAACTGACTTCAGACAGCCTTTATTTGAACTTCAGACAGCCTTTATCCAGAACCACCTATCATAGAGTTGTTTATAAGCAAATCTGTAAAACACTCAGGATCATAATGGCTTCTGTTTATTCAGTGTTTCTTGCATACATAGCTAGACTCTTACAGATTATCTCTAAATCTTACCAAAACCCAACAGGGTGGTTGGATATTATTATTTCTACCTGATAACTGAGGAAACTAAAGCTCAGAAAATCTTGGAGACATGATTCAAAGGAAGATTGATTCAAAGAATTAGCGTTTAGACTGATCTTGGAGAGATGCCAGCAGCTGAGTCATCCTAAGAAGGTCCGACTGCCACTGGGCCAAGATACCTGAACCCTAGGCTGGATGAGGCAGACTGAGTTCCCATTCTGTCAATGTCCCAGTGTTCCACCCACCCACGTTTGGCTCCTGCCACTGCCAGAAGAAAAGGTCCAGGGGCTGGAGCAGGTAGTGTGTTTGCCTTGCACATGGCCGACCCGGGTTTGATTCCCAGCATCCTATATGGTCCCCTGAGCAACACCAGGAGTAATTTCTGAGTGCAGAGCCAGGAGTAACCTCTGTGCATTGCTGGGTGTGACCCAAAAAAGCAAAAATAAATAAATAAAAATAAATTAAAAAAAAAGAAAGAAAAGGCCCAGCATCAGAACTGTTCTTGAATAGGTCAGAGAGACATCTGCAGTTGACAGTCCCAGCTCCAAAGACCCTGAAGGGTGAAGCCACAAATGAGGTTGTGCAATACCTTCAAACTTCACAAAGCTGACTGCCCAGGAGGAACAAAATTAACTGGAAAATTGAGAAGTCCACTAAGCTCAATGAGTGAAAATAATAATAAAGAAAGCACAATTCTCACCTAACAGCTCAGTAAATTCTCAGGCCTTATTAAATGGTAACTACTATGATCCTGAGTGTTTTACAGACTTGCTTAGAAAAATGACTTTAGCAACACCATTATGAAATATATATATATATTGCAATAAGCTATATAAAGTAAATTAATAAGTGCTGCTAAGGGAGCAGATTTGGGGTGGTTAGGAAACTAGGGATGTTGGTGGAGAAAAGGGTACATTGATAGTTGAACTGATGTTGAAATACTGAATACCTGAAACAACTGTATTGTGAACAATTTTGTAAGTCACAGAGTAAGTCACATTTAAAGAAAAAATTTTAAATGTCAAAAAAATTAAAAATTAATAAAAATACTCAATAAGAACCACTACTAAGTACTAAACTGGTATAATTTTATTTTCCCAGAAGGTTTGGAAAACAATTTAAGACACACCTTCAAAAAAAAAAAATAAGAATCAAAGGTCAAATGTCTTGGTCACATTCCTTCCTCTCTGTAAGGTTAGATTATTGACCTCAATGGTAGCACCCACTCCAAGCTCCAAAACATTAAGATCACAAGTGGTTTCTTTCCTTTCCTTACTATAATACTTCAACAAATGCATTTTGTGTTTTGTCACCTTCATGAAGATTGGTCATGACCAAAAGCTATTTGTAGCACAGCTGTTGGGGTGGAAAATTCTTTTTTTTTTTTCCTTTTTGGGTCACAGCCGGTGGTGCACAGGGGTTACTCCTGGTTCTGCACTCAGAATTACCCCCTGGTGGTGCTCAGGGGACCATATGGGATGCTGGGAATCGAACCCAGGTTGGCCGAGTGCAAGGCAAACACCCTACCCACTGTGCTATTTCTCGACCCCTTGGGGTGGAAAATTCTTGATTGAAATTCAAGTGCTCATCTTGCTGGTCTCACAAAGGCCATTTCTCACTAGAAGCAATATCTCTCACCCAGTCTCGATAGGACTCTGAAGCAACATGCTTCCTTCTTGCATCTTCTCTTTCTGAAAAATGGAATGTCACCATTTAGGAGAATAAATTCCCTGCAAAATGAGAGCCTTTATGCACCAACCCTACCTCATTGTAGGTATAATTTCCCTGAGGAATCGATTTAATTGATTTATCTAGGAAATGTCACAGTAGTACACAATAGAAGATTCACTTTTAGCTGAGATTCCATTTAGAAAGTGATGAGAAAGATTTTAAGATTCCTGCCCTCCCCCCATTACTGTAGTATCATAAACTGCTTATCAGTAAACTCGAACATGCAGACATTTCACCTGAGAGATGAGAGCTAAAGCAGCCAGAATCTGCACTGATAAAATTCCCAAGTCTCCAGTTTTCTTAGTTCATCTTTTGTTTTTAACATGCAAATGTACCAGTTTAATACTCCCCACACACACACCCCCGCTCAGCTCCATCGTAAGTCTGATGGCCTGTCCAGACTCTCTAGTTGCTTTTCTATTTGTTTATTTTTATTGAGTGACTAGGGAGTGTCTCATTCTATTCCAGGGATAAAAGACGAGTCCTCTGTGTGTGTTTGGTGTAGGACAGGCTGGCCGGGTGGATTCACTCTATAGCCACCAACCCTGTGGTCCTCTATGCCCTATTAGCTGCTCAGAGGCCAAAACTATTTTTTTTAATTTTTAAAATTTTATTGAATCACCGTGAGATAGTTACAAGCTTTCATGTTTGGGTTACAATCACACAATGATCAAACACCCATCCCTCCACCAGTGCACATTCCCCACCACCAATATCCCGGATATACACCCCCTTTCCCACCCTCCCCCTGCCTCTAAGGCAGACAATATTCCCCATACTCTCTCTCTACTTTTGGGCATTATAGCTTGCAACACAGACACTGAGAGGTCATCATGTTTGGTCCATTATCTACTTTCGGCATGCATCTCCCATCCCAACTGGCTCCTCCAGCCATCATTTTCTTAGTGATCCCTTCTCTATTCCATCTGCCTTCTCCCCTCCGCTCATGAAGCAGTCTTCCAGCTATGGGGCAATCCCCCTGGCCCTTGAATCTATGGCCCTTGGGTGTCAGCAGAGGCCAAAACTTAATTGGCTTAATGCCCCCTTTTCAGAAAAAGAAAAAGAAAAGGCACAGCACCCCTCTGGAAATCTACCACCTTTAAGCAAACAGAGTGCCCCAAATGACACCCAAGGACACTGCCGAACCCCTGGAGGAGCTTGATGCCTCCTGAAGAGGGGAGGGGACTTCAGCCACTTCAGGAAACTCTGTGTGACTTGTTGCTATCTCTCTCTGCCCTGGTAGGAAATACCAGCTTTCCTTTCTCTATTCCCCACAAAGCACCCCGATACAAATTGGTGTCTCTAACAGGCTTTTGTGAAGGGGTGAAGGAGAACAAAAAAAGAACAGAAGAGGACAAAACGCAAACCACAATTCAAATGGAATATTTAAAATCACTGATCTAACAAGTCACTGTTCATTCTTCTTTGATGGGAAGCTTAACTTTTGTGTCAGGCTTATTGCCATCTTCCCCTACCTCTTTCCCAACATCCTTTACCCAGCCTCTGGTTCTCTTATCCGGCCTTCTCTTACCCTGAACATCCTTTTGTTTTTATTTTTTTCATTTTTATTAGTGAATCACCGTGAGGTACACTTACAAATTTAAGAACTTCCATGTTTACATTTCAGTCATACATTGATCAGTGATCATTTACATCCCTCCACCAGTGCTCATTCTCCTCCACTAATATTCCCAATATCCCTCCCACTACCCCCACCCCAACCCCCACCACCCCACCCTGCCTCTGCGGCAGGGCATTCCCTTTTGTTCTTTCTCCTGTTGAGCATCCTTTACTTTTCTCCTGCAAGCAATTCACCAACAGCTCCTGAGCTATGCCCTGGTGCTGAGAGACAGAGGGTCTTCATATTACCCACCCAAAAAGTCAGCCAATATATTTTTTAAACAAGAGCCATCTTTTCCGTAGTTACTGCATGCTATTCCTAAATCAGTGAAGGCAACTGCTGACTATTCTTACTTCAATAGAATTTTTTCCTCACTAAAGCCTGCCAACATTTGTGGAAAAACAATAAGACAATAAATTGCTAAAGACTACCCCTCGAATGGAATTTAAGCACACTCATGAAGAAAAATTTTTAAAAAATAATATTAAAGATTCCAAACAAAAAAGCAATCAATCCCAGTAGAGCCAATAGTGAACAAATGGAAAGTGAGAATCTTTTGCAAAACATACAGCTAGATTGCTACCTCACATAGTAAATCAACTCAAATATGTCACAGAAAATACTTTATAAGTATGATTGATTTTAAAAAATAGAGGGAAAGCTAGACATCCATCTACATAAAAATATTGTTTCCATGTAACAAAACAGCTAGTTATCAAATCCAAAAATTTAAGGAAAACATTGTAACAAATAGAATATATTGGAGAATAACTTCCTCAATAGAACAAAAGGATTTAAATCTCATCAAAATAAGAAAAAAAAATTTTCAGCTAAGTGAGGGATATTTTTAAGTTTCCAGGGACTTAAAGAGTTTAGCAAGACCTCCAAGAAACAAGTTCATCTACTCCTTAGAATAGTCAATCACCTACACACTCTGGCATCTATGAGTCATCCTTTTTTCCAAATAGTCTGCCATGATCAGTTGTCAGAGACTGACACTCTTCCGGTACCCACCAGTACAGCCAGTGCTATCTTAATCAATAGTTAAAATATTTTAAAACTTCTCTACTAGCTGGTAAATATACTTCATAATATACTTTTCTCATGCTCTAGACAAAGCCACACCAATTCTCCAGCACTTTGGGGTGGGGAGAAGGGGCTCTCTTATCTCCTTCACAATCAAGCAAATAAAGAGTTAATGTCAGTCAGCTGGGATTTCCTGGACCATGTTCCAGTGACACTACCATGTCTTACTATTATATTCATGCTGTATCCACAGCTAGTGTTGAATTTTGACTTCCTCAAAATGCCACTAAATAATCTGTCTATAAAACAAAGCTGAGTTTATTGCTAACCTTGGGAAAGAAAAGCACTGCCCTGAGAGGGCTGAGTTGTATTTCAAAGGGGACAGGCAAAGTTGAGATGTTTATGAGGCTTGGGGTTTGGCTTGAGGGAAGTTTTCAAATAAGAGTTATTTTATCTTAATAACGAGTAAAGAAAATAATGGAATAATTTAACACTAGTACACACAGCAAGGAAACGGTTTTGAGATAAGAATTTTAAATAATTTATAGATAAAATCATTTGGAATTATATATGAAAGACACCGAATGCATCAATCTTTGACAACTCGAACAGTCATATATTAGACTCACATAAAAGATTTATAAGGATATAAAAAGCAATGGAGGGGCTGGTGCGATAGCACAGCGGATAGGGTGTTTGCCTTGCACGCGGCCGACCCGGGTTTGATTCCCAGCATCCCATATGGTCCCCTGAGCATTGCCAGGAATAATTCCTGAGTGCAAAGCCAGGAGTAACCCCTGTGCATCGCCAGGTGTGACCCAAAAAGCAAAAAAAAAAAAAAAGCAATGGAGACTTTATGGATGAACAGATACCATAGCAAGGTATGAGTAGTATGTTCCTAGTTATATAGTTTTATAAAACAACAGAAAACAGTAATATTTGATTGTTAAAATTGGAGGCCTCAAATTGGAAATGTGGTTCAGCAGTGGAGCACACACTTCATATGTGTGAAGCCCTGAGTTCAATTCCCACACACCAAAAAAAGAAAGAAAAAACATCTTACAGATAAACGTAAACTTATACCTGCTAAAAGGGAAAAACAAAGAAAATAATGTAGATTAAAACATAACAATAAGTGGTATAACTTGATGAATCTTAACTAGAAGCTGTCTACATCTCTAATAGTTATGCTCAGGGGTTACTCCTGACATTGCACTCAGGAATTACTCTGGGCAGTGCTTCAGGTATCATATGGGATGCCAGGGATCAAATCCAGGTCATCTGCTGCAAGGCACATGCCCAACTTGCTGTATTATTTCTCTGGTTCCAAAATATCTTTTCTTTAGATTGTGGTAATGATTATATGATGGCATATCTTCCAAAACTCAAAGAAATATATTCTAAAATAGGCATGATTTTCTGAATGCAAATTATAACTTAACAAATATGACTTTTAGTAATAACTCTGCATGGAGTAACTATAAAAAATCTACTTGGAAGTGTTCAGAGGAGGCTTAAGTTTAGACTCTTATCCCCAAACTATCTTCACAATTTACCAGAATCATACTGGTGACAATGAGACATGAACAAGAAACATCTCAGGTCTCTTCACAGCAGTGTTAAGTGCAGAAACGCCCAATGTATCCTTACTCTCGTGGGTAATTTCATTTAATAATTTTTTATAAAGTCACATTTGAGACTATCTGGTACTATCAAGAAGCCAGAGTGCCACTGTTTACAATAGCCAGAATCTGGAAAAAACCCGAGTGCCCGAGAACAGATGACTGGTTAAAGAAACTTTGGTACATCTATACAATGGAATACTACGCAGCTGTTAGAAAGCATGAAGTCATGAACTTTGCATATAAGTGGATCAACATGGAAAGTACCATGCTAAGTGAAATGAGCCAGAAAGAGAGGGACAGACATAGAAAGATTGCACTCATCTGTGGAATATAAAATAACAGAGTAGGAGACTAATACCCAAGAATAGTAGTATATAATACCAAGAGGTTGGCTCCATAGCTAGGAGGCTGGTCTCACATGCTGGGGGAAAGTTATCCCAGATAGAGAAGGGAACACCAAATAAAATGGGATTGGAAATCCCGTGCGGGGAGGGAGATGCGTGCTGAAAGTAGACTAGAGACTGAACATGATGGCCGCTCAATACCCCTACTGCAAACCACAACACCCCAAAGGAGAGAGAGAACAAACTGGAATGTCCTGCCACAGAGGCAGGGTGGGGTGGGGGGGATGGGATTGGGGGGGTGGGAGGGATACTGGGTTCATTGGTAGTGGAGAACGGACACTGGTGGAGGAATGGGCTCTCGAACATTGCGTGAGGGAAAAACCAGCATGAAAATGTGTGAACCTGTAACTGTACCCTCACTGTGACTCACTAATTAAAAAATAAATAATTTTTTAAAAAAAGGAAGCCAGAGTTCCAGAGACAATTCTCATGTAATTTGTATTCAGTTCCAGCCTCTGGAGTTAATCATTGTCATTCTGTAATAATTTTTTTGAACCTCCTCAAATATTGTCTCAAGGTTTCATGGGTGCTAGGATCTTACCAAAGGTTGCCTCCTGGGCATAATCATTTATTAACCTAAAAACTTTTTTAACTTCCATTTCATGGCCATTTGCATGAGCTCCTGCCTTCATAACAATTAATGCCTTATAAAATATTAGAATACTCAAGAACTTGTTAAAACAGCTAAACATTTTCAAGGGCTTTCCTGTCTAAGTTTTAAAAAAAGTCTCAGGACAAGCCTCATCTGTGATAATGAATCTGCTGAAAAATTTATGTATGTGGGTTTGGTGACTGAAATCTCTAAGCTCTCATGAAATTGGGAATGGACTACCTCCCCCCATCTCCCGATGCTTCCCAGGGTCTGCCAGTCACACCCATGACCATGAACTACCTCTGGCTCCATATAAGCTCATTAATGGCCATGATCAAGAGACTCACAAATAAATCTCAGAAGAGAAAGAGTCATGCCCCATCAGAGATGCCTTCACACCCCAAAGTCGCCACCCAGTTAAAAATCTAACTCTAGCTGTATAACCCTATTTAAAATTTTAGAATTCTTGGAGCGTGTGGCTATACCCTGCCCCTCTAATGTACTAAAAGTAGCCCACAACATTTTATGGGGTGTAATGTAGAAGGCAACACACAAGGGACACCTTATAACAGCATGCTAGTAATCTCTTACACAAAGGTTCACCGGCTCCAGGGTGAGACACAAAACTCTTCAGACACTTTCCTCTAAGAAAATTTTTTGGATCACTTTTAGCAGATTATCCATAACAAGAAATACAAAATAACTTATTTAGTACATCCTTTGGGGCAGGTTTGGTGGGAAAATTTGAAATAATGGTGGTGGGATAGTGTAATGAAGTCAAGATTGGTGTTGGAATATTGAATGCAATAAATTATTGTGAGCAACTTTTTAAAAATAATTGAATTAAATAAATAAAATCAGAAATTAAAGAGGAGAGGTTATGACAAATGCTACAGAAGTATAAAGGATCATAGAAGACTATTTGAAAAATCTTCAGGTCAATAAATTAGAACATTAAGAAAAAAATATTCTTAGTATCCTGTAACATTCCAAAACTGAATTAGGTGGAAATAGAAAACTAAGACCAATTATGATTAAGGAAATTAAAACAGAAATAAAACCTCAAAACATTAAGTAACTATATACATGTATTCCTATGTTCATTGTAGTGCTGTTTATGATAGTCAATATGTGGAATCAATCCAAGTAACCAATGATAAATGACTAACCAAAAGAAACACCTGAGAGATAGTGTGGAAGATATAATTACTAGAGCACTACTAGGTGTGATTCCTGGGTACAGAACCAAGAGTGAGCCCTGAGCACCCCAAGGTATGGCCCAAACAAATAAACAAAAAAAAAAGAATATGGCACAGAATAGGTTGGATGAAATCTTTCCATCTGAAACAACATAAAGTTGAAGGATCTTATGTTTAGTGAAATAAGTAAAAGAAAAACAATGTCCTTATGTAGAATATAAAGAAGCAAAGTAAGAGAACAAACAAAACTAATCTAAGATAAGCCTTGGTTCTGAACCACAGAACTGCGGTCTCCAGAGTTAGGGGATCAAGGGATGGAGAGGATTCAGTGGACTACAGTGGAAGGATATTGGGACACTAGCTGTATGTGTGGTATGACACATTTGAGTAGGTGGGGAAAAGCAGTCTTCAAACATACACAATGATGTAAACTAATGTTCCTCGTAGAAAATAAAAAGAATAAGAGATTTATATATGAACAATGATGTCCTAATTAAATAGCAAAATAGACTTCTCTTTAGAAACATTGAGTCTGTGAGCTAATACTGATAGAGATATTATTTTAAGCATATACAAAGATTTTAAGGACCTATGGAATACAGCAGAAAAGGGCATCTGCACATTGCCTACCAAAAGTCCTAGTTGGAAAACCTGTAACCTGTGTAAATTTTCAGATAATGACTTTAGTAACACCTTTGTGAGATACTATAGCAATTATCACAAACTTATTTTATTGGTTTTTTATTTTTATTGATTTTATTTATTTTTGATCCAGGCAGAGTCTGGCAAGCTACCCATGGCGCTTTCAATATGCCAAAAACAGTAACGATAGGTCTCATTCCCCTGACTCTGAAAGGGCCTCCAATTGTTGGGAATGATAAGGAGAGGCTGCTAAAATCTCAGGGCTGGGAGGAATAGACATTACTGGTGCTTGCTTGAATAAATCAATGAACAACGGGATGACAGTGATACAGTGACAGTGATTTTTTGATAATTCCATTTTCCTTTGTGTTGTAACAAGCAATATGAAATAAATTTGTTTGTGTTTGTTCAGGGAGCAAACTTGAGGATTGGGTGGGAAACTGAGGACATTGGTGGAAGAAAGGTCACATTGGTGGTGGGACTGGTGTTGGAACACTGAATGTCTGAAACTGTATTATGAACAACTAGTTAAACTGTGACATTATAATAAAAATGTTATAATAAAACATTTTATTATAATAAAATTATCATAACATTATAATAAAAAAGACTAATATTGCTGCTGGTGAATAATCTAGACCATCACAATGCCTAACTTTACAAGTCCTAAACCTGAAAATATTTAATGAAAGTCCACAGATCTGAGTGACCTCATCTTGAAAGGCATTTTAACATTGTGATACAATGATGCACTGATATAGTTAATAACACTAAATGAGACTGGTATCTTTTATCACTTATTAACACTAAATGAGACTAGTACCAGCACTGGTAAAGTACTGGTATCTTTTGCATCCTGATTGTGGGTTACATCTACCATACTAGATACTAACATTATTGGTAATATTATAATGCTAACTATAATACTGATACTGGTGGTAAGATATATTAGGTAATTGAGTTAAAATCCTCCTGTCTCTACTCCAACTGGCTGCTCCACATGTCAGACATATAAAAAGAATTGTGATTAAAACTTAAGAAGTGGCCTGTTGTAGAATAAAGAATTTCCCTGTTGTAGAATAAAGAATTTCCTTTTTCTCTTGTTCTTGGGAGAGATACTTTACACAGAATTGTTTGAGTGGTAAGACTCTCTTAGATCATACCTGAACTTATGCTGATGTAAAATGACTTAGCATGGAGCCTGTTCACCAGAAAGACCAGCTCAGCCAGGTGATTAGATGGTGGGGTTTATGTTAGACTGACCTAAGGGGAAGGAAGAACTGGAAGCTAATCTCAGTCACAGTGTCAATGATTCAAGCAATCCTGCCTCTGAAATGAAACCCCAATAAAAACTGTTGCTTCTGGGTTGCTGATTATATCATTATGTCATCGAGTCAAGAGCGTAAATCACACTAATTCCATAGGGAGGGAGCACAGAGCTCAGCATTTAATTCCTCCGTTTGTGTCCCTTTATTTTTATCAGTTCCACTATGTTACTTTTATAATATAACTAGTTATAATGTTTTTCTGAGTTCTGTGAGTCAGCCTAGTGAATTTTCAAGCTTGAGAGGGAACAATGTGACCCCTAAATTTATTGTAAGTTGCACAGAAGAGCAGGAACCCTGAGAATCTCACTTGGACCTAGTGTTTGAAGTGGGGCGGTTTCATTGTGAACAGTTTCCTTTAATCTGTGAACTTGGTGCTAATTCTGAGTGATTAGTGTCAATATTCAATTACATTACTTATATACCAGTTAGTAATAGAATAACAAGGTTTCAGGGAATGACTAGCTTATTTGTAACCCTGAGGCTCTTGAGTTAATTTATATCCTTGCCCATTGGGGTTTTTGACTGAGAAGCTAGGTGTCATAAGGAGGAACAAAGCATATGAATTATTTCCCTTTTAGGCTCTCAGCTTTTGATTTTAGACTTTCTTTAGCTTCTGGTTTGACAGTGTGTTATGCACATTGAGATAGTGGTTTAGATGACTCACTCTGAGCTTTGATGAATTCAATCTCAATAATCCCATCTATAATAGCATAATTTTTATTGGCATTTGTTGATATCTCAAATTTAGCCTTAATTTAGATCAAATTATGCCTGTAAGTCAACATTCTAGTTAGTTATGGCATCATTATAAATTGTACAGTATCAATATTTTGAGGAAAGACCATTTAAAGGAGAGCATTTAAATTGGCCGTTTAGTCTGCATAGTAAATTCCTCCCTATTAAATTAGTGGACATGGTGGCAAAATGTCACTGTCACTGTCATCCCGTTGCTCATCGATTTGTCCGATTGGGCACCAGTAATGTCTCTCATTGAGAGACTTATTATTACTGTTTTTGGCATATCCAATACACACAGGTAGCTTGCCAGGCTCTGCCTTGTGGGCTCGATATTCTCGGTAGCTAGCTGGGCTCTCCGAGAGGGTTGGAGGAATAGAACTTGGGTCTGCCATGTGAAATGCCCAATCACTGTGCTATCGCTCCAGCCCAGTGGCAAAATAAGGAAAGAATATTCCTCTGTTAAAAATCCAAATCAAGTTTAAAAAGTCTTTTGAAAAAGTAGTGTGGAGTTCATGCCCATTTCAATCAGCTTAATCAATGGCTGAATAAATAGCAGTTCTCCTACATTAAATTTTTAAAAATCCAGGGCAAGAGAAATAACCTAAGAACGGCATGTGGAGTCTGGAAAGTAGTTGGTTAACAAAGCAGAGTTTTGTTTGATAGTGTAGTGCATGTATTTAGATAAATTTATTTTTTGAGTTTAAGGGTGATAAGGGGAGAGACTGTTGGTTCTCTTTTGGACAACCTTCATGGATCACCCACTCCTTTGTTTTCCCCTCTAATTTCCTAGTTAACGCAGACAATTGTTTCCAATACTTCTTTGTTTACAGAAACCACACATATCTTTATCAAGAGACCCTGCCGATGATTAAAGAGTGGGGCTAGTGCATCCGTTGTATTATTTGTAAGGGTATCAATTTATTCTGAGTCTTGTTTTTATTTTAAGACATTTTTCAATCTGTTCAGCAAGGTGTTAGAGATCTTGCAATGGAGTTATTTTCCATTCTGGTTCTAGCTGCATATTAAATCCTCTATTTCTGGCCAAAACATTCACAAACACACACACACACACACACACACACACACACACACACACACACACACTCCTACCTGAGGTCATATCTCCTTTAGAATCTACTTCTGAATGGTGTTTTAAAAATTAAAACACCTTAATGTATCCTTAATGTATCCAATTGAACATGCTCTTTCTTTGCTAATGGGACTGAAATAGAGTCCAGTCTACTTTCACAGGGAAGATTTTAATACAGTCTCCAAGATAACAGAGGTAATGTCTACAGTTTTTAGAAATTCCTTTATTACTTATGCTAGCAGCATCATTAAATCATCCCAGTACCTTCTTAGTCTATGCCTAATTATTTTATCCTTTCTGCTGTTTCCTCTAAAACATTAATTCTGTGTACTCTAAAATCTAAATGTCTGCTAATTTCTATGTTGCATAGGTATTCGAAATGCTTTTATTTGTTTTTAATTAATTTATTTATTTTTAATTCGTGAATCACCCTGAGGGCACATTTACAGATTTATACACTTTTGTGCTTATGCTTCCCTCATACAAAGTTCGGGAACCCATCCCTTCACCAGTGCCCATTCTCCACCACCAGTAAACCCAGCATCCCTCCCACCCTCCCCGATCCCATCTCCCCCCACCCCACCCTGCCACTGTGGCAGGGCATTCCCTTCTGTTCTCTCTCTCTAATTAGCTGTTGTGGTTTGCAATAAAGGTGTTGAGTGGCCATTGTGCTCAGTCTCTAGCCCTCATTCAGCCCGCAACTCCCTTCCCCCACATGGCCTTCGACTACAATGTAGTTGGTGATCGCTTCTCTGAGTTGACCTTTCCCCGGAACGTGAGGCCAGCCTTGAAGCCATGGAGTCAACCTCCTGGTACTTATTTCTACAGTTCTTGGGTGTTAGTCTCCCACTCTGTTATTCTATATACCCTAGATGAGTGCAATCTTTCTATGTCTGTCTCTCTCTTTCTGACTCATTTCACTCAGCATGAAACCGAAATGCTTTTAAATGACTCGTGAGACTAGAGAAGAAAATGAAGCACATGTGAATTTTTTTTTCACGTTCTAAATTGAGTTAAATGATGTTAAAGCTTTCAGGATGACCAAGAGGAGAAGTCGAGGGCAGTCTCATAACGGAGGCAGAAGCACACCTCAGTTCCTCGAAAAGACCACCTCAAACTCCTGAGGTATGGACGAACAAGGACACTAGTATTGCCTCTCAGAACACCCTTAGGGCCTTCCTCACTGGAGAAATGCCCCAGGAGCCAGAAAAATAGCCCAAGGCACTAGGACATGCTTTGCACGAAGGAGGCTCAGGTTTGACTCCCATCCTAGTAAGGTCCCTTGAGCACTGCCAGGTGTGACCCCAAGTACTGAACAGGGAGTAAACCCAGAGTAAACTGCAGTGGGACTTAAAAAATAAACAAAAAAGTACAAGCAAAATGCCCTGATTTACAAGGACCCCTCTAGAAATGATTATAAGTATCTTAAACTTTACTTTTGGCTTTGTCACAGCCCACCAGATGGCGCTGACCATTATGTGATTCCCATTCCAGAAATCTCCCAGAAAAAAAATCAAGGACAGGCCAGGTCCTGAACCTTCTATGGGAAACACCAGCCCTCATGCCTTTCCCAACTGCAAGGTTACTCATTTCAACGGCATAGACAAATAGGACAGGTTGACTACCCTCAGACAATTTCACCAAAATCAAAGACTGTACCCAATTATTGGAATTAAACTGAAACACTTATTTTTGTCAAATTGACAGAGAATCTACATGGAAGAAATATCAACCTATGGCCCAGACAGGTGTTAGTCCCACTTGGAGGTCCCTGATAATCATAATCAACATTTTCCTTTTAGGGGATTCACGTGAGCCTCCAGGACTACACATGTGAGAACAGGCATTGACTTGCCTCACTCCCAAACGATGTGACTTTGCACCAGAAAGATGATCACAAGAGACCTTCGTGTTTTTAAGGAAACATGATCTGCAGATCAGGTAGTCTTTGAAGATCTGCCCAAAACTGGGAGGAATTTCAGAGATAAATGGTATATACATATATATATATGTAAAACTCATATTATATATAACAATAAGTCAAAAGTCTCACAGCGGAGATGTTACTGGTGCCCGCTTGAGCAAATCGATGAACAATGGAACAACAGTGCTACAGTGATATATATGTATACATATGCATATATATGCACACACACAAATATATATATACATATACATATGTATATATATATATACAACAGAGTTCTACCTCATTGTTGAAGCTGAGCTACAAGTTGTAGGTGGACCACTATGGTTTATAATCTTTTTTTTTATTGAAACACCATGAATAAACAGTTACAAAATTGTTCATTGTTATCATCTTTCCATGCATGTGATTATAATCTTACCAGCTTGAGGAGTCCTGGGTTATGTCCTAACAGGTCATATCTTGTTATGGCAAGGCCAAGATAAAAATTAAAAGTGGATGGGGAGAGAGCTTAGGTAGAGCACATGGCCAGTATGCGGGAGATCTGAATTTTAGTCCAGGCACAGGTCAAGCACCACTGCTTGTAGCCCCAGTGCATTTAAGCCCTGCTGGGTGTGGTCTCGTCTTAAGAAAATTACAATCGTCAATGTTTAGGAAGTGCACGTCCACCTGGAAGAAGGGAGCTTGAGGAACAAGTTCATGAACTTGGTCAATTAGTAATGGTCTGTGAATCTTTCTGACAACTGTATCAAGGCCAAGAATAATGAATGTGTTGAAATTTTGCCCTCTGATTGCTGTCATTCTATAAATGTGTTTATATGTTAGGTTGAATGGCTCATTCAAGTCTGCCTATAGGTACCTGTCAGCATAGAGTTCATTAAGGCATTAGTCAGTAATAGGATACCTGAGATAAGGGACTAGCAGTATAGGAATAAAATAAATAGTTACAAATAGTTTCCATGGAATAATTTATTATAGGTAGAGCACTGCACTGTCGTAGCACTGTCGTCCGGTTGTTCATCGATTTGCTCAAGTGGGCACCAGTAATGTCTCCATTATGAGACTTATTGTTACTGTTTTTTAGCATATTGAAAATGCCACGGGTAGCTTGCCAGGCTCTGCTGTGTGGGAGGGATATTCTCAGTAGCTTGCCAGGCTCTCCGAGAGGGACAGAGGAATCAAACCTGGGTCCACTGCATGCAAGGCAAATGCCCTACCCACTGTGCTATCGCTCCAGGTAAAAATGTATAGAATATCATAGATGAGTAGTGGGGGATTTTAGCTGGCCAAAAATAAAGTGTAGTGTAAAGGGTCTCCTCTAATATGTGGTTAGCTCATTTTCTCTGGTGACTAAACAGGGAGTAAATTTGTATGTGTTCTTTGAAAGCTTTGAAAGTGCTTTCCAAATACCTAAAAACTAAAGAGCTTTGGGAAACCAGAGTTGGAAATTTTTTAGTAGGATCTAGCTGTAATAAATTATAGAGGTAACAAGCAACACATATCCTCGTTTAGAAGTAGTATGTACATGAAAGCCATAGTATTAACACTACTCTAGGTGTATGACCCACACTATATAATTAATTTTTGAAAAATGAGTTTGGTAGAAAGCAGGCTGGGAGAGGGCAGTGGTGAGAGGAGAACTTAGCACATTGGTGCATGGACAATGACATTGGTGCAGTGTTTGAACCTAGAATATTGTATGCCTGAAATAGTACTGTAAGGTACATTGCTGAAATAGAAATAGAAATAGTGCTATAAAGTACATTGCTGACATAGAAAATAAGTAACATTGTGTTATATTTCAGGTTCACATCTTAAAAGATTAAAATATGCATATACCACTTTAAGTATACTATTAAAATCTCATTCTATTCATACAGTTGATCTCTTTAACCCAAGTTACCAATCCTCTTTCCACTTTCCTCTGGTAAGCACTAATTGGCCTTACAGACTAGAATAATGTTTCTCAACTATTTTCTGACCGTGGGACCATTTTGATCCTGTTTTCTTCCTGGGACTCCCAGGTTCTATTAGTTAGTCCCCAAGTCTTGCGCTGTGGCCCTTGTTATATTATTTTCATGTGTGGAATATCCTAGGGGCCCACAGGGTCCATATGGACCTGATTGAGAAATGCTGGCCTGGGAGCTTATTTTTATATTTTAGTTCATCCACATATTTAATTTCTCTATGTACTACATATAAGTGAATCAAAGGGGGTAAATGCCTTGTCTAACATACTTCACCAGCTTTAATATCCTATGTGTCATTCACAGAGGCTCTGCCCCCCAACACTGAGCTCCTCCCCAAATCCCCAACTCCTAATACCATCAAACTTGTGAGACAGAATTCTATATAAGAATTTGGAGTGTGGGTACAGTAGGTTACAAACATTCAGACTATGTTATAACCCATAGTCCATGATATATAAGTGGCAATTCTTATATAAGGAGGTTTATCTAAAAGAAAAAGAATTAAAATATTTTAGTCATAAAAATTAAATTCCCTGACTTGTTCATATCCAGACTAAATCTATCATAACTCACTTTTAGGAAAAATCAGTTGGTAACAAGTTACATTCGCATAATAATTTAAAAGAGTTCTGTTACTTTTAATCATATAAGACATTTTAACAGTCATAGCTCTTAACAGAAGGTGCAAGCAGCAGTTCCTCTGTTTCTGCTGTAATGACATATTTTAATTAGTATTGGCATCTAAACAAGAATAGTCAAAGCCCTTAATAACTCCCCTTTCAGGCCCAGGGGAAATGTCGATACCTAAAAACACCATCTCTATAGCAACACTCATTCAATTAGTTTTCAAGAGCTGACGCACCAAGTTCCACGACTCCGTGGCCTAAACAATAAAAACTTATTTTATCACATTTTAGAAGACTAAAGGTCTGAGATCAAGGTGTCATTGATGTCAATTTCTTTGGAGGCTTTACTCTCCGTGTCCTATATGAAGGCTCTCTTCTCCCTGTACCTTCACAGAGTCATTTTTCTTATGTGTCTCTGCCCAAATGTCCACCAAGGTCACTTCTAGATGTACTGAGATGGAGGGGCGGTGATGCTTTGTTGGGGATCGAACCCAGGACATCACATATCCAAGACAAGATATATCCACTGAGACAGAGAACAACCCAACATCTGTGTTTGGGGGGAACACAACTTGATAAGAGGTACATTAAGTTAAATCTTTTCTTGTTTTGTTTTTTGTTTGTTTCATTTTTGGTTTTGTTTTTTTGGTTGGTTTGTTTTTGGTTTGGGGGCCACACACAGCAGTGTTCAGGGCTTACTCCTGGCTCTGCACTCAGGGACCACTAAGTAAAGAGCTAAGGGGACTATATCGGGTACTGAGGATAGAACACAGATTGGCTGCTATCGCTCTGGCCCCATGTTAGATCTTTTCTGAGCTAACTTGAATGGGACTAGGACCATATGTAGGGTACTGTAAAAAACTAAAGAACGCCGAGGGGCAAGTGCACTCGCAGGCTCTCCGGGCGGCTCTGTCTCACCACCCGCGTTCGGTGCTCTGGAACCACAGTGTGTGGACTGGATCGGGACGGCCGGTGGTCAAGGACAGGCGAAGGAAGAACAAGGACCAAGCTGGTTGCTGATTAGTTACCGTTTATTCAATCTTCAAACTTTCTCATCTCCCGCACTCCCAGCTCCATCCTCTCTCTGGATCTACTGCTCAACTCCTGTCTCTCTCTGGCTTCTCTCCCTCCTCCTACCTGTCTCTCCCGGTGGATCTGCCCCGTGGATCCGCCCCCCCCCCCCCCAAAGAAGATACAAAACCAAAACCGAAGCCTTCTTTCTGCTGAAAGCACTCGGATTTACATCCCAAAGACCAGGCTGGGCTGCAGCAAGAAATCTACATGTCAATTACAAACTAGACAGCACCTGAAATTTACATCCCAAAGACTAGGCTAGCACCTTAGATCTGCGGGTCAAAGATCAGCTAGATTTCTGTGACAAAAGGTTTCTGACAAAACTCCAGAAGGCAGCTGGAAAAGGGGAAATATTCCAACAGGGTACCACCCACAAAGATAGCATTTGAAATCTGTTCAAAGTTATTAACTTGATACTTCTGTAGAACAAATTTGATATTTCAACAGTATTGTTTGCTTTCAACTGTGCATTGAACCTAGACAATGCTGCTTTTCAGAAACAGCTTCTAAAACTTTGAAGAAAGGACGGTTAATTGAGAAATGAATAAGTTCTTAAACAGCAGTGTCTTTCCTGAGTTTTCATATTATTTTCAGAATAATTTTTTTAAATGAAAGATTTCAAATTTTACTTTTGCTTTTTGAATTTTTATTTATAGCATAAGCTAATGGTCTAATTGTACAGAACAAATAAGTTTACAATTATTTGATTCAAGAAGTATATTGTCTTTTTTTTTTTTTTTTTGGGTCACACCCAGCGATGCACAGGGGTTACTCCTGGCTCTGCACTCAGGAATAACTCCTGGCGGTGCTCAGGTGGACCATATGGGATGCTGGGATTCAAACCCAAGTTGGCCGCATGCAAGGCAAACGCCCTACCCGCTGTGCTCTCGCTCCAGTCCTCAAGAAGTGTACTGTCTTTTAACAAATCATTTTTGTTAGAGTATGTGCGTAGAGTATGTCTACTCGATCCTCCAAGCAGAAGTGATCCAAAATTTCTAATTGGGCTTATCTCCATATAATGAAAGGAAATGAAATAATAACTCTAGTGAATCTCTATTTCACTGACTACCCTGCTCAGTCACCTTTCAGGGACTATTCATCCTAGTCACATGGTCACACAGGCAGTATTGCCCCATCATCTAAACGAGTAAACTAAGCAAGTTAAAAATCAGGCTTCAGAGTCAAAAAGCCATTTAGCATTAAGAAACGAGTTCCCTAAGTATAGGGAAACATTTGAAATCTTATTTTGGGATTTTATCTGGTCACAAGTTTCTTATCATTTTAAAAGTTAATGTGAGGGCCCACTTCGCCGCGCCCGCCGCTCCAGTAGGACTGAGGAGGACAAGGGAGCTAGTTTGGACACCAGCAGCCCACTCAACAACCTGCAGTATGTGATTTGAGCGTTTCCGCCAGGCCCCCCGTGCGGGGGCCCGGCGTTTCTCTTTTTTTAAATCTCTCTCTCTCTCCCTCAACCTCTCCTGGGCACAGCACAGCCTCCACCCCACTTCTCTGAGCACAAAATGGAGACACACACCCAAATGCGCGGCGCGGCTGGCGGGAGATCGAGGGCGGGGAAGTACCGGTCTCCGCCCACCTCGGACACGTAAAGAGAGTGCAGCCACTTGGGCTTTCCCACTTCGCCGCGCCCTCCGCTCCAGTAGGACTGAGGAGGACAAGGGAGCTTTCCCACTTCTGCGTGTGCGGGGGCCCGGTATTTCTCTAGGTTTTCCCATCTTATGAGCACCATAAAAGGGTAAAAGATTGCAGCGATAGAATTTCAGGCAGAATTTTCCCTGGACTTTATACAGAAACCCAAAACCGCAGGGCCGCTGCCGTGGCAGCTCGACCTAATATCATCTAATCATCAGGAATATGAAATGGTTCCCTTTTAACGGGTCGGACTTTGGTGGGAAACCCTAACAAGAATAGTAAGTTTTTGTTGAAATATTGAAGGCAACCAAAATGGTAACCATCTCTCTAGATTGAACTAAGCCATATCCCCACGCCAGCTGAGAAGAAATATCCTTCTTTCTCGGGAAGAAACACGGCGTGGTGTTAACCATAGCATGATGTCCATTAAGTTGACACAGACCTGGTGGCATGGGAATGGGATACAAGGGAATAAAGTATTATATACATGGAACAGCGGGACGCTGGTGGAATCTCGAGTCGGGGCCGATACCAGCACACTACTTTTGGTTCCAGAAACTGCAGACTTTCTACCAGACTATCAACTAAGCCAGAGCCCCACGCCGGCTGATGACAGGAAATAACCATCTTTTCCGTTTTTTTTTCCTTTGTCAGGCAGCATGGTGAATACTAAACAGCCGTGAACTCGGTGGTGCGGGACGAGGGGGGAACAAAATAGAAAAGTTATGTAACAAACAATGGGACTTGTTTGAAACCCCAGCAATAATAGCAAGTTATGTGTTGAAACATAGACTGTAACCAAGATACAGCGTAAAAAAAAAAAAAAGTTAATGTGAGGGCCCACAGAGATAATACAGAAATTCAGGCAACTGGAGACCCCCAAGCATAATCAGGGTGTCCCAAGTTAGCCTTGGACCAAGCAACACAGCATCATCAGGCAGGAGCATTAAACCGCCAGCCTGGTTAGTTGAGTATCACAGGGAGTAGCCCCCATACCTTCCGAGCACTGCTTGGGAGTCGCTCCTCCCCCCAACAGAAAAATGAACATTAGGTAGGTTGAATTGTTTAATCCTGAGTAAACTTGCTCTTTTTTAAAAGACTTAAAGAAAAATATCAAGTATCTCAGGAAGGCATCTCTATATGCACCATATAAACCACATGACTAACAGTGCCCTTTTTCTTCCAGGTTTCCTATAGGAAAAAAAAAATAACATTCTGTTCCATTAAAAAAAATTTTTTTTAAGGATAAAAGAGGCCAGAAGATGATTCAAAGGGCTTGAGCACGTGTTCTACATAAGGAGCCTGAGGTGGGATCCTCAGAAGTGCACTAATCTACAGAACAGCCAGGAACAACCTGCAAGCACTGAGCACACAGCATAGCTCAGAAAACTGCTAGGTGTAGCCCCCAAACTGGGAAGTGGGGAGAAGAAAAAAGAAATAAAATGGCTAGCAGAGAGAAGCAGATGAAGTGCCACACAGAAAGAACACTTCCTGGGACTCGTTACAGTGCTCCTACCCTTTCAGGACTGGTCATTTTAATTTAATTTTTAAAATTTTCTTCAATTGTGGCAGAATATCCCGGCCCGGAGCCAGGCTGTCTTCACCAGGGCACCTCAGAGGGGAAGCGGGTTGAGTTTCCCTCCCCACCCCAAGCAGAGCTCCGGCAGCCGAAAACCTCCAGAACCCAGCCACAGCCACGGTCAAGGCCACTCTCCACATGCTTGGACAAGCCTCACCCATAAAGAAACTGACAGAAGAACCCAGGTATGCGGGATCTGTGGCTGAGATCTCCAAGCCTGCTTCGATCAGGACTGGGCCACCTCTACCCAGGTTCCCAGTTTTCCAATAGCTTGGCAGTCACACCCACAAACCATCTCCTTCTCAATGCCATATAATCTCATCAATGGCCAAGATCCAGAGACTATAAAATAAAGCAATGAAGAGAAGAGAGCAATACAGTATTTTCTGGAGTACACAACCTCTTATACTCTAGCCCACTGATATACCTAAAGTAGTACACTTGTGTTTGGTTTTAACATACTTGCTTGCATTATTGTATCACTATATCACTGTCATCCCGTTGCTCATCGATTTGCTCAAGTGGGCACCAGTAACGTCTCCATTGTGAGACTTGTTGTTATTGTTTTTGGCATATCGAATATACCACGGGTAGCCCTACCAGGCTCTGCCATGCAGGCGAAATACTCTCGGTAACCTGCCGGGCTCTCCAAGAGGGGCAGAAGAATCAAACCCAGGTCAGCTGCGTGCAAGGCAAATGCCCTAACCACTTTGCTATCGCTCCAGCCCCAGAATAGAATACAACAACCTTCACACACTTCCCTCTTATTGTGGTAGGAAGATGCTCCCTGGTTGGATGAGTGTTTGAATATTATCTGTAATGAACTACTGTGAACTACTTTATGAAAATAAAATCTATAAAAATCGTAAAGGTAAAAGTAGATTGATTGCAACCCCCCCCAAATTTTTTTTCCAAGTGCTTGGGGAGAGGCAGTTGGGATAGGGAAAGGACCACTATGACAATGATGTTTAGAAGGGATTGCTCTGAATGAGAGACACTGGGTAAAGGAACAAAATAATGGTCTCTCAGTTTCTGTATTACAAACAATAATGCCCAAAAGTAAAGAGAGAGAGAGAGAGAAAGAGTGTTATAGAGGTAGTTGTAGAGGAAGTGGCAGGAGAGATACTGGGGACATTGGTGGTGGGAAGTGTATAGTGGTAGATAAATGGGTGTTGGAATATTGTATGACTGAAACCCAATAATAGACAGCTTTGTAAGTGTATATCTCATAGCTATTCAATTAAAAAAAATTAATAGCTTTTGATCCAGTGTAATCAACACTCCTTCTTACTTAAGCTGTCTCATAGGTATACTTTTTATCATGCAAGAAAATGAATGCTGAGGAATACAGGAGAATTTTAAATGATATTTCTAGATGATTTTGATAAAACAATGAATGAGTAAACATGGGTCTTCAATCAGAACTTGAATACTACCAGTGTGAATTCCTCAAGGGCAGGATATTATTTTAGTCTGCTCAGAATTCAGGCCTGCCATCTGGTCCAGAAAAGGAAAATGCTGAAATCTGAGCATCACATGTTCTAAGGTACTCCTAGTGCTGCAGACAGTGTTAGAATTTAGAATCCCTAGAGCAAGCCACTCCTTTATGAATGGCAACCACTTGGTTTGTGGTCCTGACTCATCTCTGGCTGAAACTTCTGTAAAGTGAGATCAGAAAAAGAATTACTTCCTAGGGGCTCTACCAGCCTGATGGTTTTGTTATGCAAATAAAGCATGTTTCTTAAAATAGCTCATGTATTATTGATTTCTCTTCTTAAACTCCTTCCTCCTGACCATCACAGAAGGTAAATGTCAACTCAGGCTGACTCAGCTCAGTGCATCCAGATCAAGTTACAGTGTCCAACTAAACACTATTCCAGTTCTCAGCTGCATGAGCAAATCGCTAGTAAGACTAGAATTCACAATTAAGGTGCTATTTTAGTGAAGAGACCTTTAGGATAGCTTTAAACAGAACAGAAAAAGGTGAATAAACCTCATTTCTCTTTCCTCTCCAAACACATTTGTTTTCTCTACTGTCCAAGAACCCATGACCCAAGGGAGCATTCTCCAGGGTACATGAGCCACTAGACACAGCAGTCAGGGAGGGACACAGTGAACCAGTATTCTCAAGAGTTAGTCTTCAGCAGAATCACCTGGAGGATTTATTTTTAAAAAATTATATACGTATGTGTATATATATATATATACATTATATACATACATATATTACTGGACTCAACTTGAGCTTGTGATTCAATAAATCCTGGGAAGTTCAGAAAGTTTATATTTCTTGCCAGTTCTCAAGCAACATGCCCTATTAGTTGTTGGTTTGAAGCCACAGACTGAAAATTGTGAGAGAATCTCTCTCCAGATATCATTCTTGAAGCCATGTTCTTATATTGCCCCTAAAAGGCTGTGAAGTTTGAATATTATTTTATCAGAATGCAGAAGAAGGGAACCTCCACGAAGACTTTCATTATAAGCTCCAAATTCTTCTATATTTAGTTTTTCTTAGGAGGTGGAAAGCTTCTCTTAAGAGATTTTTTTTAAATCACTAGGTACATAGCCTTCAAAATTTATTATCTGAACCCTTTTCCTCTTGAAGCATCTGTCTGATTGCTGTGTTGCACAAGTATGGTCCCATAATGAAACTGTTAAGTTCAAGTCTTACATTAATGTTTTATGTGACATCCTTTATCAAATATAACTCTACCCTCTCCACTTAAGCTTAAAGATAGTCTTCTAGTGCTCTTTTATTAATATCTTTTATGCACAAAGTACTGGATTAAGGGCTATGAAAGATGTGGATACCTCAAAGTACTGACCACAATGTACTCATATTGCATTGTGGAATAAAGGGTATAAATGATTCCAGGGCCATTGAGAGAGTACAGAGAGGGGTTAAGGCACTTCAGTTGCACACGGTTGACTTCCTTTTGAAATCCCAGCAGCCCATATGGTCCCCCATGCACCATCAGAAGTGATCCCTGGGCATGGAGTCAGGAATAAGCCCTGAACACAGCTGGGTCTGGCCCCAAAATAAAATAAAATAGAAGATACCATATGGCAGGATATAAGAGAAATTCTAACAAGATCTAAGGGGGTCATATTTTGAAGAGAAATCATGGATATCTCCTAGTATTTTTTTTAAACATTTTGATAACTGGCCCTTTATTCATTTGGTGTGTACTGCTTTTTATATGACTATGACTGACTAACCTAACATTAGTGTTATAATATTATCTTTCAGAGAAGTAAATAATAGATAAGGTAAAGGGCTACTTATTGAATGGGATCCAGGAAGTGATAGTAAGGTCATTTGATACCCCTGGTAATGAGTGGAATTCCTTTATCTAACCTCTCTAGTCTTATTCTTCCAACCCCTTTCTCTCTCTCTCACCCCCCTCTCCCCATCATTTTAACACCATATAATACTATATGACCTTGAGTATTTCAAAAACAGACATAAGTGAAAATGTGTGTGAAATCCAAACCATGGAATACTTCTCATTAGATATATATTAGTTCAATAAAATATAAGCTTATAATCATATTTAAAATTGAAGTGTAGGGTAGAGCATCAATTTTTAGCAGCAGTTGGGAGGAAAAATAACTATAACTAAATATTATAAATAAAATGTTAAATTTTATTTCATAACGTAGTAGTTTTAAATTTTATTTGACTACCCAGTTTATATCATTTAGAGTCAGAGTAGAACAAAAATCTAATATGATATAGCTCTGCTTTTAAAATCAAGTGAATGGTTTTTCATTTTCTTTTAATTACAGATTCTGGAGAATAGTATCAATGTATCCTAAAAAAATATTTAAATGACTCTGTGAGACATTTATGATCTTGCTTTCTAACTGCTATGGGTGATTAGGTATTCTCAACCATGCAGAATGCAGAGCTGAGCTTTCCTCTTAAACAATATCCAAGCAAAAAGAGTTTTAATTATTTATAGAGCACAGAGAGTGTCAAGGGAATTGATGCTATGGTGATGTTAGCAGAAATATGGAAACCTATGTGACTAGAAAGTACCATATTAAATTTTTTCACTTGCTGTGAGACTTTGAATAGCTCACTTTATATTTTTAATAATTGATTTTTTGTTACAGTTTAGGTAACAAGGTTATTCTAGTAAAGTTTTAGGTACTGATATACAAAGTTACTACTTTGTTCTCTCTCTTATCTGCTTTTTCCACTCTTGAGAAGCCCATGTTCTCTCTCCCTCTCTCTCTCTCTCCCTCTCTCTCTCTCTCTCTCTCTCTCTCTCTCTCTCTCACACACACACACACACACACACTCACCCCTCATACTTCTCTACATTTCTTTCAATTAAAAACTGGCTTGCTTCATTAAATACAGTTACTGCACCCCACTACCACCAAAATGCCCATGACCCTCCAACACTGCCCATATGTCATAGCTCACTTTAATAATTGGGTCTTTGTTTCATGTGTTTGGACTTGATGGTGGTTCTTCATGGAATAGGCCACAGAATCATCTAAAGAGATTCTCTGAAGAATATGTGCCCATGTCCTCCGTACTCAGTTCCATACCCCAAACTATCCAAGACCCAACACACAGGTTTCTGTAAAAAATATGTCATTCCAGAGAGTCTTCTTGATTCTCCCCTTCCCATCAACTCTAAGTCTCAAGGGCTAAACAATACTGTCAGCAGAAAAATAAATATCCAGGACTAGCAAAGTCTTTCACACTGGCTTGAAAAGAATCATGAGAAGGGCTAGGGCACATGCAAACAGGTGTTTTTTTTTTTTCCTATAAGCCAAGAAGGAACACCAGTATGGAGAAACAAAGAATGGCAGCAAATGTTGGTTCCCAAATTAGTGTTCCTGTTGCAGAATTTTAAAAAAAAATGTATGAGGTAGTTCACAATATTTGATTACACTTAATAGTCAAACACCAATCCCACCACCATTATGCCTTCCCACTACCATATTTTGGACGTTCCCATCCCAAGCCCCAAGCCCTGTCCCAAAGCACAACCGAAATAATATATTTTGTATTGTCTGTTATGAAAAACAGCTGAAAATGCTACAAAAAAGTATCCATAGAGGAAACAGTGTGAATATTGTTCTATTTTGGCAGGGGCCATTAAGCTATTCTTTAGGATATCACTAACATGTTGTTAAAGGTTGAGTGTTGTCAGCTTTCATATATATCTGAAAATATGTAGATATGCACATATGTACATGTATATTTCCCTTCATGATTAGTTGCCTATTTGGACCCCATCAAATGTGTTGTGGTTACTCTTGGAGAATGGGTAGGGAGTGTCTGATGATGTGTCACATTTACGGCCACTCTCCAGGAATACATTCACTCATGCGTGAACCTCACCCAAGCGTGTGGGGAATGGCCTTGAGCATGGCGGTGGTTGGGTTCTGGAGGTTTTCGGTTGCTGGGGCTGGGTCCCTTGGGGCGGGGAGGGCTCTCACCCACTTCCTTCTGGGGCGCCTGAAGTGAAACAGCCTGGCACAGGGCCCGGTGGCATGGCTATGGCGGGCGTCATGTGGCTGCAGGATTTTGTATCTTTCTAGTTTGGTGTCCTGGTTGTGATATTGGGCTCTGTTTTTCACCTTGTCCTTATAGGGTAAAGTCTATCTGAACCTGCAGAAGATTGAGGAATCTGGGAGAGAGGAACATAATCAGAAAGACCTTGTTAGTTTTCTGTCTGTGACCTCAATCTGGTTGTTGCAACCTGGTGCTAGGATAACGGCAGAAGTTCCTGTCTTCCCCTGAAATGTCTTTGCAAGTACATTTTTCATCTGACATGACCTATTAAGTCACCAAGTGTTCACCAGACCTTTATAAATGGCAAGGAGTGTTAAACAACAATAATATCAGAAATGTTAATATAATGATGATAACATGAGGCACTGGTTCTTCTGCATGAGACTTTTCCTATGCCAACTTATCTATATTTTCTCTCTTTGTATACCAATTGGACCTAAGAGAAGCACTTTAAGGACTTCAGTTAAAACTTGGATATTTATTGAAGAAAGATGGGATCTTCTCTTATTCTAGTTTAACTATCATAATTTCTCCATAGATCATTATAAACATAAGTTACCCCACAACTTTAAAAGTCAAATATTCTTCTATATTCTTTCAAAATTTCACTGGTCTAAACACTTGGCCTGTTTTTATACAGTAAATGTCTTTTGGTGTTTGGGGTGTTTTTAAAGTTTCTTAGGGAGAAAAATGTTTCTTTCGTAGATTGGACATTTCATTATAGTCAAAATAACATTTGTTAAATAGCCTTTTGTGCCTAATGCAAAAATATACGCAAAACAAGTGAAAAAGAAATGAACAATGCTCTTTGAAAATATATTCCCAGCTCTATATCCCAGAAAAGCCAAAAAGTATAGTCGAAATGACATCTGCACTTATATGTTCATCGCAGCACTGTTTACAATAGCCAGAATCTGGAAAAAACCCGAGTGCCCTAGAACAGATGACTGGTTGAAGAAACTCTGGTACAGGAGATTGTTTCCATGGCTTGGAGGCTGGTCTCTCATTCTGGGTAACTCAGGGAAGGGACCACCAAGTAAAATGTGGTTGGAGGTCATGTGGGGGAAGGGTGATGCGGGCCAAATACAGACTAGAGACTGAACACAATGGCCACTCAACACCTTTATTGCAAACCACAACACCTAATCAGAGAGAGAGAACAAAAGGGAATTCCCTGCCATAGTGGCAGGGTGGGGTGGGGGGAGACGGGACTGGGGAGGGGGGGAGGGATGTTGGGTTTACGGGTGGTGGAGAATGGGCACTGGTGAAGGGATGGGTTATCGAACTTTGTATGGGGGAAACATGAGCACAATGATGTATGGATCTGTAACTGTACCCTCACGATGACTCTCTAATTAAAAATAAACTAATAATAAAAAAAAAGAAACTCTGGTACATCTATACAATGGAATACTATGCAGCTGTTAGAAAGAATGAGGTCATGACGTTTGCATATAAGTGGATCAGCATGGAAAGTATTATGCTAAGTGAAATGAGTCAGAAAGAGAGAGACAGACATAGAAAGATTGCACTCATCTGTGGACTATAGAATAATAGACTATAAGACTAACACCCAAGAATAGTAGAAATAAGTTTCAGGAGGTTGTCTCCATGGCTCGGAGGCTGGTCTCTCATTCTGGGCAACTCAGAGAAGGGAACACCAAGTAAAATGTGGTTGGAGGTCATGTGGGGGAAAGATGATGCGGATCCAATATAGACTAGAGACTGAACACAATGGCCACTCAACACCTTTATTGCAAACCACACCACCTAATCAGAGAGAGAGAACAAAAGGGAATACCCTGCCATAGTGGCAGTGTGGGATGGGGGGAGACGGGCCTGGGGAGGGGGGGAGGGATGTTGGGTTTACGGGTGGTGGAGAATGGGCACTGGTGAAGGGATGGGTTACCAAACTTTGTAAGGGAGAAACATGAGCACAAAAATGTATAAATCTGTAACTGTACCCTCATGTTGACTCACTAATTAAAAATAAACTATTAAAAAAAAGGAAGAAAAAAAAGAAAATATATTCCCAGCTCAGTAGCAATAATAACAAACCCTGAAGATATTTTTATGGTTTCATAAGTCAAAATATAGTAAAGTTTCTTTTAAACTTTGGTACATCTACGCAATGGAATACTATGCAGCTGTTAGGCGAGAGGAAATAATGAAATTTTCTTATAAACGGATAGACATGGAGAGTATCATGCTAAGTGAAATGAGTCAGAAAGAGAGGGACAGACATAGAAGAACTGCACTCATTTGTGGAGTATAGAATAACATCACATGAGGCTGACACTCAAGGACAGTAGATACAAGGGCCAGGAGGATTGCCCCATAGCTGGAAGCCTGCTTCATGAGCAGCAGGGAGAAGGCAGATGGAATAGAGAAGGGATCACTAAGAAATTGATGGCTGGAGGAATCAGTCAGGATGGGAGATGTGTGCCGAAAGTAGATAACGGACCAAACATGATGACCTCTCAGTGTATGTGTTGCAAGCCATAATGCCCAAAAGTAGAGAGAGAGTATGGGGAATATTGTCTGCCATGGAGGCATGGGGAGGGTGGGAAAGGCGGGGTATACCAGGGATATTCGTGGTGGGGAATGTGCACTGGTGGAGGGATTGGTGTTTGGTCATTGTGAGATTGTAACCCAAACATGAAAGCTTGTAATTATCTCATGGTGATTCAATAAAATTAAAATATATATATAGTAAATTTTCTTTTAACTCATCATGAATTCTTGACTTTTCAAAGCACTGGAATGGTTCATGATCTATTTTTATTTATAGATCAGACTTTGGTAATACATTCAGAAGGCATTTTAATCCTAATTCAATAAATTATATTAAATTATTTGTTTTCTGAGAGCAATTTGCATTCAAGAAATGTAGACGATCTTTGCAGACCCGAAAGCTACCACACTGCCTGGCACAAGTAGATGGTCAATAAATAGAGATAAATTAATATACTATGTGCTGCTTCCTTCCTCTGGGGCAAAGTTAGAGTCATTGAACAGCAGAATATTTTGACTGCTTGGAGCCCTTCTGAGAAATGACAGGACCATGAGTGTCGTCATTCATGACTTAAATAATAATAATAATAATGTGTCCTTTCAAGTGGTTCTATGGTGGAAAGATAGTAGGAGGCACTGTAGATATGCATATGTGTGGTTTATAATTTTCTTTTACTTCAAGGATTCTTTTCAAGTCTCTCCATCCCTGGCACTACCCAAGTCTTGTTTGCCTTTAATATCAGCTGCAGAAGCTACCGTTTCTGAGTATTTCAAAAATACTAAGAGCTATTCATTGTTACTCATTTTTGTATAGATGTATCCAACACAGAATTTGGGTTAGGAACAGTAGGGACTCGCCATTGATGTTGAACTGAATTTCAGAGGCTGCTGTGCCTTTCAAAATATAGAAGTTCAGCGCCAATGCTTAGAGATTCTGATTTAATTGGTCTCGAGTGTGGCTTTGACTCAAAATGTTTGCAAATGTTCATGTGCTTATAAGATGCTTTCAAGGCTGAGAACTAGAAATAAACATCACCCCACTTGCCCCTTATGAAGAGGGAGGAGAATATTTCCTCAAAAGCTCTTAAGGAATTTTCCCTCCAATGTAGTCAGAATTTAAAGATCAGAAATGGTATGCTACACAGAGAAATGAACACAGTAGTCACCTCTTTATTTATACCTTTTATTGGCACCCGTTAATCCTCAGATAAGCTGAAAAATTTTTAGTATGCCCTGGCAAAGCATTTACCATGAGCCTAGACTAGTTTTCTATTACCATCCAACACCTCCCTCAACCCTAAGAGCAGGCTTCTTTCAGTCCTTTTCCTTCAGAATGACCCAGCTGTTGTCCCTTCTCCCAAGAACACTGCTCACTCATCCAACTCCAATCCTGTCAATCCGTTTGCCTTATTCACTTCTATACACTGTTAAAGGCCTCTTAGTCAGAGAAGAAATTTCTTTGACCCTTAAGACTAGAGGATGCGTGTTCTCAGTGCCTTGAACGGCACTCATCACTGTGGCTATCCATTATTTATTTGGTTGTTTAATGTCTATCTCCTTTGTTCAGTACTGAGATGGAGTTTATCTTGTACCCCCTTTGAAGAAAGATCTGTTCCTGGGTCATTCTGAAACTTTAAGCTTATTTATCCCATCCAAGCTTCAAGTTTCTAATTAGTAGACTATGGTTATCAATAGTGCCCATCTCATAGGATTGCCACAAGAATTAAAAATCAATCATGCAGAATGGTTTTAGGGTGCACATGCCTACCGCATAGTAAGTGCTAAGAAAGATGGTGAGGATGATTCTTCTCTAGAAGTCTTTATCTTTGATATGGTTCCAGAAGACTTTGCTGGGTCCATTCCAAACTCCAAATGTTTGAACTTTAGGGAAAGAATAAATAATAGTTTTTTTATACTCTTTCAAACTTGCAACCAAATAAGAAATGGAACATAGAAGAATTGTTCTTCATTCATTCAAAATTTCATATAAACTTTTGAGAATTTTGAGAATTCATTCAAAAGTTCACATAAACAATTGTGAACTTCATAGCAAATGAAACCAATGGGTGTATATTTAGATATGAAGCCAAAGGGGCTTCTGACACCCTCCCCAAAGTGAATTCATGCACCTCCCTGACAGCAGGTCTCGTCGCAGAGGCAGAGCAGCCATGGGAAGAACAGAATGTGCAGACATTCTAAGCAAACTTGTTGTGAGAGATGAAACCAAGAGGCACAGAACCAATCCAGTTCTGTGGATAAGGTAAAATTTTGCATCTTCCTCGGGGAGGAAAGAAGTGAGAGAAGAAAAGAGTGGTCCTGGGTGACCTGTCCCTTGTGAGAAAGATATGGATCCTCCATGCCCTCTAAAAATAATTTACTCTATACAGTGTAGCTTTAATACCAGTAGAATGACTTCTTCATGAGTTAATAACAAAATTTACCTCAAAAAGTATCAATTCCAAGTGTCTTGTAGGTTCTATGTTTGATAATAAAATACAAATGGAAAGTTTGCTGAACTTCTTATATTTGTCTTTTAAACAAGTTGGCATATCTTTGTGTTTACATCTACAATGTTTGGTAACATAACATTTCTGTGGGAGTTCCTTCATGAATCTGAAGCCCATCCCTCTTCCAGGCCCCAGCTACAATCTTGCTCCTTCTTTTAATAGAGAAACTTGATTTTCAGAGGTCAAATCTGTGACCACACTCACATATTGATGTCAAAAATAGAAAAAATACTTCATAAAACTATTGTTTTAGTAAGGCACTAAGTGTTCATAAGATAACCTACTTAAGGCTTCTATCGTTTTAAGGATACTAATCTCAGGGCTGGAAAAGCACTATAAAATTACTCTGTATTGAACAGTCTTTACTCATGGGCAAGTTTTCTACATCGAGGCATACAATTAGTACTATGCTCTGTTGAATTTATGAAAATTCTACCTGAAGATGATATTCTGTGATGGTGACAATGATTTTAATACTCTGTCACTTGACAGTGTAGAGGCACTGAATGAGCAAACAATTCATACAAGATTAGCTAAAAGTCAGTGAAAGGTTATGCATGAAAGAACATTTTATTTCTTTCTCAAGAACATGACCTTATGGAATTTCTATCATTTTGTGATGGTTACTAGTGGGAGGGAAATATATTTTTAAATAAGTTAGTGAATAAGGAAATGAGAGCAAATGTCATAAGGAAATGAGGCTCTGTGTCAGCAACAACACCCAGAAGCTTTTATAAATTCTATTAAGATAAATTTGATAATTACACAGCATTTCCCAGAACTCTCTCCTAGCTTATACTGCGACAGTGGCAGTAAAATATGTAATTCTGGTCATAAACACACTTAGTGGAAATATTTGCCATGCAAACAAGTAATTCCTTATTTCAAACTAATATACAAAAGTATCTTTTTGATGAAAATATCTGGACTCCTCCAGAAGTTCCTCCAGCCCTATTCTGATTGTCTGACATATTTCTGAGAGGTCATAGGCGTGACGCCAAAGAGACCTCTGTTTCTTATTGTCTGAAGGCTTGATTTGCTTCCCCTGACAGCCCTGCCTGGAGGGGAACAAAAGATAAGAGAAATGCCTAGCTTCTGGGAATGTGGTAAGTGACACTTTCCATCAGCATTTATCTCTACTTGGCAAAAAAAAAAAAATGAGCAAAGACTGAAAACAAGTCTCTCAGACAGGTTGGCAATCACAGACCATCCTGAACTGTCCTTTGAATCCAGGAACAGAAGCAGATTAGCAGCCTGCCAACTGTGACAATGACTGGAATTTGAACATCCTGAAACAAGAGCAATCATTTAATGACCAAGAGATTCATAAGCATTACTTTCTACTTTTATTCATATGCATTGTTTGCCAACTTCGGGTGATTCTTACTATCCCTGTCTTATGGTTGAAAAATAGAGCAGCTGAGAAAAAAAATACATTGTTATTTTGCATAATGAGGCCATGCGACAGATCTACTCAAAAAATTACATGCTGCTCACAGTGATTCTTCCTGACATTTTGTGAGGACAGGCAGAGTAGACAGAGAGCAACTTCCAACTTATCTCTCAGCATCTTCTATGGGGGAGCAAGGGATTAACTACAAAGACATACACCCAGCATAGCAAGAGCACTAGAAAACCAATGAGAAAAACACATAGAATGAGCAAAAATATCACCGAAGACCAAAAATGAAAAAAACCAATAAATTCTCAGATAATATATTTAGTGACACTATGATAAGAATGTCCTATAAGTTTAAACAAATGATAGCACAGGTAATTAGCAAAACAGAAGAAAGTATGAGTCAAAATAAAAAAAATTACTACAGTCAGAAGACAGAAATGAAGAACATAGTAGGTGAGATAAAACAAAAAGTCAATAAAAGCTCTGAACAGTAGAATTTGAGCAAAAGACCAAGAAGCTTCAAGGTGAGGAGGAAACTGCTAGGAAACAGCATAAGATGGAAAATAGTATGAAAAGAAATGAGCACACCAGAGAAGTATAAAATGAGTTCAAGAGGAACACTATAAGAATCATTGAAGTTCTTAAAGAACAGGAAGGTAAATGTGATGAAAAAACAATAGTTAAATAAATCATTGATAAGAACTTTACAGAGTTGAGGATTACAGGCAGAGTTGAGATCCAAGAGGTCTGAAGAGTTCAGTGCAAATAGACACAATTAGGACACATTATACTCAAAATGACAAAATCCAAATATAGAGACAGAGTATTGAGAACATCAATATTTTAAAAGGAACTACATACAAAGGAAAACTCATAAAATGTACAGCAGGTTTATCAAATGAGACTCTACAAGACAGAATATTGAAAGATATAGTATAAAAACTCAATGAAATGAACACCTCGCCAAGAATATTTTATCTAGCTAGTTCATCATTCAAACTTGAAGGAACTATGCAGAGCTCATGGATAGGCAACATAAATTTTAAGGAATTAAAAATCCTTAGGAAATTCATAGCCACCTCAAAAACAGTTTTGCAAGAAGCATTAAAAGGGCTCCTTTAAGGGACAGGAGAAATTTCCCATCATGTGACACTGAGTGTAGAACTCACAATGGTGCATATGTTTGTCCTCTACTAGGTTGATAGGTTAAAAAAATAGCAATTAATCATCAAAAATTGACTTTTACTGATTTATTTTCTGATAATTCTACTTTACATTCCTCTACATTTTATTGAACTAAGTAATATGAAATAAAATTTTTATATGCCTGTCGAGGAGGCAGACTACAGGGTGAGAGGAAACTTGGAAATACTGGTGGAAGAAAGGAGCAATTGGTGGTGGGATTGAGTTTGAAATAATGTATGCCTGAAACAACTCTATTATGAACAACTCGAAAAATCATGGTGTCTCAATAAATATTCTTGGGGGAAAAAGAAATCACTGTATCACTGTTGTCCCATTGCTCGATTTGCTTGAGTAGGTGCCAGTAACATCTCCATTTGTCCCTGTCGTGTTCAGGGTCAGGGGAATGAGGCCCATTATTGTTACTGTTTTTGACATATCAAATACGTCACGGGTAGCTTGCCAGTCTCTGCCATGAGAGATTCTGCATCACTCTCTTCTGGGAGCTTTGTTTTATAGTCTCTGGATCTTGGCCATTGATGAGATTATATGGCATCAAGGGCAGTTTGTGGGTGTGAATGCCAAGTTACTGGAAAATGGGATCTGGGTGGAGGAGGCCCAGTCCCAATCCAAGCAGGCTTGGAGATCTCAGCCACAGGTACTGCATACCTGGGTTCCTCTGTCGGTTCCTTCACGAGTGAGGCTCGTCCGAGCATGTGGAGAATGACCTTGATCATGGCTGTGGCTGGGTTCTGGAGGTTTTTGGCTGCCAGGTCTCTGCTTGGGGCGGGGAGGGAAACTCAACCCACCCCCCCTCTAAGGGGGCCCTGGTGAAGATAGCCTGGCGTGGGGGCAGAAGATTCTGCCGGGGAAAAAATAAATGGATAACTTTTTTAAAAAGTAATAAAAACATAGAAATCTTCTATTTGTTTTATTTCAATTATCTATAGTCCTTATCGGACTATAAACAAGCAATTGTGAGGGTGCTTACATGTCTTTATTTGGGTCCTCCTCCCACTTCTGATCTTCAAAGCTCTAAGATCCTGAACAAAATCACTCTGCATAACCAACAGACCAAATATACACACTTTGGGATTTGCAGACACATCCAAAATCTGGACAAGGCTGGAAACCTACAATCAGGAAGACAAAAGAAGGTTCCCAAGTCTAGAATCATGATGAGTCAATGAAGTAAAATGAAGGAGACAGTGAACCAGTCAAGCTAGTCAAGCTTGATAGTGGGAGCCTGAGAACACTTAGGGTCTTTCTTTTGTCCATGCACTCACCAACTTTTCTGGATCAAAGGTGGAATTAAAAGTTTGAAATGTATCACCCCATCTATAGAGTCATAGGAAATCATAGGAAGAGCTCGAACTGGCTTCCCAGCCACTGACTCTGTCAGCACCTTTTGGACTTTCAGACACCAGAACTATGATAAATAAATTTGTTATTGATCATTCACTGAGTCTATGGCAGCTATTTTGTTAAAGCAGTTCAAACAGACTAAAACAATTTATGATTTTTGTACAGAGAAAATAAGCAAGTAGAAGGCACATCAAAAAATCATTCTTTTGGGGGCTGGAGTGATAGCACAACAGGTAGGGCGTTTGCCTTGCACGCTACCAACCTGGGTTCGATTCCCAGCATCCCATATGGTCTCCTGAGCACCTCCAGGGATAATTCCTGAGTGCAGAGCCAGGAGTGACCCCTGTGCATCGCCAGGTGTGACTCAAAAAGCAAAAATAAAATCATTCTTTTTTTAATTTATTTATTTTTAATTAGTGAATCACCGTGAGGGTACAGTTACAGATTTATACATTTTTGTGCTCATGTTTTCCCCATACAAAGTTTGAGGACCCATCCCTTCACCAGTGCCCATTCTCCACCACCGGTAAACCCAGCATCCCTCCTACCCTCCCCGTTCCCATCTCCCCCCACCCCACCCTGCCACTGTGGCAGGGCATTTCCTTTTGTTCTCTCTCTCTAATTAAGTGTTGTGGTTCCCAGTAGAGGTGTTGAGTGGCCACTGTGTTCAGTCTCTAGTCTACATTCAGCCCGCATCACCCTTCCCCCGCAAGGCCTCTGACCGCATTATACTTGGTGATACCTTCTCTGAGTTGCCCTCTCCCCAGAATGTGAAGTCAGCTTCCAAGCCATGGAGTCAACCTCCTGGTACTTATTTCTACTACTCTTCTATTCCTGGGTGTTAGTCTCCTACTCTGTTATTCTATATACCATAGATGAGTGCAATCTTTCTATGTCTGTCTTTCTCTTTCTGACTCATTTCACTTAGCATGATACTTTCCATGCCGATCCAGTTATATGCAAAATTCATGACCTCCTTTTTTCTAACAGCTGCATAGTATTCCATTGTATAGATGTACCAAAGTTTCTTTAACCAGTCATCTGTTCTCGGGCACTCGGGTTTTTTCCAGATTCTGGCTATTGTAAACAGTGCTGCAATGAATATATAAGTGCAGATGTCATTTCGACTATACTTTTTTGCTTCTCTGGGATATATTCCCAGCAGTGGTATTGCTGGGTCAAATGGGAGCTCAATATCTAATTTTTTGAGAATCGTCCATATTGTTTTCCAAAAGGGCTGAACCAGTCGGCATTCCCACCAGCAGTGTAGAAGGGTCCCTTTCTCCCCACATCCTCTCCAACAGTGGTTGCTTTTGTTCTTTTGGATGTGTGGTAGTCTCTGTGGTGTGAGGTGGTATCTCATGGTTGTGTTGATCTGAATCTCCCTGATGATTAGTGATGTAGAGCACTTTTTCATGTGCCTTTTGGCCATTCGTATCTCTTCCTTGGGAAAGTTTCTGTTCATTTCTTCGCCCCATTTTCTGATGGGGTTGGATGTTTTCTTTTTGTAGAGTTCAACCAGTGCTTTATATACCATTGATATCAACCCATTATCTGATGGGTATTGTGTAAATATCCTTTCCCATTCTGTAGATAGTCTTTGTATTCTGGTCACTGTGTCTTTTGCTGTGCAGAAGCTTTTTAGTTTAATGTAGTCCCATCTGTTGATCTCTGTTTCTACTAGATTGCTTAGTTCCAAGAACTTGTTACCGTTTATTCACTCTTTAAACTTCCATCTCCCGCACTCCCAGCTCCAGCCTCTCGCTCTCCGGATCTACTCTCTTCTCTGGTCTCTCCTTCCCCATGTCTCTCTCTCGGAACCCCTTTTTGCTCATGGCGCAATATATTGACGTCACCAAAGGCACCAAAAGATCTTACAGGAAGAACATTGAGGCAACATTGTTCTCTTGTATCTGCAGGCCAGTAATCTAGGCCTCTGGAAAGCAGATAAAAAACCAAAACCAAAGACTTCCTTGGGCTGAAAAGCACTTGGATTTACATACCAAAGACTGGGCTGGGCTGCCACATGAAATCTACATTGTCAATTACAAACTAGGCAGCACCTGAAATATACATTGCAAAGACTAGGCTGGGCCAGAGCCTGGAATCTACAATGTAACAATTCAAGCTTAAAAAGTTCAATAACAATAGCAGAACACCTATTCTCTAGGACAAATACTCTTTCAGCAGGACCCATCAATGATGAAATCCCATGGTTGTGTTTCTCTTCTCCTTGTCCAACAAACATATGAGTTTTGTATGGGCATAGCAAGAGACGCATTAAACTTTTAGAATTGCTCTCCTGGGGTCATCTCAATCTCAGACTACAGTGCTCAGGCCAGATTAGTCTTTCCTATCCCTAGCAGGGTCCTAGCCTCGTCATTACTTTAAGATCATGACAGCATTTGTCCATGATCAGACTCTTAACTTATAGTTAAGAATGAGGCACTTTGGCCAGACCCCTCTCGATGCCAGGGTAGCATATAACTTATCGCTTGCCCTGGGTCCTTCTCGTCCCACGTCAGGACCCTGCTTTGGGGATGCTAGGAAGTAAGGGCAGCTGAGGCTTAGGTCAAGAGAACAGATGCCCTGGAGGAAAGTATCATGTAGAGTCAAATGACTCCCAGGTTACAAAAGCATAACATTTGTTAATTCTTCCTGTGTCCACACAAAAAGGACTTGCTCTGAATAAGCTATGCAAAGGACTCAAGGAGAAGAGAAAAATATTACTTACAAGTCAACAGAACACTAAGAAAGAAGCTACAAATAAACACAGAGGAATGGGAGCACTGTGACGGGAGTAACCCAATAAACCTAAACTACCTGAAGCTATGTAATCCTACAGGTATCCTTATAGGGATCGCATTGAATCTGTATAATGCTTTGGGGAGTATTGCCATTTTGACAACACTGATTCTTCCTATCCACAAGCAGGGTATATGTTTCCATTTCCTCATGTCCTCTTTTATTTCATGGAGTAGCGTTTTATCGTTTTCTTTGTAGAGGTCTTTTACTTCCTTGGTTAAGCTGATTCCGAGGTACTTGATTTTCTGGGCACGATTGTGAATGGGATTGCTTTTTTCATGTCCCTTTCCTCTGCCTCATTGTTTGTGTATAGGAAGGCCATGGATTTTTGGGTATTGATTGTGTAGCCTGCAACTTTACTGTATAGGCCTATTGCTTCTAAGAGTTTCTTAGTAGAGGCTTTAGGCTTCTCTAGATATAGTATCATATCGTCTGCAAATAGTGAGAATTTGATTTCTTCCTTTCCTATCTGGATGCCCTTAATCTCTTTTTCTTGTCTAATAGCTATCACAAGTACTTCCAGTACTATATTGAAGAGAAGTGGTGAGAGTGGGCATCCTTGTCTTGTGCCTGATCTTAGAGGAAAGACCCTTAGTTTTTCCCTGTTGAGGATAATGCTTGCCGTAGGCTTGTGGTAGATGGCTTTGACTATCTTGAGGAAAGTTCCTCCAAACCCCATTTTGGTGAGGGTTTTCATCATGAATGGATGTTGGATCTTGTCAAATGCTTTCTCTGCATCTATTGATATGATCATATGGTTTTTATCTATACTTTTGTTGATATGATGGATTATGTTGATTGATTTCCGAATGTTAAACCATCCTTGCATCCCTGGGATGATCCCACTTGGTCATGGTGTATGATCTTTTTGATGAGTTGTTGGATCCTATTTGCTAATATTTTGTTGAGGATCTTTGCATCGGTGTTCATCAGGGATATTGGTCTGTGATTTTCTTTCTTAGTGGTGTCTTTGTTTGCTTTTGGTATTAGGGAGATGTATGCTTCATAGAAACTGTTTGGGAGAGTTCCTATTTTTTCAATTTCTTGGAAAAGTTTGAGAACTGGCAACAGGTCTTCTTTAAATGTTTGGAAGAATTCACCAGTGAAACCATCTGGGCCTGGGCTTTTGTTTTTGGGGAGATTTTTGATTACAGATTCAATTTCCTTAACATTGATGGGTCTATTCAGGTATTCCAAGTCTTCTTTGTTCAGTCTAGGGAGATTGTAGGAATCAAGGAATTCATCCATTTCTTTTAGGTTCTCCTGTTTTGTGGCGTATAGACCTTCAAAGTAGTCTCTAATGATCTTTTTTTTTGGCTTTTTTTGGGTCACACCTGGCAATGCACAGGGGTTACTCCTGTATCTGCACTCAGGAATCACCCCTGGCAGTGCTCAGAGGACCATATGGGATGCTGGGAATAGAACCCAGGTTGGCCGCATGCAAGGCAAATGCCCTACCTGCTGTACTATTGCTCCAGCCCCCTCTAATGATCTTTTGAATCTCGCTGGTTTCTGTTATGATGTCCCCCTTTTCATTTCTGATTCGATTTATTAGGGTTATTTCTCTTTCTTTCTTTGTGAGTCTTGCTAGTGGTTTATCAATCTTATTTATTTTCTCAAAGAACCAGCTCTTTGTTTCATTGATCTTTCGGATTGTTTTTTTTGGGTTCAATGTCATTAATTTCTGCTCTAATTTTTATTATTTCTTTCCTTTGGTCTGGTTTGGGTTCCTTTTTCTGGTCCTTTTCTAATGTCTTGAGTTGTGATGTCAAGCTATCAATGTGGGCCCTTTCTTCCTTCTTGAGGAATGCTTGGAGAGCTATAAAATTTCCCCTTAACACGGCTTTAGCTACGTCCCATAGGTTTTGGTAGCTCGTGTCTTCATTCTCATTTGTTTCTAAGTATCTTTTGATTTCTTCCTTGATTTCCTTCCTGATCCACTCATTGTTCAACATTGAATTGTTTAATTTCCAGGTGTTTGATTTGGTTCTCCGTGTCAGTGAGTAGTTAGCTTCTATCTTCAGCGCATCGTGGTCTGAAAAGATGGTTGATACAATTTCTATTTTTCCGATTCTATTGAAGTATGTTCTGGGGCCCAGTACATGGTCTATTTTAGAAAATGTTCCGTGTGCACTGGAAAAGAATGTGTATTCTTTCTTTCTGGGGTGTAAAGCCCTGTATAGGTCTATTAGGCCTCTCTCTTCAATTTCTTCTTTTAGAGTCAGTGTTTCCTTGTTGAGTTTTGTTCTTGTCGATCTATCTAGAGGCGATAAGGCAGTACTGAAGTCTCCAACTACTATTGTGCTGTTAGTGATGTCCTCTTTGAAGTCTGTTAGGAGTTGTTTTAAATATTTAGCCGGTCGTTCATTGGGAAAGTATACATTTAAGAGTGTGATTTCTTCCTGTTGTACATATCCCTTGATAAATAGAAAATGACCTTCGCTGTTCCTTTTAGTCTTTTTTCAACCTGAAATCTATGTTGTCGGATATCAGGATGGCCACTCCAGCTTTTTTAAGGGAGTTGTTTGCTTGCAGGATTGTTTTCCATCCTTTGACTTTGAATCTGTGTTTACTCTGTTTGTTCAGGTGTGTTTCTTGCAGGCAGCAGAATGTTGGGTTTAATTTCCGGATCCATTTTGCCACTCTGTGTCTCTTGATGGGTGCATTTAGGCCATTGACATTGAGAGAGATTATTGTGATAGGGTTTTGTGTCATCTCTCTGTGGTATTTGTTGTTCTTATGGGGCTCCTCCTTGTCTTACAGTAGCCCCTTTAGACCTTCTTTCAAGTTTGATTTTGAGTCTATGAAAACAACAGTTCCTGAGCTGTTGTTTATCCAAGAAATAGTGTATGGTTCCTTCAAGTTTGAGCGAGAGTTTAGCCGGATAAAGTATTCTTGGTGAGGCATTCATTTCGTTGAGTTTTTTCACTATGTCCCACCATTGTCTTCAGGCTCGGAGGGTTTCCTCTGACAGGTCTGCTGTAAATCTGAGGGGTGCTCCTTTGTATGTGATTTCTTTCTTTGACCTTGCTGCTTGCAGAATTGTGTCTCTATCCATAGCATCCATCATTCTGACTATGATATGCCTTGGAGTCTTTTTATTTGGGTCTCTTTTTGCTGGTACTCTTCGGACTCCTTGGATCTGGATGCCTGCTTTCTCCAGCTCTGGGAATTTCTTAGCAATGATGTCTTTGACTGTGTTTTTTTCACTGGGGTTACTTCCCTGTGGTTCTGGTACTCCAATGATTCTTATGTTGTTCCTCTTGAAGTCATCCCCCAGGGCTCTGATTCGCTCTATAGCCATTTTGAGGTCTTTGGCCATGATTTGTTGTTGTCTATAAGCTTTCTGCAGCTCATCTTCCAGGTCGCTGATTCTGTCTTCGGCTGTAGTCATCCTACTGTTGAGGGCATCTACTGAGATTTTTAATTCATCTAATGAACGATTCCTTTATTTGTGTGACTTCTGTTCGTAGGTTTGAAATTTCTGCTCTCATTTCTTCCTGCATTTTCTTGGTAGACCGTTCCAGTGCTTCATTCATCTCCTCCCTTAACTTATTGGATGTCTGTTCCATGGTTGCTTGGAGTAGGTCGACTCTCCTCCAGATTTCCTCTCTGAATTGTTTATCTGAGAGGTCGTAGATGTGAGTAGGCCCTGTTGCTGTTTCTGGAATCTTTTCTTCTCCCTCTCTTGGTGGAGGGGATTTTCACTGCTTCTTCATATTGTTACAGAAGTATAGAGTTGGAACTTTGTAGTTATTTATTCCTGTTCCCTCTTGTTGTGGAAAGGAGGGGCTCTGATTGTGCTAAACTTCCCTTATCCACTGACAGCTTTTATAGTGTCAAACTAAGCGAATGGATATTTTGCATAAGTGGTTGAGATGGCTAAAGTGATTTTCAAAGAAATATAATAATACCTATTGTGCTGAGGTAACAAATAATAACTGCGGCCGCTGCTCTGACAGGAGGCCACGCCCACTTTGAGACCACGCCCACTACGATACAGGCCACGCCCCCAGTGTCTTCCTGTAAGAGAGCCAGGTGGGAAGACCTCGGGGACCCCAGGAGGCGGGAAGTGGGGGACGGGAGGGCGTGGCCGAAGGTTGGTCTTGGTACCTGGTGGGCGGGCCGCAGTTAGAGAGCCAGATCGGAAGACGGGGTATGCGGGGCATGGGGTGGGGCGGCTGCAGGAAAAAAATAAAATCATTCTTTTAAAATAAACTTGCATGGTACTTAAGAAGCATGTGAAATAATTACTCTTGACAACAAGTTTTATTTCAAAAAGCAAAAAACAATATGCTTGCATAATGGAAGCTTTTTTTTTTCTTTTTGGGTCACACCCAGTGATGCTCAGAGGTTACTCCTGGCTTTGCACTCAGGAATTACTCCTGGCAGTGCTTGGGGGACCATATGGGATGCCAGGGATTGAACCCGTGTCGGCTGCGTGCAAGGCAAACGCCCTACCTGCTAAGCTATCACTCTGGCCCCAACAATGAAAACTTTTTAAGAATACTAGAGTCCTCAGACCTCATCTAGAACATCTGAGCATTAGAAAGAACCTGCAGTTGGCCTCACTCTGAGTATTTAAGCTTCCCAGCACACACCAGGTACTGCATAAAGTAAATATATATTCCATTCACCGTCTCAGACCTCACCCGAGAAACCCTCAGTCCCCTGAATACTCATCACCTGTCTAAATTCCATGGTACCTTCAGCACCCATGCTTGTCTTTGCTTGTCTCCTTCTGACTGATTCTGTAGTTCTGTCTTTCACATCCCTAAAGATATTCTCAGGTCATCTCAGGAGGCTGCCCATTTATTCAAGTTGTTCACCACTTATTTTCCCCTGAAACACACAGTAGATAATTCCAACAGTAAAAGAACAGTGAAATATCCCTGCCCCAAGCGACCCAGCCCCAGCAGCTAAAAACCTTCAGAACTCAACCACCACCATGTTCACAGCCACTTTCCACATGCTCAAGCCGAGCCTCACCCACAAGTGAACCTATTCCCAGACACTTCATACCACACAACCCACCCGTACTCCAAGAGTATTGCACCATATTTGATAGGGTTCAAAGTAGGAGGCAACCAATCTTAAAGGGAAATTTTTTTTAACCGATAAAAAGCACACAAGGCTCAGCCTTTAACAACATGTTAATGATCTCTTATAGAAGGGCTTAATGGTCCCTGAGTGAAACACAATCTTTACACTCTTTCCTCTAAGAATACTTTTTTTTTGTAGCATTTTCAGCGGTTTTTCATAACACACAATACAAAATATATTATTTTGGTTCTGCTTTGGATTCGGGATTGGAGGTCAGGATGGAAACTTTCAAAATATGGTGGTGGGAAGGTGCAATGGTGGTGAGATTGGTGTCTGAATATTAAATGTAATCAAATATTGTGAACTACTTTATAAAATAAAAAAATTTAAAAAAGAAAACAGTGAAATATCCCCCCAACAAAGATCTCAAATTCCACCCAAGTATTGCATTTCTTTGTCCCCTATGAATCTATAATCTGCTCCTAATATATTCTTTTGAAATGTAAAAGAATTGGGTTGGGTCAAAGAATTTTATTTTAAATAAATTTATCTTATTTTCCCTCCTGGCTCAGAAGAAACTAGAATAACAAGAAACTTACAGAAAAAAAAGCACTTCAAGAAAGAAAAAGAGGGCTGAAGAGATAGGTTTGATGTTGCCTTGCATGAGTCCAACTGGGGTTCGATCCCTAGCATCCCATATGGTCCCCAGAGCACTACCATGAGTAATTCCTCAGTTTAGAGGTAGAGTAATGCCATCACCAAGTGTGGCCCAAAATACAAAAAAATAAAAGGAAAGAAAGGAGAAAAGAAAGAAAACAAGAGGGAAAGAAAAGGAAAAATATTCCTTTTGTTTCACTTATTAATATGCACAACATTGGTCTTTTAAAAGCAGCATCTTTAAACTGAAACGTCAAACTAGCTCAGTATGCCCACTTCCACATCTCCGAAGCCGCTGATGGCTCTTCCAACCCTCCAGACCTACTTCCACAGCTCCTTAACTGCGCAGCCCTGGACAGATCACACCCCATGCAGCTCAGACTTAAACTTATTGTCACTAGGTGAAGACAGGGAGAGAAGAAAAAGTGAAACACCTAGCCTAACTCCTCAGAGGTGTCCAGAAGGGCCAATTACAAAGATTCATCTTCAACACAGTAAGAATAGAACAAACACAATGGGGGCAGGAGGGGGCAAAATATAAGCTCACCAAGTTCAATGAATAAAAATAACATAGAAGACTCTACCAGTCCCAACCAGTTGCGCATACTCTCACAGAGTGACTTCAGTGACTCCTTGTTGAGAATATCCAATGAAATCTAAGAAACAATGACACCATTTGTCAGAAATATCTCTAAGGTGTGCCTATATTAATGTAGGGGAATAGTATTATAAGATATTAACCTAGAATTCTCCTCCTCACTCCAACTCCTCTCCCTTCTCTCCATTTCATCCACCCAGTGTTCTGAGAACCCCTAGGTCTTTCTCTGGGTCCTATAGTTTGAATATTCATTGCCTCAAGCAGAGCCTAAAAGCAGGCTCTGTCCTTTATCTTACTCAACATTCAACCTAACATGAGAGGATAGAGATAACCACACAATATACCCCTTGCCCAGAAAGCCTGAGACAACATCAGAGTGTTTTCCATATGCTACTATGGGACCCAAACAGAACCACATTCAACATGCAGCTAAAAGAAAACTAAAAATCCTGAAGATGTCTCAATGTTGGAACAGGAAAACTAAACAGTGATCTACTACTCAATCCCAGATCTATAGGAATGCTGAGAAGTTTGGCAATGGTACTTTTGGCAGGATAAATAACTAATGATGGCATAAACAGATATCCTAACTTGGCATAGGTAGGCAACCCAGAACTCACCCAATTAATCTATTGTCACCTAGTTAAATTTTCATTATTAGTAGAATAGAAAGTAAGAGAGGATATGTTTCTTGCATATATGTATATGCAGACTAAAATGGTATGGTTCTTGTATGGATGTATAAGAACCTAAATCTTAGCAAATGGAATAAGTTACATTTTAACCAGAGAAAAAGGCATTTTTAGGAACAAGAGGGCAGAAGGTGAGCATGGATGAGAACAAATCAAGAGTCTTTTTCCCATGTCATATAAGTCACATGGCTCTTACATTGAAGGACAGAATAAGATCTGCTCCCCAGATGCCCAGTGCCAGGAATTCCTTCCACTCACTTTCCAGAGACCTTGTCCAGTGTCAACCGGTACAGGAATTTGGCTAGAACTAGATTTCATTTCACAAAAGTTACAATATATTTCTTTCAGATCCTGAACTCTGAAAATTCCAAGAGTACTGTGAAGGTCAGTATTGGAAAAGGAATATAAAGTAACAGACAGTGCAAAAGTTAGAGAAATATAGGAAAGAGTCAATGCATAAACTCATGTAAGCAGTCTCTAAGCCACATCCTTTAACACCTACCTCCACAACACACTGACTTTTTTCAATAGCTTTACTTTCCTCTCAGTCAGTCTGACTGACATAGCAATTCAATAGCTTACATCTTGGTGGGTATTAATAGTGGCATGCCCTTACTTGGCAAAAGGGTCAAAAATCTTATTAGCTATAGACAATGAGTTTTGAAATTGAAAACACCACCATAAAACATCATAGGTAGAAATAACCTGAAGTTCATTTTATATTTCAAAGGGGAAAAGTAAGTTTTTGTGAGGAGGAAAGATTTGCCAGAGGTCACTACTGTCACTGTCATCCCGTTGCTCATCGATTTGTTCGAGTGGGCACCAGTAACATCTCTCATTGAGAGACTTATTGTTACTGTTTTTGGCATATCCAATATGCATGGATAGTTTGCCAGGCTCTGCCGCGTGGGCTCGATACTCTCGGTAGCTTGCCGGGCTCTCTGAGAGGGGTGGACGAATCGAACTCCGGTCAGCCGTGTGAAAGGCGAACGCCCAACTGCTGCGCTAGCACTCCAGCCCTTGCCAGAGGTAGCATGTCTAATTATGATAGATCTAAGTATAGAATCAAGGCCTCCTAATTTCCTGCTCCATGTTTATTTGGCACCTTCTTTCCATATGTTATCTACTATACAACTTGAAACCCACGAGCTTTTCCCAAATCTCCAACAGCAGTGTTAACTCTTTCCTTTTCTATTTCTATGAAGGTATGAAGGTGTCCTAAGGAAATGTGAGATCAGCGAACTTTACAGAGCAAGATGACACCTACAACAAAAATATTTTTTTTAAAAAAACTATACCGTAAATATATATTAAAAAAAAAAAACTTTTTTTCTTTTTTATCTAGAGGTCTTCCTAGAAAACTTCTGAAAAAATTCTTCTATGCAATAGTAATAGATCATTTTTTAAAATAATTTCATTAGCTCTCTGGTCACTGAATATAGCTGATGATTCGAATAACAACAGACTTTATCTGGGTAAAAGGCAAAACCTCATTGCATCACCCTGCCCCTAGTGAGTGTTAAGGATCCATCCTAGGAAGTAAACAGCAGAAATCTGGGCAGGAACGTAGGGTTTTGGTTAATATTATTGCCAATTAAAGAAAATCATTGTTCAGTTATTTCTTTGAAAGAAGGAACATTATTTGTAGTCATTTGGAGAAAGGAATCTTCATAGATTACAATATTTTAAAAATATGTATCAGAAAACTCTTTGTCCTTGGAGTAAAACCAAACTTGAGGAAGCTTCATGATAGTAGGCTATCTTTGCAATGAATCAGGGGCATTAGAAATGGATGGCCTAGCCATTTTAAGGAAGCTGAGAAAATTGGCACTAACGTGTTATGGACTTTAAGAAAACAAAGCACTTTCTGAAAATGGAAATTCCCTCATTTTTAATGCTGACACATCCTAATTTTTGTAGAAAACAATGTGTCTTTTAAAAAGTCCCTCTGTCCAATTTGAAAAATGAGTCCTGAGCTCTAGTTGTATGATATCATTTTGTATAGTATCTCGTGGTACTTACCAGGCAGCAATGTCTACTGAAAGACAGGATAATGAATGAATGCAGTCAGTGCATGATTTAGTCCTTTCTCCTGGGTTTTTCCAGCATGAGATTTTCCCCCCAAAACATGCCTTCAATGGATCATTTTTGAAGCTGTTCCCTCATCTTTACAATTACTGTAGGCAATCTCTTCTTTTTTTAACCAGTCCTATAACCCACTGACCAATTCATTTTCCTTTTTTTTTTAAAAAAAAGGAGGGGGTGAGATGATGTTACTCTCCTATTCAAATAATCTATCAATGTCTTCCTATTTTGTACAGAGCAAAGTCTAGTCTCCTGGGCATGCTTTTCTGGATCCCCTGTGATGTGATGCAAATAACTTTGCATAGCATCACTGTATCACTGTCATCCCGTTGCTCATCGATTTGCTCAAGCAGGCACCAGTAACGTCTCCATTGTGAGACTTGTTACTATTTTTGGCATATCAAATACACCAAGGGTAGCTTCCCAGGCTTTGCCGTAGGGGCGAGATACTCTCGGTAGCTTGCCAGGGTCTCGGAGAGGGGCGAAGGAATCAAACCCGGATCGGCAGCATGCAAGGCAAATGCCTTACCCACTGTACTATTGCTCCAGTCCTTTGCATGGCATAAAGTGGCTGAAATATTGTTTTACTTTATATCATTTTTGTTAACATGTGAATATTGTATCCTATTCTTTGGAGCTTTTTTTTTAAGTTTTTGTTTCTCTTTCGCTAATTTCTGTTCTACAAAGGTGGGGTCCTGAGTTGACAAGAGTGTTGATAGTCCCTTCTCACCAGGCCACTGCTCTGATACTTGAATGCTGTGTTTTGACTAGTAGTGTCAAAACTAGCAGTCGGGGTTGGAGCGATAGCCCAGCGGGTAGGGCGTTTGCCTTGCACACGGCCGACCGGGGTTCGATTCCCAGCATCCCATATGGTCCCCTGAGCACCTCCAGGAGTAATTCCTGAGTACAAAGCCAGGAGTGACCCCTGTGCATTGCCAGGTGTGACCCAAAAAAGAAAAAAAAATAACTAGCGGTGTCAAAACACAGCATCTTTACAAAGCCGCTGCTGATATCAAGAGTGGGAAGCATATTAGCAAGGCAATATCAATATTACTTCAAACTAATTAGAGGCCAAAGAGCTGGCATGGGTTGACACAGTGATATAAGAGCAGAAGAAAAGGAACATGGTGGATGAGGACACAGTGGACAGAACAGATTGTGATTATTATAGTGGACAGAACAGATTGTGAGCATACATAAGCCATCCTGTAAGGAGAACAGGAAGTAACTAGAAAATATTTTACAAATCAGTGAAGGCTTAAGTTATAATTTTGTCATTAAAAAGTTCATATGACCTCATTTCTAACTTCTTAAAGTCTGGCCATACCAGTTGCAGACCTTTATGAGGACAATGTTCTTCCCTTATTATGTAACTCAACAAGTATCTCAAATTATGGATAGAAGCAAGACCAAGGTAAGAAACCAAGACCCAGTTTGGCAGACCTATTGAAGTTGGTTAGATGTATGATCTCTCTTATCAGAATGGGAAAAATGACTTGCATAGGTAGAGCTTGTGAGAGCATCTAAGAATACTAATAATATCAGTTCAGATCATGGATGAAGCAAAAACCCAGAAGTGCCTTAGTTCACTAGTAAAGACTGAGTAGCAGTTACAAGCAAGGTCCCATGCTAAGACGATGAAGGAGCTATCAAAGTGCTCTCAGTGCTTCTTTGAGAATTTCCCCAAATCTCTCAACTTTTTAAACCCAGTAATAAGTCTCTCAAAAAAGTTCATATTAAATAACTTTTCACTGTATAGTTTTGCTTCTTTAATAATGGACTCTTAGCTCATCTCTCCTGTCCCACTCTCCATTATTCAGTTTTTCAAACCCTGTATTGACTCTAGGTTAGAGTATTCAAGATTCTTTCTACCTGAAAAGTTTCCTACAGTCCAACACCAAGTCCCTTTTTAGCTACCTTTTTTATTTCTGAGTTCTAGTTTAGGTTTCTCTCTTTCTGGAAAGGTATCTGTGATTTACAGACCTTATTGTTAATCTCACAGGTTGATTAAGCATCTATCAGAAGTACCTTTTGTGGCCTTTTAAAGGCATTTTAACTTTCTTACTCCATTTTTCATTTACCATTTCCCCTGACTAGATTTTAAATTCCTTTTCTAATACTCTGCTTAGCTCATGATTTGTAGGCAGTTGACATATATTTCTTCATCTCAGTTCATCTTTGTCAGACTTTCCTGTTTTTCCCCCTTTCCTTGTTACTGTGATGGATTGAGGTTGAGGGGCACTGTCATATTCAGGCATTCTTACTATGCACATGCACTCACATACGCTTAGTCTTGGTGCTTGCCTGAGCTCACACACTTTAGTGGCTGTGCCCCACACATGTGGCTGCAGCGTACCAGAGGTCATACATTCTGCTGTGAAGCTGGAAGTGCCAACCAGGAGAGTCACTAGCATCATGCTGAAGCATGTAGGCAACACTAGATCTCAAACTTGTGGCATCATGCTCACAAGACAGGTGCTTTTGCCAGAGTCTTCCCTGGATCCCTTTTAAATTTCTATGACTACAATTTACTACAATTATTAAGACATCCAAATACATATCATTGATTATAGTAATGATTAGTATATAGTAATAGTACAGTAATAATTATCTGTTAATAGTAATTATAATTAATATGTAATAGTATAGTAACTAATACTATAATAATTAGTAGTATAGTGATTATAATAATGATATAATAATTATATTATAGTAATAATTCATTATTAATTGTAATAAAGGATTGTTCTTGAGGGGTACTTCTTGAGATCACTTCAATTGTTTCTCATTTTACAAGTAGGAAATATTGCCTGACCATTATTTATAAAAGCTGAAAAATGAAAAATAAGAACATCCTCTTTTTCCTCCATAAGATTAAAATAACAAATTCTGTGTTTTCATCTCTGATTCATACTACTAAGTCTTCACATCAAAACATCCCAAGAAAATTTCATTTAGTTCTAATGGCATTCTCAATCAATGAGAAGATCAGAAATTTATAGGGTGCAAAGGATCTCATGTGTCCCTGGATGCCTCAAGAGATTTCAAAGTACATTTAAGTGTAGTTTAAATTTAGTACTTATCCCAAATAAGAGCTAATATTTAATTTTAGTTCATAACCCTGATAAGAACTAGTATTTAAATATAGTTCTTAACCCTGGCTGTGCCACTGGTATTAAGGCAGTGAGCAGTATTAAGTAGAGGAGAGGGCAAAGTTGCAACAAGGTCTCCATGTGACCTAAAAGTCAAGTCTGTGGCCTGTCCATGGAGTTGCTTAAGGTGGAGGAGCCAGAAAGGGTTTATGAATCGATCCAGAAAAGAAGATCTGGGTAAATACAGCTACTCTCTGACCTCTGTGTGACTTGAGCAAGAGTTCTGACAAGTCAGTGCAAGGTAACAGGAATCACATGGCTGAAATGCTAATAAATCCAGGACTTAAGATGCTGACTGCCACTGATTCTACTTAAGACTCAGAAGCAAAAAGAAAGCAAGGAAGCCACAGGAAGAGAAATTTTTTAGCTATGAGAAAGTTTTTTGTTGCTTAATGTGTGTTCTGCCAGCTGTGGCAGGTGACAATAATGAGAGGCACCACATGTACTTCCATGCACATTACTTCATTTGGTCTTAAATAAGTCCTGACTAGAGGAGCTGAGGAACTATTGGACTATAAGAAGTCTAGGACTATAGGAACTATTGTCGCTATTCTTAGTAAGTGATGATAAATCTAGATTCAAAACTTACATTGCTTGTGTCTGGAGAACATAAGGACTGGACGTAAGTCTGTTGGTAACCTGTGTATAATTTCTTTGACAGCTACAGATCATGATTTTATTCACATTATGCAAGTCAACAAACTAGATTAGTACTGTTTAACAGAAGGCTACTTAAAGGAGGTGGGAGGTCTAATACAGGTGGAAGTGATCAACACTAAATATTCTTTATTTTATTTTTCTTGCTTTATTTGTTTTTATTAAAGTAAATGCAAATTTATGCTTATCGTGTGAAGCTCAAATGATACAAACATTACAGCAAAACCTTATCCTCTTCACCATCCGTAACTATATGTGTGACTTCTGGTTTATCCATTCAAATTTTTTCAATACATAAAATTTATGTTTTATAGTAAATAATAGGTGACTGCATACAAATATGTAGCACTGTAGCACTGTCGTCCCATTGTTCATGGATTTGCTTGAGTGGGCACCAGTAACATCTCCATTGTGAGACTTGTTGTTACTGGTTTTGGCATATCGAATACGCCATGGGTAGCTTGCCAGGCTCTGCTGTGCGGGCGGGATACTCTCAGTAGCTTGCTGGGCAATCCAAGAGGGACAGAGGAATCGAACCCAGGTTGGCTTCATGCAAGGCAAACACCCTACCCACTGTACTATCGCTCCAGTCCATACAAATGTATACATGCACAAAATAACTGCAAGTTAATTTGTTTTGAATGTTAAAAATGTCAAGCCACATATAATTTTTCTGTAACTAGCTATTTTACTTACTCATATGATGTAGATATCTTTATGTAACAGTCAGTATACTCCGTTTTGACTGTTACTTGCATAGTGTTCCATTATCATAAATCTGCAATAGGTTGTTTAACTATTCTGCTACTTTGATTCCAATGTCAAACTATTTCCTACTATTGTTTTGTTTGTTGTTTTATTTTTAAAACAGAGATAACCAGAAATATCTTGTGTAGTACTATGTCTATGTCAATAAGGATTTAATAAAATATAGTTCCTCTCCCTTTTCCCCTCATCATATAAAGTTTATAAGGACATCTGTGGCTTATCTGAGAAATTTCAGAGAGGAATATTTACAAAAAGTATTTTTCTAGCTAAAGTAATTCTCTTTGCTAAATAATGTTTTATTTCCTTGTTTACATACAAAATGAGAAATGTTAAAAACCAACTTTAATTTATCTAGACTATAAATCACATAAAGAATCTGCTAGAAAACTGAGAGTAGACTTTTTCCCCTTTGGAAAAACCAATGTTCTCTGTTGAACATCTCTCTGTTGAACACCTCTCTCTCTCTTTCTCTTTTTCCTCTCTTTCTCTCTTTCTCTCTTTTTCTCTTTCTCTCTCTCTCTCTCTCTCCTCTCACATCTCACTAAATTTCTTTCAAAAAAACTATTTGCTTCACTTAAAAAAATATTGAAGGTTGGAGTGATAGTCTGCGAAAGAACAAGTTATAAATGCAAAGACATTGTCACTCATTTTTCACATTAAACATAAGATTAAAAGATAAAAATCTCTGCCCTTGCAGTCATACCGACCTCCCACAAACATTACCATGTTGACTCACCTATCGGCCCTGCTCTCCCAATCCACAGCCAAATCTCCAAGGATAGGCAAGCCAAGCAGCTAAAATTCATGAATACACCAGTCTCCCAGCTGAAAACTCTGGGGTGCCTTTAGGAAGGGTGCCAAGTTCCTGCCCTGCCAAGCCCCAGCAGCTGCACACCCCACCCCCCACCCCACTGCAGCCATGTCAATGGCTCAACTCCACTGCTTCACTAATAATCTCTGCAGAGACACCAAGCCACAAAACATTTCAGGTACTCTGGGGCTTCTTGAAGTGGGTGCAGACAGTCTCCCTCCAATTCCCCTGAACACCTGGAAGTCCCAGCAGCCACATCTACCTCCTACGGCCACTGTCATGTCAACTCATTGGTCCAAACTACAGATCCTAAAGTCTCTCGATCATATGGCCACATATAGGGCTGTGTGACACCTTTAAATTCCACAATATTGAAATTCCAGTAGGAGCACACCCAATTAGATGGAAAAGTAACATAGTAGCCACCTAAACTCAAAAAAACAAAAATAATAACACAGAAGGCTCAACTAAGAAAAAAGAGCTTAGTAAATCCTCAAACAAGGACTTAACCACCCTCTGGTGAGATATAACAACTTTCACCTATTTTCTTTACTGAAATATTTTTTATTCTATTAGCCATTTAGTTGTAACAAGCAATATAAGATAAATTATTGTGTACCTGCTTAGGGGGCAGGCTTGGGAGGTGGTTTGCAAAATGAGGATAGTAGTGGAGGGAAGGTCACTCTGGTGGTGGGACTGGTAATATAACATTGAAAGCTGGCAACAACTGTAATATGAACCAACTCTGTAAACCACGTGTTTAAATAAAGTATTTTATTATTTTTTAAAAAATAACCATTCTTTGAAGAACACTGCTATTCCACCATCTCATTTTAATTTATTAATGATATTTTTTTCACATTTCAAATATTCTGTTGAATTTTTTTAAATTTATTTTTTTATTGAATCACCATGTTGAAAGTTACAAAGCTTTAGGGCTTAAGTCTCAGTTACATAATTTATTAATGATATTGCTCTACTGCCTATTACTAAGGATCAAAACGTCAATGGTTGGTGTGGGTTGTTGGGGAGAGCTCAAAGGGCTGGAGCACATGCCTCACATGTTCAAGGACCCAAGATCAGTCCTCGGTACCATATGGTTTCCAAGTGCCACTAGGCTTAACTCTAAAGGCCTGCAGCTCCACTAGAGCACTGTAGTCCCAGCTGGACCCAAAAACAGAGTATCTACAGGCTTAATCACTGAAATCATCCAGTCAAGTTGATCACTTACTCCAGGAATGGCCTCGTAGGTATTTCCCACTGCTTGGAAGGGCCTACCAAAAAGTCCGTAAAAGAGCTATGGAAAACATCTGTGCATATGTTGTTCAAACTGAAATTGCTGGCTTATGATATGAGGATAAAGATGCTTCCTTAAGCCACACTTCAAAAGTAGTTAGCTGATACTGCTGATACTGCCCTTTAATCCTTAAAAAACAAAACAAACAAGCAAAAAAACTCAGCAATTTACCCAGAGTTGCACTGGTAGAAAGCAAAATGGAAACACAACTTCTTCTACTCTTCTTTTTCACTTTTCATACAAAAATACAAATAAGCAACAAATATAAAGAACACATAATATGGAATACATATGACATACACTACTTAGAAGTCTCTCTTCGCACAACATGATTATCAATTATGTTTACTGAAAGCACTATAAGTTATATACTATATACTTTGTGAATAAATAAAGATGTGTTTTTAGTTTATCTTGGGTGAAATTAAAAAAAAACTGGAGCACAGAAGTAAATGTATCAAGAAGTAAATATGTCAAAAATTCAAATTACAATGGATGCATAACTTGGCCCTTACAGCAGGCTACGGTTACATTTTTATGTACAAAGTTATAGCCAAATCTTATTTCTGATATAAACATGCTGACAAGGTGTGAATTTCCAAGAAAAAACACGAGGGCGCCAGAGTAACTCGAGTGTTCGGTGGCCAAGAGCCTCCTACCCAGGTTGGTTCATGGCGACAGACAGACAAAAGACCCGGGAAACAGAAACTGGGCCCCAGGCTTTTCAGTAGTCAATTTATTTCTCTCTGCTCCCCAGTGTAGTTCGATCTCTCCTCTTACAGCACAATCGTAGTCTTAGTTTGGTTGTAGTCCCAGTCATCATAGTTCCATCATTCTAGTCTCCTCATAGACCTCAAAGTCCTCTCTTTCTTATCTCCTTTCTAGTCTCGTAATCCTTTATTTCCCCTTACCGCATAGTTATATAGAAACCATGAAGGGTGGGGGTACACATAGGTGGGTTTGGACATTATAACAACAAATAGAGGTAAAACCACTCCATCAGGGGAAGTTCTAGGGGATTAACTCAAAGACAAAATCTCATTTGAGGGTTCAGCACTCTAGATTACTAGGAGATCCGCTCAAGGGCGGAATTCCATCGAAGGGTATATTGCTTTTTCCTTTCCTCAGCTAGTAATCCCATTTAAAAAAGCATAGTAAATTTACCTCTGATAATATTTCTAGGCATTTTATATGAACACATTAAGAGATATATATTAAGCTTAAAGCTTGGCTCTTCCTGGGGATATCTCACTGTATATCCCAGACCAGGTTAGTCTTTCCTAATCCCAGCAGGGTCCTTATTCAGTTACTTCTTTTTTAGGTCATGACAGTTTGTTCCATGACCATGCTCTTAACTTATTATACTTCTGGTCATTAGCTTGTTCCCTTTGGATTCCAGGGTAGCTTACAGTTGGCCCTGGGTCCATCCAGTCCCTTCGTCAGGACCCTCCTTTTGGGAGTGTTAGGAAATAAAGGCAATTGAGGCTTAAGTCAGGTAAATATTATGGATGTCCAGGAGTAAATATTATTTGGATTCAATTAACTCCTCTGTTACAAAGCTTAGCATCAGCTATCTTCTTGTGTTTATACAAAAAGGACATGCTAACCATACAAATGACATAAAGGAAAGAGAAAAGCAATAAAGGATTATTAGTGCTTCATGGGGACTGAAGCAATAGCACAGCAGGTAGGGCGTTAGCCTTGCATGCAGCCAACCCAGGTTCTATTCCTCCATCCCTCTCGGAGAGCCCAGAAAGCTACCAAGAGTATCCTACCTGCATGGCAGAACCTGGCAAGCTACCCGTGTCATATTCGATATGCCAAAAACAGTAAAAACAAGTTTCACAATGGAGACGTTACTGGTGTCTGCTTGAACAAATTAATAAACAACTGGATGACAGTACTACAGTGCTACAGTGCTTGATGGAACTGGGTGTACCTCAGGGGCACTGTTGTGGGAGTGGTTCAATAAACATAAGCTCCCTGTGGGAGGAGCAAAGACAACCCAATGTTATCCAACAATAAGAATTTTATGACTGCCTTCATAGCGTATGCATCAATATTGTATTGATTTATACTTTCTTTCACTTAAATGAATACCATTTAAATCTTCAGTACCATATGATCTTCGGTACCTTTGACCTTTATTTTCAGAAATGAAAAAATCTTAATGAGATTTTTATAAGTATACTTTTCTGGGTAAATGCCTTACAAAATAGAGTAAACACATTTGAGAATTCTACATTTTAAGTGATTTCAAACATAAAAACAAAAACAAGAGGTCAGAGTGATAATATAGTGGGTAGGGCATTTGCCTGGCATGCTGCCAACCTGGATTCAATCTCCAGCATCCCATATGGTCCCCCAAGTACTGCCAGGGGGACCTGAGTCCTGAGTGCAGAGCCAGGAGTAATCTCTGAATATTGCTGGGTGTTACTGTTACTGTTTTTGGCATATCAAATATGCCAACGGTTGCTTGCCAGGCTCTGCCGTGCGGGCGGAGTACTCTCAGTAGCTTCCCAGGCTCTATGGTCACCTGAAGAACTCCACATTGGGTCCCATGTCCTAGAATAAAATGAACAGTGTGAGAGACTGTCTGAGTTCATCATGTCAACCAAGACCATCCATGGTAACTCACAATTCCAGAAGGCCAAATCAAAACGTTGGACATGGGAGTCTCCCGGCGGACAGTTCCAAAATGAAATTGACCACATCATATTCAATCAAAGGTTTTGCCTCACCGATGTCGCTGTTGTCCCAAAATTCCAAATGGGATTGGATCACCGTCTTCTTCAGGCAAAATTCTACTTCACAGAGCAGGGAGAAAGGGCTGCAAAGGTTAAGTTTACGAAGAGAACTCCCAGAATGACTACCAACTGGGAGCTCTTTGGCACTATTGCGGCAATGTGGGAAGATGCCATCACTGACAACATCAACAAGGATTACGATCGACTGGTTCAACACCTCCATGACTTCGTGAAGAATGCCAAGAGTGGGAAAACCACAAACAGATGCCTGTCTTTGGAAACTCTTGAGCTCATTTGCCAACGTGGTTTGGCACGAGCCTCAGGCAACCATAAGCTAACGTCTGAGCTCACAAATCTGTGCAGAGAAGCGATAAAGGAAGACCTCAAAGAGAGAAGAGCAGTAGTGTTGGCCGATATGGCAGAAGTCAGGAAAAGTATTCGCAACACTCGCCTGTTCTTCGCTAACTACAAGACCAAGATGACTGCCCTCCGACGTCCTGATGGATCTATCACATCTTCCAGAAGGGCAATGGAGAGGATTATTCACGATTTCTACTCATATCTCTTCAACAGCCACGTCCACCTGCCCATATACCAAATTCTGCAGGATGGATATGTCATTCCCAACATCTTCCCTTCCTAAATCTGAGACGCCATTTTGTCCATAAAGATGCATACAGCACCCAGTCCAGACAAGGTCAGACCCGAACACCTGAAGAATTTGCCACCAGTACTCGTCAATACACTGGCTCAGATCTTCACATGCTACCTGTCCACATGCAAGGTTCCATCCCGATGGAAAACCAGCAGGACCGTTCTGTTGTACCAGAAGGGAGACATCAACAACATCAGCTACTATCGCCCAATTTGCCTGTTGTCCATCGTCTACAAGTTATTCACTGAGTCATCCTGAATAGAATAGACAGAACACTAGACAAAGGACAACCATGCGAGCAAGACGGGTTCCAAAAAGGATTCAGCATGATTGACCATATCCACACGGTGCCAATATCATTGAAGTTTCGAGAGAGTTCAAAATGCTGCTCTATCTAACGTTCATCGATTTAAAGAAGACCTTTGATTCTGTTGAGACTGAAGTGGTTATCGAAGCCCTAGCCAAATGGGGCATTCAAATTCAGTACATCGAGATCCTCCGTGAGCTATATTAAGGATTCACCACCAGGATCTCACCATTCTACAAGAAAGTGATCATTGACATAAAGAGAGGGATTCAACAGGGTGATACCATTTCACCAAAACTCTTCAGTGCCACCCTCAAGAACATCATGCAACGACTGGAATGGGAAGGAATGGGAGTGAGGATAGATGGTCGGCAATTACATCACCTCCGCTTCGCTGATGACACTGTTCTCATAACACTAAACATTAGCCAAGCAGCACAAATGCTGGTCGACTTTGACCGAGAGTGTGAAAAGGTCGTACTACAGCTGAGTCTCAGCAAAACAATGTTCATGAAAAACGAACTAGCCCTGATGTTCCATTTGCTCTCCATGGAACCAAAATCTCTGAATGCAGCAGCTATGTATACCTGGGTCGAGAACTCAACATGAGGAACAACTTGGTGCCAGAACTGCATAGGAGGAAGAGAACAGTGTGGAACATCTTCAAGAGCATTGAAGAAGTGGTTAAGAGGATAAAGAACCTCTGGCTCCAGGCACATCTTTTCGACTCCACTGTTCTTCCTGCACTAACATATGCCTCAGAGACCTGGGCCCTACGAAAACTGGATGAGAATGCTATTCAGGTATCCCAAAGAGGAATCAAAAGAGCTATCCTTGGAGTATCATGTTTCACTCAAGTGAAGAGAAGTGAGAGAAGGAATCCGAAGTTCTGACCTCCGTCAACGGTCAAGAATTAGGGACACGTAATGCGATTCAGAGACGACCACTGGGCTAGAGCTGTTACCGACTGGATTCCATTGGATGTCAAAAGACCACGTGGCCACCCACCGACAAGATGATGAGACTTCTTTGTCAAAACCCTGAATGAACGGTTTGAGGCTCTTCCTGTTCCCGGAGCGAGCAGATATCATTGGGCTAAACTAGCATGAGACAGGAATGAATGGAGACGTTACTGGCACCTGCTCGAGCAAATTGATGATCAATGGGATGACAAGTGAAGTGATACAAGTGATTGCTGGGTGTGACCCAAAAAGCAATAATAATTACAGTAATAATAATAAACCATCATCAAAATATCACCAAATAATAAATGTATTTTAAATAATCAGAAGAATGAATTAATTTATTACATATTTCTATATTACTTCTGCTCTCCTAGTTTGATTGTAATTGGGCCTCCTCTATTGTTCTGTCTTTAGGTAGTCTTTAGAATACTTACGGTCTTTCATTCTGACATTATAATTCTATTCCTCTTAGAAACTCAAAAGTAGGTTTTCTGTGTTCTTTTTTTCTGTAGGTTTAAAGATACCTTTAGTCTCTGAATGTTTCATTACAGGGTCTCTAATTATAGTGCCTGGAATTCAGTAGATATCTAATGAACATTCAATTGAATGTTCCTTGCCTCAGCTTAGTTTTTAATCTCTACACCAAAAGCACCTGCTACAATCTGATTATTTGTGTCCCTGTCTTCCAATTCATATACTGAAATTCTAATCACCAAGTGATAGTGTTTTTGTAATAAATAACCACCTTTGCGAGGTATTAGACTATGAGGATCCTTGTAAAAGAGACCTTGAAGAGTTCCGTTGCCCCTTCCTACATGTGAAGAGCCAGTGAAAAGATGACTAATGAACCAGGAATCTCTTACTGTACCAGGAATCTCTCACTAAACACCAAATATGCTGGCATGATCTTGAACTTCCCAGACTTCAGCAATGTGAAAACAAATAAATGTGGGAATATGTTTGTGGCTAACATACATCCAATTTGTGGTAATAGCCTACACAATGAAATTCTACTTTCATGAAACTGGATAAATATTTTTCAAAGAAAAATAAAAATGAAACCTGAAATGTAGTATCCAGTTTATCATATGATAGATACATCATATAACCAATCATAATTTGGACAAAGTAATTTTAATGTAGATTTGGGATACAGACTCAAAATAAATCATAAGTCATTGGCAACTCCTAATATTTTCATAAAATAAATACAAGTAAAAATGAGTAAGAACAGTCTTTAAAGGTAAAAATGAACAAGGACTGTTCAAGCCCGTGTTCTCTTTTGAACATGTATCTTGCTTGCTGTCTGTTTCTTTGCTATGTTCTCTCTTGAACACACTTCTTCTCTTTCTCTCATCTTGCCTCTAAGTATATTTCAATAATTAAAAATAAATATAAAAAAGAACTGCCTTGGGGGCTGGAGCGATAGCACAGCGGGTAGGGCGTTTGCCTTGCACGCGGCCGACCCGGGTTCGATTCCCAGCATCCCATATGGTCCCCTGAGCACTGCCAGGGGTAATTCCTGAGTGCAGAGCCAGGATTAACCCCTGTGCATTGCCAGGTGTGACCCAAAAGCAAAAAAAAAAAAAAAAAAGAACTGCCTTGCTTCACTATTAGATCTCCTGAAATTCTTTTCTATGAAAGAAAGGTAACAAACCCACAACGCCTGTGTCAAGGTTAGGACAGATCTGACATACATCAGTCATTTCCCTGACCACTGGTGGCTGATGTGGGTCGAGCAGAGAAGCAGAAAAACTCTTTTCTTGAGTCAATCTCTATTACTCTCTACTTTACTGAGTTAGGGACAACAGAATGAAACCCATTTTCCCATGGGCTAACTGATAAAAATAAAAGTTAAATTCTTTCTTCATATTTCTGATCACAAAACATCATCTAACTTCTACATAAAGACCTACATTAAAAAATTAATAAAGGAAGAGGAGAAGGATAAGATAATACAAAATTGCATCATGTAACTTTGGAGACATCAAAAAGGGAAGATGGCTATTGCTGCTAGATAGTCCCTTCCACCTGTCTAGTGTGGAAAGGAGCCTGGCCAAATGCGTAGATGAGCTGCTCAGTCTTTCAGGGAAAAAAATAGCTGGCTTCATATATTTTTCTCTCTCACTCCAATTATAGTTTCTTCAGGCATGATTCCACATGCACCTAGTTCTTGAAGCAATACAGGTCCACAAATGCCATAAGTTTGAAGCAATCATACTTACGTAGCTTATGTAAAGAAGGTTCACTCTTGGGTAATTAACATGCAACAGAGTATCTTACACAGAACCAAGAAATCTCAGTGGTCAATTGAAACCAATAATGATGTAGAGAGGTGAGGAGTTACTTAGAACTATTCCAACAGGTAAGGGATTGGAACAGAGGAACTTTTTCCCCCTTGAATCAGAATTAGATAACCGAAATAGATGCTCTAGAAAGCAAAATGAACACAGTATCAGGAAGAATAATCAGATAAGAATGCCTATTAAATATATAGATATATATGTGCTTTATTTAGTGTTGCTCAGGGACTCAGGGTTGGGTTGGGTAACCATGTGGTACAAAGGAAGGCCTTGTTCATGCTAGACATATACTCCACTTGAACCATAACCCTGGTCCCAGTGGTAGTTTTTTCAAAGCATTCAGAGAGAGTGACTTCATAGACCCTGATGTGATAAAACTAAATAATGAGCTGGAGAAATAGTACAGCAGGTAACACTTGACTTTCACACAGTTGGCGCAGGTTTGATCTCTGGCACCACGTGTACCACCAAGAGTAATCTTTGAGCTCAGACCCACGTGTAAGCCCTGAGACTCGCTGGATACAGTCCTAATATATATATATATATGCATATATATAAAGATTAACAAGAAAATAAGTACATACAATCAAGTAAGCATCATATATTCCAATATCTTTGACTCTCAGTCTGGGTCTAACTATGGTGGTTCTCTTCTAGCGTCAGTCCACTCCCAAGAGTCAGAAGGACAGAAGGAATCCCAGCTCCCACAAGTACTGATTAATATTTCCCCTCAGCAAGGTCTAGACTCTAGATAAATAGAGAGCAAGGTCAGGAAAGAATCTGAGGCTCCCTTCTTCCAACTGGTCTGTGGATTCTTTTTCATCCTTAGGGATCAACATTTTACAAGCATGCTACCTAAGAGTGTGGCTTTATGCAAGTTTCTAAGAGGCTAATAATCTTTTCAATATAATCTGATAGGCAACATTTAAACACTGGAAATATTCTTTCAATAAAGGACAGGAAGTAAATTTTATATAGGGGATAATATTAATAGGAATTGTACTGTGCATAATTAGTTAAAACTTGACTGATGAGATTGCGACACATGTAAGTCAGCAAGAAACCAAAAGGAGGGTCTGTAGGAAAAGTGTAATGACTTAAGAGTATCTACCTTGCAAATGTGTGGTCATGAGTTCAAACCCTGAGTGTCCTTTATGTGTCAGGTGTCATTCAGTCGGCTATTTGAGCCTGGCAACCCTGCTGTCTCTAAGGCCTGGATCACCAAGAAAAGATATGAAGGGGTGAGGGACAAAGAGATAGTATGGTGTTTGACTTGCATGCGGCTGACCAGAGTTCAATTCCTGGCATCCCATATGGTCTTCCAGCACCTCCAAGAGCAATTCCTGAGTGCAGAGCTGGGTGTGGCAGAAAACAAACAAAACAACAACAACAATAAAAACTAAAAGAAATCTAAAAGGATCAAGTTTTTTTTATTTCATTTTATTTTGGACCTCTAATCAGTGCTTTGGAGATCTGAGGGGGTCACTTGCAGCATCTGTTGACCATGCCATTCAGTTGATGTTAGAGTTTAAGGATGTGGTGCTACTCAGTCCTATGGGATGAGAGCACCAGTGAGGTTTGGGGGAATATGTGGAACAGGATATAGAACCAGGATGAGGCTGTGCAAGGCATGTGCTCTACACCCTGTAATATCTACCCAGTCTCTAAGATATTGCAAATGTTGTATTACTTTTCATTTAAAATCTCCCATTAAAGTACTTAGTTCTTCCCATGTTGCTATTATGGGGGTGTAGCAAATGGAATCAAAGTTCACACCCAATATAATATTCTTTAATTTTCATAGAAAGACTGAAGAAACTGAAAAGCAGTACTCAGAAAGCTATGAAATGGGAATGAGGGCTCTGAACTTAGCTACTTTGAGTAGCTAACTGTTTTGTGCTGTTGTGAAGGCTGTTCACTGCACGGGACTATCTAGCTACAAAGGAGCAGGAATTCAGACAGAGATCTGCTTACCAAGCTTTGAATATAGCATTGCTTATATCTACCCACAGGAAGAAATGCTTTTTTAAATGCTCCCCATTCCCAATACCTATAAAAGCATTATGCAAACTAGAGATGGTTCTGCTTTAAATAATGACTTAATATCTGACAGGTTAGAGAGAGAAGCATGAAAATTAACTGATTTGATTCCACCACAGGAGGATTAAAATAATGAAGTCTGGTCTTGAATTCAAGAACACTTTTCCTGTGTAGTGATAACATAGGGTAATGGCCATATAAAATTAAAATTGTGTGGTGTAAAAGAATTCAACCTAATCCCTCAAAGTGAATTTACAGAACTGGAGATGCATAAGGAACAAGCAGAAAATTTGACAAGGGATTCCATTGATGAAAAGCACTTGAGAGGCCTGTGGCCCAGTAGATTTACAGCTGAAACCAAATGGAGAAGTGATTTGCCTAATGTTAGTGGCAAAACTGAATTCGGACCCATTTTCTGGTTTTCCGTCTTAACTGTCACAATTGCCACGTTCCACCACCATAATAAAAATTGGCTGTGTGCCCCATTGTGGGAGATGGTGGGACACAGACTAGGTCTCCCACAAGAGCCCGCCCACGGAGGTGAAAAAGCAGGAATTAAATACTGAAAAACAAGCCACAATTAAGAGGGGCCGTATGAAGGAAGTGGACGCGCCAGAAGCAGGTGGTAGGGAAGGTTCAGGTGACCCACGCGGCAGGGCAGGCGGGGCTAACGCTACATAATCAATGTCAGCCGGCTAACGACGTGGTTTAGGCCTTTGCAGTTTAAGACCCAGAGTGCACAGACGTAAAACTAAGCCTCTTTCCCTCTGGGTTCTGAACCGCCTTGCGAACAACAACGAGGAAGGCGGCCGCTTATTCCGCGGGAGAAATTGGGGGCGCGAGCGTACACGCGCGGCGCCTGCGGAGACGCGCTTCCGGGGCGGGGCGCGCGGGCTTCGGGGCGGAGCCTACAGGCTGAGGGGGCGTGGCCCGGAGGCCGAGCGCCGCCTACGTGGGGCTGCGTGACAATGGGCGGGTCGCGGGACGCCGCTGCGGCGGCCGCGAGCCCCGGGGGAGGCGGAGCCGCCGCCACTCTCCGCCGCAACCCAGGTCGGGATTTGAAAGATTAAAAACTCGGGCTGGGGAAAAAAAAAGGGCGGCGGCGTTGAATGTGTGGCGGAAGCGCCGGGGGCCACGGCTCGGCTCTGGGCCGGGCAGCCGGCGGCGGCATCTGCAGACCATGAATTACCCGGGCCTGGGCTCTCCGCGGAGCCCGGAGCGTAACGGCCGCGGCGCGGCCGCCTGGGAGCTCGATTCCGAGGCGGAGCCGGGTTACGGCGGCACCGGCGTCTGCTCCTTCGAGCACTTGCCCGACGACGAGCCGGACGACGAGCAGCTCCTGACGCTGGCTCTGCTGCGCGGGGAGCCCGGGCTGCACTTGGCGCCGGGCGCCGAGGACCACCACCACCTGACCCTGGACCCGTGTCTTAGCGACGAGAACTATGACTTCAGCTCGGCCGAGTCGGGCTCGTCATTGCGCTACTACAGCGAGGGCGAGAGCGGCGGCGGCGGCGGTGGCAGCAGCTCCTCGTCGCTGCTGCAGCAGCCGCAGCCGCCGCTGGACCCGTCGAACTCGGGGGGCGGCGGGGGCGCGGGCGGGGGCTCGGGCGAGAGGAAGCGCACGCGGCCGGCCGGCGCGCCCGCCCGGCACCGCTACGAGGTAGTGACGGAGCTGGGCCCGGAGGAGGTGCGCTGGTTCTACAAGGAGGACAAGAAGACCTGGAAGCCGTTCATCGGCTACGACTCCCTCCGCATCGAGCTCGCCTTCCGCAGCCTGCCGCAGGCCCCGGGCGGCCAGCCCCGGGGGGCCGAGGACGCCGCCGACCGCGAGCATGGCAGCGAAGCGGTGCCCCCCGCCGAGGTCGCGGCCGAGGACCGTGTCCGCGGCGGGTACCGGAGCGCGGCGGGGCCCGCAGCCGAGACGGAGCTGCCGGGGAGCGTGGAGCGGGTGTGCGTGCGCGGCGGACTCTACGAGGTGGATGTGATCCAAGAGGAGTGCTACCCGGTGTACTGGAACCGTGAGTAGCGGGCCGGGGGAGAGGGAGGGGGGCGGGGGCGGGGCGGCGGGGAGGGGAGGGCGCCGGGGGTGCCTGCGGCTGGCGGGGAGCGTCTGCAGGTGAAGGGGCTTGGTGCTTGGTGACCGGCGCCAGGGCCGAGGGGTCGGGAGCCCGGGGGTGCTGGAGGCGACCCCGCAGCTGAAGCCCAGCCCCGAAGGGTTTCCTCGTGGGCTCCCACCCGCGTCTTGGTCCTCGACCTGGGCAAGTCTCGGATTCGCTCTCCTCCAACCCGATGCTGCCGCAGGATTTCCAGAGCGGCCGGGCCTCGGGAGTGGGAATAGATTTCTTTTTTCTTTTTTTTTTGTTTTTGCTGGAGGTTCTGAGCGAGAATCAACAGTTCGCTTATGGAGTCGAGAAAAGAAAATGAGTCCCAGGCGGGAGAGGCAGAGAGGAGCGCGGTGGGGGCCCGCCGCTCTCGCCCCCCTCTCTGCGGAATAAGCGTTTTCGTCCCCAAGGTCCTTGTTTACACCTATTGAGTTGGGTCCTGTAACCTTGAAAAAAAAAAAAGGCAAGGCCTTGTGCTTCCCATCTGTGAAATTGAGGCAGTTGTACATCTCTCAAGGCTGATGGTGGAGACTAAATGAGGTGACAGATGTGCCTCAAGGGCTTGGAAACTCTTGCTCGTCACAAACGTGAGAGAAGTGTTTACAGTGAGCCCAACTTGGCAACCCCATAGTTGGGTTTGTAATTAAATTAGAGAGAGGAAGGAGGAAGGCGATCATAAATGTCTGCCATTCCGTGGAGCAAATGTTAGATGTCCTGTATAGCACTTTGTAATTACAAGTTATTGATCACCAATAATTTGTAATAATCGTTGGGAGGTGTATTTTTTATGAGACGGATGCCCTAACTCAAATGTCTTTGCCAACTGACTCCCAGTCTTAGGTCCTTAGTACCTCTTACAACATACTGCTTGGTATTAATTGTAAATATTGATGACTTAGCTTTCTTTCTGTATATTAACATTTTATGGGCAGAGTCCATCACTTTTTATCTTTGTACTCTCGACGGACCTAGTGCAATAGATAAAATTAATCAAATGAATCAAAATAAACCTAATAATAGGTATTGAATTACGTCTGTGCTTCTGATAGTATCAAAACATTCCCATGAAGCATGAGTCACTAAGATAGCAATATACTGTGTATTAAATCTCCAAATAAACTAAACACAACCCAAATTTTAATTTCTTACTGTACTTCACAATAGCATTTAAGCCATTTCCTGTTATTTTTCAAAACTAGATTTGTGTGGAATAAGTTCACATCCTTTTGATTTTAAGTACTCTAAAGATCAGGTATATTTGTATTCACTTATTTATCCAGCTTTCACTTTTTAATAAGTATTTATTAGTAAGACCTTCTCTTAAGTAAATAGAAATGGTGAATTAAGGTAGATAAAAGAAAAGTTCTTACCCTTTAGGGCCTTTTCATTCACTCTACAAATCACCTAGACATCACTATTATATATATATATATTTTTTTCTTTAAAAGCACTAAAGACTTACTGGAGCTACGAAGTTGGATAAAATCAGGGCATTTAAAGATAGGGAACTAGAAATCAAGAAATTACTCAACCATTAAGTCAACTGAAGTATTTTCACCTGGAATAATGTTTTCTTTTGATTTGTGATAAAATAGTTTAGCTGTTTACAAACTTAGTTTCACATATGCAATTCTATAGTTGAACTAAATTAATACTTTATAGAGAGTTGGGCTTTAAAGAAGAAAGGATTCAAAGAATAAGGGATAAACTAATAGGCTTACTGAAATTAATGAACTTTGCAGAATGTATTGAAGTAGTTCATAGTCTAATGATAGAATACTCTGCAGTGTCCAAAGAGCATCTGACCAACTTATGGGTAAGGGAATTAGGAAAGCTTTTTTAGGTATATTGTTATAAGACGGAGTCTCAAAGGATGAATTGAATCAGGTATGTGGCAAGAGGTGGGGCATTTTGGCTAATGCAGAATATGTACAAGAACAGAGAAACATTGAACCTGTGGGATACTTTGGGAAATGAGGGCTATACCTGCAGGATTAAAACAGATGGTATGTTTGGGTTTTGACCACCAGCCACAGTGATGGTTGGTTGACCAAGTATTGGAGGACACTAGAAAGGAACACCTGCCTCAAATGACACACCTTGGAGAGTAACCGGAAAGGGAGGGAACAAGGCAGGGTGGCTGTGCACTGCAGAGGAGTTTGGCCTTTATCCTTTGAGTAATGGAGAACCAAACAATGAAGAACCAAACTTAGTGACAAGACAAAGGTTGAAACAGAGTTGGAAAATATCATTAGAATGTATCAAAATCAAGAAACCAAATGTTAGTGTCTTAAATCAAGATTAACTAAAAGTTAACCTAAAGAGAAACCTAAATTTAGCATCACATCTTCTGTCTTACTGCAGAATGCAGAGTGAATAGACCACTTATAATTTAATTTTTAACTAGCATAACCGCAGCATCCATTTGCATTTTTCAAATAGTTTTCTGCAAAAGACAGTTCTTGAGAGAATTCAAGGTACATTAAAAGCCTTCATGTATGAGCTACAATGAAAATGAAGCAGTACTTTTTTGTCCATAATTACTACCACTTGCAAAATACCATGTGACTTTGCTTCCATTGGTTCCTAAAGTCCCCGCGTATTATATACGTTTTCACATCTCAGAATTCCATCCCAACATGGTCTTTTAAGTTTTTCAACTTTTGTTCAAATGTGAGGGCTCATGTGATACTTTGCCGTTTTTGACCTTTCTTCCATTTTTCTCTTTTAACCTTCCTAGAAACTTTTTGAATAGTGATGATAAAAGACTAAGGGGGGGGGGGAATCCAATGAAGTCCTACTTAGAATGATGGTAAGATTCCAGTGGCCATTGAGACTTTGACCTAATTGAGTCCTCTGCATCTGGGCAATAGGCCAAGAGAGCTATGCATAGTCTAAAAGAAAGGTGTTAATTTATATTTACTCTTCCTTTTGCATTCTTATTAGCAGGTAAGATTTGAACCATTTTAGGCATGAATCAGAAGGGGAACAATTTGTCTTCTGTCAATGGGAAGCCAATATTATATATTCAGAAAGAACTGTTATAGGATACAATTTTATTGTCTGTTTAGATATTTTTCCTACTGCATATGGACATTTTAGATAAAAACTTGATCATTGCTGAGTAATGGCTAAGTGAACTCCCTTGTCCAATGTTCTTCCAAAATTGCTTGTAGCAACCTAAGATATTTGTTTTAAGGATAATTATACAGATCATGTTTAGAACAGTGGTTGGCCAAAGTACTATTTCTATGTAGATTTCAGAAAACAGTATAATGTAGAAGCTTATGTGAAGATTAATTAGGCCTATACCTCATCAGAGGTGAAAAAGTATAAGATAGCAAACCAACTAGTTATAGTGATGGGAAGGCATATGACACATAAAGATATCTGTTGAGTGTAGAAGCCTCATCGCAATTCTGATGGTAGTGATTTCTCCATTGTGCTCTAAGGAGTATGTAGCTAATAAAATTATTTAATTTACTAATTATTCACATGAAGGTAGTTTCCAGAAGTCATTAAAAATAGGCTTTAATTTTCTTCCTCTCCTGTCACTTTCTGGCATACTTATAAGGCTTACTTGCACTATGATAACTCTAACCCCTTTTCAGTTTTGAACATTTTAGAAAATTGTCATACCTCAAGATCTACTAAAGAGAAAAGAATATTTCAGGAAAATGAGGTAGAAAAGTTAAAACTTTTTTCTGTCATTACCCAAATTACATAGCACTGTAGCACTGTCGTCCCGTTGTTCAATTTGCTCAAGCAGCACCAGTAAACTCTCCGTTGTGAGACTTGTTGTTACTGTTTTTGGCATATTGAATACGCCACGGGTAGCTTACCAGGCTCTGCCGTGCAGGCAAGATGCCTCGGTGGCTTGCTGGGCTTTCAGAGAGGGATGGAAGAACTGAACCCGGGTCAGCCGTGTGCAAGGCAAACGCCTTACCTGCTGTGCTATCACTCCATGTTTATTAATTTTAACTCAACCATCTTGTAGGACTTTTTCATTCAGGGGTCAATAACCTTTTATAATTAATAATCCTTTTTGAAGCACACCTCCTAATGGAAAGGTAATGAATTCCAAGCTGGTAGAGACTCTTACTTGCTAAGAGTCTGCCTCTGATAAAGCAGACTTACAGGGAATAAAGAACAGGGGTTGACATGCCTCCCAAACTCCGAACACATGTTGACTTCTGTCTCTTAACTCTTTATGACTTTGTTATCTTGTACTGCCCAGACTGAAAAGAAGCCATGGCTTGCTTTTGGAATCCCTGACAACTGCAGAATCTTGGCAGGAGTCTTTTGAGAAACCATTCCAGGTCAGGCTGGCTTTAGACTGACTTTTTCAATGACCTATTGAAAAGCACAAGGATTTGAATGACTAGTGAGTGAAGTAGATGGAAGGCAGGACATGGTACCACTTGACCAATTGTTCAGGAATTTTCTTTCTGAGCATTGTAATATTAGTTTGAAAAATTATCTAACATTTTATTGAGCTACTTTATTTATTTATGGCTCAAATGCAATAATGCATGCCTGTACAAATACTTCCTATTTCTACACAATAACTTAAAACTGTTGTTTTATTCTGGTTTTTTGCTATGATCTTTTTAGAACCAAAGAACTGTATCTTTTTTGTAAAGAACAATAATAGAATAAAAGACCTTATGTTGTAATCACAGAATCCTCTGAGAATTGTGGATACTGAATGAGGTAAAAAGATAGAAAGGAAGAAGGAAATGGTTAATATGCTCACATGACAATTACTAGCAAGAGATAAGGGGAAGTGTGCAGTTCTAGGATCCCTGATTGGGGGGAATCTGACCCTAAGACGTCTATCATTTCGTCATCTGATAGAATTGAAACTTTAAAGACAAACTTCAACATCAATGACAGGGTATAAGTATAGATAGTCTTCTGTTTTGCCAAATATATTTCTAAAAACTCAATTTTAAAAGTATATTTTGAGGGGGTTTCAGGGTTTTTTTAAATTTTTTTATTTTATAAGTAGTTCACAATATTCGATTACACTTAATATTCAAACACCCATCCCACCACCATTATACCTTCTCGTCACCAGATTCAGGATATTTCCATCCCAAGCCCCAATCCCTATCAGGGAATTATTTTTTTAAAATCTACTTACATGTTCCCTATAGTTCTGCTCATTTGAGTCCTTGTCAATAAAGTGAAATTGTTTCCAACAGCTGATGTTAAATCTCTGACCAGAGAGTGGATTAATAGGATGAAAAGTGTAATACTTTTTGATATCTCTGGATTAGGGGACAAGTGAAATTGAAGATGGTGAAAAGTAGGAATCCTAAAACTAAAATTCTGCAGAAATGATAGTATAAATGTAGTTCTATTTACATGTTGCTTTCTAATCTTATCATATTGCCACACAAGAGTAAATTCTATACATTAATATTCTAGTGCTTATGACTTAATATGTATCAAGCTATGTCTACATAATCTTTATAATCATTGCACTGTTCAAATAAAATTTGTTGACTGATGAGTGAGAAACAGATCAACCATTGGTAATTGCATTGTTAGTGATACTTTTACACAAAGGACTTTCAGATAACTGAAATAAAAATTTCATCCAAGTGGATTGCTTTTTCAAATAGTTTAATGTTAAACTTTTATCTGTATAACTAAAAATTCTCTCTTTGCTTCAGAGTGAATGTTTGGCTGCTTTTTGATACTGATGCAACATAACCTTGAGACATATGATATGGGACAAAGGAATAAACTAACTTCTTTTTTTTTTTTCTTTTTGGGTCACACCCAGCAATGCACAGGGTTTACTCCTGACTCTGCACTCAGGAATCACCCCTGGGGCGGTGCTCAGGGAACCATATGGGATGCTGGGAATTGAACCAGGGTTGGCTGCATGCAAAGCAAGTGCCTTACCTGCTGTGCTATTGCTCCAGCCCCCTTCTTTATTTTTGATTTGCAACCACACCTGATTCAGGGATAAGTCGGCTCTACACTCAGAATCACTCCTGGCAGGCTCAGGGTCCATATGGGATGTTGGATTGAATCTGGGTTGGCTGCATGCAAGGCAAGCATCTGACCTGCTGTACTATGCCTGTGGCCCTTGAAACATTAGATTTCTAAATTGTGTGGTGGAATGTGGTGTTCGATGATAACTTTGAGTGTTGATGCATAGATGTAATTCCAACCTTGTATTTTATTATTAAGATCAACTTTGAATGAGTATTTTATTGACTGACTCCACCATTTTATTACTTCATGGTAGATCCAGAATACTGCACATCTATCTGATTCACATACTTGGACCTTCAGTAAAACATGTTTCGATATTAGGGGAATCAAGTGTGTTTATGCTTTGGAAAACAAAATCTTTGCTTTGAGTCAAAAAAAGGTAGTCATTGGAAAGAGTCTTCTTCAGAGAGATTGGTTGGAGACCATTACAATTCCGGAAAACACCATGTGGCTTCTCAAACACTTTAAGTTTTTCTTTCCTGTGAGCTAAATGATCCTTGCCAGTATGACTAGGACTAAATGAGAAGAGGTGTCCATGTCCATAAGGTTTATGAGCAGGTACACGTCTTTACCTGGCATTTTCATTATGTAGCCAACAACTCTTATTTTGGAGTTACACCAATACTACGCATGGTTCTTTGACTTTCTTTGGAAAAAATTGGGACGCTTATATCTTAGAACATCTTTATCTTGTTTTCTATTTAGCCTGTTATATTTTGTGTAAAGTACATTATCTATTATATGGTTTTTAGCAGGGGAGCAATCTGTAACTACTTCAAATATAGTAAATGCCTCTAGTCTTGGAATACTGAATTGAATTGCTTGGAATTCTGATTTCCTGGCAAGATTTAACCTTGAAACCATCAAAATGTATGGTCAGTCACAGATATAAGGGAGAGCTGATTTACATTTGTTTTCAACTCGACTCTTAGCCTACCACTCTTCTGTCACTTTCAGTTCCTACTGGTTTTTCTAAAGAGGCGGCATTGTGTAGTGTTTGTGAATGTAAATGACCACTGGAGGCTGTCTGGCCCCAAAAGACAGCTCTGCCATTGTATTGTGTGGCTTTGGCAACTTAAATTTTCAGTACCTCAGTTGTTTGTTTTCTAAAATGTTTATTCTCACCACTTGGGATTGTTGTAATGAAATATTTTAAAGATTTTGAAATAGTCCATCATGACTAGTAAATTCTAATAATAGCTATTTTTCCTGCCTGATTTATTCTTTCATATTTGCAGCCTTCTTAACATTCTTGGCTTTCAATTCTCCTATTTTGTTTTGCAGTCTCTTTGCTGACAGAATTTTCTTGGCTTCTTAGTTCTCAATTAGGCATAGCCCTAGGGCCCCTCTAAAGGTTACCTTCTATTTTAATTTCATGGGTGGTGGGAGACCGGCTTCCGAGCAATCCTGCAGAGGCCTGGGGACCTCTGAGCAGTTCTCAGCTCACTGGGTCTGAGGTTCAGTACAAAGATTTGAGGATTCGATGCTACTTGGACCCTGTCATGCAGATTGCCTGGGCCGCCAGCACTGCTCAAGAGCCTCCAGGGTCACACCCAGGTAACATGTTGTGCCAGGAATGGACTGGGGTCAGCTGCATGCAAGCCATGAGCTTTAACCCCTGTACTATTTCTCCATTTTCTGTTACTTGAGAGAACTTGAAATTTCTAGAAAAAGCTGTGCTATCTTGTTTTTTTCCCCGGCTTGGGCCCCAGAGAGTGTATCAGTCATTCACTTTTTACAGATATGCCCATGGGAAGGAGGAATTCTTTGCTATAAAAACATTCATAAATTCTTGAGCATCTCTCTTTTTTAACCTTTTAAAAATGTTTTGCTATGCAGATCCCATCTCCCAGATGTGGCTATTCCAAAAACTCATTTGGAACATCTATACAGACTACCAGGATTTTTGATACAATAGAGAACTTTATAGCTTTCTAAAAGACAGCCCAGTTTTCTATTGAGGCAGAGCCAGTAGTGTTCTTGGTTTTCTGCCATGTTGGCAAGAAAGAAATAGACCATTAATTCCTCTAGAGTGAATACCTCAGTATAAAAACTTTGAGGGATGATTCTTAATTGATCTCCAGTTGAACCAGCAGTGGTAGGGATGGCAGCTAGGTTTTGGCACCTAGTTCAAGATGTAATCTCAAATGTAGAATCTACCTTAATCCATGAATTTGAAGTAGTCACGCCTCATCCAGCTTTGGCAGTAAAAGCAGAATGAGCTCAGAAAAGATATTTGTTTTAAGTTGCTCTGGTTTGGATCCTTTATATAGTTGTATTACTTTGGGGACCTTACCATCTTTGGCACAGTTTTTCCTTTGTGAATGGGGATCGGTTTTGACAGGTTTATTATAATAACTGTTGAAATACATATGTGTACTGGAACCCCTCCCCTAAAAGAAGAAATAATGTGTATGTTGAGTGCTTAGTGTACAGTGTTTGGTTCAATAAATATTAACTATTGTATTTAAGTTTGTCTGTGTTGGTCCTTGAACCAGAAGCCTAGCTTCTAGAAATTAAGAAGTGACTCATTGACCTTTTTTATTTGTTGGGGGAAATATGAGAAGATGTGGCTTTATCAAAATTGCTTCAAATACGGTAGCCATATGTATATACATATATGCACATAATACATGTATGCAAGTATTCTTTTCTCTCACACTATTTTTGAAGTAGAGTCTACATGTACCTACTTCATGCACCTCCGAGTACCCACCACAGAGACTAGCACTATGTCCACAAGGCACCGCCAGGTATGGCCCCTATTAAAAAAAATTATTTTCCATCTCATCCACTGCTAATATGCCATCTGCCACTCTTACTGGACCCTCTTCACTCTTAGTTATTCCCTTAGTTATCCTCCCTGAGGAACAGTTATGTGGCCCAAATTCAGATTACCAACTTGGACTTGTCTATTCCCTAGCTTTGTTTCTTCCTTTTCTAGAGGTGCTAGAGATTGAACATTGGCCAATCCAGTATTTTTCCTTTCTGACTTTGATTAGTGTAATAACCTCCACCCAACTTTACACCAAAGTTGTTGCAGATGGCAAGAGTTCATCTTCTTTAATAGCTGAATGCTATTAAGTTTTGTGTATGCATATATGTGTATGATACATATGTATTATGTATACTACATCTTTACTCATTCATGCTGTGCTCATCTTAGTTATCAAAAATGGAGCTGGAAAGAATATAAGTATACATATATTTTTTCAAAGTAGTGGGGGACTTGTGGGGAGAATCTCAAGGGAATCTGAGGGCCACTCCTAGTGATTCTCAGCTAATGGTAAGAGTCACTGTCTGGTGACTTCTAGTGATTCTCAACCCGTAGTGATAGTTAACTGGTCCTGTGATTTCAATGCAGGGCCCAAGATTGAGTCCTTCCTGGGCCCTGCAGCACTGGAAATTGCCTGGGCCACTCCCCATCCCCAAGAGTACACAGGGACCACTAAGGGCGGCTTCAAAGACTGCATGGTGCTGAGGATCCAAGTCTGACCATACACAGGACATGTACCTTAACCCTTTACTATAATCCTCGGCCCTAAAATTAGTGCTTATATATTATTTGCATAGTTTTCTAGGAGTTTAATTGCTAGATCACATGGTAAGTCTATTTTAGCTTTATTTTTTTTTTTTTTTTTTTTTTTTTTTTTGCTTTTTGGGTCACACCTGGCGATGCACAAGGGTCACTCCTGGCTCTGCACTCAGGAATTACCCCTGGCGGTGCTCAGGGGACCATATGGGATGCTGGGAATCGAACCCGGGTCGGCCGCGTGCAAGGCAAACGCCCTACCCGCTGTGCTATCACTCCAGCCCCCAGCTTTATTTTTTTTTTAATGGTTTGTTTGGGGCCACACTCAGCAGTACTTGGGGCTTACTCCTGACTCTGCACTCAAGGATCACTCATGGCGGAGCTCCAGGAACTATAATGGTGTACCAGGGATTGAACCCAGCTGCTTGCAAGGCTTGCACTCAACCCTGAGCCTCATCTATGGCCCTGTCACTTGTTTATGATCATTATGATATAGGCCAGTGTTTATCAAGTGGTTTTTTTTGTTTGTCTTTTACTGTGACTATTTCCTTCCTGTAGCACCCCCATCCTACTACTTGACCTCCTGATCTTGTGCTATGGGTTGGGTCCCCATTCACAGTTTTCACCTACGGTCTTCTTGGAATATTTTGATTACCACAGGTGCCATATGGGCCCTGGGTTAGTAACATTGATATAGGCTATTTTCACATTTCCCTGCTAATAGATGATGATCATTGTTGTGGTGTCTGTTGGTCCTGTATGTCTTTTAAAAGGTGTTATTTCTGCCCATTTTGTGGTGTTTATGTGCTCAATTTTATTCTTTATATTTTTTCAGATGTATGCTGTGCAGATATTTTCTTTGAGTTCAGTAAGATTTTCATTTTTAGTTTGGTGTGTCATCCCAATGTTTTTTACTTGTGTTTGCTTTGTTGTTGGAGTTCAGTCCACAAAGATGTCACTGAAGCCAGTGTGATTTGACTTACGTTTCCTATACTCAAAAAGTTTCAGGACTCAAAATAAAAGCCTTTCATTTGAATTATATTTTGTGTAAGATGTGAGGTATTTGTCTTATTTTATTCTTCTGGCATAGGGCTGTTCAGTTTCCCAAAACCATTTGTTGAAGAGATTTTTTTCCCTTTTGCATTGTTTGTCTTTGGCTCCTTTGTCATGAGTGGATTTGTTTCTGGGCTCTCAGTTCTATTCCTTTGAGCTGTGTGTCTATTTTGTTGCAAAACCATACTTTTTGGATTGTTATGGCTTGGTTATATAGTTTGAATCTGGGCATCATGGTGTCTACAGTCTTTCTTGATTACTATAGGCTTTTTGTGGTTTCATACATCTTTCAGTAATGTTTGTTCTATTTTCTTGAAGACTATCATTGGGATTTTGAACAAGTATTAAATTCATTGCTTTGGGTAGGCTATTTTAGCACTGTTAATTTTTCAATTTAAAAATATAGAACATCTTTCCATTTTTTAAAAAATTTATTACTTTTGTTTGTTTTTTTTTGCTTTTTTGGGTCACACCCGGAGATGCACAGGGCTTACTACTGGCTCATGCACTCAGGAATTACTCCTGGTGGTGCTCAGGGGACCATATGAGGTGCTGGGACTCGAACCCGGGTCAGCCATGTGCAAGGCAAACACCCTACCTGCTGTGCTACCGCTGCAGCCCCATCTTTCCATTTTTAAAGTGTCTTATTTAAATATTTATCATTTTCATTGTACAGATCTTTTACCACCTGTTTTGGGGTTGAGGGGGCTGGAGTGAGCCACACAGAAGCCCTGTGCTTAGGATTTACTCCTAATCAGGGATTCCTCCTGGTGGTGATTAGCTTCATATGTGGATTCCAGGGATAGAACCAGGCTGTGCAGGGCAACCACCTTAGCACTTGTACTTTCTCTTTGACCTTCATGTCTTCTGTTCCTAACCTCTTAGGAACAGCAGTTTTAAGAGGGATTGTTTCCTTTCTATTTCATTATTTGCATATAGAAATAAAACAGATTTTGTGCATTAATTTTGTAGCCTGATACTTTACTTGTTCATTATTTTAGTGTTAGAAATTCAATCCAAAGCCTATAGTATGAAGGGATAATTCACAGGGTTTCTTATCCTTTCCCTAGTCTTTCTTATGAGCTCTTGATGAATTCTTTAAGAAGAATGCACAGAGAGGTACAGTTGCACACTTATGCTTGAGCTATTAGAGATTCTTGATTCTTTACTGTAGTACAGACTCTGCTAACAATTTTTTTAATTGGATATTTTTGCGGTTTGTATGACTTGTGGTATTTACCCACATAAGTAAATATTCTGATCACATTCCTCTCTTTCTTTCTGTTGCCCTGAGATCTCCAGAGGATTTTTTTAAATGAATTGTGTGTTCTGTTAAGATAGGAATGATACTGTTAACATCCACATCCTAAGCAATTGCTGAAATTCATTTACTTTTTTCTTGGTACTGATGCTGTAGGAGCTTTGTTTATATCTTTAACTTGTCACTGTCTAGCTTTAGGAATTATTTCATGTACAGTGAAAGAATTGTATTAGCAAGTACTTCCCTTACACTTATCCCCTCAGCCTTTTTGGTTTAGTTATACCTATTACTAATACATGTTATAGGAATGCCAAATATTCTTTGTTTTAAGCAGTTTCAAAGAGATTTATTTAAATTTAGAATATTATGTTAAGTACTTCTGTCATATCTGTGCCTTATAGTGTATTATAATATCAAATTTCTACCTTTTATGAAAATTAACTCAGTTATTCTTTTTGAAGATTGTCTGTACTCTTTCTCATTTTGCAGATCTGGTGATAAATCCTCTAAGCTTTCATCTTAAAAATGCTTATTTCTGCCTCATTTTAGGAGATTTTTTTTTTGCTGGATTTATAGAATCCTAGGTTGATTCCCGACTCCCCACCTTTAGAATTTTAATATGTTATTCTATTGTCTTTCACTTGTGTTATTTCTGGTAAGATGTTTGCATTTATCTTATAGAATATTTTCTATATTTTCTACATTTTAAGAGATGTATTTTTATATTTTTAATATATAGAAAACTATTAAACTATTTTTAAAATGTATTTTTGTATTTTCTATTCATAAAAACTTTTCACCTTTTTATGGATAGTTTTTGGCATTTCATTATAATTTCTTTAGATTTGGGGGAGGTGGGTTTAGGGTGCTTCCCAAACAGTGCTCAGGGGGCTCAGGAGTCACTTCCAAAGTTGACCAAGTCACTTGGTCAACAAGAACACTTCCATGCTAGGGCCCAGTGATACAGTGCTGTTTTGCAGAGGGGACCAGAGTTATACCTGGTGGTGCTTTGTTGGTCGTGCAGTGCTAGTCTAACTCGAACTGACCTCTGAGCTATCTCCCCAATTGTTGGTGCATTTTTCCATATTTTTTAATGTGATTTGTTGAAATTTTTGAACAGTGAGTTTTCAATGTCCATCAAATTTAGAAAGTGTTTAGTTGTAAATTTTTTTTTTCTTTACCAATGGATTTCACAAGTCTCACAATGGAGATGTTACTGATCTTTAGAAACTAAAGACTCAAACAGTTCAACAAAGCAGCAGTTTGCAAAATCAGTATACAAAAATATGTTGCATTTGTATATGCAATCAATGTACTTAGAAGAGAAAGAAATTATAAGGACAGCCCCATTTAAAAGTATTCAAAAAATGTGTGAAAATTTAAATACTGAAAACTGTTAAGTCTCTAGGAGAAGAGAAGGACACCAGAAGATGGAAAAATAGTCCATGTTCATGGATTGGAAGAATCAGTATTCTCAAAATAATCATCCTAACCAAAGTATTATACAGATTTAATATAATTTCCATCAAAATTCTGATGACTTTCTTCAAGAACTTTAAAAAGTTCTACTAAAATTTGTATGAAATCATGACAATTGATGAATAGCCAAGACCATTCTGAGAAAAAAATTGATGGGGAGATATTGCATTTGCTGACTTTATATACTTTATATACTAGTACTCTACAATAATAAAAACTGTGATAATGGAATAAATATACTCTCAAACCAGTGGAATAGAATAGAGAACCCAGAATAAACCCTCAGATTTACAGTCACTTAATCTATGGCTAAGGAGCACAGAAGGCATAAAGTGGAGCAAGAAAAGCCTCTACACAATGATGTTCAGAAAACTGGATAGCCACTTGCCAAAAAAAAAAAAAAAAGTATCTGTACCTCACACCATACACAAAAGTTTGTTCACAGTAGATTAAAGATCTTGAGATTCTGTAAACCATAATCTATAAAATACATTGAGGAAAATACAGGCAGAATTCTTCAGGATATTGGTCTCAAAGGTGTTTTCAGTTGGCAGAGTAACAAAAATGAACAAATGGAACTAAATTAAATTGAGACATTTTTAGATGGCAAAAGAAATCCAGTCTAAAATTTAAGGGTACCCTTCCCAATGGGGGGAAATATTATACATGATACATCAGAAAAGGTGGGACATCCACAGTTTATAAGCACTCACAAAGCTTAGCAATAAAGAAAAATGAATAACCCATTTAAAAAAAGAACACAGAGAGCTGGTAGGCATATATTGAAGTATTTGTCATCACTTATTATTAGAGAAATGCAAATCAAAATATAGTGAGATATCTCATACCATTGAAAATGGAATATATCAAAAAGACTGGAAACAGTTTGGGCACGGATACGGTGAAAAAGAAACTTTCACCCACAATTAGTGAAAATTGTCTAGTTCAACCTCTATAGAAAACAGTATGAAGATTTTACAAAAGATAATAGTTAAACTTTCATGTGACCCAGCAATTCTACTTCTTGGCATCTACCCCCAGTACAAAAACATTGTTTCCAAAAGATATATGCACACCTATGTTTATATTGCACTTGTAATAATAACCAAAATTTGGGAATTTGAAAACCCAAATGTCTGGTTACAGATGAATGGATAAAGAACTTGTGTATAAATACAGTGGAATACTATTCAGACATAAGAAAATATGTATGTAGTTCACTATAAAATGAATAGAACTGGAGAGTATGGTGTTCAATGCAGTAAGGTGGAGAAGGACAGTATCTTTGATCTCACACATAGCTATATTGTCATATCTAGAGAAATAAAAACAAGGGAATGAACCAGCTCAAACAATGACAACCCTTGACTGATTTTAGAACTGAGAATACCAAGTAAGGGGAGATAGTGAGTAAGAGAGAATGATGATATGAACTGGAAATAACAGACATTGGTGGGGAGGGTCTTGGACACTTAGGTTTTATGAGAAAAGTTGTATAGCCTTAAAACTGTAAATATTAACATATACATGACCTGAACTATCAATAAGTAATAAAATAATTTTAAATGTTTTAGAGGGGCTGGAGCAATAGCACAGCGGGTAGGGCGTTTGCCTTGCACTCGGCTGACCCGGGTTCGATTCCCAGCATCCCATATGGTCCCCTGAGCACCGCCAGGAGTAATTCCTGAGTGCAGAGCCAGGAGTAACCCCTGTGCATCACCAGGTGTGACCCAAAAAGCAAAAAAAAAAAAATGTTTTAGAATATGATACAGGTGTATAACAAATACAAAAATATACATGAATGCCAAAAAGTATAAATACATAAATACAAAAAAAAATGAGAGGTAAAACAGCGAGTAGGGTGCTTGTCTTGCGCACAGCTGACCTGGGTTCCATCCCCAGCACCCCATTTGGTCCTTAAGCCTATCCGAAGTAATCCCTGACCACAAAGCCAGAAGTAAGCCCTGGGCACCTTTTTTAAGAGTGCTTTTTTTATGGCACTCTTCTGATTCTCAAAGTTCTGATTAGGAAATTTAATTTTCTTTTGATGTTAATCTGATAGATGGCCATAACCAATATTGAATTGATTATCTCCACTAAAATAGTTAACATTAAAAATTTTAATTTATTTTAATTATGTATTATACTTCTTTTGTTGATACTGGTTTGGGGCCACACCCTTCGATGATAACAGATTATTCCAGACAGTGTCCTGGGACCATATGGGATTCCAAGGATAGAACCTGGATTAGCCACATGCAGGGCAAGCACCCTACCCTCTCTGTTATCTCTCCAGTCCCTATACATTTTTATACACACACACATATAAAACTTGTAAGGTTAAAGACAAAAAGCGTTCTAATTTTTTTAAATTAGTTAATTTTAAATGGTGAGACCACTACAAACATCTAAAATCAGTCTTTTGTGGATTAAAGTTCAGAAATGATAGAAACATACGTGGGTATCTGAAAGGATCATGTAAAGATGATTGTTATAGACTAAATTGTGTCCCCCGCCAACTTCCCCAGCTCATGTCAAAACCCTAACTAGCATTACAGACTGTGACTGTATTTGGAGATAAGGCCTTTTAAAAACATGAGTAAGCTAAAATGAAGCCAATAGGGTGGACCCTAATTCAACCTGACTGTGTTCTTGTAAGAGGAAATATGTACACACAGACATCACGGATGCCAGTACACAAAGAAAAGACCTTGTCAGGCTATAGAGAGAAGGTGTCATCTTCATACCAAGGAGATGGGTCTCAGGAGAAACTCAAACTGCCAGTGCACTGAACTTGGATGGCTTCAATTATAAGTTTCTCCTGTTTAAACCCCTCAGAATACGTATTGTTATGGCAGCCCTAACAAACATGAGTACAGTAAACCACTCAGTTTTTACAGTTGCATTATGTAAAATTAAGAAATGTGTAAAAGTTGGGGCTGGAGTGATAGCACAGTGGGTAAGGCATTTGCCTTGCACGTGGTGACCCGGGTTCAATTCCCAGCATCACATATGGTCCTCTGAGCACCGCCAGGAGTGATTCCTGAGTGTAGAGCCAGAGTGACCCCTGTGCATTGCTGGGTGTGACCAAAAAAAAAAAGCAAAAATAAACAAATAATTTTTTTAAAAAAGAAATGTATAAAAATCCTAGCCTCACAGCTGTGTCTACTGAGTCATGTAAAATAATTTTATAGTATACTTTTACATGATTCAGTATAATTATGCATGGCAGAGCCTGACAAACTATCCATGTCATATTCAATATGCCAAAAATAGTGACAAGTCTCACAATGGAGATGTTACTGTTGCCTGCTCGAGCAAATCTATGAACAGGATGACAGTGCTGCTACAGTATAATTCTCATCAGTTGGTTCATATGTAGTGGTATTTGCTACAGTATAATATATGTATATGGGTGGTATTAAATATTCCTAGTTTTATGTGTGGAGTTCATTTAAAATTGGTAAATGATAGATACTCTTGACAGTAACTCTTGACTGAGCATTTAGCCTGAGCATTTAGGTTTCTTTGTTGAGAAATTTGTTTTGTTTTTCTGGGGTCTGGGGGCATTTTGAGTGGTGCTCAGGGTTTACTTCTGTCTCTGAATTTAGGAATTACTCTTGATATAGTGCTCAGGGGATCATATAAGATGCCAGGAATTGAACCCAGCGTCATCCACATGCAAGACAAACATCCTAACCTCTGTACTGTTCCTCTGGCTCTCTTTGTTGAATTATTGTTAGTGTGATCCTAGATATATCTGAATTATTTAAAAGATAGAATTTTATGTGATTGCTACATACAAGTCAATGTTTTCAGTTCTAACATTGTAGCTAAACTAAATGATGATTAGATTGCTGGTTATTTAACTTTGTGTCCAATATTATTATTGATTATGGTTCCTATCTAGTAAAAACGCTAAATGTTTAGGTAAAATGGAAGGTAAAAATCAGATCATCTAGATTCTAATTTTTCATTCCATTTACCAACAAAATTACTGTGGATTTATACTTATAAGTTTTATTACCATCCAGAGATATCATTTGTTTAATTACTGATATTATGATTTATCTGAAGTATATTTCAAAGGGTCTGGGTGACATATTTCACTTTTAGCATAAGTAATTTAACATCATAGATGTAATAAAACCACTTTCAGTCCCTTTAAAAAATGTTTTATTGCCAAAATTTTCCTTCCCACACAAAAGACATCCACTCAGTTTTTGCCTAAATGAAGGAGTTTTCCTAGTGAAAAATAGATCTTATAATTACTTTACAATAAAAAGAGCCTATATTTTTCTTTTGGTTACTATAAAGGTCCTTCTTTTGTCATGGTTTGTCTAAGGGTATAATAATGACCTAAGTCAGGCTGGAGCTATAGTTCAGAGGGTAGGGTGTTTGTCTTGCATGAGCTTCTGACCCGGGTTCAATCCTCAGCATCACATATGGTCCCCCAGGCACTGCCAGGAGCATTTCCTCAGTGCAGAGCCAGGAATAATCCCTATGCATTGTCAGATGTGACCCAAAAAGCAAAAATAAAAATTAAAAAAATTTTAAAAATAATGACCTAAATCAATTTTGATAAGTAATGATAAGTGCTTTTCTTATGTTGTTAGAAATAAAAATCACTTTTGTAAATCTACTTCCAACATACTCTGTTCATCCACTTGTCCTGTGACACATTTTCTCAAGTTCCTGTCTTTGTAGTCTTGTATTGAATGCATCTTAATCACACCATTTTTAACTACTAGGGTTAATATGTAAGTTCCCATTAGCAGGATATTTTGCTACATTTAATAAAAATTTCAGAATAACAATAAACAGAAAATGGCACATTTTCCCCAACCTAAAGGAAGTGGGGGGATGTTTGAAATTAGGGCTATGAAGCAGCTCTGCTATAATCAGATACAAAAGCTTCTTCCCATTCAGCTTTCCATTTTTTGTAAGTGGCCTGATTCAGGAGCTTAAGACAAATGGTTGGTCAAAAAAGAAAAAGGAAAAGGTCAAGGTGCTATACCATCAGCAACAGATACTCTATTACTCAAATTCAGTCACATGACAACCTAGTTGTACAAGGAAATGGAAACTAGTTTTTCTTTTTGTTTTGTTTTCAGGCCACACCCAGCAGTGCTAGAGCTTACTTTGGGTTCTTTGCACAGGGACTCCTGATGAGGTTATGGGGAACCTTATGTGGTGTTGGAATTAGGGATTGAATCTGGGTCTGTCATGTGTAAGGCAACACCTTCCCCACTGTCACTGTTGTTCCAACACCTAAAATTAGTTTTTCAGCTGAACATATTGGTGCCCTGAATAATGTGGTAATGTACAATGTACACACACACACACACACACACACAAACACACATATGATTAACTTGGATCAGTTTCTTCCAAATTATGTAATACTTTTCCTGAACAAAAGAGAATAGGTAAAATCATAAGGAATTAGCTCACAGAGTTATGGTGGATAGTAAGTTCAAATTCTGTGGAGAAAATAATGTGTTTGAGTCAGAAGCAGGGTACTGTGAAATCCATGTAGAGCCCATATACCTGTTCTAAGACTATCAGCAGGAATAGTTTAAGGTCTAAGCTGAAGGTTATTAGGTATCGAATCCTTTTGATTTTAAAGGGTGTGAGTGTGTGTGTGTGTGTGTGTGTGTGTTTGTGTGTGTGTGTGTGTGTGTGTGTGTGTGTGTGTGTCAGGGGTGGAGTGGGGAGGGTGCCCTTTTGCTCTGTTCAAACTTCTTAACTGATTGGATGCGGCCCTTCCACCGTTGTGGATAGCAGTGTGCTATATTATTCTCTTAATTTAAATGTTAATCTTATGCAAAACACACCTTCATGGACATTCCAGAATGATTTTGCTTGTTTGTTTTGCTTTCTTGGGCCATGCTCTACTCCTGGCCCTACACTGAGGAAGTATTCCTGGCAGTGTTGGGGGGACCGTATGAGACACCAGAGATCAAACATGGCTCTGTCACATGAATTTGAGGATGAGTTAAAAGATAGAGTGTACTTAGTATTCATTTATAATTGTAGGCATTTGAGGAGTTAGGCATATTGGATTACTTCCAGGTTTCTTAGTTGACCTATTGAATTGAACATTACCAGTTCATTGTTCACTATGGTAGGAAATGCGTATAGTAACATGTTTGTGTTCAGATTTTTTTTCCCACAGAACCTGTGTTCCTTTGCCAGTTGTAATTTTTCTAACTGTTGATATATCACTGTCTCTGTCGTCCCGTTGGTCATCGATTTGCTCGAACGGGCACCAGTAACATCTCCATTTTGAGACTTGGTGTTACTGTTTTTGGCATATCAAATACACCACGGGTAGCTTGCCAGGCTCTGCTCTGTGGGCGAGATACTCTCAGTAGCTTGCTGGGCTCTCCGAGAGGGGTGGAGGAATGAACCCGGGTAGGCCTCGTGCAAGGGGAACGCCCTACCCTGTGCTACCGCTCCAGCCCATTGATATATAAACACGGGATATTTAGGAACAGGTGACAGATCTGGAGTTCAAGGCAGAGACCTGAACAGGAAATAGTACTTGAGAACATAACTAATGAGGCTTAAGCCTAAATAAAACTCCCAAAAATGGCCATCAAATAAGTATATCTTTAGGTTTATTTGGTTCAAGAGCAGAAGAAAGTTTATGTGTTTACTATAAACCTGTTTAACTGTTTTAACTCTGCTTTTACCTGTGAGCTTTATGGTCAGACAGTATTGACTCTGGTTAGTAAGTCTCAGACGAAAGTATAAAATTTCTGATTTTCTTTTATTTAAAAATTACTGGTTTCATAAAAGACCATGTTTCTTGGGGAAAGAACTAAAAAGGATATTTTCTATTTGAGAACATATATTTTATGATGTAGTAGAAAGTTTGAATAAACTTTGAAACAAACTTTGGTTAGAATTTTGGTTCCCATATTATTAGCTATAAGCCTTTGGACAAGTTAGCTCATTTCATTAATACTTAATCGCTTGTAAAATTTGGATTATTATTAATTTTCTTACTTGAGGGACATTGCCTAGTAATGCTCAGAGGACTATGTAGTGCTAGGATTGAACCTTCTCTCTTGCATGCAAATATGTGCTCCAGCTAACATCCCAGTCCTATTATAGCTGTTTTGTTTTTTTTTCCCTTTTTGGATCACTCCTGGCGGTGCTCAGGGGACCATATGGGATGCTGGGAATTGAACCCGGGTCTGCCGCGTGCAAGGCAAATGCCCTACCCGCTGTGCTATTGCTGCAGCCCCTGTTTGTTTGTTGTTGTTGTTGTTGTTAAGCTTAAATAAGATGAGCTTTTAAGACTAGAGAATAATCACAGCAATTTAAGTCTGTGTCTCTCCTTACATCCTTCCCAAAGCATCTTGACCAAATAGGACCTCACCATAGGTATACAAAACATATATAACACCTTCAGTATTGCTACAAAATAAATACTGTGAACTTTAAATTACTAGATGTAAAGAAACAGCAAATTTAAACTGGAAGAATGGGTAGAGGAGAGACCTAAGGAAGTGATGAGAGTTCAGAGGTTAAAATGAAGCACATTGAAATCAGCTTCAGGAAGAAACTATTCCTTACACACATCTGACAAATGACAGACACAGGCTTGGAACTTAAGTCATAACTAAGGGAAGAAGGTATATGAGAAAGTGAGGGGGGCACAGAAATAGCAGATCTTGGGGAAGGGGACATAAAGGATGTCATGTCAACAAACACTGGCCCCCAGTCCCACACCATCCCTACCACTGGGACATCCATCATTCATAGAGGTTTTTCTTCCTAATATACAGAAGACACCCTTAAGCTAATAACTCTATCCAGAAAATGCTTAGGAGTAAAGACAAATCCAATGTCATACAAAGCTACTTTAAAAGTAAAACAGAAAACTCTGAAGCAAATATTTCAATTTTTTTTCCCTCAAGCATAGTACTGAAAGATGGTACTTTGTTGAATCTGTCACACACAGATTTTCAACAGAGTTTATCACACCAGAAGTGCAGGCATCTCTATGACTAAAGGTTTGGTGGATTGGGTCTAAGAGAGGCAGCAAAACAAAAGTCATGTGAGAAGCAGAGATGGCTCAGCCTCAGCACCTCTATAGAACCAGCAAGAGGCGGCAGAGATGGCAGAGAAGTAAACAGAGGGATCCCAAGAAAGTGGTGAGATATACCTCATAGGCTCGAATGCAGACCATGGGGTGGAACGTTGCAGAGAAAAGGCCAGCACAGCTGCAGCTCACCTCCCCTATAACAGTATGAGTGCCTCCAACAAGTACCAGTAGCCAAGACTCAGATGCAGGGCCCCAAGAAGGGTACCATGCAAACAAGGCTTCCCTCCTAACCTGTCAGTAGAAGCTACCATCCTCTTCCTTGATGCAACAGGCATAACAGCTGTGCTTACCAAGTCAGGGTTGTTGGGGCAAGTCAGGGTTGTCGGCGCTCAGAACAGCAACCAAAAAATTGAAACTATAGTGCCACCTGCTGGCTGAAAAAGAGAAGGGGCATCTAATAGGAAATTTAAAATAAAACATGATACAAATTTGGAAAGATATTAGACACACTGACAGGAATATAATAGTAAGGAGGATGAAACTTCGAGGTGTGAAACATGGCATCTTTCACAAAGAAATGGATGTACCACTGTAGAAGAGAGTATGTTTTGCATGTATAAAGTTATGCACGCAAAACATACTCTCTTCTACAAGATAATGACAAGGAAATGGATGTACCACTGTAGAAGAGAGTATGTTTTGCGTGTATAAAGTTATGAGTTTGATACAGAGTGCAAGTGAATGACAGATCTCCAAAAACTGAGACATACAAGATTGTGATCTTACAGAGAATCGAAAACAGTTGTCATTAAAAAAAAAAATACACAAGAAAATTAAGAAAGGTAATTAAGGGAACTCTCCAGAATGAAAATAATTAGCTGTTGACAAACCAAATCCAACAATACATTAAGATTATACACTAGGACCAAGTAGGATTCATCCCTGGGATTCCAGGGTGTATGCAAAATAACTAATGTAACATACCAAATCAGTACAAGAAAAAATTTAAATCATATGATTTTATCGATAAATGCAGAGAAGGCATCATACTCAATGGTGAAAAGCTAAGAGCCTTCCTTCTAAGATCAGTCACAGAACAAGGCTGCCCACTCTCACACTACAACTTACTATAGTATTGGAAGTCTTTGCCATAGTAGTGAGGCAAGAAAGAAGTATTAAGGCACCCAGACTGAAAAAAAATGGTTAAACTCTATTTGCCAATCACATTATTCTGTACCTACGATAGCCTAAAATGAATACAAAAAAAGCTACTAGAAATCATAGATTAGTACAGTAAAATGACAGGCTACAAAGTCAATGTGCATAACTCCATGACTTTTCTATATGCAAGCAGAAGAGAAATTTTTATAAACAATCCTATTCTTAATTGAGCATTAGAAAATCAGGTACTAAGAATTGGCTTAGCAAAAGAGGTGGAAAACTATAAATCACTGTTAAAACAAAAGAGGAGACAAGAAAATGGAAACACATCCCTGTTCATGGATTGGATAGATTATTATTGTCAAAATGACAAATCTTGCCCAGAGATGTACCGATTCAATGCAGTCCCTAAAAAACTATATACTCATGCATTTTTGAGAAACATTGACCAAAAATGCTCTTGAACTTTATGTGAAATAATAAAATCTCCAGAATAACAAGACACTAGTGGAGGTGTGGAGCTCAAATGCTTGAAACCCTATTATCAGTATTGTTCCATTACCAGTATTATCAGACCAAAGATTAACAAGGAAACAGCCACTATCAGTATTCTACTATTATTGGTATTGTCAGACCAAATGGAAATAAGAAAGCAGCCTTAAATGACACATTGGACCAGATTTTATTAATAGATTTATATAGAACATTAATTCCAAAATAACAATGTGTATTATTCTCAAGACACATAGGACATCTGAAGGGTAGGCCACATGCCATGTAGGAATAAAAAACAGTTGTCAATGAATTTAATAAAGATTGAAATCATCTTTTCTGATTATAATATGGAACTAGAAATTAGCCATTAGAAGATTAAAATGTAGTACTTACAACATGCTATTGAACAGTGATTGAATCAACAAAATCAGACACTACCTGGAAACAAATGAAAATGATGACACAAGCTATCAGAATTTGTGGAATACATAAAAAAGAAAATGTTCTGAGAGAGAAGTTTAGAGCTATTTGGACTGCTCCAAGAAACGGTATAGTTTAAGGAGTTCAGAAAAGAATGAATGACATCAAAAGTCACTAGAAGGATGGAAGTATTCAAAAAAGATGAAATAAATAAAATGATCTCTGGAAAGACATGAGATCAATGAAACCAAGATCTGGTGCTATGAAAATATGAAGCATTTAGCTAGACTCGAAAGAGAAGCTGCAACAGTTACCAAAAAAATAGAATGATAAGAGATTACTAATGAACATTTATATGCCATTAAAGAGAGGAATATCTATGTACAAAACAAATCTAAAAGAAATAGACAAATTCTTAGACTTGTATGACCTTCCATGATTGAATCAGAGACGATTTGAACAGATGAATCATGTGTAACAAAATGAAGTAGTAATCAAAAGTCTCCCAACAACCAAAAGCTTCAGACCAGATTCAATAAAATAGATATACAATAAAATAATCACTGGACAATAGTACAGCAGGTAGTGTGTTTGCCTTGCAGGCAGCTGACCTGAGCTTAACTCCTGACACCTCAAACTCTGCTAGAAGTGATCCCTGAGCATCATCTATTGTGACCCCCCTCCAGAAAAAGGTACAAAAAGAAACATATCTCAGTGTATTGAAGATCACCATAACTAATACCATAGTCAACAGCAAAAAACAAAGCTAAAATCAAGAGAATATCTACTCATCATTATCAAGCAGAGTATTGGAATTTCTAGCTAGGCAATTAAGCAAAGGTGTCCAAATTGAGAAGAAAGACATAAAACCATAATGGTGGTGGGAAGGTGCACTGGTGATTGGATTGGTGTTGAAATAGTGAATGTAATGTAAATCATGAACAACTTTGTAAAAATAAAATCCCATAAAGGGTGAATAAAAAGGAGAAGTGAAACCATTACTATTGCAGATGACATGACAATATACATAGAAACTCTTAAGGATTCCACTAAAACTATTAAAAATAAATATAGGGCCAGAGAGATAGGACAGTGGGTTAGACTCTTGACTTTCACATGACTGACCTGGGTTTATTCCCCGGCACCACATAGGTTAACCCCATAGGTTAACATAGGTTAACGCCTACCAGGAGTGATCACTGAGTACCAGCAGTGGCCCCCAAACCAACAGAAATAATAACAAATTTTTAAACACTGCACATTTTCTAAGCTGCTTCTGGGAGTTTATATCAATATTTTCTAAGATATTTTATCACCAGAGTCTTGCATGGAACTTGTTTTAACTCTTCTACTACTAATTTTGGAATTTTGGTTACTCAGTTAAATAGAGAACTGCCCATCTAACTTTCTAATACCAAAGTAATTGCATTTGTGTAATATTTAAAAAAAGTGAAATTGCTTACCATGGCTTGAAATCTGAAATGTCAAACTGTAAATGATACACTTGAATCATAAAGGTTTATTTTTGCCACATCCATAGCAAAATATTAAACTCTAGTTACTGTGTCCCTTTCTGTAAGATTGGATGTAAATATATAATTCTGTGGTCTTTCTTTTCAGAGTCTGATAAAATACCAGTCATGCGGGGGCAGTGGTTTATTGATGGTACTTGGCAGCCTCTCGAAGAAGAAGAGAGCAATTTAATTGAGCAAGAACATCTCAACTGTTTTAGAGGTCATCAGACACAGGAAAATTTTGATATCGAAGTGCCAAAATCCATAGATGGAAAAGATGGTAAGATCAGCTAGTATATTTCATGCGTTCTATAAACCAAGTAAGTTGTTGTGTTAAGTTTAGTTTCTAAGTTGTATTAAGATTTGCATTTTAAACATTAATTATTTTATAATTTAAGGCTTCTATGAATTCCTAAACTGTTATAATTTTATGTTTTAAGATAATGGCATGTTCCAAGAATATAAAATTTACCAAAATTTCCTTGTCATTATAACAAAAAGCAGTTTCAATGTTTGATAAATTTTATTTTAATATTGACTCTCTTCCTGAAGTTTAAAAATGTTTAATTACATTTGTGTAAGCACTTCTTAGCTGTCTAATATGTTGATAATCTTATGAACTTTAAATTTGAGACAATCTGCTCTATATATTTATCATTAAGATGTTTGTAGTATTTAGAAATATTTATCAAATAGTCACTTAATTTCATTATGTATATCTAATCTTGAGAAAATTCCTAATGTGTAGTAAAGTTAAAAATACTTCTATTGTTCCATTTACTGCAGGCAGTGGGATCAACTATTCTGGTGAGTATTACTGTACAGGTAGTTTAGAATTTATAGATTCCTTTAATTTTTTCTAAAAGCATTTCATCATCTATTCTTGCCTTTTGTTTTGTCTTGTTATGTTTTCTTTTTTTTTTTTTTTTTTTAATTTTTGGTCACACCTGGCGATGCACAGGGGTTACTCCTGGCTCTGCACTCAGGAATTACCCCTGGCGGTGCTCAGGGGACCATATGGGATGCTGGGAGTGGGGCCTAACCCATAAATATTTTGGGAGCCCCCCTACCCACAAAACATTTTAGAGAACTACAGAGCTGACAGATTGCCATCGAAATAGTACTTTGTCTGGAGATAGCAATTTTTTGTATTTGTGATCGTTTGTTAATGATTATTTTGTGACCTCATCACTACTCCAAAGTAATTACAAGAGCCTACTGCATAGAAGACTAAACCACTTAGTCACGAAACTATTTCATTCCTATTAAGTAGACTGACTTCTATATTCAGAGTGTTTTCAAGTCATGCCTTAAAAATAGTAATTCATTTTAACATCATTGAAATTCCTTACTACTAATGGGTGAAAGAAAAAATGCTGGCTTGAAGAAGCAAATTAATATAAGTAAAATATAAGTAGATTGTTCCCCTTTCTCATGCTGTATTCTCATGCCAAGTATATAAAACTTTCTATACTTGGTGATTCATTATGTGGAAATTAGTCACAAGCTCAATTTTCACATCTAGATCCCATAATCTTATTTCTGTTAACAATAAAAATTAGAATTTTATCTGTCTTTTTTACTTTTACTTGTTACTTAAAAGTCAGCTCTAGCAGGACATTTTAGTTTTTTTCCAAAGTATCTAATTTATGGGTCAATTATTTAAATGCCTAAGAACAGAGCTGGGGGTGTAGCTCAGTGCAGAATGCTTGTCTTGCATGCATGAGACCTGGGTTCAGTCCCCTGCACCACAAAATATAAAGTAAAATGTCTGAGATAAGCATGTATAATATTTTAGTAGATTTTTAGCATCACTTTGTGTATATTTGTCAATTCTAGAATATTCATCCTCAGGTACTGTATATAATATTTTTGCTAGCTTTCACGATATACACTGAATGGTAAATTCTTATAACTGATAACAAAATTGTTAAATTGTTACAAACTCTTGCATTTCAATCTTTCAAAATAGTCCTTTGAGGTGCATTAGAAAAACCATTAAAACTATATTGTGGTATATAGGTAAAGCACCAGTGTGTTTTATTGTTTAACAAAGATATATACTATAGCACTGTAGCACTGTCGTCCCCGCTGTTAATCAATTAGCTCGAGTGGGCACCAGTAACAACTCCATTGTGAGACTCCTTGTTACTGTTTTTGGCATATCAAATACAGCACCACGGGTAGCTTGCCAGGCTCTGCCTTGCGGGCAGGATACTCTTGGTAGCTTGCCGGGCTCTCTGAGAGGGACGGAGGAATTGAACCCTGGTTGGCATGTTCAAGGCAAATACCCTACCCACTGTGCTATCGCTCCAGTCCAATAAAGATATATACCATTGTAATAAAATTTCCGGTTGTTTTTCAGTATTATATAAAATATTTAATGTATATCAATATGGGATATTTTCACATTAAAGATTATGTAGTACATTTGAAATTTATTACTCTAAGGAAAACATTTATTGGAAAAATAACCCAATTTTACCACATTTGCAAGGATTAAAATTTTAGTATTTTGATTATTTTCTTCTAGTTTCCAGGTTACTAAAATTTCATATTTCATTAGAAAGGAAAATACCTTTCCCACCTAAAGTTTTTCTGTTTCCACGGCTCTTCATATTGTTAGATCCTGGTGCATCTATGTGCAGATAGTATAGTGCAAGATACTTTTTTGAAAGAAGTTAGTGTTTCTTCCATTAAGGCATTTTATATGTGTGTGTGTGTGTGTGTGTGTACACATATATATATATGGGACATATATATGTCCCATATATATGTGTGTGTGTGTGTGTATATATATATATATATATATATATATATATATATATATATGGGAATGGGAAGACAAAACCCATAGAGGAGAATGATTAAGTGTAAGTACAAGATAATGCAGCAGAAATGAATGCTATAAATCTGAAAAGATACTTAGAATAAAAGTAGTTGACACTACCTACGATGGAGTTATTAAAGTAAGACTTTCTGGGAAGAGTCCCCTTTAAAAATGAAAAATGTTTTATTAGGGACCTACTAGTTCTCTAAAGGAATACCCAAAAATGTTTTGCCCTTGAAGAATTCATGAATTCTTTTCTTCTGACCTTGTCTGCCTTTTGGTTAGGATGGCTGGTGTGTCATAGAAGTGGAATCACTGTCTCTGTCATCCCGTTGCTCATCGATTTACTCGAGCAGGCACCAGTAATGTCTCTCATTGTGAGACCTATTGTTACTATTTTTGGCATATCGAATACACCATAGGTAGCTTGCCAGGCTCTCCAAAAGGGGCGGAGGATTTGAACACGAGTTGGCCGCATGCAAGGCAAGTGCCCTACCGCTGTGCTATCACTCTAGCCCATAGAAGTGGGATATGGTTAATATTTTCTCCTGATAAATTTTCCAGCATATCAAAGTAAACATTAAAGTGATTGAAGTTTGGTACAGCTTTTCAGCTTGAAAATAGATAACTGACGAAAATACAGTCACCTTTTGTGATTTAGTATTCTAAATGTAGTTTTGAGAGTTAGAATGAAAACTGGCTCTCTTTCCGAATTCACTTCCTAAATATTTAGTAGCTAAACAATTAAAAACCAGGGTTTAAATGTGAATAGGTTTTACAATCAGGCATTCAAATAAGTGATTTTTGTAAATACTTAATCCTAGTTACTGTTTTTGGCTAGGATTAAGTATTTACAAAAGTTACTTATTTGAATACCTGATTTGTAGAACCTGTTTCTATTTAAACTGCATTTTTATTTGTTTAGCTACAAATCTCACAATGGAGACGTTACTGGTGCCCGCCCAAGCAAATTGATGATGACAGTGCTGCAGTGCAGTGCTACTTAACCCTAGTACTAGATTAGTATTTAACTCAAAATTACTTTACCCATGCTTAGTAATTAGAAAAATAAAAGAAGTAAATGGGCTGAGTTGGTTACTGATCACAAAGTTATATAACCTTAATCCAATCATTATAAAACATGAACTCAAATTGAGGAATATTTTATAAAATAACCGGACAAGTATTCTTCTGAATTTTCATAGTCATAACTGAGAAGTAAGGGGACTGGTGAGAAATCCTTTTATTTGCTATCAGTTATCCAACCACTGTAACATTTTATGTGTGTTACAGTTTTGTCACTATTTCAGTAAAGCTGCAAATTTGTTTTAAACATCAGGGTTATTTATAAAAGACAAAGAAATATCGAGGACTTTGTCACAGATTAGTGCAACTGAAGAATTTTGGCAGCAACATAATGCAGTGTGGTGCCCTGGATTGGCACCTAGAACAAAAAAAAATATTTTAAGTTAGAAAAATGTGAATAAAATATTATATTTTAACTAATGTTAGTTGTGCCACTGTTAATTCCTTAATTTTGATGATTGTGCTAATATTAGGGGAGGCTGAGTGAATAAGATATATCATAGCCTTTTGTGCTATTTTTGCAACTCTTCTTCAAACCAGCTGTTACTTCATAAAAAAGGTTTTAAGATTATTATTGGGGTCAGGTCTATGGCTCAGGAGGTAGAGAACATACCTCTGTTTAATCTCTGCTACCATATGGCCCCTGGAGTATCTTTGGGTGGCTTCCAAGCATCACCAAGGGTGATTTCATTCCCCAGTAGCACTGCTTGTGATCTGTATAGCTTTGATTTAAAAACACAAAAGTTATTTTTTACTTTTTGGGTCACACCCGGCGATGCTCAAGGGTTATTCCTGGCTCTGCACTCAGTAATTACTCCTGGTGGTGCTCGGGGGACCATATGGGATGCTAGGAATCGAACCCGGGTCAGCCGCGTGTAAGGCAAAGGATCTACCCGCTGTGCTATTGCTCCAACCCCAAAAACACAAAAGTTATTTTTAAACGCTATTAGAGTAATTTAAAAGTAAAAGTATTAACCCAAAAGAAATAAGAACAAATGAAACAACAAATTAAGAAATAAAAAAGCAACAAATGAAATACAGATGAATCAAGGAGAAAAAGAAAACAAAATTCATCCCATATCAATAACTACAGTAAATGCAAATGAAGTAATACTTGACTTGAAAGACAGAGATTGACAGATTTGTTAAGATCATGAGACTACATATATTTAAAAATTTTTTGAACTGAATATTTTATTGCTGAAGTTAATTCTATGTTCTCAGAATTTTTAACAATTTAGAATTTTTAACAATTTGGTATGTGAAAATTGCTATCACTATTTGTTCAAAATTCATATCACTATTGCTGAATGAGACCTCTAAATATAGTGTTTCAAAAGTAAAAAAGGAAGAAGGGTGCTCACCCTTTATAACCAGCTTTCCTTTCATCCCGAAGAGGATTCTCACCTAACTTTTATTATTTATTTTTTTATAAGCATTAACTTGTCTATCTCTGATATCTAAGGTTGCTGTCTTATGGTAGATGATCATATATGCCAGGTTTCAGATTTACATGCCTTCTATCCCTGAAATAGAGGTTGTTCAGTTTGTCAGGTTTTTGTTCTGCTTGTAGGTTTTTGTTAGGCAGGGCCTACAGCCAGGGAGCATGCAGTGCGTTGGGGATCAAACTTAGATTCTAACACGTAAAGAATGCACTTTATTCCTATGAGCCATCTCCTTGGCCCATAACTGTGGGTTTCACTTGTTTTATTTTTTTTATTTCTGGGGATCAGATTCAGGGCCTCACATACGCAGAGCAAAGGCAGGCACTATAATACTGAGCTGCAGCCCCAGCCAAAGGTTTTCAGTTTTTATAAAGAGAAAAGTTACGGAGTTGTGCTCTTTTAGGAGTTAGTAAGTCATTAGTCACCCTCTTTTTTTTTTTTTTTGATACTCTCTTGCTTCCATCAGTATATTGAATAAAATATCTGTAAGAGATTAGTAAATCTTTTGCTGATGGGACTACTATCTTAAAGTATCTTTAACTGTTAGCCTTTAATAAGTATTTTCAAATGTATTGATTTTATCATACTTTTGCCAACAGTATGTAGAATTCCTAACTCTAAAACCTCATTTTTGATAAAATATTCAGTTAGATTTTCTGACACTTGAATTTCCTTTCATAGATAATTTAGTGGATAATATCTGAATTGACAATAAACCCCTTTATCTCTATAGTACCTATAATGATGCCCCTACTTCTGTGCTTTAGATTGAAGAAGTTAAATTTTCTATGCTATATAGGATTTTATGACAAAGCAGATGACTTTCAAGACAAAGAATTAAATTGTAAAGGATAAACAATCATATTTAACTTTATAAAATGTTTCAAATAGGTGCTTCTCTAATTTTAGTTTATTGGAATACTATTCTTCTAGAATAGCATTTTGTGTATTTTGACTAGCTCTCGGAGTTTTGATAATTTTAAAGTGAAGTTAGATGGTTCATATTTTTCTCACTCTTTTAGTAAATATATAATGGGTCATTTTAGTTTTAATAATGGTTTTGTAAAATCTGTGTTTTTTGAGAAGTATCAAATTTATGTCCATTTGATCTACTTTGTTGTCTTTTTCTTAGTGAATTTTTTGTTTAAAAGTGCTTCTTGCAAGTGGTACATCTATTTCTCAATAATTTACCAATAGACATGTGAGTGAAGAAACATTTTCAATGAAGATTGCCTTGCCAATTCTACTCTTCTGTGACACTGAAAATTTTATATAATCCTGATGATCCTATATAAAATGTTATAAAATCCTGATGAGCCTATATAACTCAGCATTTAATCCTATCCCATAGTTTTTATAGCCACCTAGGTATATATACATGTAGTTGCTAAGTGCCTCATACATATTTTATTACCTTTTTGCACAAAACTTTTAATACATTTTGTCTAAGCATATTATTTATATTTGTAATGATATATAACAAAAATTAAATATATTCTATTGAGCCAAATTTAACCTTTGAATGTCACTTTAATGTCTAAGGGAGTAAGGATGAAAATAAAATGATTAGAATGTACACTTGAAGTTAAGTAATAAAGGTTTTGTATTTCATTAACTGAAATGTTTTTTAGGTTTAAGCTCAAATAGGTTTTTAAGTGTATATTTAAGATATTAAGAATTTAATATATAACTAGGCAAAATTTGACAGATTAAACACTTTTTAAGGTTATATCTACTAATTTGCCAAATATTGCATCTATTTGGTCTCTTTGCATTTTGTGTTCCATTTTTGTGTCAAGCATACTTTTTTTATTAGTATCTTTTTAATAGTACCACTATTAAATGAGTTAAAAAGTAGTATTTTTTTGGTGAAAATTTTAGTCTTAGAACAATATAAAGAGTTCTAAAGAAAATATTTGATTTTTATGAAAAGGCTACATTATCCTTCAGTAATGGAAAGTATCTAGTGGATTTGGATTGTATGATGTGGTGTTTTCCAGAAAAACTGCATTAGATATTTAAACTGTTACTAATTGTATTCTCAATTTGCACATCAAATTGTTGATGGCTCTGTCTTAAGCACAAAGTTAGTGAAAGTGAGTAACCTTAATATTTTAAAGGTTGGAGACTATAAATCTCTTACACATACAAAGTGCCATAGTATTTTTTTTCTGTTTAGACATTAAAAGTAATGATCACATAGTTGTTTTTAACTCAAAACTCTTATATAATTTGCCTTTTTCTTTTGGTAGGAGAATGTATATTTGATAAACATTATTAAACTACTGTTTTACTTTTATTTTTAGTGAGAAGTTTTATAAAGAAATAATTTAGGATAATGTTTGTCAAATACAACTCATTTTTTAAATTAATTCAACAAAAAGGCAAATCTCATTTTAAATTTGCTTTGAAGCTCAGTTTTTTTGCTTTCTTAGTTGTCCACCACCTCCCTCCCTTCTCCCTCCCTTCTCTGTTCAAATGGAGAGGATATAAGGAGAGTACAGATGCGGCAGGTCTTAAACGAAAGCGTTCCCAAGGTACAGTAATTGTAGCTTTATTTCTCCCTGTAGTTCTATTCCTGGCTTACAGCATTAGTTTTGCTTAGAGCTTTCAGTTGTATTTAAAGCATAGAAACTACTAGTTTTTTAGAAATGCATCTGTTATGCTATGCTTAGTGTTACTTGATTTTAAGTGGTAGAAATATTTGTAAGTGATGTATATAGCCCAGTAATGAGCTGTTTCTCAATATTGAGAAACTTTTCACACAATATATGAATCATGAAAGTTTTGTTGGTCTAACACTAGTCTCTTAATATCTAGATCTTTCGTAGTTTCCATTTAAGCATATAGTACTCAAAGCTATTTTTATAAAAATGTGGTTTAGAAACATTAGATTTTAAAAGCCTTTTAAAATAGTTCCTTGGATTAGACAGAATATTAGAAACTTATGTTTTACTAAACTCTTTTAAGAGATTTTTTAAATTTTATAGTTGTTGATAGTGCAGCAATAGCACGGTGGGTAAGGCGTTTGCCTTGCATGTGGCTGACCCGGGTTAAATTCCCAGCATCCCATATGGTCCCCCGACCACCGCCAGGAGTAATTCCTGAGTGCAGAGCCAAGAGTAACCCCTGTGTATCGCCCGGTGTGGCCCCAAAAATATAAATAAATAAAAAATAAAAATAAAATTTATAGTTGTTTCATTTTAAAAGCTGAGTTTGTAGAACTTGGATTTGGTCTTGTGTGCAAGTAAATAAAACATAAATTGGATTTTCTTAATTTTTGAAATTACATTTCTAGCACAATTAGAAAACACACTGTCCTAGAAAGGATTTACTTTTTACTGTAACTACTAGACTTTCGTGAGTATTCTATGATCTTAAATCTTGACTAGAAATATACCTTTTAATATTTATTTTAAAATATTTTTCATCGTATGTCCAAATCAAGAAGAATTGAACAGAGACCTTTGGTACACTTGCCTTTTCGTGTGCCCTACCCTGGTAATATCTCTGGCACCACATATGGTTCCCTGAGGACCACTAGGAGTAATCCCTGAGCATTGTCTTGTGTGGCTCAAAACAAAACAGCAACAAATCAAGAAGAGTTAGACTTACCAGTAGCTCATTTTGTGGCAAATTAATCTTTTTGTGTTTGTGCCTCTATGTCTACATATAATGGGAGATAGTGTTTTGCTTTAAGAGGATTTCCAAAAAGTAAATGAGGCATAGTGATTTGAAGGTCATGTACTTTATAGAATTATTTTACCTCTGTACCAGAGATAGAGAAAAAAATGCCTTCATAATAGAAATCATCAAAGTATGAATCAGTGAATGTTATGACATTTTTCTTACATGTTTCATACAATTTAATGAATTTAAGATACATGTTAGGTACTGTGCTAGACACTGTTTAGCAAATATACAATTGCCAAGACATAGTCACTGGTTCACAAAACTTATCCTGGAACGCATAAAGGTTTGATTTTATTTTATTTTTAACATTTCATTTTCTCCATCATAACTCAGTTACTAGATGTAATAACTGTATAGATCTGGACAGTGAAAAAAAATTTATTAAAACATCTTTCAATTTTGCATTTATATTATGGTGAACAATATCCAGTGATAATTTTTTTAATCATTCCAAAAATGTACTCTACTAAATTAGTATTTATTCCCAACTCAAAAGTTATCCCCCACCTCCAATATTGCTTAGTCTTATTTTGAGAGAAATTTTCAGAAGTCCAAGAATAAAACCAATAAAATAAATGGAATTTAACTTTTGTGTTAAAGCTATTGAAGACTGTCATGAAGGATATATATCTAAACCTAAGGAATAGTCACCTGGAAAAAAATTTTTAATAATAAAAACTTATTGACTATAGATTAGAAATAACAAGACAAGGCCAGAGTGATAGTATAGCAGGCTTTTGCCTTGCACTCAGCCTACCCAGCTCAGATTCCCGTCATCCCTTATGGTTCCCTAGGCCAGAGCCAGGAGTAAACACTGAAGTCTTTATGCATTATTTCACATCAGTGTGTTTCATTGTTACTGAACTGACATATATTTGAGTTATTAGAAACTTGAAATTTTTGACTCAGAAATTTGATTTTTACACAAATGAAGTTTGTCTTGTAGACTTTCAAGTGAGTTTTATCTTTGTGCAACAGCTATTCATAGTTTCAAGTTGAGTCGAAACCATGTGGACTGGCATAGTGTGGATGAAGTCTATCTTTATAGTGATGCAACAACATCGAAAATTGCAAGAACCGTTACTCAGAAACTGGGATTTTCTAAAGGTAATTGTTATTACTATTAGTTTGTCAAAATTTTGGTAATATGATGATTTGTCTCATTCACAGGAGACTTTAAATTCTGCATTTAATGTACTTTCAATGTATATTTAGTAACACTGCTCTGCTTTTAAGTAAAATTTGTATTAAGGTGATTGACTTTACATAGATATTTAGTGATCTAACTAGTGTAATATCTTCTGCTTCTAAAATACAAAACTAGTCAGACCCAAGGCAACCATGTCTGAGAAAATTAAACATTGCAACTGAAACATTGTATGGAACACCTTAAAAATCTTACTTTAGATTTAGTGACATGTAATATCGAAGCCTTGGTGATTTCAATAGATTAAAAGCACAAAAGCCAAATTGGCTTAGGTTGAAGCTTAAATTGAAAGTGAGGAAAGAAGATTGACTAAAAGGAAAGGGAATAAAACCTAAGGGAGTGTGAAAGCATTACAAATTTTTCAAAATATTTAAAGTCTGATATAATTTAACTTTTTGCTTTAATTTATTTTATATCAGGTACTTGAATATCTTATGTGCTTTGTTGTATTTATTTTGTGAATTACTTGATATCTTTAGTCCATTTGTTATAAAAGAATGGGTATCCTTTCACTTTTTATAGCAAACTCTGTATACTTAGTTACTAAACATACAATTTTATAAACATTTTCCAATTTGCATGTATTTGTGTTTTATGATTTTTTTATAAATAAATTCTGTTCATTCAGTTTATCCTTTCCTTTTTCCTTGATTTCTGGCTTTAGTGTTATGTGCAGCTCAATGCTTTATGTAGGAGTCAATGAATATGTATCATTTTAAAGATTTTATTCCTCCCCCAACTCAGCCATTTTTTTCTTAATATTCCTTTTACTTCATTTTCTTCAAATAATATAGAGTGTGATTTCCATAATAAATTGTAAACTTAATTTTTGAATCCTAATTTTTGTATAGCATCAAGCAGTGGGACCAGACTTCATAGAGGTTATGTAGAAGAAGCCTCACTAGAAGACAAGCCATCCCAGACAACACATATTGTATTTGTTGTTCATGGCATTGGGCAGAAAATGGACCAAGGAAGAATTATCAAAAATACAGCCATGTGAGTTCTTTATTTAATAAACCCAGAATCCAAACTTTGTACAGGGATTTTTTAACCTGAGTTTTATCATTCTGTCAAATCTTCCCATTGCCATTTATTGTCTTACAGTTATAGATGAAATTTCTTGACCAGATTTTCTGAGTGATTATGAATAGATTTTTTTTTCATTTATTTTTTATTATTGAATCACTGTGAGAACAGTTACAAAGCTTTCAGGTTTAAGTCTCACTCAAACAATGATCAAACACCCATCCCTTCACCAGTGCACCTGTTCCACCACTAAGGACTCCAGTATACCTCCCATCCCACTCCCCACCCTCCCTGCCTGTGTGGCCAATGATTTTCACTTCACTCTCTCTTTACTTTGATTACATTCAGTGTTTCAACAGAAAACTCACTGTTATTATTTGGAATTTTCCCCAAACAATCAGACATGCCAAAAAGGCATGATTTGATAATTTGTTTTCTGTTGCTGATATTGAAGAGCATATAGGTTACGGCCGCGTGGTTTTGGATTTCTGGTATTTTAGTGATTAAATCCAGAGAAATTTCTGTAAGAAGTGCTGGGTTACAAAATTGGTTTGTGTGCCTCTGGGATCATGGCCGTTCAGGAGCGGAGGAGCGGTTCGTGGCCAGCCACTCTGGGTCTGGACTGGGTGGGGAGCAGTGCCGGTACCACCCCCACATCCTGAGATTTCCCACGCGCCCATCAGTGCAAGCTCCTACCTCCATCCAATGGCTCTAAAAGATGACAATCGCCATGCCACCGCCGCCAAAAGGAAAGGCCAAGGGACAAAAATCTTTCCCCTGCCGGGGTAGCATGGGGCCGTAGCTTAGTGTACAGTCTGACAGAGGCATTTCTGCAAGAAGCCGCTGGGTTATGAAATTGGTTTGTGTGCCTCTGGGATCATGACCATTCAGGAGCGGAGGAGCCGTTCATGGGCAACCTCTTGGGGTCTCGATGGGGAGGAGCAGCATGATTATGAGTAGATTTTAAAATCGGTATTTGACTTTTTTCCCCCTGTGGAGTTTTTTTGCGTTTTGGCTATGGTTTTGATTTTGGGATTTTAGACGACACCTGGCAAGTGTTCAGTGGTTTGGTTCTGCACTCAGGACTCACTCCTTGTTAGCTCAGGGGATCATGTGGGGTGCCAGAGAGCCAAACCCAGGTTGGCTACATATGTAAGGCAAGCTCCCTATCTACTATGCTATTGCTCTGGCCCCTTGACATTTTTTTTTTTATCAAAGGAAAGAGAAGGAATAAGGAACTTTTTAAATTTAATGCAATAATTTACATTCAACTAAGGTTGAAGCAAGAAAAAATGATTTAGTTTTCTCTTTTTATCTTACTCGCTGAACTGCAGAAACTGGGAATACCACGAAGTTGTGTAATTCTGAAAAGGCTAATAATTGTTTAAATTGCCAGTTAGCAGCTTAACCTGTCCAGTTAATTGCTACCAGAGGAAGCTGAAGTCTAAATTTTGTACAAAGAACAGTGGGTGCTTTGCCAACATACCAGGCAGGTTATTTGCCAGTAACTTATTTTTATTCAGCTTTATTCTAAAAATTCTTTAGCTGTTATAGGGGTAGGATTGTATTTTGTGGTTCTGATTTTTTTAACATTTAAAGGAAATGTTTAGGATTAAAGGTCCCACCATATATTTGACTCTGAACTAGCAGCTAGTATAAGAAAAATTTGCTCAAGCTTAAAATATCATGAGAACAAATCAGTTGGTGAGAATAAATAGCAAACTTACTATCCTAATTTTTCTACAGCATCAAGGAGTGTGAAAAAGTTTTATCTGGTTCTTGCCAGAGCGATAGCACAGCGGGTAGGGCGTTTGCCTTGCACGCGGCCGACCCGGGTTCGATCCCCGGCATCCCATATGGTCCCCCAAGCACCGCCAGGAGTAATTCCTGAGTGCAAAGCCAGGAGTAACCCCTGAGCATCGCTGGGTGTGACCCAAAAAGAAAAAAGTTTTATCTGGTTCTGAAACTTTAGGTATTTTTTATAGAAAATCTTTAATAAAACAAATGCTATGTGTGATGCCAGGAGTTAGGTCCTCGGCAACATCTTTATAATAATAAAATGTTGAATCTTGTTTTGTTTAACTTTGTTCTAACATTTCTTTATGCCAGCTGAAAAATCTTAAAATAAAATTCAACCAATAGAATTCTCTCATTCTGATTTTTTTTTCAAATGAGCTGCACAGAACTTCCAGTAATATTTTTAAATGTTATGTCAAAGTGCAGATCCTTTGCTTGGATAAGTAGGAATCTGAGAAGTAGATTATGTATGGTGTGTTCTTTCTGGAACTGTTGATAAATGTGAAGATGTCGGCCTGACTTCTTTGCATACAATAGAGGGGAAATATCTAACTCAAATGGCTTTAGCCAAATGAATGATTTCATAAAATACATACAACTAGGTATGTATGTAAGTATATGTGAATGTAATAGAGACGGTACTGGTGCCTGCTTGAGTAAATCGATGAACAACAGGATGACAGTGATACAGTGATACATACAATTAAGAAGTCTAAATCTAAGATTGCCAAACACAAGTTGTCAGCATCCTGAATTCACTTTCTGTCTTACCCTCCTTTGTTTTTGGGCTGTTCTCCAATATTTACTGTGGTTCCTAATGTGGCTGTTTTTTTGTAATCATATATTTAAGTTCAAGAAGAAAGAACAAGTCTTTTTTTTTTAAAATAAATTTATTTATTTTTAATTAATGAATCACCATGAGGGTACAGTTACGGATTTATACACATCTGTGCTTATGCTTCCCCCATACAAAGTTCGGGAACCCATCCCTTCACCAGTGCCCATATTCCACCACCAGTAAACTCAGCATCCCTCCCATCCTCCCCAATCCCATCTCCCCCCCACCCCACCCTGTCACTGTGGCAGGGCATTCCCTTCTGAAGAACAAGTCTTTTTTTTATAAAAGCCTCGACTAGTTTATTTTAATGACTGATTACAGTCATACCCAAATTCTAAATATATATACGTAGCTATACAAGCTTTAATATGCCAAAATTGTCATCTTCTCACTCTAGAATTAGATGGAAGTTTGCTTCATCATAAACATAGCAAGATATGGAGATACAAATAAAAAATAAGCTTTATTTTTGGAACTAGGGTGAATATTAAATGAATCAAAGATGACTCAAGTAAACATACTGACAAAAAAAATACTTATTCCTGCAGAAATAGGGTAATTAGAAAATTACTCACATAAATTACCAATTGGTGGAAAATATCCAAAGTATTTTACTTAATTATAGATATAAGGAAACTAGAAACTTCTCTAGCTGTTTTACTATTTATATTTATAAAGAAAACACTATAAAGAAAATAAAATTTACTTGATGCTTGTCATGGCCTTTCTGAAGTTTGTTTATATTTATTATTTGATTGGGAGGATTACAATTGAAATGACAAAATGTAATATACCTCACATCGTACTTTATTGGCAACACTTTGGTCTCTGAAGAACTCTTGAAATTACTTCTTCAATGCCTGGACATAGAATTTTTACCCCCCTCACCTTTTTTCAGTGACTGTGCTAATGGATTTAAACTGCTTTTAATCAGTTTTGTCCCAGTATAACATGTTCTTTATTTATATAAATTGAGGAGTAAGTATCTTGTTTCTTAATGACAAGTCTCCCATTTTCTCAGTGGAACCCCTCACAGGATTCTGTATTTAATTCAGGTTTGCTGTGTTATATTGGTTTTAAGGGTGTACTCTCAGATCTTTTTGAGCATTTTTAATATCATTTATCGATTCCTTTTTTTAATTGTGAAGGTTTTTTTGCTTTTTGGGTCACACCCAGCAATGTGCAGGGGTTACTCCTACCGTTAACTCAGGAATTACTCCTGGCAGTGTTTGGGAAACCATATGGGGTGCTGGAAATCGAACCCAGGTCGGCTGGGTGTGCAAGGCAAACATCCAACCTGCTGTACTATCGCTCCAACCCCTCATTTTAAAGAATTTTAAAGACTTCTTTTTTAGAGCTACTTTGATCCTTAAATAGACAGCAGTTCTGAAGCACTTTTAACTTCTACATTTGCTGATGGAACTTGAAAGTTTAATAAACTTCTAGCAAAGCTTGAAATCATAAGTTTCATGCATGGTATCACAACTGCACAGTATCGTAGCCTGAACTCTAGTTTATTGGATTATTACTTTTTCATGTTTAATTTTCATTGGACTCATTTCTTGTGTAGTCAAGACACATACTTAAGCAATAGTTTCTACCAATTCTGGAATAGCCAATCTCTTACCTCCCCTTCCTTCCTTTGTCCTTCCCTATTAACTTTCATCTTTACTTCTCATACTTTCCTTTTCTTTTTTTTAAAAAAAGTCTCTTCAGACTCCTGGCAGGTTAGGGGGCCATATGGAGTGCTGGAGATCTAACCCTGCTCAGCCCTGTATTCTCTCTCTGGCCTCTAATACCCATCTTCTTTAAAGCAGTTGAAGAATTTTGGAAGTGTGAAATAACTTGCCCAAGGTTTGCTAGAAAGAGGTTCACATAGTATCTGAAGCATAAGATGGTTGTCTTTTCAATGTCTTCTTCTCCACTGCACATTAGGAGAAATATTTATCAATGTGGGACTAACTTAGCAAATTATAAGCATCAAGGGTATTAAATATTTCAAATTAATTAAAAATGACATACCTGTATTAAGTGTAAAGAAAACATATAAACATATATAAAGGATATGGCTTCTGTAATATGGGTAATGACTTAGAAGGTACTTAATTTTTTAGAATGGTAATTTTCTTTGATGTTTGTTGTAGTGTAAGAGAGATAATACTAAAAATAAATTGTGACTTCAAATGCAATTTCTTTAAGATAGTTGTTTGGGCTTGCAACAGAAAGGGAAACTATTCATTAGAATAAAGAACTTTGTAGTATTAATACGTTTTATATGTCATTCACTGTGCCTACAAGTGAAGTATAATTATGCCTAATTCATCAATGAAGTATCCAAGACTCAAGTAGGGGCTAGAATGATAGTAGAGCGGGTAGGGCACTTGCCAGCACTTGCCCCACACCATATGTGGTCCTTTGAGCCCCATTTGGAGAGATCCTGAGCTCAGAGACATGAGTAAGCTTTGAGCACAGCTGAGTATGGCCCAGAAGGAATAATTTTTTTAAAAAGTCACTCCAGGAGCCGGAGCAATAGCACAGGAGGTAGGGCATTCGCCTTGTAATGGCTGACCCTCATTAGATCCCCAGCATCCCATATGGTAACCTGGCTAGCTACCGAGAGCTTCCTGCCCACATGGGAGAGCCTCCCAAACTCCCCACGGTAACCAATAACAATGCTAGGTCTCATTCCCCTGACCCTGAAAGAGCCTCTAATCCAGCATCAGCATTGTTGAGAATGATGAGTAAAGAAAGGCTTTTTTTGCATTTTAGAAATATTGAACTATTAAATTTAGATCAAGTGATGTGGTGTCTGAGACTTGCTATAAAATATTTGGGGCAAATGGTGCAGCTCTAAAGAGATATGAGAGTTTCTTTTGGGGCAGAAAATTATTCTGGACCTTGATCATGATGGTGGTAACTATGAATCTTTTCACTAACAAAGTAAGAGACATCTGAAAAAAATTAATTTATGTCATGGGAGAAATTAATGGAGGAAAGAAGAGATAAGACAGACCATACTTGTTAATAATTGAAATTGGCTGATGGACAAAGATGATACTCAACTATAAGTTTCTCCATAAAGATATTTAGATCAGAATGTAAAATCTTGAAAGAGCAAATAGTAGGGGGCATATTTAAGAAATTAGCTTTGAAATAAAGGTCTCCTGATATTATAAACTACCATGTAGTCTAATGGTAATTAAGACATGTCCAAGTAAAGTTCAAAAGAAGTGGAAGTACTTAGATTTAAACATTTATGTCATACATGTGAAGTTACTTTGATAAAGTTATTTGTATTTTGTTTTCTAGGATGAGAGAGGCTGCCAGAAAAATAGAAGAAAGGCACTTTTCCAACCATGCAACACATGTTGAATTTCTGCCTGTTGAGTGGCGGTCTAAACTTACTCTTGATGGAGGTACTTTTTAAAAATTGTTTGATTTAGTAACCAGACAAAATGTCTTCAAGGTAGTTCTCTTGAGCTTTTGTTTGTTTGGGCGCCACCCAGCAGTGCTCAGGGGCTACTCCCTGGCTTGGTCCTTCCTTGTGGTGGTTGAGAAACTCTACAGTGCCAGGAATTGAATGTGAGAATGTGGGCCACCTGCATGCAAAGCAATTGTTCCAGCACATTTAGCTATCTCAGATATATTCAGTATATCTCAGTTATCTTGAACTGTCCTATTTCTTTGTTATTTCTTTGTTATCAATTACTTAAAAAATAAAATTCATTCATCTTTAATGACATCCATTTATGTTATTTTGTACCAATATATAAATTTTACAGATAACACTGTCCATGCTCTCTGTGGATTAGGGTTGGGGGAAAAGTATCGAGGAGGTGTGATAGAGGGAACAGAACCTTTCTTAAGTTTTTGACAGAAAAGACATCACATATACTTCTAAGACACTCATTCATGCTTCCATATGTATTTTGACTTTTATTTACTTCCCTCAAGGCCTGTTATCAGCCAAAATATGCATCATTCCTTATATCTGTGCCCTCTGAGTATTAAAATGGAAATTTTGGGTCGATTATTTACATAACCTAGAAAAATAATAGAGTAGTACTGAACGTAACACTAGCTGCTGTGTATGTAGTTGTCTTTTGGAGAAATAGATGGCTGAGCATTTCATTTTGCATGGAGTTGTATCATTTTGTTTTCTTACAGATAGGAGATGAGCTACTATGGGATGTAGACTATGTGGGGGCTGGGCCATGTACCCATCAGTACTAAGGGGCCAGTCCAATCAGGGGTGGACATATATGGTACCAGAAATCAAAACAGGGTTGGTCAGCTGAAGCACCATTTACCAAGTGACCCCTGAGCATAGAACCAGGAGCAGCACCTGAGCACTGACTGTTGTGCCCAAACCTCTTAGCCCCAAATAAATGCATCTTTTTTTTCCAATTTTGGTTTTGGAGTCATACCTGGAGGTACTCAGACTACTCCCAGCTCTGTGCTAAAAGTCACTCCTGACAATGATTAGGAGGTGCTGAGGATCAAACCCATGCCTCTCACATACAAGGAAGCCATTTAGCTCTCTTTCCAGCCCCCCAGTTATGTAGTATTGTTTAGCTAAGTGGTAGGAACATGTTTTCCATTATACAAATCATTCTTAACAGCTATCCACGTTAAATACCTTTTTCGTATGTATATTTAAAAGTAAAGGCCATAAAAATCAAAATGCACTTAGATGACATTGAAACTCTTGACTTTTACACTTTTAAAATAGACATAGCTAGGCTGAGCCAGGAACATGACTCAGCATTGGTAAAGTGCATGCCTTGCATGTGTGAGGCCCTGATTCAATCCCTAATGCTGAAAAAAAAGAGGTGGGTGGGCACAAGCTAAAAAAATATGTTGTGCATCACCATGAGTGATCCCTGAGCAGAGCCAGGAGTAAGCCCAGAGCACAACCACGGTTGACCCAGAAAACAAATAAATGATGAGGCCTTATAGATTTTTTTTTTATTTTATTTTATCACCATGTGGAAAGTTACAGAGTTCTCAGGTTTATGTCTCAGTTATACCGTATTCAAACACCATCCCTTCACCAGTGCCCATATTCCACCACCAAAATCCTCATTATACCCCCCGCCCCCCACCCCAACTGTATAACTGATGAATTTCACTTCATTTTCTCTTCACCTTGATTACGTTCCATATTTCAACACAAAACTCACTATTGTTGTGGGAGTTATACTCCCAAACAAGATAGCCCTACTAAGGAAGCATTTGATAATTAGTTTTCCATTAAAAGATTGTATGTTTTCAGGTTTTAGAAAAGGTCGCGCGGCCGCATTAGCTCGGATGTGTCCCAGTCCCGAATCCCGGAGCCATGTTAGTTGCTGCTCAGTGTCGCCAGGGCTCCATCTGGAGAAGGTGTGCCGGCTGCACCTCCTCCATCGGCTCCCCGGTGTTGCTGGCCCCAGTTCGGGTCCGGAGCATTTTCCGGGCCACGTTGCTCACCAGAATGCCTGGCCGCTTCTCTGTTGAATGTGGCAAGATCCTTATAGATTTTATAATAGTCTGTACCCTTTAGTTCCTTTTCTTCTCATATGCCATCTTTCACTGGTTTTTTTCTTCTACTTGCAATATATCCAGGAAACACAGTTCATTTGATTCAAACTTACTTTCCTTCCCCTTTATTTAAGCAGTGGTTTGCAAAGTTGTCCATGATACATTTGCTACATTCAATATTCCAACACCACTCCCACCATCAATGTGACCTTCCCATCACCATTGTCCCCATTTTCCCAGCCATCTCCCCAAGTCTGCTCCCTTAGCAGGCACAAAATAATTTACTTTATATTGCTTGCTACAATTAAATAGTTAATGGTTTTATTTAAAAAAAAATGTGAAAAGAGCTTTGTAAATTCTTATACCTCACTACCGGGTTGTTAAGTCTTTGAGGATCTACTAAGCTGTTTATGTCTAGTTGAGCCTCTCTTGTTAATGTTCTTGTTTATTGAGTTTAGTTGGCATCTATGTTGTTTCCCCATCTAATTTGGTGTGCTACTACTGGGCTGTCAGTATTGTAGAATTTGAAGGTGTCATGTTCCAGAAACTCCAAGATATTTAACTGGTCCATGACTTTACATGGCAGCAGTTGTAAGATATTGGTGTGGCTGCTAGGGCTTCCAGAGATATGAGGGGATGGGAGGGGGCTCCCCACCTCTGCTCCAAGAAGATCCCAGAATTCTCAACCTGAAAACTGGTGTACCTCGAATTTTCTGCAGTTTGGCGTCTTTGCAGAAATGAGTTGTGAGGCAGTGGAGTTGGGCCATTAGCGTGGCAGCTGCTGTGGGGTTGTGAGAGTGGCTGCTGGCGAGTCAGGGTGTCCAACTGTTTTTCTTTATGTTTAGGTAAAGAGAAATTAAATGTTTACATAAAGAGAAGTTATTTCAGGGAATGTGATTTTCCAACACTGGTTTTTGCTAAAATAGTAGTTTTCTCCAAGTTTGTTTTTTTGTTTGTTTGTAGACACTGTTGATTCCATTACTCCTGACAAGGTGCGAGGTTTAAGGGATATGTTAAACAGCAGTGCAATGGACATCATGTATTATACCAGCCCACTTTATAGGGATGAGGTGAGTACCATAATTACCTCGCTGCTCTTGGTATTTTTTTCGTTGTGGGTTGGGCTGGAGGGATAGCACAGCTGGGAGGGTGCTTGCCTTGCATACAGCTGACCTGGGTTTGTTCTTCAGCACCCCACATGGGTCACCTGAGACAAACAAGGAGTGATTACTGAGCACAGAGCCAGGTGTAAGCCCTGAGCACCGCCTAAAGACCCCCCTGTGCCCACCCAAAAAATTTTTAGATTAATTTTTAGATTAATCTAAAAAATGATTAAGTCAAGTAGATTTTCTCAGACTTGGATATTTGCCATTATTTTGTTATCCACATATAATTAGATATTGTGAGTAATGCTTTAAATGTTTTTTAGTGTGAAATAAAGTTACTGTAGAGTTACTGATAGACTTTCCCCCTGGGGGACCACACCCAATAATATTCAGGGGGTACTCCTAGCGGTGTTCAGGGCACTGTATGGGATATTGGGGATCAAACAAGAGTTGGCTGCATTCAAGGCAAGTGCTCTACCCACAATATATCACTCCAGACCCTTGAATTTTTTATTTTAATCCCTCCCTTCCCTTTTTAGATTTTTAACTAGAGAGAGGAATTGGTATTTGAAACAAAAAGTTTGGATACCTTTTGCCAAAGTACTTCAGTATATATCTTTTAGTATTTCTGCACTTGAATGGTATTAGTCTTAAAGGCTTCAAAGGTAAAAGCTATTAGGTGATTACCTTTAAAGAAATTTATTTAACCATATTATTTTTTTCTGGGAGGCTGCTCCTTCCAGACGGGGTATAAAATGAGGCCCCCATAGCCATGCCACCGGACTCTGCGCCAGGCTGTTTTCACTCGGGGCACCCCAGAGGGGGGCGGGTGAGAGTCCTCCCCAACCCAAGGGACCCAGCCCCAGCAGCCTTCCACCACTATCCAACTGCCCCCACGCTCCAGGCCGCTTTCCGGACATAAGACACTTCCTACCCATTTCCCATAATTACCACACCATATTTGATGGAGTTCAGACAGTAGGTAACAAATCATAGAGAGTAATATATATATATTATTAGAGAGTAATATATATGTATATACATATGTATATGTATATACATATGTATATGTATATACATATGTATATGTACACACACACACACACACACACACACACACATACCTCAGAGAGCCCGGAAAGCTACCAAGAGTATCTGGCCCGCACAGGCAGAACCTGGCAAGCTATCCATGGCATATTAAATATGCCAAAAACCATAACGATAGGTCTCACTCCCCGACCCTGAAAGAGCCTCCAATAGTTGGGAAAGACGAGTAAGGAGAGGCTACTAAAATCTCAGGGCTAGAAGGAATAGAGACGTTACTGGTGCCTGCTCAGGTAAATCGATGAACAACAGGACGACAGTGATAATGATTATTTTTTCCTATACCTCCCTTTATATACATTATAAGCCAGAAAACTTAATTTTTTCCCAAAGTTTTAAATTTTTATTAGTTTAGGTAGCATGATTACAAAAGTGTTGTGCTTTTTTGTTGTTGTTGGCTTTTTGTTGGGGGGAATGTCACACAGCAGTGCTCAGGGGTTACTCCTGGCTCTGCACTCAGGAATTATTACTACTAGCAGTGCTCAGGGGAGCCATATGGGATGGCAGGAATCAAACCCAGGTTGGCCCGCATGCAAAGCAAATGCCCTTCCACTTTACTATCATTCCAGCCCCTGTTGTTGTTGTGCTTTTAATGTACAAAGGTTCCGCACCATCATCACACAGAAGTGTCCCAAGACCATCCATACCTCAATACTGTCCTTATGTTCTCACCTCCCTCTCCTTCCTCCCCTTCCCCCAGCTGTCTGGTAATCCCACTTTTGCCATTCAAGGCCAAGGGTTTGCATCATTCACTACTGTATATTCCCATGTTCTGTTTCTCTGTGTACCATACATAAGTAAGAGCATCCATTATTTGTACTTCTCCCTCTGATATCTTTCAGTTCCATCCAAATTGGAGTGAAATCCAAGATACCACCTTTTCTTATAGCTGTAGAGTACTCCTTTGGTTATCTACCACAACTTCTTGATCCATTCACCTATCATTCAACAGTTGCATTGTCCCCATATCCAAGCTATAGTAATTAGGATTGCAATGAGCATATATCTCTTTAAATTAATATTTTTGTGACTGGCATGGGGGTAGATGCCAAGAAGTGGAATCACAGGATTCCATATGGAAGCTGTTTTTACTTGAGAAACCTCAATACTATTTTCTATAGAGACTATGATTTTTGGATATTTTTAGCAAAACTAAGTCCCAGTATTTCATTATAGCTGTCATTGCAAGGAGCCATGTCATTTCAAATCATACTGCATACTTAAACTACCATCTCTCTTGTTCTCTTCTGTCATTGGCTGAAATATTTCATCAGACTCAGCACATGGTTTTACTAGTTTTAACCAGCTATAGTACATAACAGCATTGTATAGCTCTCAGATACCAACATAGAAAGCACCATTTCTTTATTCATGTCACACTAACTCAGTCAAGCTTGAATGGTACTCTACTTATTACAACAGGTAGGATTATTCAGTAAAATCCGATACAGGCTCTTAACAAAAAAATAGCAAAAGTTTACATAGAAACAATACGTAACTAATAATTTAAAGCAGCAACTGGTATATTAAGTACTGAAATGAGAAATTGAGTATAAACTTTAATCAAATAGGAGTAGCAAAGTAGGAAGAGGACTGGACTGGAGCAATAGCATAGTGGGTAGAGCGTTTGCCTTGCACGTGGCCAACCCATGTTCGATTCCCAGCATCTCCTATTGCCCCCCGAGCACCACCAGGAGTAATTCCTGAGTACAGAACAAGGAGTAACCCCTAAGCATCACCACGTGTGACCCAGAAGAAAAAAAAAAAGATAGGAAGAGGACTACCTTAAAATTCAGAGCAGGGCTCAACATGTGCTTCAGCAAGAAAAGAATGTTATCCTTCTGTCTTTCTGGAATATTTCAGTAAAATCTGTTGTGCCTTGCATGTGTGAGGACTGAACCCTTGCATGCCTTGCATGGGTTCAGTCCCTGTCACTGCAAAAGGAATACTCAAATAATAAAAATAAATTTAAAGCCCTACTTTCTAGATATATAAAATAACTTTTTGCTTGTTTCATCAGTGCAGTAGGGATTTGGGGATATCAAATGAATATTTTTTCTTTTTAATTTTTTTTAGATATCATGTGCTCTTTTGCTACATTATTCTTTTCTAGATGCATAATGTCTTATATATAATGGGTTCATAAGCTCAGAAATTCTTTTTCTAAGATTTATTATAACTTGGAAACTACAGGGCACAAAAATAATCCCCTTTATTCTTTAAAAATATGAATTCTAATCTTATGTTATATCTTACTTCAAAATTTTGAAACATTAATTTTAACAACTTGGATATATTTACTCAGTAATGATTATCTTTCTTGATGTATTTGAGTTCAGAAAAAGGTTTATAGCAGTGATTGATGGGTTTTTGTTTTTTGTTTTTAATTTCAAACAGCTAGTTAAAGGCCTTCAGCAAGAGCTGAATCGATTATATTCCCTTTTCTGTTCTCGGAATCCAGACTTTGAAGAAAAAGGGGGTAAAGTGTCAATAGTGTCACATTCCTTGGGATGTGTAATTACTTATGACATAATGACTGGCTGGAATCCAGTTCGACTCTATGAACAGTTGCTGCAGAAGGAAGAAGAGTTGCCTGATGAAAGATGGATGAGCTATGAAGAACGTCATCTTCTTGATGAACTCTATATAACTAAAAGACGGTAAAATTCCCAATTTCTTACGAGAATTTAAAATATCTTCATGGAAAAAATCCTTTCTTTCCTTTGGAGGTTACGGCATTTACTTTGCATGCAGCTGAACTAATTTGGTTCTCAGCACCCCATATTATCCCCTGAGCACAGAGCACAAAATATTGTCCCTGAACATTGCCAGTTGTGACCCAAAAAACAAAACTTTTTTTTTCTTTTCATTTTCCTGTGGTGCTAGGAATTGAACATAGAATCCCACATCTGAGGTATTCACTATACACTACCAAGCCATATCCCTTAAGTTTTGTGGTTTTTTGTTGTTGTTGTTTTGTTTTGTTTTTTTTATTGAATCACCATGTAGAAAATTACAATGCTTTCAGGCTTAAGTCTCAGTTATACAATGCTGAAACAACCATCCCTTCACCAGTGCACATATTCCACCACCAAAAAAAACCCAGTATACCTCCCATCCGTTCCCCCCCACCTGTGTAACTGATAAATTTCACTTTACTTTCTCTTTATTTTGGTTATATTCAATATTTCAACAAAAAACTCACTATGATTATTAGGAATTCCCCACTAGAGACAGACCTGCTGTGAAGAGATACGAAGTCACGCGACCACAATAGCAGCCTTGCGGTTTTGGATTTCTGTATTTTAGCAACTAAGTCCAGGGAAATTTCTTCCAGAAATTGGATCACTGCAAACTTGTATCTCTGATTCGTGGTCCTCATAGTATGGCGGTCGCCATGCCCTTCCCCTCCAGCAAGGAAAAGGCGAGAGAGAAAAACCTTTCCCCTCCAGTGCAGGCATGGAGCCTCGACTTAGTTCTCAGTCTGGAGACATTCTGCAAGGAGCTGCCGGTACCAAAAGGAGTATAACTGCCAGCAGCCGCTGCATTTTGAGATTGGTTTCTGTGCTTCTGTGATAGTGGACACTCAGGGGTGGCGAGGCCATTCCTGAGCATATATTTTGTATATCAGAAAAAGTCTGGTGACGCCCCATTCCAGTGCCCCCCCCATGCGGTTTGGAGGTGTCCCAGTCCCGCATACTGGAGCCATGTTAGTAGAAGCTCAGTGTTGCTGGGGCTCCATCCGGAGAAGGCGTGCCAGCTGTACCTTCTTCGTCCTGGGTGGAACTCAGGTGACCAAATGGGGTGTGAGGGATCAACCCCAGGTCATGTGCATGCCAAAGCAAGTGCCCTGCCCACTGTTCCCTTGTGCTCTCCCTCTTCCTCTCACTCTCTCCCACCCCTCTCTCCCCCCTCCCTCCTTCCTTCCCTCCCTCTCTCTCTTCTTTCTTCCCACCCCACCCCACCCCACTCTCCCCACTTTGTAATTCATTGGAAGTGAAATCTCAGACTTAATCTAAGCTGAATCACCATGTAGAGTTCTTGCTGAAAACTAATCTTCTAAGCTTTAGAGTTGGTCCTTTACCTCTCTTATTTTTTAAATAATTTTAAAGTCTTTTTTATGGAAATTAAATTTTTCACAGATTTTCTATCTGTGTGATCACTCTGACCTTCCTGAATACTGTATTTTAATTCTTTATTACATTCCTATCTAAATTTATTATAGTTTCTAATACCTTTTCATCCTTTTTATGGTTAGCTAATTGGTTCTAATAGAACAGTAAAGCATCATTTTGGTCTTTGTTTTTTGGGCCACACTCAGCTATGCACTAAAGCTCTGGGCTTACTCCTGACTGCACTCAGGGATCATTCCTGGCAAGCTCAGGGCACCCTGGGTTGGCCATGTATCTCTGGCCCTGGCACTTGAGTATTTTACTACATTTCACTCTTCACATTGTAAAGATAATAAATGTTTATTGCTCAGAATATTTACAGCATTGAAAAGTGAGGAAAATATTTTGGAATTCTACCGAAAGAATTGCCAGCTTGCCAGCCTGGCAAGCTATCGAGAGTTTCCTACCCACGTGGGAGAGCCTCGCAAACTCCCCATGGTGTATTCAAATGCCAAAACCAGTAACAATCCTGGCTCTCATTCTCCTGACCCTGAAAGTGCCTCCAATGCAACATCGTTGGGAAGGAGGAGTAAAGAGAGGCTCCTAAAATCTCAGGGCTAGGATGAATGGAGATGTTACTGAGACCACTCGAGAAATTCGACGGTCAGTGGGATGATGATGATGAATATAAAAAAAGAACAAATGCAATTGACTAAAATCTTTACGAAGCTTTGGATTTGTTTTAGTTATACAAAAGTTGTCTTAAGGATTTAATATAATGTCATACACTATACATTTTATGTGTCAAAAAGAAATGCCATGTCTTACAAGCTGCAGGGCAATGAATACATATAAAATCCAGTTTTTAAAGTATTTAATCACTCTTATTTAGTTCAATTTAAATGTAAGTACAAAATCCTGTCACATCAAAATACAGAAATAACTCAAATTTTCATCAGAAACTGGTTGGTTAAACTATGGTTCATCACAGTATGGGCAATTACGTCTTAATGGTTGGTGAGGGAAAAGTGAAATAAAAAAGATAGCTGGTATTCATTACTAGGTACATAAATACAGACACAGAAGTATATGTAATATTGACATTGGCATAATGTCAATATTATTTCTACTTGGTATTCCTCACATTTTACTAAAGGATCCCCAGTTAGCAGTTGGTACTCTAATTTCACTAATCATTTAATAAACTTTGATAGACATTCTATACTACCACAGGTATATTTATGAAATGATAAGTGGCTAGTCTGAGGGACTGGATAAAAGGGTCATCATTTTCTTTATACCTTAGTAAACTAGTAATTATAAGTATGAATTTGAACATAATTTCATACTGCTTCCTAGGCTAAGGGAAATAGAAGAACGACTACATGGATTGAAGGCATCATCATCTATAATGCAAACCCCTGCCTTAAAATTTAAGGTAAGAAAAGTAGGTTTTCTGTTAACTACTGATATTTATCTCTGTACATTTTTTTCAAGTATCATTTGAAGCATGCTAATAAAAATTCAAATTAAACCTAAATAAGATTGATAAATAATCAAATAACTACTTAATTGCAAAAAAAAAAGAATAAATAAGATGGTTCTCCCAATCCTCGAGATATTTAAACAGTGTTATGGTGCTGTATCAGCAACATGTAAAATATGATTTATTAGGAGAGAGAGATTTTAGTCTTGCCTGGAAAGGCTTACAAAGAAATGGCATTTGTACTTGATCTCTGCAAGCAAAAATATTGCCAGGTGAAAGAAAGAGGAGTAATGTTTCTGTTTAAAAAGAAACAATATACACAAAGGGTATGGATTGCTATAAATTCATAGTACTTGCACAAAATACCAAGTATTCTCAAATAGTGGGGAAAGAAAAATCTGGGAAATATTTAGTATTTGGAATTAACAAACCCAGTGACTGTGACCATCTAGTTGCAGGTGGTAAGAAAAATAAATGTACACGTATCAAGAATAGAAAGCTGGTAGTTCTAACTATGAGAAATATATAGCAAAAGCAAAAGGTATGGGATGCCCCTTATTAGTTTGAAGCAGGTATTTCATATGACCAGTGGGAAGACTTTTCTCAAAGACATAAAACAAACTACTAGGATTTTCAGGATCAGAATGGAACTGCCAAGAACAGGAGTTTGCAAGAATAAAAAGTGTCATAGGGGCTGGAGCGATAGCACATCTGGTAGGGCATTTGCTTTGCACACGGCGGACCCGGGTTCAATTGCCAGCATCCCATATGGTTCCCTGAGCACCACCAGGGGTAATTCCTGAGTGCAGAGCCAGGAGTGACCCCTGTGCATCGCCAGGTGTGACCCAAAAAGCAAAAAAAAAAAAAAAAAAGTTGCCTAGATGTCAAAAATAGCCTGATAATAGGGGAAAATATCACCTACAGCTAAGTAATAGATAACTTATTTGTGTTTAAGAATTTTTTATATAACTTATATTTATTATCTGTACATGTTTCACTAAAACTTACACATTTAAAAACTACATGGTAAAGGATAATGGCATCCCCATTAATTTTAAGTCCATCTCTACTACCACTATTATATTTAATCTTCATTTCATGAATATAATTGATCAGTAGGGAAAAGTCTTCTTTCATGTCATGGTTTTAACTGGAGAGAAAACTTTATGTTCCTTCCTCATTTTACAAAAAATGGCCTTCCTCCTTGAAGAAATTGGTGTTTTCATGTGGCCCTGTTAGTTTTTTTTGGGGGGAGGGTCACACCTGTCGATTAACAGGGGTTACTCCTGGCTTTTCACTCACGAATTACTCCTGACAGTGCTCAGGGGACCATGTGGAATGCTGGGAATCAAACCCGGGTCAGCCACATGCAAGGCAAATGCCCTACCTGCTGTACTATTGCTCTAGCCCCTGTCTTGTTAATTTAAAATATTTTTAATTTTTTTAAGATTTTCTTCAGCCTTCAAATATATAGCTAGTCCTTTAAAAACAAACAGTGAAAACTTTCTCAAACCTTCTTTAATATAAAGGTACTCATATACTTTTATATTGAGAAATAAAAATTTTACTCCAGTGGTGTTGTGAGAAAGGATTTAAGGCATTTAAAATTAGGACCAGAGCAATAGTACAGCAAGTAGGGCGCTTTCCTTGTACATGACTGGTCCAGGTTTGATCCCTGGCATCCCGTATGGTCTCCCAACCACCACCAGGAGGAATTCCTGAGTGCAGAGCCAGCAGTCACTCCTGAGCACTGCCGGTTGTGACCCCAAAACAAAGAAATATTGGTGTTTGGCAGACTGTTACCAGCTTTTAAAAAGTAAATGAAAGATGATGAGATGAAGTATTAAAATTGGAGTCTTTTAGAGTGACTGTTAGATGTTGGGGATGAGAGGGGTAGAAGATGAGTTTGGGCTGTCTCACTCATCAACACAGATTTAGGAGGAAAGGTACTATGTTTTATATCTAGTCAAGTGATGATGACCATGGCTTTTTTGAGTCATGTCCTCCTTTACTTTCATGACACTGCATTATCTTATTTCACTTTCCTTTCAGGCTCCCTTTTCCTTCACCTGCTTTTTCAATTCTCCTTTACTACGTATTTAAAAAAGAAAAGGTTCAGCGATGTGGCTCAAGTGGTAGACTATATACCTTTCATATATGAGACCCTGGATTTGATCCCCAGCATTGCAGTCACCCTGTCCTGTTCACCTCTTGGGCTGACCTCAGCCCCAAATATGACTAGTGTGACCCCCACAATAAATGTACAAGTACTGATGTCCAGATGTGCTAAAAAGTTAAGATTCTCTACATTTTCATTTGAAGCTGAATTTCCCCGGTTTTTCAACCCTATCCAACTTCTTACCTGCTTCTGCTCATTTGACTCTAGAATGCCCTTCTGGAAACAGTCCTGAACATCCTTCCTTCCCGCCTCATGCCCCCACTTAACTCTCATCTTTCATCTCTCATGACCATGAAGCTTTTCCATTTTTGTAAGCCCATGGATTTATAATTATTCATTTCTCCTCCCTCTTACAGTACTCTATTATTTTCTTAGATCTTATTTCATTCTGCCTTCTCACAGACTCTTTGAGTTACTGGTCCCTATAATCCTTAACAGCACCCGATACAGTACTTCACACAGAATAGTAGGTTAAAAAATCTTTGATTAGAGTATAGAAATGCTTACACAATGAAGTGATCTTCGTTGCTCTATTCCCATATCCTTTTCCATTTTCTGTTAGATGTAATGATAACCAAATTTCCCCTGAAAAGACTTTAGATTAATGATCAGTATATAGTTAACAAATGATGCAGATACCATCTAGATAAAGTTCATAAAAAGGAAACTGTATATGGAAATAATTGTCTTATTTTTTATTTTGTTATATTACTATGCTGTATCCAACTTCTTTAAAAAACATTATTGAAGATATAGTTGGGACTAATAGTCATATGAGAAAGTGTTCACTGTCACTTATTGTCAGGCAAATACAAATAAAAATGATAAGATATCTCACAGATGTGAGGATGACTTGTCAAAAACACAAGAATCAATGACAAAGACAAGGGGATATAATGAAAGGAACATTTATTCATTCACTATTGCCGGAAATGTCTTCTCATTCAGTGTCTATAGAAAACAGTATGGTGAGTTTTCAAACAAAAGCAAGAATAGAGCTTTCATATGACCCAATAATTCCACTTGTTGGCAGCTGCCCCAAGAACATAAAAAACATTAACTCAAGAACACATATGCACATCTGTGTTTCCATGGCAGCACTTTATATAAGAAGCAGAATGTGAAAACAACCCAATGCCCAGTGAAAGATGAGTGAATGAAGTTGCTATCTTATTCACAGTGAAGTATTACACAGCTGTAAGAAAAGATGAATTCTTGCAATTTTCTGCAGCTTGGATAGAACTGAATAGCATTATGTTAAGTGAAGTAAATAAGAGTAAAAACGACAAATACCAGATGATCATGTATGTTATATAGAGAAACAAAAAAACATGGGAGTGGAAAATATTGAATAATGACAAGGTGTAGTCTTTGAACCCAAAACAAATTTCCAAGCAGTGAAGGGGCAGGGAAGGAGAAAGAGGTGGGCTAAATGTGATACAAGGATTGTGGTGGAGGAGGGTCTTAGACCCTTTGATGATGGTGAAGATAAGGTGACCTTGTACAAGAAAACCATGAAATGTATCACTGTTGGATAATCCTATTACCTAAAATACAAGTAAAACAAAAAAGAAAAACATTTTATCATTTTTGATTTAGGATGAATTGGTCGTTTTAGGTTGAGAATTTCTTCTGCATGGGATCCCCTCTAGCAGTGTTTTTGGCATTGCGAGGCATCCGACCAGGACACTCTGGAAGTCAAGATCATATTTTGCCCAGAGAGATTTGTAACCGGTTACTAAATATTTTTCATCCTACAGATCCAGTGGTGAGTTACAAATATGGACATTTTTCCTTAATGTAAAGTTGTTCCTAAGAGTTTATGAGAAGTCTTGTAGGATAATTCAGATAATCGGTTTTGGGTTGTTGTTTGTTTGCTTGGGGCCACACCTGGAGGTGTTTGAGATCACTCCTCATAGGCTCAGGGGACCTTGTGGGGTGCCCAGGATTGAACCCATGTTGTTTGCATGCAACACAAGTACTGTCCCTCCAGTCCTGATTCAGATCATCTAAATTCATTAGAAAGAGCTCATATTTATGATTATATTTACATAGGATTATAATTTTTAGTAATATTTTTGTTTTAGTTCATTGAGGGTTTAGGAAATAAACCTGAAAGATGATATGTTTTGTTGTGCTTATAGTCTAAGAGCTTAGTGCAAAAATATTATGCCTTGACAGTTAATACAAGGGACAGCAAGAGTATTTGGAGTTTTAAAATCAGTAACTTAGTCACCGTAATTTTTAACTCTCACTTTATGTACATTTTTTCTCTAAAGCAAACTGTGTTGACGTAAGTTTGGTAGATCCTCTTAGATGAAACTATTTAAATATTTTATATGGAACATGAAAAAGTGAAGGCCATAGCCTAGTAGCTTTTTTTTGACTTGAATTTTCTATGATGCTTGTATCATAAATAATTTCACTTATATAAGCATCAAAGAAAATAGTTTAATCCAAGTACAATTTTAGGTGGGGGAAAAATGCTTTCCTAATTCTTTTGGAGACAAGGCTACATATAACCAAACTTAAATCATTTTAAATAGTAGCATTTATTCTCTGAAAAGCAGCTTTATTTAATTGTGGGAAATCTTTTTCAAAATGCCATGGCTAATGCCAAGTCAATAAATCATTGACTGAACACTGGAATCTTAGAAAATCTGTTAAAGAATGAACACTTATGTTTAAGAAATCTCACTGAGCTGGAATTTCGTTGAATTGGGTTATAAGTTTATATATAGGCAGTCTTGACCAATTCAGGATTATCTGAGGCAAATACTAATATTTCATTACCTTTAGGGTTGCCAGGAACCTAGCTAAAAGATAGCTAAAAGATCTGTGAAACCCAAATACATTTTAAATATCTCATTAATTTGCAATGTAACTCATTCTCTGATCACTTGAAACCGAGTGTACATCTGCACTCTAAGCTCTCCGTGTGTGTCCTATACTTTGTGCAGTTTGACACTTTGTTATAAAGGTTTAGGAGAGTTCCAAACTTATAAATGATTTCTATTATTCATTTTATATTTTCCTGTGATTTTTTTTTTAAATAGAGGCCACACTGCAGTGGGGCTGTAGCAAGGTGAAGGGCTGCTCCTGTTGAGGCAGTTTTGTGGGAACAGGCCTGATGATCTGATCTGTGCTGCTTGGACCCCGGTAGTGCTCCCGGGAGCACAAGTTGGATGGGTTAGATTCATGGCTGTATGTATGCCTGTCACTTGAGTACTTCTTTTTTGGGGGGGTTGGGGTCACACCCAGCGATGCTCAGGGGTTCCTCCTGGCTCTGCACTCAGGAATTACCCCAGCGGTGCTTGGGAGACCATATGGGATGCTGGGGGTTGAACTCAGGTTGGCCACGTGCAAGGCAAATGCCCTACCCGTTGTACTATCGCTCTGGCCCCATTTTTTTCCCCACAGTTTGTGTGAGACATTGCCTAGGAAGTGTTATCTTTTCCCAGCATGCTTGTGAGATAAGAAATCTTAATCTCCTTTCTACAACTCAGAAACATGTGACTTTGAGACCTTGTAACTTGATCAGTAAAACCACACAGTTAATATGTGACAGAGGCCAGAATGTGAACTTGGGAAGACTGCCACCAGGTCCATTCCTGTTTCACATGATAAGTGGTCATGTTGGAATCTATGATGTCATTTACTCTATTACTATATAAAATAGAGTTTGGCAAAGACGCCTGTGATACTAAAATTAATCTTATTTGCAGTGTTCCAGCAAATATTTTTTGCTATTTACTGTTTTCAAGTTGGATTGTGAAGTTGGCATAATGTTGTTATTAGAACAACAGAACAGAAAAAAATTCAGTCTTATTTTTCCAGAAAACCAATTAGTAACTGTAAACCTATATTTAAAGCCATAATTTTTATCCCTTTTAAGAATATGTAATTAAACAAACTACATAATATTAATAATAAGCAAATAGGGAATGCATGTTTAAAAAAAAACAACAGGTATTGCGGTTTTGGTTTTTGGGCCTGACCTTGTGGTGCTCAGACCAACTCCTACTTCTGTGCTCAGGGATCTTTCCTAGAAGGACTCCAGGGGCCATTTGGTTGTCTGGGGTTGAACCTGGGTCGGTTGCGTGCTAGACAAGCAACCTGCTGTATTATGCTCCAGCCCCGGGATTTTTTTTTTTTAAATCACCTCTTTTATATTTATTGAGCATGCAGAAGAATACAAATAAATGAAGTTTATTAAATTCCAAGCACTCTGTCATAATGTTATATTTCTTTGAACTTTTTTTAATCAAGGCTTATAGATTAGAACCGTTAATTCTGAAACACTACAGCAACATCTCGCCTGTCCAAATCCACTGGTATAATACTTCAAATCCTCTACCTTATGAAAGTATGAAGCCAAGCTTTCTCCATCCAGCTAAAGAAACTACCTCAATTTCAGAGAACGAAGGCATTTCAACAGTACCAAGCCCCGTAACCTCACCAGTCTTATCCCGCCGACACTATGGGGAATCTATAACAAATATAGGCAAAGCAAGCATACTAGGTAATTTGTCTCTTATGTGCTACTTATCAATAAATATAAACACTTTTTGGAGGGTGGGGAGTGTCCATTCCTGGCAGTTGTTCAGGCTGTTTCTGGCTCTGTGTTCAGAGATCACTCTTGGCATTACTCAGGAGACCAGGAAGAAGACCAGTGGTACCAGGACAGAACTGGGGTCAGCCAAATGCAGGCAAAGCTTCTTAACCCCTTTATTATCTCTCTAGCCCCAATACAAGCCCCAACACAAGCACTGTTAATAAAAGCATTATATTTGTTTTACTTGGAAATAATCTATTATTAAATATCAAATTACTCTCCAGGTTGGAATTAACTATCCTGTTCACGTTTAGAAGCCATCAGATTCTCTGATTAGATCAGATTCTGTAGTTTCAGAAAATAAGATAGATAAGAAAAGGTCTGGGCATCAAGTCTATTATTTTTATTTTGTTTTGTTTCTTGTACCGCACCCGGTGATGCTCAGTGGTTACTCCTGGCTCTGTACTCAGGAATCACTCCTGGCAGTGCTCAGGAGACCATATGCAATGCTGGGGATCAAGCCCAGGTTATCCAGTGCAAGAGAAGTGCCATACCCACTGTACTATCTCTATAGCCCCAAGTCCCTCATTTCAGTCATAGCCCTACCACTTTCTGTGAGAGGGCTGGCAAGTCATGTGTGTTTTTTTGTTTGTTTTTGTTTGGGAGCCACACCCAGCAGTACTCAGGACTGAGTGCAGACTCCTCCCGACTGCACTTAGAGATCACTCCTGGCAGGTTCAGGGGACCATAAAGAGGACTGGGGATCAAACCTAGGTCAGCCCAGCAAGGCAAGCACCCTACCCACTGTGCTATCAGTCAGACTTCAGTCATATAGTTTTTAATAATCACCTTAATGTGTGAATGAGACAAATTAAATTCTGAGAGTGCCCTCACCAGCCACTTCTCTGATCTCTATTCTCGGAGTCTCAAATTATATCCTTCCTGCCCTTCCTTTGAGAAAGAAGGATATTTATTTTATCTCTGATTTCCACTAACAGCCACAGTGTTTGGTGTCCCACAGAAGCTTATCATTTTCTAGTTCTTGAATTTGTCTGTTGATTTAGGTTACAAGTTGACTTAATACAAAAATGCCACAAGGTGGCACTATAAATGGACTTTATCTACTGAACCATTGTATATTTCAGTTAGTCTTACTTATGGATTGTTTGATAACCTTTTGTAACATATTCACTTAACTTCAGTAATAAGCATATCAGAAGTAACCACACACTCATGTCAGCGCGTGCATAGTTATTGAAGTTTTTATCCTTGAGTGATCACTTGAATATTACAGAAACTACTCCTTGGTAAGATTAATAGAATTTTGTATGGCTTTCATTCTGCTGAATACCATTTCTATTTAGAAACCTACAATATAAACTGTAATTTGCTTATGTTCCCACCCTGGAAAAACATGACTCGAGTTGGTCCCTCTGCCAGTTGCCTGCAATTATGGGTTGCATGTGGTGTCATTCAGCAAAATAACTGCCTTGTTTTGTGAAAACACAGGGGCTGCTAGCATTGGGAAAGGACTCGGAGGAATGCTGTTTTCAAGATTTGGACGTGCAAGTATAGCCCAGCCATCTGAGACAGCAAAAGAGTCAACAGACGAGGAGAAGAAGCCAGTTTGCTCACCTCCCACTACAACTGTGGCGACACAGACTCTTCCACACAGCAGTTCTGGCTTTCTTGATTCTGCATGTCAGTTCATAGTTTGTTTCTTAAGTTTACAGAAACTTAACTTTAAAATTGAGAAGGGCAGAGAGGATTAAGATATTAACAGTAGTGGTTAACTCTGAAATCTAAGTCATAATTTTCAAAGAAAAAAAAAACTTTTATTACTTTGCTTAGATTTTTAGAATACCGCCCAGGTAAACAGAACTTTACTGTCTTCCCTTGTAAATTAATAAATAAGATTAATCATCAGGGGGCTGAAGTGATAGTATAGTGGATAGGGCACTTGCCTTGCATGCCATTGAATCAGGTGCAATTCCCTGCATCTCATATAGTCCCCTGAACACCACTAGGAGTAATTCCTGGGTCTAGAGCCAGGAATAAGCCCTGAGCACAACGGGGTGTAGCCCCAAAACAAAACCATAAAAGGTTAATCATCAGAGTCTTGTTTTGTTTTGGGATTTTTTTTCCGGCCACATCCTGAATGCTCAGGGTTTACTCCTGGGTCTGTACTCTGGAATCACCCCTGGCATTCTCAGGGTCTACATGGGATGCCAAAGATCAACTCTGGACAGGCTGCATGTGAGGCAAGCACCCTCCTTGCTGCAATATCTCTGCAGCCCAAGTATTGGGTCAGAGCAAACAGGCATATGACAAATTTCTACAAAGTAAATTCACCCCCTAATTTTTATAAAGCTTTTTTTATATAACTGGCTTCTCAGCCTTAAAAAAGATATATGTAAACATTATGTAATTGCTTCAAATCTATGTTTATCTAGTATTGATACTTTCAAATTTGGGGGGACCAACCCCAGACAATATCCTAGACCCCCCCATATTGATGCTTTTTCAAAACTGCTATGTCAGACAATATAACTTAGTGGTACAGGTCTCATCTCGCATGTATAAGACCTAGCAACAACAAAGCTACTATAGCAAAGTCATCCTGCACCTAATCTCACGGTTCCATTTATCTATTCTAATTTTAGAACCTTAGGGTTATATCATATATGATCCACTGTATGCTTTCCCTTACTACTACCGGAGATGCCTAGTTAGGTACTCAAGAAGTTAGTGAATAAATGTATCATTATGCTAGACTTAGTTTTAAAATGGACATCCAACTAATTTTTCCCATGGATTTATCATGTTTAAGATTTTAAATAGTTGTGAGACACTATTACAACTGGTATATATTTCCTTCCAAAGGCCTAAATTGGAACCTAAGAATCTAATTTTATAAATGAGAAAATAAGACTAAGATACAAATACTCTTTTTTGTTGACTTCTTAAGGAAAGACGAATTCTTAGACTAGCTTGACTTCTTTCTGTAATTCTAGCAAGAGGACAATTTTACTTTATTTCTCTAAAACCTTTTGAACATTTTATTTAGATACTTAGGCCTTGTTTAATTTTTGTTCTATTTTCTACTGTCTGCTGCTCTAAATTTTAAAATGACCTGCATCTACTGACATCCTTAAAACCTACTGAAAAAGGAATTTCAGGGGCCAGAGCACATCAAACCATCTCTGGTTCAATCCCTGGCAACATGTGGTCTTCACACATTGCTTGGTATAAGCCTGTGTCCCCAAGTACCACAGGATGTGACCTTGAAGACGTCAAACATCCTGGGGTGATACAAGTATCCCTAGCACTATAGGATCCGAGCAGCTCCGCGTCCTCATTGACCCACCAGCCTTGTTGAAGTCAGCCTCTCTCCAGGAGAGACTATACTAGACATTCTTGAGTTTGATATTCCCATTTGAGCCAGTAGCTTTTATTCTGATAACCTTGTATCGGTGTCTTCAGTAATGAAAATTTTATAGTTGTAATTCTTTTGGAAATTCTTGCCCAGAAATATATTTTCACTTTATTGCTTGTACAAGATTTACATATTTTTTATGAGTTTATTAAGTGATGCTAGTAAACATTAAGGAAAATCAGGGATAAAGAAGAGAGCTGGATAACCCAAATAAGGATAATGAAGACAGAGAAAATAGGCTATTCAAAGAAATTTTTTTCATTTATTTACTATTTAACAGTGATTTCAAAGTGATAATCTATTCTTTTAGTCAACTATCTCTACCAAGTTTACTTCAATGGCCTTCAGTGTAGTAGTGGCCAAAAGTTAGAACAATGTTTACTTGGTAGAGATAGTTGTATTGCAACTTAGTTCTTGCTAGCTTAACAAAACACTTTTTCTGTCATCCTTACATAAAGTTTCTGTTGTCCCAAGTGTAAATTCCTTGTTGACTAAAGACTCAACTAATCATTAGTCTTCATTATTACATATATCATTCTAGACTTAGATGTAAACATTAAATTAGACTGCTGCTGCAATAGGATTCTGCCTTTCAAATCAAATCCCCAAGATTTGCCTTACTAATTATTGAACTTGCTTCAGTAATATACTCTTCTGTGTATTCCTGATTTAAACTGTTTCTCTGTTATAATTCCTATCTTGGCTATATCTTGCAAATCATAAAATCTTTCTTAAGTAGTCTTTCAAGTACGGTTACTGTGATTAGGAGAATTCTGGCTTTCTCTTACTTTTTCTGCTCACACTGATTGCCTCAGTGTTTCTCAGTGACCTTTTATTCTGAAACCGCCAACTTTGATTCCCTTGCTGTTTGAGAGTAAGAAGAATGTGAACTTTAAATTCATGATTCATACAGGGTTGCTTTGAAGAGTGCTGTCTATGGAAACACTTTGTCATCGAGTCAAAGCATCTTATGTAGCTGCTATTCATTTCCTTTGAACAGTCTAGGCTCATTTTTAGTGTTTTTACTGCTTCTGCTATTTCATTTCTTCTATCCCCCTGTGTTCGTAACGTTATGAAAAGGAGATCACTTTCTTTCAGCATTATTTGCCTTTAAGTTAGAACTGAAATGAGCTGTAGATTTTGGGGTATCTGGGTGTTAAAAAGATTGTGTGATATATTTTAGTTAATTATGCTTATATTTTCCATTGAAGAGCTCTTCATAAAATCCAAAGTGTATACTTCTTTATGAATGCTAGGTTTAATCGCTTATTTGGGAGCATTGTTCTAACTTTTGGCCACTACATCATTGAAGGCCATTTGTATCCATCAGCCAACACTTTACAGCATCTTGTGTTTTCTTTTCACAGATTTCAGACTTCAGGAATCGTTATTTAATCTCCCACAACTTCTTTTTCCGGAAAGTGTAATGCAGAATAAAGATAATGCCCTCGGTATGGTATATGTCAGGAATAGCATTCAGAATACTGTGAAAATGATCTATTCAGAGTTCTTTTGCTTGTTGAAAAACTGCAACAATTCTTCTAAGAGATCAGCTTGAATATTATCACTATAGACTATATATATTTTCTTCCTATATTTTCTCATCTTAAATAGTGGCATTCCTGAAACTTAAATATTGATTATCTACTTAAAGCACTAAAATATATGTCTTATTCTCTTGCAAAAAAGAAACTTTATTAGGGAAAGAAGAAAATCATTAAGTCATTCTCTTTCTTTCCTGTTATCCTCAAGGCTTCAAAGAGGTTCACTATTCTTTTCATATAATATGCGTATATATTTAAAGGGCTTCAGAGTATAAAGAATTTAATCATTCCTAGTTATTTCATGTATAGTAATATTCTCATTTAGAGCTATATGTATGCAATCACTGATAACTGGTTTCAACACAAATATTCATGTTATTTAGAAGGATAGGTTTACTTCTTAATAATAATATTAAATGCAAGAGATTCTTTTCTTTAAATTTTCAACATATTCTAAAAGTATCACAAAAGATTAATCCTCAGAATATAAAATCATTGTTCTTACTATCAGTCATTCCTTTTTCTGCTGCTATTCCTTTTTTGTCCATCAGTATTGGATTTTGTCTAACAAAAAGTCGACATTCTCCCTCTTTAAATCATTTTAACCATAGCCAAGTTTCCGATTTATTTAATTGCAAATTTTTTTCAAAAAAAAAAGCAACCCTGATACTAATCACAAAATTGTGGGAGGGGTGGGGGGGTGTTTGTTTTTATGTTTGACAATATTCAATTTGAATAAGAAATTTTAGTGCAAAACATCGGTGCCACTTGGAACTTGTTCTCTTAAAAAACTAGAATGGGTGGCCAGAGTGATAGTAGTAGGTAGGGACTTGCCTTGCTCATGGTCAACCAGTTTCAATCCCTAGCATCCCATATGGCCCCCCGAGCACCACCAGGAATAGTTCCTGAGTGCAGAGCCAGGAGTAACCCCTAAACATCACCGGGTGTGGCCCAAACACCCTCCCCAAAAAAAGTTTCTTGAAGGTTGGAGAAGATAGTGCAGCAGGCAAGGTGCTTGCCTTGCATGTGGCTGACCCAGATTTGATGCCCAGCACTATATATGATCACCCAAGTTCACCAGGAATGATCCTTAAGCTCAGAGTCAGGAGTAAGCCCTGAGTACTGGGTGTGAGTCTCCGCCCCACCCTCCCCCTCTCGACACACACACTCACCACCACCTCTACCATCACTGTATCACTCTCACTGTCATCCTGTTGCTCATCGATTTGCTCGAACAGGCACTAGTAACATCTCCATTGTGAGACTTGTTGTTACTGTTTTTGGCATATCGAATACACCAAGGGCAGCTTGCCAGGCTCTGCCATGCAGGCAGGATACTCTTGGTAGCTTGCCGGGCTCTCCAAGAGGGGCGGAGGACCACTACTATATTCCTAAAAAAAAAAAAAAAAACTTAGAATGGAAGAAATACAACAAAATGATGTTTGCATGTTTTTCTCCAAAAGCTCAAAAGGAACAGATACCTCTTAAGAACATAAAAGATTATCTAACCATGCCTAATATTAGCCTTAACACCCATTACATAATCTTCACATATTCTTTAGTGGAAATGAAGAGGTCAGCTTTGCTTTACATAACCATTTAAAAATTCTTAGCATCAGCTAACTACCTATAATGCCAAACAAATCATCAAACTACTTCAATAGGCATTCCTTCCTTCCTTTTTAAAACTCTGTGGAACAAAATAGTGTCTTGGTATAACAGACTGTTTTATCTTTTCCTTTTTTTTTTTAAGCAGCAGTTTTGTTGCTTTAACTTAGATGTTCTCAAGAAGTGATCTTACATAATTGCTCTATCTGGTCCCTGCTCATGTCATAGTCACTTCCTACAGAAATAAATTTCTTTGTGCTTTTTCATATTTAAAGGAAAACTATTCCACTCATAACATTTGTCTTATAACCAAGATACCCTTATATATCCATATCTATATTGAATATGCCGAAAAACAGTAACAGTAAGTCTCTCAATGAGAGACGTTACTGGTGCCCACTTGAACAAATTGATGAGCAACGGGATGACAGTGACAGTGACCCTTATATATGCTGTCTTAAATCCATCCCAATTGCCTAAGCAATTGGACTACTAACCCAAAGTATGTCAGACTCTCTCCAGTGCTATGGGAAACTTGTCCCCTATTTTCACTCTTTCAGCAGTTACCGAAAGTTTACCACGGCATTGGTAATCACTGTAAAAGATACTAAATGAAACAAATATCAGTACTCCCTATAAAGATATTAAATACTGAGATCAGGGATGTGGCTCAGTGGTGTAGAACTCTTACCATGCACGTACACGTGCATGTGTGAGACCCCTGAATTTGATTCCAGGAACTGCCAATATATACATATGTATGTGTGTGTGCGCTGTGGTAATTATTTTTTAGAGAATATATACTAATAAGGAAGGTAGATAGGACATAAATAATTATGCTAAATTTTTTGATGAACCACATAATAGAGATATTTATAAAGAAGTCTATCAATTTTAAGTAATGAGAAAAATTTTCTCACCTGGGAAAATAAGACTTTGTTGAAGTGTTTGGACATGCAGAGATAAAAAGACATTGCAGGGAGAGGAGAATAAGCAAAAGACAGGAGTGGTACTCACATGTAGAGATCTAGAATGTAGAGATCCAGAAGTTCATTTTCTTAAGACGTACCAAAGATGAGTAGAAGAGAATAGTTCCAAATATCATTGGAAAACCTTTTGTCAAAATGAGAGGGTTCCGAGAATCTGACCCTTATCTAGAGATTAATTTTTTTTATTCAGGATTAACCTATACTTATCTATATAGAGCCCCTCTTAATAAACTTTTGTTATTTCATTATATTTGGGGGTAGGTTATTTTTGGAGAAAACAAATTTTTTTAGCATATAAGACAGCTAATTATAAAACTAATTTTGTTGCCGTTTTCTTTTTTTTTCCAAATATCAAATGGGGAATTTTGTCTCTCGTTTTTGTTTCTGGGCCAGTGGTGCTAGGGACACATCCTTTTCCATGGGAACCAAGTGATGCCAGGGATCCAACCTGTCTTCCCCCTGTGTGCTCAATCACGTACTTGGAGAGCTTTATTAAATTTAGTATTTGAAACTGTGGTAATTTACAAAATATAAGTAGTTCTCGAATGCTGAGTACCTAACGACATAAAATAGATAGTTGCTTTGAGCAACACAAATAAGACATCAGCCAACTAGAAGTTTGAGCTTAATATTTATTACAAATGAATCTTTCACAAGTATGTGTAAACAGTTTTTCTACTAATGCTTTAGTTACTTGATAGTCTGCTATGCATTTTACTTGAGTTATATAAGGGTTTCTTGGTTATAGGTCAAATGTTATGAAGTAGTTTTGCTTTAAATATGAAAAAAGCACAGATTTATATCTGTTGGAAGTAATTATAACATGAGCAGGGCCAGACAGAGCAATTATGTAAGATCACTTCTTGAGAATATCTGTTAGGTTAATAAATAAATAAATAAATAACCTGCTGCTTAGAAACAAAAACAATTTTACTTGCAATTATGCCTGAATTATTGCTATAGAAGTAGATAACTTTTTATATTCGATTTTTTATAAGATTTTTTGAAATTTTCTCTCTGGGTAAGTTAAGATTCTTCCGTATTTTTAATAGGAGAAATTTGTCCCTGTAGTACACATTATACTACTAAGATGCTTGCTTTCTATGTACGTAATTTTTCTTCAGTTGTAGACCTGTGTACAAGAGAATTCTCTGATGAAAGCACAATACTGATGACATTTTTGCCTTTATGTTGCTGTAGATTACAGAAAATCACTTTGCGGAGTAAAGAAGAAAGAATAAGCCAGTGTGCATGACTCTGCAGGAAAAAAGAACATGTTTTTAAAATAATATAGAAAATTACTGCTGATTTTTTTTAGAAAGCTAATAGACTTTTTCTCCTTTTTGCTTCAGTTATTCAGGAATCTCATTACTTTCTTTAGAAGCAAAGGAGTTTTAGCCCTGAAGAAAGAAAGCAGGATAGGGGCTGGAGCGATAGCACAGCTGGTAGGGCATTTGCCTTGCACGAGGCCAACCCGGATTCAATTCCCAGCATCTCATATGGTCCCTGAGCACTGCCAGGGGTAATTTCTGAGTGCAAAGCCAGGAGTGAACCTTGTGCATCGCCGGGTGTGACTCAAAAACTGAAAAAAAAAAAATTCTAAATTTTAAAAAAAGAAGAAAACCGCATAAAGTGGTAATTTTATGTTTTGTTTCTCTTCAATCTAACTTTTGAGATGAACTAGGGAGAAAACTGTCATCCTGTGTAGTACCACCCATTCTTGATGCAGTAATAATGAGAAAATAGGTCAAAAGCTACTCCATCTAGTTTTGTGCTTACTTTGGTTAAGATCAAACCAAAAGCATATATGAAATGCTGATATATATATATATATATATATATATATATATATATATATATATATAAAATTACTCCCTGGGAATTCCATGCTCTACATAAAAAAGAGAGAGAGAGCCACAGGCCTGCTTAGTTTAATCCATTTACCTAAAAAACCAGTACACAGTGAGGTCAACTAAGTTGGCAGTAAGACTACAAGAGGTAACCTTTTAAAGTCAATAAGAAATAAAAGAGGTACACATTGGGTCCTAAGAGATAGTACAGAGGGTAGGGCACTTGCTTTGTACCTCCTACTCAAGTTCAGTCCCTGGCACCACATGTAGTCCCAAGAGCTCTGCCAGGAATGATCTCTGAGCTCAGAGCCCATGAGTAAGCTCTGAGCATACTGTGTGACCAACAGGTGCATATTCCCATTTCAGTAGGGAAACTTACCAATAAATAGAAAAAGGAGGGCCAGTCTAGTTACTGATTCTCACTAAAGCCACTGTAGGCAATGAGAACGATGGTTTGTAACAGGAAAATACCAAATTTAACACCCGAGTGTCTATGTATGCAATAAAAGACAGTATTATACAACTGTTAAAGCATATTATTAAATTCCAGAGAATATTTTTTTTAATCCAAATAACTGTTAAAACAGGAAAACTCCTTTCTTTGACATTAAGACAACTAAGATTCTTGATCAAACAAAGCATCCTATAGTGGCATTTGAGAATGAATTCTTAGAAATTATAACTTGATCTGCACCAATATTAATGCCTGTTTCTTATCTCCTTTTCTCTCCTTTCCTCCCTTTTTAAAATAACTTTTTCCCAGACTCTTTCATCTTCATCATACTTGAAAATTTTAATTTTCATCTTTACCTTCATGTTATATCTGAATGTACCTAAAAAGATCTAACGCAAATGCCCATGGAATAGAAAAGATAACGGATTAAAAAAAATTGCCATCCCTATACTACAGATTTCAGCTAATTCCTATCCATATGGATTAGTTTATAATCTAAAGAAAAAATATTTACCTTATGTCAATATTTTGTATGGCTGTTTTTTTCCCCCCTGTCTAATTGGTACTTATGCTGACTGCTTGGGCTATGTATAAATTGTAGGTGACAATGTTTGGTAAGTTCCATGGACATTTTTTTTTTATCAGAAAAGCTAAGTTACTAAGTGGCATTGATACAATTTACCTATATAAAGTAGGGGTCTGCTAAGCATATAAATAATATAATTCTTTAGAATTAGGTGATTTTCTTTGTATGAGTGATCATTAGAATCCCTGTCGAAAGTTCCTCATTTATACTGATTTCAGTGAGGTAATTATTTAGTCATCTTTGTTTTGTCTTTGAAATAGATCCTTCCAAATACTCTGTGGTTCTGTTGAAGTTTTTTTTATTTTTGTTCTTTGTTGTTGGTTTGATTTTATGGCAGGGGGCAGGAGCAGAGGAGAACCTTCCCAGCACTGTTCCAGCACCTGGAGATATTAGATACATTGCTCTAATATACTTAATATATCAACTTAGAATTAGGTTAATGTAAATATTTAAATTAATATGAGATTACTATAACATTAATTTAATTAATATTAAATCAGTATGATTAGAGCCCAGCAAGCTACCAAGACTATCGAGCCTGCATGGCAGAGCCTGGCAAGCTACCCATGGCGTATTGGATGTGCCAAAAACAGTAACAAATAAGTCTCACAATCGAGAGACATTACTGGTGCCTGCATGAACAAATCGATAGCAACGGGATGACAGTGACAGTGATTATTAGATTAATAGCATGTATGATCTGATATTAGACATGTTGCTCTAATATATTAATCTAATATTGGTAATATTAGATATGTTGCTCCCAGAAATATTTGGCCTGACTGTATAGGTCTGAGGACTCAGAGATGTGGCGCTGCTCAGGCCTAGTCATACCAGGGGCAGTTCCAGGCATGCACTCCAGCTCCTTAACTTGTCTTCCCAGGCCTCGATGGAAGTTCTTAAAGTGTTCCTACAGATGAGAAGGTCGTTTTTTTCTTAGTATTGTATCTCTTAGGATTTATTAAATGAATCCACTGCACCTCTCTGATAGTTAAGGATTCACTGAGATTTTTTTTCCTGACAGGTATTAATTACCAGGACTATCTGTGAGTTTGATTTTTAAAAAGGCTGTTGAGTTCATTGAATTGTTTGAGGATAGCATTGTTGTTAACATTGCAGTTGTTCCTCCCTGTTTAACCTACCCAGTAACTCAGTAGATTGTTTTACTCACTAAGCATTTGATGAGTACTTATATGTCACAGACGCACATTAGTACTGACTGGATGGAGACCAGAGTGTGATAGGGCTTGCCTTTGAAGAGTTCAGCCAAGTGGGGAGGACAGCTATAAATGGTTATCTTCTAGCCCACAGTGTCCACTGAATAGAAGGCCACCCAAGGAGACTTTCAATGGCCTCTTGGACTCCCACAAGCATTGTGGCATGTTGTCTTGGCCCATAATTTTGCAAAAGGGTTTTCTTCCTTATTTTTTGATTGGACAGAAAGATTAAATGGGAAGGCCAGGATTTGAGCCTAGTTTCTTTAATTCAATACAATCTTGTTTTTTTAATCCAGTACTCCACCCTTATCCACCTTTTTGCTTTCTATGATCTTATTTACCTCTCAGAACCCAACTGAATTCTGAAAATATTAAGTATAGCAAGATATTTGAGAAAATCACATTTTATATAACTTTCATTATAAATATTGTTACAATTGTCACATTTTATTACTATTTTAAACATAACATCATTAATATATAAATTATAGTTTATTCTGGCTACGTATGTAGGAAAAACAGCATATATGTCAATTCCGGTGTCTAGTGGGAATTCCATTGGAACTCTTTTCCCGTGGATGGATAAGGGGGATCAACTTGAAAGTCCTGTGATACAAACTGAACATTGTGTTTTCTTCCTTTCTTAGTATTGGCCTGATCATACATACAAAGGAATCTACCAAATTAGAATCCTGAGCTACTGAATATTTTCCCCATAAGATTAGAATGGAAAGTCCCTCTAAATTAGATAATAGAAGAAAGAAGAAATGGTAGTTAGGAGAATCACTGCTATTACCGAAATTTTTCTATTCACTTCTAGTAAACTTGTGTACAACATTCTGTTTTATAATCTTTAATTATTTGCTGACTTCTTTTCTTTCTAGTGGAACTGGATCACAGAATTGATTTTGAACTCAGAGAAGGCCTTGTGGAGAGCCGCTATTGGTCAGCTGTCACATCGCATACTGCCTACTGGTCGTCCTTGGATGTTGCACTCTTTCTTTTAACTTTCATGTATAAACATGAGCAGGATAATGATGCAAAACCCAATTTAGATCCAATCTGAACTCTTGAAGGACATTAGTTTCCCAAAACTGATGTTTTTTTTCTCTTAAAGTATGTGTTTGAGATATGGAGATTTCAGGTTTATGTATGTTTCAGTTTTGCTTAGGGCAAGAAAATATTTGAATTTGAAAGCACTTTATTTAAAACAAAACAAGTTTCCAGTCCAAAAGGAGTTATTTACCGTTTCTACCATTTTGGTTGTGAGTCCAGTAAATCCCCTGCAGAGAGCCGCACAAGGACCTGGAAGTGAGGAAGCTTTGGGAAAACTTAAGGGTTATAAATATATAATTTCTCCCTAATATCAAGATATCTTCAAGTTTGACTCTATTAACCACAAATATGTTGTAATCCCAAATGGTCACAATCCAGTGTTGTGATCACAAGGTGGTATCATTGTTTTAGGTTGCTATGAAAGCTTATATTTCCACAATTTCTTTGAAAGAAGAATGGATTTAAAGTGTTTTGACTCTAACTTGTTTAGAAAGATTAATGCTAAAAAGAGATATTTGAGCTACTGTATAATTTATTACCTCTAATTGCTTTATGTCATTGTATGAAACATTACATTTTTTTATATTTCCTTTAAACAATTTAAGAAGCATCTTTATTTTCTATGATATTCAGATCTTTTCTCAGAAATTAATCTTTGTACTCTTCAGATGAATATATAGACACTGTGGTATACTCCTGTATTTTTTTTTTCCACTAAAAACTTGCAGTTTCGGGAGCCAGAAAGATAGTACAAGGGGAAAGGGCACTTACCTTGCACACAGCTGACTGGGTTGATCTCCAGCACCCTCACTGGTCCCCCAAGCCTCACCAGGAGTGATATCCGAGTATAGAGCCAGGAATAAGCCCTGAGCACTATCAGAAGTGCCCCGAAAACCAAGGTGGGGGGGACTTACTGTTTCACCCAAATAACACTAGTCCGTTACTTTAAGGGAGGGGAATGTTTTTGTCAATTGTACCTTAGAGAAAGTTAAGCTTTTCTAAATTTGACAGTACTCCATAATGAGTACAGTTCATTAATGGAAACTTTGTAGACTTATTTGGAATGGGGAGTATGATGACTATTTTAAGTACATAAACATCTGTGTGCCAAATGTATATAAAAAAAAATGGCGTGCCACTAACAAATTTTACTTTAAAGTGTTTAAGAAGATATGATTGAGACATAAGGCACAATAGATCATGATTCTGAGGCATAGGAAGAGTTTTCCTGATCTATCATTGTTTCCACAGTGTTTTTCATCTGAGGAGCTCAAAGTGCTTTCAGATTGAATAATTATGTAGTAGCTCCTTGAGGTAAGTAAATGTTACTCTGATGTTACAGGCTAGCTAATAAACTAAGGCACCAAAACATTTGAAGTGCCTTGAATTAGATTACAGAGAAAATCAAAAGAACTTAGATTGAAAGCAAACTGTTTTATATGCTCTCGTTCAATGACTAATAATTTACATGTAACCTCTTGGTAGTTTGCAAGCAGTAATGACAAGTTATAATTGATAATTTGGAGAAATAACTGTGAAACCAGTATTTCATTCTCTGCATTCTTGGTTTCTCACATACAGAGAAGGAGACTTAGAGGGCATCAGTAGCCATCTCTGCCACATTAAATCCTCACTTCTGAGTGGCTTCCACTGGGTTCCACTTAAGGTGCTGTCTTTGCTTATCTTGCAAGGATTCTCTTAGCTTCCCAGTCACCATTGTCAAACTGGGAGAGAAGTTGGTTAGTGACACTTCACCTGCTCCTTTCTTTGTAAGATGGTAGGATCTGTGACTTACAGATTTTACTCAGCACCATCAATGTCCTCTTGGCCTTTGGCCTTTTATTAAATTTGCACAACATAAAGCACTTCTTTTTAGTGTTTAGAAAAATATCCCAAGACTTCGTGACCAAAATGAGTAACTCACTAAGAAACCCTTGCTATAAGAGGCTTTTGATGAGATTCTTAGCAAAGCTGAAGTAATCACTTTCAAATTTAGACTCCTGTGAACTCAGGTCATTTGCACACCCTGTTTATTTCATTGGTTTAATTTAGTTCTCAGGCAAGCTAAATTCATGTCTCATATGACTGTGTCATTAAAGGTACTTGAGCAAATGTTGCTGTATGTGGTATGACGTTCAAATTGACTAAGCTTTAGGGGACACAATCCTTAGTTACCAGAATGCAAAGAACCCTTTGTACCCATGCAGAGAGAAAATCTATCAGACCCTTTCATTTGATTGAGTTTAAAAGTATATTATCATAGCTGTTGGCGTATATCTGCTTCCTATTTTTCACATTGAGAAAACAAAGTCAAATTTAACCATGTGAACTTACTTGAATTCTTGAAAAGAATAACATTCAAAATCCCCTTTTCTAAATCAGATGTTAGATTATTGAACATGTGTTTTTTGTTTTCAGTTATTTCATCAATAGAGATGGTGATTTTGATTTTACAGTACTCTTATTTCCATGTCTCTGCATGTTATCATGGAATGTACTTGTATATACTCAAGTGATATACAGAGTATGTGTAATTCTGGCTTGATTTAGAAGCTAAGTCAGTTACTGAGTAACATTTTGCAACTTTATTCCAGCAAGTACTAAATTAGCCAAAAAGTTGTTTTTGATACCATTAAAATTTTATTCTCTATTTTGTGTACATGCTATGATGGTTCTTCTGAGTGTGGTGGATCTGATCATTTCATTTTAATCCAACTTATTAGATTCTCAGATGGTTAGTGAAACACCTTAGGGGTTAAATCTTGCTTTATTATTACTTTAAGATTAATCTTTTCTAAGGCCTTTGGTTAGTTCTTAAGTTTACTTTTACCAGTAATAGTGCTTACAGTGCTGTTCTATTTTACAACATAATTTCCAGTAGCCACTCCTTTATATGTGAAGCAAGTTTTTAAAGCTTATATTTTACTCATATTACACAGCATCTGTCAGCTTTTTGAAATTGTCGCATGGAACATTTTGTAGACCCCTTAGATAGTACCTGTAAATATTTATCTTCATCCTCCTTTTTTCTTTTGTGTTCTCACTAGGGGGGCAGCGTTTCCTGGAGTACAGTATGCCCCCAGCTTCACATTCCCCAAAGAGTAGGAGGAAAAGTAAAGATCGGTGTTGTGCCACACCCAGTTACACAAATTATTCCATTGATGGCACTTGAGCCAATTGAAATGGAAACAGACCAGGGAATGGGAAGACAGCTCAAAGGGTGGACGCATACAGTTTATATAATGAAAGACCCAGGTTGGTCCCCTATGCATTATATCCAAAATTGAAAGGTAAAAAAAAATAGCTAAACCTGGGTCCTAGATGTTTCACCATAAGGCCTATTATAGAATGTGTGTGTGTGTGTGTGTGTGTGTTGGTTTTGGGGTCATATCCGGCCGTGCTTAGAACTTGATCTGGCTCTGCACTCAGGGATCTCCTGGTGGTATTCTGGGGACTACAGGGGATGCCAGGCATCAAACCGACGTCAGCCACATGGAAGGCAAGCACCCTACCCTCAAACCAGCCATATAATTTAATTTTTTCAATTAATATAATTGTTTGACATTCCTGTCTTCTCAGCTGATAACAAGACTTCACTGAGAAAACTAATTTGAGTATATACTTTAAACTATTTGACAATTTTGTTGGCATAGACTAAAGTATATGATGTTAAAGAAGGGTCAAGACAGCTATAAAGAGGATACAATAATTGTACTGGAGAAATAACTAATCATTTCTATAATTTTTCTTAAGTTATTTATCTGGGGCCAGAGCGTGGCTAGTACAGAGAGTAGGCTATTTTCCTTGCACACGGCCAGCCAGTGTTCAATCCTCGACTTCCCACATGGTCCCCCAAGCACCACCGGGAGTAACCCCTGAGCATCACCAGGTATAACCCACACCCTAAAAAATTACTACTTACCTATCTTCAACTTGGACCTGACCTCTTTTACCCAGCATCAGATAGTACACTGACTAAATTTGAAACAAAGGCATTCAGTATTTTTCTATTTAGGTCTTGAACAAAGTTTATAATATCCTAAAATTTTATGGTAATTTACCTACATGACAAAAAAAAAACCACCTTATGCCACACCTATGAAGAACAGATTTGGCAGGCAGCACCCCCACTAAATTCTTAACAGTGTTACTTTTAGGGTGGATGGGAGCCAGTTCAACCCACACTATCTCCCTACATCCTCTCTTTGCATTAGTCAAGGGGAAAGGAAGATGCCAAGAAAATAGTGTTGAATTTATCAGTTTAGAGAATGGCAGGTATAGAATTACAGCTCCATGTTCTCATTTAGTAAACTGCCATTGCTGTCTTGGTTAACAGTCTGGGTTGTGCATCCTTTTCAATCTTTTTGTAGTTGTTTTCAAAGAGTTCTAAAATTTCAGAGTATGTAGAGGCTTGACCAGATAAAATCCAACAGTCTTGGTTTTTTGTAAAACTTTTAAACAGTAGTAAAGGTAAAAGTAAAGAGGGGTGACATGTTAGGGTCAGCCCAAAACCTCAATGAAAGACTGCACAGTAGCTTGAGAGAAAAGTGATGAAGTCTCCAAGAACATTTTCCTCAACAATATAGAATCATAAAGCTGGAAGGAGTTAGACACCAAAATTTATCAAAGCAAGTTCCACAGATATCCCAGAAAATAAGTTTGTGAAATGCTAAATTTAAAGGATCACTATAAATCATTATCTCTAAGAGCCTTTGCTACACTAAATGCAGTTTGAATTTATCTGGTGCTGTGGGAAGAGGGGAGTTTTTCCAAACAAAAAAGTGTTTTGTTTTGTGTTGGTCCACACCCAGCTGTGCTCAGGGCTTACTTCTGGCTCTGCACTCAGATATCAGTTCTGGTGATACCAGAATTGGAAGCAGCAGTGTGTGGGGGGGGATCTCGAACCCAGACTGCCCAAGTGCCTTACCCCCTGTAACTCACTGTACTAAGTCTCCTGCCCCTCAAAAAAAAAAAATCAACTGGAATATACTTAAAGAAATGCTGGTTATGTTTAATTTGGTTTGGGTTTTGGTGGGATTCTTTTTTTTTTTTTTTTTTTGTATATTTTGGGTTTTGGCCACCCTGGTGATGCTCTGCACTTGGACCATTCCTGGTGATCCTCAGGGGATTGGACCATATGGGGTGCCAGTAATGGACCTGGGTTGACCTCATGCTAGGCAAGCACCTAACCTGCTGTACTATCCCTAATTCTTCTTTTCCACAGTAGTGTAACCCATCAAATGATTCCTTCATTTACAAGTACCTTCTATAAGTAGGTACACTTATAAGTGTAAGTAACAAGTGACAAGTACACTCCATAAGATCCCTTGTCAGCTAATGATAGAGTCAAATTAACAAATGTTCAAGGAAAAAGAAAACTAAAATATATGTAGAGATATATGCTGTCCTGGTTATATACACACAAGTAGGGTAGGGAAATAAATTATACAGTGTTAAATACTTAATATTTCCTTTCCACAGTATTGATAACATTGACCTTATCAATTTATAACAAGTAACTTAAAAAAATTGTTCCAACATAAGTTAGCTGATAAAAACTTTAAAATATACTTTTGGGGAACAATAGTTTTTAAGAGAAAGTGTGTGTGATTCTGTGTGTGTGTGTGTGTGTGTTCCCAAAAAAAAAAAAAACGGTGTCTTGACATAATTAGCATGAGCGTTTCCTCTGCCTTTGTGTTTGAATATGGGTGGGAGTGTGCCTAGCATTATATGTTGTCTCAGAGTTTTTCATTTGTATGTGACAATTTGCTTCCTCCACACCCTTCAGTTGAAAGATGTATTGAGAAATTATTCTTCGGGAAGATTATCTGGTCTTCTATTGGAGTAAGGTGAAAAACAGTATATAAATTCCTCACCTTTAATACTTTCTCCTCGAAGAAACTGAACATGAGCTTCATTCACACCACCTGGACTCCATTACCCATTACCATCCTGCTTGGTCTCTGAAAACAGTTTCCTGTGGACTTTGTGATAGACAAGTTTAAGCATTTTCTGAGTTCCAGTCAATACAGTGGCAGCACAGCAGCAAGCACCAGAGCTGACTGATGGGGTCATGAAATTTTTGCATGAGTGGATGTGGGTTGACCCTTGGATATCCCGTCTGTGGGAGAGCGCCATTAAACAACACTGACTAGTGGTGCATCTTGGAGTAATGAGGACTCATGAGGATGGCGGTGGCATGGCTGCCAGCTGGTGTAGCTGTTGCAGCTCTCAGCACTCTGGGTGGCAGCAGAGATTTAAGATGTCTGAATAGGACTTTTTGGTTGAACTCAGCACCACTGTAGAGTGTGGGTTCCAACCATGGGGCCCCTGGCGATTCCCTGCTGGTGGGCAGCCCCACTGCCATTTCTTCCCCAGACCAGCCTGCACTGCCCAGAGCATATTATGGAAGAAAACCTCTCTGAGTACCAACTGTGGGAGCATGTGACCCTTGGTCAGGATCTGCTGGGCTGGTGGCTACAGAATACCTAGACCACAAACAGCAGCAGTCTGGGGCGCGGTGCTGACAGCTGGTCAACCTTGACCCGCAGGTATCATTCCTGATACCCCAAAATCACCACTGTGTCTCTAGCTGGACTCCAACAACTCAGAACCAGGATTCCTGAGAAATTAAACCACCAGAAGTTTCAAATCTGCACAAGGCTGTACAGACCAGGGGACATGGGAGGCAGGCAGGTTAGCCCACCCAGAGCCCCAGCAGCCACTTCCACAATCCCAAATTGCCAGCAATTCCCCTGGCCCAACTCCACCATCTGGGGACAGACCTCACCAAGATATTAATGTGCTGAAAATTCACGTATGGGGCTCTTTGCTCTTTGTCACTGCTTGTGCTGTGACAGACCTTTAATGTTTCCTTTTTTATCGTCTATTACATCGTGTTCTAATAGTGCAAAATGAGCAATGACTCTAGTAACAGCTTTCAAAGGTGCCTGTTATCTTTTTCCTTTCCTATGTTTCCTCCCACTTTGCTGCTGTTAGGATGGCACCAGTGTTCGGAGTGGGTGGGAGTGGGGTTAGGTTCAAACCCAGTAACCTCACATCTGAGCCACATCTCCAGCTCGTTACCTCATTTCAGCATAGCAAGTTAACTTCATCAAACCTTGCTTTACTGAAAAATTATTCTTTTTTTATGTCTGAATTAATTCGCTTGACCAGGAAGGGAGAGGAGGCTGAAATTTTAACGATATCCTGTTTTTCTCAACTGGAACTAATGCAAGTTCATGTAATTTGAGCAAGAGGTGGTTTTCTCCTGGATCACAGTGCATTTTTCTGACTTGCCTCATTCACCAAGAGTAAGTGTGTCCTATATATCGGAAAACCTCAAAGTGGGGCCGGAGTGATAGTACAGTGGGTAGGGTGCTTGCCTTGCACGCGGCTGACCTAGATTCAATCTCCAGCGTCCCATATACTCCCCCAAGCACTGCCAGGAGTAATTCCTGAGTGCAGAGCCGGGAGTAACCTCTGAGCATTGCTGGGTGTGACCCCCAAAAAAAACTTTAAAGAGTAGACCATTCAAAATATACTAGGGACCTCCATCCCCAGGTGAACCAGGTAAAACCCTGCATGGCTTCTGGCTCCACACTACCCAGAGGAAGCACAGTTCCACCCATTGAGGACCTCCCAGATCCCTGCCTAGAAAGGCAGCTACAATGAAGTATAATAAATATAAGGAAGCAGAGGAATCCAGCAACATTAATGAACAACAAAATCCCAAGAAAAACCTCAAACTCAGAAGTCTTCTCTCATCTGGGTGAAAATTTCAAAGTAACAAGACTGCTCGCTGAGTTAAAGCAATGAGAAGAAAGTGTAAGAATAATTCAATATGGGCTGGAGCAATAGCACAGCAGGTAGAGTGTTTGCCTTGCACAGGGCCAACCCAGGTTCGATTCCCAGCATCCCATATGGTCCCCTGAGCACCGCCAGGAGTAATTCCTGAGTGCAGCGCCAGGAGTAACCCCTGTGCATTGCCGGGTGTAACCCAAAAAGAAAAAATTCAATCTGGGGCCTGAGCAGTATAAAACAGGTAGGGTGCTTGCCTTGCAATCCACCAACCTGGGTTCCCTGGCATCTCATATGGTCCCCCAAGCACTGTCAGGAGTAATATATATGTATGCATATGTGTGTGCATTAGGATTAGGATAGGGTTCAAAAGATGATTGCAGTTCTCAGGATTTCAGGCTACATTGGATATGAGATAACAGAAAATAACCCCAAGAATACCTACAAATAAGGCCAGTTACTACTGCATATCTCATTTCTCCACCCTTTAAGGGCTGGTACCTGAGAAACAAGTTTAGGCATATGTGTAAGAATTTGAAATTTTATTGTTTGACAAAAATAATTTTTTGAAGGTGAATTGCCAGTAGACTGGGTAGTAAATCCCAGGATTTAGGAAATATATCTGGGGGAGAACAATGAATAGAAAAGGTAGCCAATATTATGAAAGTCCTTATGTACTCAGCCAATTGGTACATGGTCATGGTAGTCAAATGCTTAAACATTTCAGGAAATATCCTAGGAACTGTTGCTGAAAAAGGAGGACTGGGGTCACATAAGTCCAATCACAACATTCTTTAAATCTAGTCAACCTCACTCCTGCCTGTTGTCCACTGTTTATCTTAAGCTATTTCTGGGGGCCAGAGAGATACTACTTCGGGTTAGCACTTGCCTTATATGCAGTCCACCCAGGTTTAATACCCAGCATCTCCTGCGGTTCCCTGAGTACTGCCAGGAGTAGTTCCTAAGCATTGCTGGGTGTGGCCACAAAAACAAAAAAACTATTTCTGTTGTGCAAACTGCAACATACATCTAGGAATGCACATATTTTAGTTAATGTAGCGATTACCTCTTATTTTGGATATACCCTACATCCTACTACCCTTTTTTAAGGTCCTTTATCCCCATCTCCTTACCACACACTGCCCTAACCTTGCCCTTTATGTATTTCTAAATGCGCCCATCCTATAAAAATCTTGTTACTTGCACCCTTAGAAATATGGTCTGTTTTGTGTGAATCCTTGTTAATACATGTGTCAATTATAACACTGCCCTGTGACTCTGATGAGTACGTGAGTTAGGTCAGACTCTTTCCCCTCATTCCCCATGGGCCTCAGTGATTAACCTTGAGATCGGCACATGACATAAATTACACCAGTTCTTACACAAAGTTCTATTTGCTGACCCCAAAGTGAAGACAGCTGTTAACATTGGCACATGACATGTGATACAAATTGAGCATAAGTCATCTAGCGCCAAATCCCATCCTTTTCTTCAGTGGCATGAAGTGTATCCACCCACTATAGGAGCCAAGGAAACACATTTGCCTAGGCAGGGCCAAGAGTTCCACGAGAAAGCTAATGCTATCCCCAGATTTCCCAGTTAAAAGTTTGTTTTATCACTTAAGCTTATTTTTTGGTAGGAGAGGGGTGGTACACCCAGCAGTGCTCAGAGCTTCCTCCTTACTGTCTGCTCAGAGATCACTCCTGGTGTGGCTCTGGGAACAAAAAGGGGTATCTGGGATCTAACCCAGGTCAGCCAGGTGCAAGGTTAGTGCCCTGTCTGCTGTGCTATTGCTCCAATCCTGCTTAAGCTGCTTTGATAGAAGTTTGTGTCTCAAATCCAGTAGAATTCAAATTAATGTAATCAAAACTTACCTCACCATCCCTAAAAGAAGTTCTGTTCTTGATAATGTCAAAAGTCTTTCTCTAATACTATGATTAATATTAATGACTTGTGAGCCCCCAGTCTCCAGATAACTGGGGTGCTCTAGCAAAAAAATTAAAGTACCATGAGTGTATTTTGTAAACATTTCTGGATTCTGGAGACTGGGAAGTGCAGAATTATGAATGTAGTGTCGAAAGATACTTAATAACATGAAGTGATTAATCACCATATCAGCTGCTTCCTCACACACTAGCACGTTACAGATTTATTCACATAATGTGATCTGAGTGAGACATAGACTGTATAACACCACCTCTTAACAATGTGGGTCTCAATAATGGATTTGATTATCTCTTCTTGTTTGCAAATTTTTAATGGCAATAAATATAAATTGTCAGTTGAGTCTCCACTGGCACTCCATCGTAGCTGTAACTTGTTGAATTACATCTAGGCTAATGCTATGTTGCAGTTCTGTGTGGTAGGAATAAACCTAAATTTGAAATATTAAATCCTTTCATGGAGTTTGCATTCGAAGAGGAAACAGTATGTAACCAGAATTCATAGGAATTGCAGAATTTGAAGACACATTGAGAGAAGACAAGCTACCTAGAGCCAAGAGACTCAGGAAAAAAGTGCCTTACTTTTTCTACACTCAGAGAAAGCCAAGTTCTTAGGGTGGCATCAAAGAGTAGATATCAGGGTGAACTTGAGTAAAGAACTAAGTGTGCTATTTTCAAAGACGAACTCTTATGTATTCCAAACTAATGAGACGTTTATAATTACAGACTTTCTCCAACTGGGCCCAATACTAACTCAGTGGCAGTTTCCTATGAAGACCATGTATTGTTTTCTTCTTGTCTGATGTTGCTCCTAAGCATATAATTTCTCTGTACCTATGCACTTGCAATTCCTTCATCCTTCAATGTGTTCCATCTCCTCCCCTTCAATAAAATAGTACTTCTTTTGAAGTCAATAATCACCAGTCAGGACTCACAAATAAATCTTGGAAGAGAGCAACACGCTGCAAAGATACCTCCTCACCCTGCACCAGGCTGACTTCATCCAGGGTACCTTGGAGTAAGGCGGGGGTTGGGGCTTGTGTCCCTCCATCTGCCCCAACAGAACCCTGGCAGCTGCAAAGTTCAGAACCCAATAGCTGCCATTCTCATGGCTGATCTTCACAGGCTTGGGACAAGTCCCTCATGCATGAGAATGAATCCGCTGAAAAACCCAGGTATGCAGGTTTTGTTACCGAAACCTCCGGGCTCAAACAGAGTCGAGAATGGCCTCCCTCTCTGCATCTCACTGTGCTTCCAGGTGCCTGGCAGTCATGCCCACGAACTGCCTCTGGGCGCCATTAATGGCCATGATCTAGAAATTCACAAATAAGTCTCGGAAGAAAGCAACACACCGCAGAGATGCCTTGATCCCCAAATCACCATCCAGTTAAAAATTTAACTCCACGGGGGCTGGAGCGATAGCACAGCGGGTAGGGTGTTTGCCTTGCACGCGGCCGACCCGGGTTCTAATCCCAGCATCCCATATGGTCCCCTGAGCACCGCCAGGGGTAATTCCTGAGTGAAGAGCCAGGAGTAACGTGCATTGCTGGGTGTGACCCCCAAAAAAAATTTAACTCCAGCTCTAGCACCCTATTTAAAATTTTGGAATTCGTGGAGCTAGAGTGATAGCACAGCGGGTAGGGCGTTTGCCTTGCATGCAGCTGACCCGGGTTCGATTCCCAGCATCCCATATGGTCCCCCAAGCACTGCCAGGAGTAATTTCTGAGTGCATGAGCCAGGAGTAACCCCTGTTTATCGCCGGGTGTGACCCAAAAAAGAAAAAAAAATTTGGAATTTATGGAGTGCACTGATGTACCAATCAATAGTAGCACATTTGATGGAGTGTAAGGTAGAAGATAACCGATTTTTTTTATCTTCTTGTGCTTGTGTTTCAATCATACACAGCTTGAGTACCCATCTCTCCACCAGTGCCTTTTCTCCACTGATGATGCCATCATCCCTCCCACCCACCCACCCCCTGCCCTACCCCCCCACCCCACCTCTGTGGCAGAGCATTCCCTTTTGTTCTCTCTCTCCTTTTAGATAACTGACTTTGATAGTATATATACACAAACATACATATAAGCACACAAAGCTCAACATGTTAGTGATCTTTTATAAGGTGCTTAATGGCTCCAACGTAAGATAGAACAATTTTCACGTACTTTCTTCTAAGGAAAACTTTCTGGATCATTTTTAGTAGATATTCATAACAATCTACACAAAATAAATGATTTAGCATCTGTCTTTGGGGCACGCTTGGGTGATGGTGGAAAAAATTTGAAATAATGGTGGTGGGAAGGCATAATGGTGATGGGACTGGTGTTGAAATATTGAATAATAAATTATTGTGAACAACTTTATAAAAATAAAAATTTTTAAAGTATCCATTGAATGGGGAAAGAAATTCCCAGTGCTGGGGCAGAGGTAAGAGGGATAAGTTAGGGAAGAGAACACGAGGGCAATGGGGGAGGGGGAAAACGTTTGCCATTCCACTCAATACCCCTATTGCAAACCACAACACCCAATTGGAGAGAGAGAGATCAAAAGGGAGTACCTGCCACAGAGGCAGGGTGGGGTAGGGGGGAGATGGGATGGGGGGAGAGATACTGGGTTTATTGGTGATGGAGAACGGGCACTGGTGGAGGGATGTGTTTGTGAACATTGTATGAGGGAAAAACAAGCTCTAACGTGTGAATCTGTATCTGTACCCTCATGGTGATTCACTAATTAAAGAATAAAATTAAAAAAAAATGTCTGCCATGAATGTAGGCTAGGGTAGGGTTGGGGGGCAAGCAAGAGGGAAGCTGGGGACACTGGTAGAGGGAAGTGGACACTGGTGAAGGGGATTGGTGTTGGAACAATACACACCTGAAACTCAAATATTTTTGTAACTAATTCATGGTGATTCAATCAAAATTAAAAAGAAAAAATCCCCAGTGCCTTCCATCTGAAGACTATTTTCTCCCAATACCAGTCATTTTATGATCTACCCTGTCCACTGCTGAAACATAATGGAAAGAGATAAAGAAAAGGATTGTTTGTGGGAAATATTGGTTAATTTGCTTTCTTGTGAGTTACAGTATTTTGTCGCATTTTGTTTCTAAAATAATGGCCATATCCCAAACTAAGATATTTTTGTATTGCAAAAAATAGTTTTGGAAACTGAGGGTCATAGTTTGTACCTATACAGTGCACTTTCAAGTCAGTTCTTAGACAAAAAGTTTGCAATGATGGCCAGCTGACCTCATGTTGTGCTAAAGATGGCTTCAAGATGAAATCATGAAACTTGCATATAAGTGGATGGGCATGGAGAGTATCATGCTAAATGAAATCAGAATGAGAGGGACAGACATAGAATAACTGCACTCATTTGTGGAATATCACTGTATCACTGTCACTGTCATCCCGTTGCTCATCAATTGCTCAAGTGGGCTCCAGTAACGTTTCCATTCATCCCTGTAACATGCTAGTGTAGCCCAATGTCATCTGCTTACTCCAGGAACATGAATAGCACGTTATTGTTACTGTTTTTAGCATATCAAATATGTCACAGGTAGCTTTCCAGGCTCTGCCATGTGGGTAGGATATCCTCAGTAGCTTGCCAGTCTCTCCAAGAGGTATGAAAAATGAGTAGGAAGTGTCTAATGATGTGTCTTATGATGCATGGCCATTTTGACACTGCGTGGTCCAGGAGTATGTTCACACATATGTGAAGCCCAGCCCAAGCATGTGGGAAGCAGCCTGGAGCGTGGCAGTGGTTGGGTTGTGGAGGTTGGCTACCAGGGCTGGGTCCCTTGGGGCGGGGAGAGCTCTAACCCGCCCCTTTCTGGGGTGCCCCGAGTGAAAGCATCCTGGCACAGAATCCGGTGGCATGGTTACAGAGGGCTTCATTTTTGCTCCCTTCCAGGAGAAGCAGCTGTGACAGTGGCCAATGAAATTATCTGGCACCAGCAGGAGGTGGCTTATGGGCGTGACCCCTGGGCACCAGAGACTGGGGGAAGCAGGCAGAGGATCTCTGATCCCAGATCCCGTTGAGTCCAGAGCCCAAGGTCACAAAGTTCTGCATTACTTGGGTTCCATAAGACTTCACTCATGTATGAAGCTTGGCCTGAGCATGTGGGAAGGGGCCTGGAGTGTGGCAGCTGTTAGGTTGTGAAGGTCGGTTTTCGGGGCTGGGTCCCTTGGGGTAGGGAGGGCTATCACCCTCCCCCCTCTGGGGCACCCCGAGTGAAAACAACCTGGCACCGAGTCTGGTAGCATGGTTATGCCCTCCCCCATAACCATTGTGGAATATGTACTAGCACTAAGGACAGTAGAGACAAAGGGCAGGAGGATAACGCCAATGTTCAGAAGCTGGCCCCACGTGCTGGGGGAAAAGACAGTTGGGATGGAGAAGGAATCACTAAGTAAATGATTGGAGGGATTGCCCAGGATGGAAGATATGTGCTGAAAGTAGACCAAGGACCAAACATAATGACCTCTTAATATCTCTATTAACGCCCAAAATTAGAGTAAGAATTGTACCTGCCACAGAGGCAGGGAGTGGGATGGAGTGGGTGGTGGCAGGAGGGACACTGGGAACAATGGTGGTAGAAAATATGCACTGGTGGAGGGATGGGTGCCCAAACATTGTATGACTGAAATATAATCATGCAAGTTTGTAACTATCTCATGGTAATCCAATAAAATTTACTTTAAAAATAAATTTAAAAATAAATAAATAAGGATGGCTTCAATGGGGTGAAAAAATAGTATTCCCCTGCAAATGGGAAACCATTCCCACAGGTACTGGCAGTGAAAAGCTGCTTAGGTCATGGGAACAACTGGGGTATTTTTGATGGGACTAAGACTGAGCCTGAGATTCTGAAGAACACTTTTGTTTTGTTTTGTTTTTTGGGTCACACTCAGCAATGCTCAGAGGTTACTCCTGGCTCTGCACTCAGGAATTACTCCTGGTGGTGCTTGGGGGACCATAGGGGATGCTAGGGATCAGGGATCGAACCCAGGTTGGCTGTGTGCAAGACAAACATTCTACCAGCTGTACCAGCTCCAGCCTTAAGAACACCCATTTCTGACACATCAAAGCCTGTGGATTTTTCTCATCTACATCTGTGATTGTGAACACTCACTTCCAACACCTGTTTGAAAGAAATCTCTTCTCATTTCCCCTTCTCAACCAAGAATAATTAATTGCACACATGGGACAGTACTTTCTTGCCAAATTTATTAATTGCTTAATCCTGTGGCTTTTACTTAAATCATTGTTTACAATTGCTTAAAATCAGAACAATAATACAATAGGGAAGATGCTTTCTTTTTTTATACATTTTATTTTCATATGGTAGTTCACAGAGGAAGATGCTTATGACTTGTGTACTTGTAAACTCATCACGACCCTAGTTCAAATCCCCTTCACCACACCTGATACCCTGAGCGCCTCAAGGAATCTGATCACAAAGCCTGGAATAGCCCCTATGCACTGCTTAGGGTGGTCCAAAAGTCAAATTAAATAAAATTATGTGTTTGTTATATATTCTAAACTATTCTAGATGTTTTAGGTGTATCTTCATTTAATATTCAATATAATCCTATAAGGGAAATACTGTTCTAGTCACCTTTTTCAATGAGGAAGCCAAAAAAAGATTTAGGTAACCAAACCCACATTTCAAGAGGATGGTGGAACCCCAGAGTGCATGTGCTAAAACCCTGTTCTCTACTGCCTCTTTCAGGGTAATATGTAGAAAACATTCAGGCTGAGCCTCAAGACCAAATTCTGTCTGTATTTAGAGCCCTTTGGATCAGAATGCAGAATTCTGGCTTACTACTCCAGCAACTTGTCATCTTTACTATTGGTTAATGAGAATATTAGCCACAATGCTTGCAGATGGATATAAATTAGCATGTGATTCAAGGTTTATCCATTGTTTGATGCTATCTATTCCTTTGGGATTTTTTGTCTTTCTAAGTCACCCCCAGCGATGCGGTAATCCTCAGTGGTTACTCTTAGCTCTGCACTCAGGAATTACTCATGGCGTTGCTCAGGGGACCATATGGGATGCCGGGGGCTTGAACCCAGGTTGGTCTCGCAAGGCAATCGCCCTACCCACTGTGCTATTGCTCTGGCCCTATTCCTTTGTTTTTGTATCTCTGTATTGAACAGGTGAGTGAGAACATCCAGTATTTGTCAACGCACTCCTACTTCACTTATCAGTGATCTCCTTCAGTCCCATCCACATTGCACCACTCATAATTCCATCTTTTCTGGGAGCTGCATAGTATTCTGTTGTACGAATATATACCACATTTAGTTATCCATCTGTCGTTGGACATTTCAGTTGTTACCATAACTTGGCTAGTGTACTAAATGCTGCAGTGCAGTAGTTGTGCATACATCATTTCAAATTGCGTCTGAAATTACAATTTGGGACTGGAAACACATGTTTAATGGTGTGAAGTGTTCTCCAGAATGTAGACCAACACTGCAAGCTTTCAATAGTTGTATTACATAGTTCTTTGGTGTGAATGTGTATGTTCTGTGTGTGTTTGTGTATATATATGTATATGTATATATATATGTATATCTAAATTTTAGCAAAATAAATTAATGAAAGGTAAGGCAATTATAATTTTATGTGTGTGCATATATATGGTATATAAAAGTGATGTCATAGTTATATAAATATATTTTATATACATAAAACTATATGTGTATACATGGTTATATGTATATATTTCACATATGCTTATGTAAATATAGATATTTATATTCATATTTAATTCAGGTTCTTGGCTCTTTGGAGGTCCCTAAGGTGTTCATAAATCTAAAAAGTTGATATCAGAAGGAACTAGGATGCCCTGTAGCATAAAATATGTTCTGCATTTCTCTGCGAGGCTTCTCAGACAGATTTCCATTTATCTGAAATTTGTTAGATCTATTAACCACAGAATTCCATTATAATTCAAAAATGGTGTCAAGACTCAAAAGCACAGTTGTTTTATAGAACATTCTCATAAGAACTGAGGCAAATTCCAATAAGAAATTTATAAAATTAGTCTTATATCTCTAGCTTTCAAAATGCTTTCCTAACATAATGCCACATGCTAAATTTGCTTTATTAACTATTTTGGTGCTGGGAATCAAATACAGAGCCTCATACATGCAAGGTATGCTCTCCACAGTCCAACAATACTTTTGTTGCCACATTCATATTACCCCCCCATCATTTTTTTTAATTTCTTGATTTTGTCACATGAGGTGGTGTCATTATATTGGAAATAAAAAACAAATGGTAATAACCATTAGACTATTCCATTCTCTATGCAGAAAGGCCTGATGAAGATTTTGACAACAGTCTTCAACAAATCAGTAAGATCACTGAATTAAACAGCAGCCTCATTCTCAACTCATCTTTATCCTTTCACTAACTAGATTTTAAAGCCTGGTCTCATCCTTAATAATTAAAGATTTCATCAGCCTTTAAACTTCATTGCTTAAGACTTGCCCCACATTTTTGCTTTTAGCCTTTGTCCTACTTTTTTGGCGTGTAACTAAACAGACTCAGTATTCAGTAAACTATATGCTATTCATATTCTTACATAACGTTCTTGTTTAGAACACAGTAGTCTTTGTTACAGAATGAAGAGCTAAAGAATGTTCTCATTTAGGATGTGGCCAAAAGCCTCAGACATTACCTCGGTATGCATATCATATTACATTTTAAAAAATATTTTATGTAAGTCAGTTCTTAATTACTTATAGCGTTGATGAGGGAAAAAAATGTTGACTGAAACAGAATAATGAAAATATTTGTATTACGATCCAAAAATGTCCTTACTCCGAAGTGTGTCAGCACATATTTGTATCCTAAGTAATTAAGAAATTAATGTAACTGTCTCCTAGCTCCCTGGTGGCAAGTGGACTAGGGGATGGTGGGAAATGCCCAGGTTGTTACAAATTATCAACTATGTAGAGTCTTGTCTGATCCTTCCTGAGGGGCAATTTGTGGGGCATTAAAAATAGCCTTCTTACTCCATTAGTAATTTATTTAAAGACCTGAAGATCCTCTAACCAGACCTCTAGTGTGCTCAAGTATTTACAAAATTACCTTCTCTCTCAAGATCCTTGCCATCCATAACTCACAAGCTGCCCTTCTTGCTTACATCCTCATGTCAGGACTTCTTCAGCACCAGTTTAATAAAGAACACATTTACAACTATTTTATACCTTAAATATTTAGCTTAAAAACTCTACCCAGTCAAATGTCATTGACCCCTAGGTCACATTTGGAAAGCCACTGATCCAAGTACTATATTCAGCAAATTCCTAGGCATGACCAAACTTGCTCAAAAACCAAAAAGGAAAGATCTGGGAAGGAGGCCAAGAGCCAGGGTTTCATTGTACAGCATTCAAGCCAACTCGGGTTCCAAAATTCTTTTGAGATTGTTACTCCACGATTAGAATGCATTCGTCATTGCTCAGCCTCAGATCTTCACACAAGAAATACACTGCACAATTGTGCTTGCATTTTATTTTGTTAGGCTTTTGCGATAGGGCAAAATGAAATTAGGTTGGAGAGATAATACAGCAAGTAAGGAGCTGGCCTTGCATACAGCCAAACCCAGTTCAAACCCCAGTACCGCATATGGTCCCGCAGCCCCAATGGGAGTGATCCCTGAACTCAGAGCCACGAGAAGGCCCTGAGCACTGCCAGGTCTGGCCCCAAAGCCCAAATTAAAATCAAACAAAAGCACCAGGATGTGAGGTGATAGATTTGTTAATTAAATTTAAACCTGTAATCATTCTATAATGTAACTATATAAAATCACCATGTTGTATACCTTAAATGTATACAATGTTAATGATATCTCAATAAAGCTGAAAAAAATAAGTTGACATAAAAATAGAATAAAATTCTATTGTTGACCTTTGGCTGGAGCCATAGCCCACAGGGTAGGGCGTTTGTCTTGCACCCTGCCGACCCGAGTTCGATTCCTCTGCCCCTCTCGGAGAGCCCAGCAAGCTACCAAGAGTATCTTGCCCGCATGGCAGAGTCTGACAAGCTCCTCGTGGCATATTCGATATGCCACAAACAGTAACAATAAGTCTCACAATGGAGACATTACTGGTGCCTGCTCGAACAAATCGATGAGCAACGGGATGACAGTGACAGTGACAGACTGTGTTGACATTTAAGCAGTGCCACTTCAGATCCTGAAGGAAGAGCCCTGAAGCTTAGACCTCCTGCTTTGTATTTGTGAGGTCCGAGGTCAATCCTCAGGGTTGGCCTATGGTCAAGTGCAATCCTGGATGCTCCCTGATTGCAAGCACCACAGCCAGGTGTGTGCGAGCACCCCAAAGTGGCACAACTCCTGGCAAACAACTCAGTTCAAAAGACGGTTGAGCACTACAGCCAGGAAGCGATGAGAACATGCTTGAGAACTATGGAGACCCCCCAGTGAGCACCACAACCAGAATGTGCCTGAGCACCGTGGCCAAAACAGTGTGATCCCAGCAAGCCTGTGTGCAAGCACCATAGCTAAAGAGTGGTAGCTGAAGTGAGTCACACGGAGTGAAGGTGACTCCCATTATCAACACAGCAACAGCAAAGGGTGTGTACATGCTCGTGAACTTTTTTATTTTTACATATTTTATTTTTTAATTAAACCCCCATGAGATACACAAAGTTGTTCATGATTGAGTTTCTGTACATCTTTTGACCAGTGTACAGTGCATTTCCTACCACCAGTGTCCCCAGTTTCCCTCCTGCCTCCATGGCAGACATCTCTCTCTCTCTCTCTCTCTCTCTCTCTCTCATTCTCTCTCTCTCCCACTTTCTCTCTCTCACTTTCTCTCTCTGTCTCTGTCTCTCTCCCCCTCCCTCCCTTTTAGGCACTGCAGTTTGCAATACTGTTACTGAAAGGGCATTATAAAACATATATGCATATCACTTTACCTCCACCCAGCACCCAGTCCTTGGCCAATTGCCACAGGACGCTTAGGTTTATTTGGGTTACTCCCATCACAGTGCTCCCATTCCTCTGTGTTTATTTGTAACTTCTTTCTTTGTACTCTGTTGACTTGTAAATATTGTTTTCCTTTTCTCCTTAAGTCCTTTGCATAGTTTGTTCAGAGCCATGTCCTTTTTGTATGGGCACAGGAAGACAATAAATGCTATGCTTTTGTAACGTGGGAGTCAATTGACTCTAAATGATATTTTCCTCCTAGGCATCTGGTCTCTTGACCTAAGCCTCAGCTGCCCTAGCACCCCCAAAGGCAGGGTCCCGATGAGGACGGGATGGACACAGGGCAAACGGTGAGCTATGTGCTACCCTGGCATCAAGATGGGCCTGGCCAAAGTGCCTAATACTTAACTATAAGTTAAGAGCTTGGTTGTGGACAAATGCTGTCATGATCCAAAAAGTAATAACTAGATTCGGACCCTACTAGGGTTAGGAGTGATTAATCTGACCTGAAAGCTGCCCTACAAGCCTCAATGTAACTCTTGCTGTGTCCATACAAAAATAACTAGTATTAAGATGTTGGGCTGGAGCGATAGCACAGTGGTTGGGCGTTCGCCTTTCATGCAGCCGACCTGAGGCCGACCCGAGTTCGATTTCTCCGACCCTCTCGGAGAGCCAGCAAGCTACCGAGAGTATTGTGCCCACACGGCAGAGCCTGGCAAGCTACCCGTGCCTATTGGATATGCCAAAAACAGTAACAATAAGTCTCTCAATGAGAGATGTTACTGGTGCCCGCTCAAACAAATCAATGAGCAATGGGATGACAGTGACAGTGATTAAGATGTTGATGGAGTTATTGGACTGAGGAAAGGAGAAAAACACCTTAAGAGATATTTTGCCTGTGGGCAGTCAGGAAGGGCTTTGGAATACCTCTATGTGGTGTTTCCACTCTTGAGTCTGATGGGCTGTTGGGAAGGGCTTTCTTATGTTTATTTTTCTACCAGACTAGGTGTAGAGTGGGCCCAGAGGGCAAGGTGGAGAGACTAGTGGGGGAGAGGAGAAAGAGAGAGTGAGGGACTCATTGAAGAAGCCGGGCAGAGTCAGAATCCAGAGGTCAGAGTCAGAGGCAGAATCCAGAGAGGAGAGAGAGAGCCCAGGCTTCGAGATGAGCAGGAGAGGCGGGACGAGACGGGAATGAGGGGCAGTGTGAGACTAGAATGGGGGTCCAAGAGAGACTGGAACAGGTGCGTGGAGAGAATGGAATAAACGGCAACTGATTGATCAACTGGCTTGGCCCTCATTTCCTCCTCTGTCTGCCCCATGACCTGGGCCGCCCCCGCTGAGCAAGTGGCCGGGGACCTCGCCCGAACCTGGGTGCTCATGCGGAGAGCCACCAGGTTTCTCCCCCAGCTGCCCTGGTAGTTTTTTTACACTCTGTCATTGTCGTAGTGGTCCCTTCTCTCTCCTAAGTGCACTCCACTTCCTTATGGCAAGCTTCCGTCCATGGATCAGTCCTCATGGCCCTCATTTCTATTATCTTTCCTCATTTCTTTAAACTAAATTTTCTAATGCTCTGTATAGGAGATGTGTGCTGAAAGTGGGAAAAAAATTCAAACATGATGGCTTCTTGGTATCTGTATTGCAAACCATAATGCCCAAAATGCTCAGAAAGAGAGAGAGAGAGAGAGAGAGAGAGAGAGAGAGAGAGAGAGAGGAGAGAGAGAGAGGGAGGGACAGAGAGAGATAGAGATAGAGAGAGAGAGAAGAAAAGTGCCTGCCACAGATGCAGGCGGAGCAAGGGTGTGTTGTAGCAGGAGGGATTCAAGGAATATTGGTGGTGGGAAATGTACACTGGCAGAGAGATGGGTGTTGGAACATTCTATGACTGAAACTATCACGAAAGTTTTGCAACTGTATCTCATGGTGATTCAATGAAAAAATAAAATAATATTTTAAAAATAAACTGACCTTTCTTTGTTCTTTTAATTTTTTTTGTCTTCAGCACACACCCAACAGTGCTCAAGGTTTACTCCTGGCTCTGTGCTCAAGGATCACTCCTGGCAGACTTGGGGGAAACTTATGAGGTGCTAGGAATCAGCCACATGCAAAGCAAGTGCCCTACCTGCTGTACTAATGCTTTGGCCTCTATTCCCCTAATTCTTAATAAATCTTTATAAATAAATCTTCAATCTACTATATTGTGAAACACTGTCACTGTCATCACTGTCATCCCGTTGTTAATCAATTTACTTGAGTGGGCACAAGTAACGTCTCTATTCCCCCCAGCCCTTAGATTTTAGCAGCCTCTCCTTACTCGTCTTTCCCAATGATTGGAGGCTCTTTCAGGGTCAGGTGAATGAGACCTATCGTTACTGTTTTTGGCATATCAAATACGCCACGGGTAGCTTGCCAGGCTCTGCCGGTGTAGGCGGGATACTCTCGGTAGCTTGCTGGGCTCTCCAAGAGGTATGTATATATATATATCTCTGTAGTTTAAGACTATTAAATGATGGATGCTTCACCCTGAATGAAATCATTGTAATCTAAACAGCTCCAAAATACCTACTCGGGGCCGGAGCGATAGCACAGCGGGTAGGGCGATTGCCTTGCACGCGGCCGACCCAGGTTCGATCCCCGGCATCCCATATGGTCCACCAAGCACCGCCAGGAGTAATTCCTGAGTGCAAAGCCAGGAGTAACCCCTGAGCATCGCTGGGTGTGACCCAAAAAAAGCAAAAAAAAAAAAATACCTACTCACTGCTTTGTGTTCTGCAAAAAAGAAAATTCCCTGGAGAAGAGGAGGGGAGATGAAAGGGAAGGGAGGGAGGGAAGGAAAGGGGGAAGGTGGGGGAGGGGAAGAGAGGGGAAGGGAGCAGAAGAGGGGAGAGGGAAGGGAGCCAAGACTTCTGAAGTATTGTGAAACAAGGAAAAATATATACCAGCTTCTCTCCGTACCTAAAAGTTGCTTTATCTTTTGGTATTGCTTTATTAACTTAGTTGTGTAAATAACTATTATGTGTTTTCTGTTTGTGTATGGTTTTGATATTATGGGTTCGTTAGCCCCATTCCTTTTAGTTCAATTCAACTGGACAATCATATACTGTGTGCCATGAGACTGTCTTAGGTGCTAGGGGCTGAAAATTTGGCAAGTCAAGCCACCCCACCTCCTCCCCAAGGAGCTAATTGCCTGTTTTATTATTCAGAATATGCTTCTAGCCTCAGTCATACTTGGCAGAAATCTGTGTCACAAGACAGGATTGGGAGAAGAGGGATGCTTAGCCCAGATCATTTGCTGTAAGTGTAGAAACAGGAACAAAAGTTAAACTGGTTAATATGCATGATCCATGGTCAGAGAGATCCTCACAGCAGTGTAACTGGGAGCAACCCTTAGGATCCTGAATGAAGCTCTTGTTTGACTCTCGACACCCACCAGTATTAAGTCTCCGGATTGTATTTTCCCAGTGAGAAGGCTTGGTCCTAAGTGCTCTGCAGGGAGAGTGGAAAGTGGGCAGCCTCCATTCCTTCACAGTTCTCACTTCTTGCTGCCAGGCGGGGCCTGAGCATAAGAGAACTAAATTTACACACAAATAGGAAAGAAGCTGAATCACTTTAAGAGATTTTTTTGGTTTTCCCACAAATGCAAATTCTCCTCAATTATTTCAATTCTCTAACTTATCACATAGAAGTTAGGGGAAATGTGGAGCTATTATTATTGAACTTGTGCATTCAAAAAAAAAAAGTCTACCTTCAGGGATACTCTGAGAAAGAATAGGGCCTTAGATTTGTTATGAATTTACAAGGAAAAGAACTGGGCTTGGGGCTTTTTGCACATTTGACAGGTTAGAAACTAGAAAGCAAGTCAATGTGGTAGTGTATCTTTGTTTATTTAGTAAATTTGCATCTTATCTGGCTTCTACAATGAAAAAGGTAAATCAGGCGCTGGAGCAATAGTGCAGCAGGTAGGGCGTGTGCATTGCACATGGCCAGCCCGGGTTCGATTCCCAGCATTCCATATGGTCCCCCGAGCAACATGACCAGGAGTAATTCCTGAGTGCATGAGCCAGGAGTAAACCCTGTGCATCGCCAGGTGTGACCCAAAAGCTGAAGAAAAAAAAAGGTAAAGCATCTGGAGTGTCTGAACTAGTCAGCTTTTGAATACTATTGAAGAAGATATCTGGACCCCATGATTGAAAGCCCCCAATGAGAGGGGCTGGTGAGGTGGCCCAAAAGGCCAAACACATGCAATGCTTGGGTTAAGCATCACTGGAAAAAAGCTCTGAGCATTCACCCAGGAGCACCCAGCACCAAGTCAAAAGTAGACAGCAAGCACTGCCAGGTGTGGCTGAAAAACCAAAATACAACAATAAAACTGGACTCAAGAGAAAGTATTTAGTAGTCTGGTTGAGTCCGGGAATGGTCCCTTTAGACAATTAGCTTTAGAAGTGTCCACACAATGTGCATTCCTCAACTAAATCCCACCTGGGAATTCTTCGCTATCACTTTACACCAGCGTTTTTGAATGTGGGTGACTAATAATCTGCAGTGTTGATGAAACAGGTTGCGAATCTCCTGTTACTCCCTAGACAAAGGAGGTTGAAACTACGAAGGGTAGGATTTGCAGTGCAAGGGACAGTTGGGGGGGGTCGCTCCAGGACCTCAGGTGACCCTTCAAATGTCAGTGCTTGCTAGACTCTGAATTAAAAACAACACCTGGCACCTGTTGCATGAGATGCCTTCCCCCAAGGCCCTGGTGCTGAACCTCCAAGTCTGAGAGAGCCTAGGGCAGCATTTTTCTGCTCTACAAAATGGGTCCCCTTGACTGAGTTGGTTTGTGGTCCAAGAAGAGAAGGTGTATGGACATTGGAACCATGCAGGTCTCTGGGACACCAGCAGATTCCTTCACCAATCCATACAGCTCTAAGGGGGGGATCTGTGGCTACACAAAAGTTCCAGCTATTTCAGTATGGCAGGAGAAACCTCTTAACCTTTGCTGCAGTGATAAGCATCTGTAGCTTATTACTTTTTATAGGGTGCAAGACTCCACCCCATAGCTCAGGTCCTGCAGAGGCAATCAGGCAGGAAGCATCCTTCACGAAGTGCAGAAACAAGAGCCCCTGACTGGGCCCACTAAGCTTGGTGTGCCTCTGGTCACAAGAGAGAGGGAACATTAAGAGGATTCTACCAAGGCTAATCCTCCCCAGCCAGGGTAGCAATGAACAAAACCTGGGCTAATGGACCCCACCCCACATACCTGGGGTCCTGAAAGACAGCGCCTCCTAGTGGAAAGATAGAGCAAATACCAAGTAAAGATTAAAATCAGTGACAATAAATTTTTTCAGATATCAATCTGAATGTTGCAGAAATGGAGAGTTTAACAAAGGATGAGCTTATGAAGAAAATCAATAAGATATCAAATTCCCACTAACATAAAAGGAAACATTAATTAAATAACAAAGGAAATTCAAGAGCAGAGAGAAATTGAAATTGAAGCTAGAAAAATGTTTCAAGCATAATGGATATGCAGAATAATGAATGAAATGAAAACCTCCATGGAAAACTTCATAGGCTTAACCTGGCAAAGGAATAAATAAGTGAAATTGCAGATAAAATTCTAATAATGACTTAAATGAGAGAGAAGATGAAAATAAGATTTAGGGAAAAATCACTGTCACTGTCATCCCCTTGCTCATTGATTTGTTTGAGCAGGCACCAGTAACGTCTCTCATTGAGAGACTTATTGTTACTGTTTTTTGGCATATCCAATACGCATGGATAGCTTGCCAGGCTCTGCCACTCGGGCTCGATACTCTACGTAGCTTGCCCGGCTCTCAGAGAGGGGCGGAGGAATCGAATGGTCGGCCATGTGAAAGGCGAACGCCCAACCGCTGTGCTATCCCTCCAGCCCCCAGGAAAAAAATCACCCTACAAAATTATCAGACGCTACTAGAAGAGGCATTATTAGGATAATGAGAATCTTCTAAGGTAAAAGGGGATATAAGGGAACTGAGTGCAAGTTTAAAGACATAAAAACAAAACTTTCAAGGCCTGGGGGAAAAAACTAACCATGGAAGTCCAGGAAACTGGGAGAATACACACATTTCTAAAAGCTAAAAGACAGACACCAAGACAAATCCTTACTAAAGTATAAAAAAATAGACAGAAATAGCAACAGAAATACTAAAGGCTGTTCTCTAAAAATATAAGGAACATACAATCACCTCAATTTCAGATTTCTCAGCAGAAACCTTGTTGGTTTAGGAGAGTGGAATGACATGTTTACAATTCAAAAATATAAAAATGCCCAGCCAAGAATTATCATTCAAATATGACAGGAAAATAAAGACAGAAGAAGCTGTTGAAGTTTAGAACTACTAGAAATGCTGAAAGGAGTCCTTGTACTAGAAAAGGAAAGAAGAATATTAAACCTTGAGCCTGGGGATAGAATACGGAATCAGAAATATAAACAGGAATAAAATGAAACAACAAAGCATCAAAGGGAAGGAAAACAGGATAGAATCTCTTTATTTAGTCTAAAGACAGCAAATCAATACCAACACACACACACACACACACACACACACATACACACACTATCTTAGATGAGAGTAATAATAGAGTTCTCAGGGTAAGCATGAAACAAAATTTGTGTGAAACCACAAAAGATCCCAAATAGCTAAGGCAATTTTGAGATTAAAGAAGAAAAATGGAACCATCATACACCCTGACTTCAAAGATACTATGAAGCAATAGTTAATGAAATCTTATGATATCAAAACAAAAGCAAGTACACATACCAGTGGAAGGGGTGGAATAGAGAGCCCAGAAAGATAGCCACACATCTATGACATATTTATAGTACAGTCACACATCTGTGAGCTTCTACTCTATGACAAAGATGTCGAATCTACACAATGAGGAAAGGAAAGCCTCTTTAATAAGTGGTGTTGGGAAAACTGAATGTGCAAAAAAATCAAACTGGATCATTAGTGCCATACACAAAATCAGCTCAGACTGGATTAATTTTTTTTACATAAAACCAGAGAGTCTCTTGCCCGCATGCCTGGCTGTCTTCTTCGGGGCCCCTCAAAGGGGATGGGCTCCAGCTTCCCTCCCCACCCCGAGCAGAGCTCCCGGCGGCTGAAGACCACTGGAACCTAGCTACAGCCATGCTCGAGGCCCCTCTCCACACATTCGGACGGGCCTCATGCATGAAGGTACTGGCAGAGGAACCCAGGTGTGTGTAATCCCATCAACGGCCAACATCCAGAGACTTAAAAGCGAGCTCCTAGAAGCACAAGGCCGCTTATGTCTTGTAGCCTACTTCTCCTTCTGGGAGAAACTGGCAAGCTTCTGAGAGTTTTCTGCCCACATGGGACAGCCTTGCAAGCTTCCCATGGTGTATTTATATGCTAAATCCAGTAACAAGCTGGATCCCATTCCCCTGACCCTGAAAGAGCCTCCAGTGGGACATCATTGGGAGGGCCGAGTTGAGAGAGACTTCCAAGATCTCAGGGAAAGGACGAATGGAGAGGTTACTGAGCCCACTCGAGAAATCAATGATTAACGGGATTTCGTGATCGTGATCATGATCGTGACATAAAACCATAAAATATGCTGAAGAAAACCTAGGTGATACACTCCAGGTTCTCAACATCAGAGATGTATTTGAACATTTCCTTGGCGTATAGAGCTATTCTTGAAATTCTTCTCTGTGTTTGAAATTATTAATCTAAATATTTCCTTTGACATTTTTAAAATAGGAGAAACTATTGAGACATCCAGTCTAAAAGGGTTCCCCAAAGTCAAGTAAAATAAAAACATAATTTTTAATAGTAAACAAATATTTACCTGCAGTAATTAAACTAGGAGAAGGAACTTCACAAAATGCCATGAATTGCAGTAACTAATTGCCAACTAACTCTGAGGAAGAACCATCCACATCCATTATTAATTATTAAATACAGCTAAGATGACTACTACTAATTGTTAAATAATCCTAAACTTGTTTCCTTTCCCCAAGAATAGACTACAGTCTCCAACTAAGTGAAATAAAGTTGGTATAGGACATTTAACAAAATTTAGAAAAGCAGAGCTTAGAATGTCTAGGACTATATTCCTTAGCTGATATCTGTCCCTCCATGCCCTGCCAGCACGTTGGGTCACACAGTAAAATATTAAGTCATTTTATTTCCAGATCTCACACTGTGGTATAGAGAAGAAAAAAAAACCGAACAAGCTGGATTCATATATGGACATTTTTTAAAAGATAAAGAATCCAAATTCAAAGCAAATTTAAAGTAGATAATACAGAATGTGGATAGAATTTTTAAAATTCACAGCAATTTTATAAACATCCTTGCCTTTAAAACAGTTCAAAGGAAAGAGAAAGGAATAAACACAATAAGAGAGTCTATTTAGATTAACCCTAGGAACAAGAAAATCACATACAAATGCTTTCCACTGCAAAACAACATTTTAAGAATGTAAATTAAATAGAACAAGTGCTCAATATCCTATGATTAAAAAAAAGAAAGAACAGACTTGCCTAAAGAAAATGAGGACAAAAATAACATAATTATAAAACTAAGAAATTTTAGAATGCAGTGAGCAGATAGAGCAAAAGTTTGAAGTAATCCCAGTAAGCACAAGTTCAATTTTTTTTAAACCAAGATGAAATTACTGTAAGTAGAATAAAGGAAGTAGGTAGTGGAGACAAAATTATAATTTTCTAATGGAATGACATTAAGTGTTCATGAAGTAAACCCATCAAATTAAACAAAATACTTAAGACTACCCTTGAAACAAAAGTGAATTACAGAATAAAAATATACACTGTTTTTCAGCAAACTTCAATATGGAACATTCAATACTGAAATGAAGTGAGCTCACCTATTGAAATTCAAAACTATAGAATGATTTCTAAAGGCATTCAAATGATCTGCAGAGGACAGATTAACCTCAGAATTCTATGGCAGTAGACAAGAATAGTGACCCAAGAGTTATCCCAAGATAACCCAAGCTATCATTCAGAAAATAGGCAACACAAGAAAAAAACAGTATGAAAAACCCAGGAAATCCATCACAGTAGTTCCAAAAAAACTACTTAGTAACAATATCCTGACTTTTAACAGAATTAGAATAAGAAAAGGATCAGAGAAGCCATAAGAAAAGGATTTGGTGACTTCCAAATTCATTTAAGTACATATTTGTTGTACTGTCTGCCCATGGAAAGAATGTTTATGTAGAAAGCCCAACAATACAAAAATAATAGTATAGGGGTCCATAAGATATCATAGGGTTAATGCACTGGCCTTGCATGTGGCCAATCAAGAATCCAGATTCAATCCCCAGCATCACCAGGAGTGACCCTGAGCAGAGAGCAAGGAGTAAGTCCTGAGCACCTAGAGATATGGCCCCCAAACCAATAAATAAATAAATAAAAGATAAAAATAGCATAAACATTAGATCAAAGGGAATACTATGTTAAATGTTATTACTTCCATTTTTTATAGAATTACACATAACACGGAACATGGAAAGCATGTAGCACTGTCGTCCCATTGTTCATCGATTTGCTCGAGTGGGCACCAGTAATGTCTCCATTGTGAGATTTGTTGTTACTGTTTTTGGCATATCGAATATGCCACGGGTAGCTTGCCAGGCTCTGTCGTGCAGGCGGGATATTCTCGGTAGCTTTCCAGGCTCTCCGAGAGGTATGGAGGAATCAATCCTGGTTGGCCACATGGAAACAAGATTCAAAATGCAGAATGAAGCACAGGAAGAGATAACACAGCAGGTAGGGTGCTTGTTTTGCATGCCGCCAAACTTGGTTCAATCCTGGGTTCCCCACGGGGTCCCCTAAGCACTGCCAGGAATAATTCCTGAGTGCAGAGCCAAGAGCAATCCCTGAGCATCAGCAGGTGTGTCATCTCCCCTCAAATAATGCAGAATGGGGTGTAGAATGGGAGTCAACCCATGCCCTCCGTGCATGAGACCCTGGCACCACAAAACAAAACAAAAAAATCCCTTAACAACTTTCAAAATCTTTACCCTCTTTTTTCTTTTCTTATCACTGTTGCTGCTGCTGTGGTGTATGTATGTGTGTGTTGGGGGTGGGAAGGTGGACACACGGTCGGTCGGAGAGCCTGGAAATCCCCTGACAAATCCTGGGATCCCCAACAGCTCCTGGGGTTCCTGACAGAGTTGGCATCACTGACAGTGCCCAGACCCACTCTGACACCGAGGGCTATTACAGGGCTTCCTACACGCCAGGGAGTAGAGTCACCACTGAGCCACATCGGGGCCTTCCAAACTTCTTCAACAGGTTCCTTCAGGGAGGAAATATGTCTTGTAAAGCAGAATTTATGGCAGATATGCTCAAGGGCAAAATATCATCTAAGGGTATGTTTCTCCTTTCCTTAGTCCAACAACCATTTAAACATTCATCTTAATTCTACTTCTTAATATTAGTCATTTTGTATGGACACAGTAAGAAATACATTAAGCTTATAGCGTGACTCTCCTGGAGACATCTCACTATAGATCCCAGACTACAGTGCTCAGCCAGATAAGTCTTTCCTAACCCTAGCAGGGTCCTAATCCAGTTGTTGCTCTTTGGATCATGACAGAATTTGTTCATTAACTTATAGTTAAATATTATGGCCAGGGGCTGGAGCGATAGCACAGTGGTTGGGCGTTTGCCTTTCACACAGCCGACGTGTGTTGATTCCTCCGCCCCTCTCGGAGAGGCCAGCAAGGTACTGAGAATATGGAGCCTGCACAGCAGATCCTGGCAGGCTACTCGTGCATATTGGATATGCCAAAAACAGTAACAATCAGTCTCTCAATGAGTGATGTTACTGGTGCCCGCTCGAACAAATCGATGAGCAACGGGGATTATGGCCAGATCCATTTCAATGCCATGGTAGCTCACAGCTCCTTGTCAGGACCCTGCTTTGAGGGTGCTAGGAACTAAGGGCAACTAAGGCTTAAGTTGGGTAAGCAGATGCCCAGGAGTGAATATTATTCAAAATCAGTTAACTCCCAAGTTACAAAAGCATAGCATTAACTGTCTTCCTGTGTCTATCCAAAAAATGGGCATTGCTCTAAAGTAAACTATGCAAAAAGACATAAGGGAAGGAGAAAAGCAATAGTTCACTTTCAAACACCTATCCAGATAAATTTCTGCGTAATTTATCTTTAAAAGTCACTTTATACATCACTGTTTAGGGAAAATGAGTGATTAACCGGTTGGGGAAGAGAGCACAGAGAAACTAAAGATAAACATGGAGGAATATGAGCGTCTCAGGAGCAGTGTGAATGGTGTAATTCAATAAACATAAGCTCCCTGTGGTCAGGGAGAATGACAAATCAATGTTAATCCGAGAGAGAGAGAGAGAGAGAGAGAGAGAGAGAGAGAGAGAGAGAGAGAGAGAGAGAGAGAGAAAGGGAGGGAGGGAGAAAAGGGAAAGGGAAAGAGAAAGGAAGGGAAAGAGAGTAAGAGAGAGGGGGAGGGAGGAGAGGAGGGAGGGATGGAGGAGGTGAGGAAGGAAGGAAGGAAGGAAGGAAGGAAGGAAGGAAGGAAGGAAGGAAGGAAGGAAGGAAGGAAGGGAGGGAGGGAGGGAGGAAGGAAGGAAGGAAGGAAGGAAGGAAGGAAGGAAGGAAGGAAGGAAGGAAGGAAGGAAGGAAGGAAGGAAGGAAGGAAGGGAGGAAGGAAGGAAGGGAGGGAGGAAGGAAGGAAGGAAGGGAGGAAGGAAGGAAGGAAGGAAGGAAGGAAGGAAGGGAGGAAGGAAGGAAGGAAGGAAGGAAGGAAGGAAGGAAGGAAGGAAGGAAGGAAGGAAGGAAGGAAGGGAGGGAGGGAGAAAGGGAGGGAGGAAGGGAGAGAGGGAGAAAGGGAGGGAGGAAGGAAAGAAGGAAGGAAGGAAGGAAGGAAGGAAGGAAGGAAGGAAGGAAGGAAGGAAGGAAGGAAGGAAGGAAGGAAGGGAGGAAGGGAGGGAGGGAGGAAGGAAAGAAGGAAGGAAGGAAGGAAGGAAGGAAGGAAGGAAGGAAGGAAGGAAGGAAGGAAGGAAGGAAGGAAGGAAGGAAGGAAGGAAGGAAGGAAGGAAGGGAGGAAGGGAGGGAGGGAGGAAGGAAAGAAGGAAGGAAGGAAGGAAGGAAGGAAGGAAGGAAGGAAGGAAGGAAGGAAGGAAGGAAGGAAGGAAGGAAGGAAGGAAGGAAGGAAGGAAGGAAGGAAGGAAGGCAGGCAAGCCAGTATTTTAATGTAGCTGTCAGAGCCTGGGCAATAGAGCTATTGCTGTAGCGATGGTGCAGATGGTGCAAAGTCTGCCCTTAGCAAGACTTTGGGTTCAAACCCAGCATCACAAACACTCCCATCTTCACTACAGTCACTGGACAGAACATCTTGTGGGGCATTCTTAGGTCTCCCGGCAGTGCTGAGTGTGGCCTATACATGATAAATTAAAATAAAGAAGAATTAAAACTTGCCAATGAACCTGAATATAACCATGTATTCAACTGAACAGTGGGGTGGAGGAATAAGCTAATGGAAGATAATTTCAATGACTTGAAGAAAAAACCACTATCTTAGACAAACAGCTGTGCTGGATGAGACATATTTCTGCTTTCCAGAATGGCTTCAACCCAGAGCCTCCCAGGTGGAGGGAGCCGGACTCCAGATGGTGTGAGTAGTAGCTTCTGGAGGTGACTGGGTCTCACCAGGGTTGGCTTAGCTCCCTGGCCTTAGTGGCACCCCAAAGCCCTCTGCTCATGTTCCCCTCAGGCCCGAGGCAGGAGCTGCTGGCTGGAATAGGTGCGAAACCCCTTCAGTTTTTCTAAGTTTCCCTTTCACCCTTGCAATGTTTGGGCAGCTGTGAGGCCTCTTTTTTCTTCCCTTTCAACTTGCCTAATGCTTCCAGCCACTGGGGAGACCCAGAACCCTGCAGAGCATCCTGGAATGCAAAGCATTTGCAATGAGTCACAGCTGCAGAGGTGCCAGCCAAGGCTGTTCCAGACTTGGAGAGGGAACCGGGAGGAGGCACCCGCCACAGCTGCTACGGGGGCTTATGGCAAAGCCAGCAGCCAGGTTAGCAGAGCAGCAGTATTGGCTGGAAGGGGGATAGTGGGAAGAAGACAAAGCCGCTCAGGGAGTTCAAACACCCTATCAAACTCCCCAAGCCCCACCCCCATCCCCAACATGAGCTGCCAGTTAATCCAGCCACATTCTCTAGATCCTCAGTGTTCACAAGGAAGAAAGGCTTTGACAATAGAGAACCATCAGTTGCCAGTTGGCTTTTGGAAAATGATCCATGACAGTCCCTCTCCCCAAATACCAAAAGGGCCCAACACATTGAACTCAGAAATTGTCTATTTTGAGATGAGCTATAAAATCATAGCATTGTGCTTTCCTTTAATGTCGACAGAGTTGGCTTTCACCTGCTTTGTCTCTGCCTGAAATGACTCTTTTTAAATCCTGCAGAATATTTGGGTACCAAGAGAGTATTTTTTGAGGAAGAGGGGTTTAGGTCAAACCTGGCTGTGCTCAGGAATCACTCTGAGGACTTCAGGGCCTAAATGTGGTGCCAGGAATTGAACCCATGTGGCTGCCAAAGCAAGTCTCTTAACTGGCGAATGATCTCTCAGACCCCAGTATGTTAAAATTTTAGTAAAGACTAGATTTAGAGGGTACATTCACTATACTCATCCAAAATATTTGAGAAACTATAAATCAAGAAGTGCCGCTCTTCTTCCCACCCCAGTCACCTAGTTCTCCATCCTGGAAGCAACCATTGTTCCTTGTGTATTTTTCCAAAACCGTTCTTTGCATGTTCAAGCATGTCTGGCATATGTAAAACATTTTTAAACAGAGAGTATATATTGCACAATGTTCCATTCTTTGTTTTTTTAACAACCTGGGAAACAATTTCATGTCAGCACAAATAAAATTACCCTGTTCATTATACATTTTGACTAAATACTTAAATAGTGCCATGTTAATACACACGTTGTAGATTTTTCACTCTTCCCAATTATAATCAGTACTATAGTGGCTGGAGAGATAGCACAGTGGGTAGGATGCTTGCTTTGCTTGCGGCCGACCGGGGTTCAATTCCTCTGTCCCTCTCAGAGAACCCGGCAAGCTACCTAGAGTATCCCACCCACACGGCAGAGCCTGGCAAGATACCCGTGGCATATTCAATATGCCAAAAATAGTAACAAGTCTCACTATGGAGATGTGGAGATGTTACTGGTGCCCGCTCGAGCAAATCAATGAGCAACAGGATGACAGTGACAGTGACTATAGTGACTATCTTTGAACAATATTATGTGAAAATAATTTCTGGAGACAGAACTGCTGTGTCATAATTTAATTTTCTTATAGCTATTTATCACTCTGCCCTCCAAAAGGATTATGGCAAATCAGATTCACTTGCGTGGGAGAGTTGATGCCCCCTATTCCACAGTGTGGGGTTTTCAGACCTTTTTTCCTTCACAAATTGACAGGTTCGGAAATGATATCTCATTCTCATTTCATTTTGATTCCTTCTTACTGGGACAGAAGAGGAGGAGATAGGAGATAAATTTCCTTCCTTGCATATAGATAACATGCAAAGTTATCTGTAATAACATGGTTTAATCCCCCACCCACCCACGCCCAGCCAACACCAGAATGACCCAACTAATTCCCAGCAGCAACACCACCTCCAGCCCTTACATTGAACCCCTTCCTCAGATTGGAGAGTAGTGGAGTTTGGGACTCTGAGCACTGCTTGGAAGGTCCTGTGGCTTGCCCCATCCCCGCCCACACTGGGGGTTTCTGTTCTGTGAGCTGCATTCTCAGTCCAGGCTCTATTGCATTATTTGCTTTTATTCATTGAATTCTGTGTATGAAGGGAAACAGTCCTTTTTCCGTGTATAATACATGATTCCCCCTCCCGCAATTTTTTCTTCCCTCCATACTTGCAATGTTTATTTCATACTAAAAACTAAAGCTTTTTTTAGTTTCATGCTGTTGACTTTATTTATTTATTGAGTTTATTTATTTATTTTATCCTGAGCACCAAGATGTTTTTTTCCATAATGTTGTTATTTATTTGGTATCATTGCTTTTTTATGGGTATCCCAAAAGATTTCATAAATTTTGAAATTTCTACATGACTGGGTTCCACAAAATAACAAAACTATTATTTCCAGCCAAAGAAACAAAAGCATCCGCCTGATTATAAGGTTCTAATTGTTTTATATTTTTGGGAATAATCAATTCATTATTCAGAAATAATTAGATGGTAATTTGGTAAAATTTTTATATTTAGAAAAATTATAAAAAATTTCCCCCTATTTCCTTCTCTATGAATTATTATTTTGTGTTTATCATTTAAATCTGTGATCCAACTAGAATATGAGATGCAGTGATGAGATAAGTTGGGCTCTATCTTTCTCCCATGTTCCAACACTGGAGAAAATGAATAATCTAATTCTTCTCCCATTACGTTAAAATGTTACCTGATCAGAAACTTCATTTCATGTCTTTGTTATTTATTGCTATGTAAAAAAATTACCACGAATGTAATGTAATGGTTTCAAATAATGCACACTTATCACCTGGCAGGTTTTGTGAGTTGGATTAGCCAGGTCCACTGCTTCCCTGGGGATCTGCACACCTGCAGTTGAAGGCCAGCAGGCATGGGGGCGTTCTGGAGCAGGATGAGAAACACACTGCGTCCAGGCTCACGTGGCTGTCAGCAGGATTCCCTCCCTTCATCTCAGGTTGTCAGACAGAGGTCTCTGCTCTTCAGTGACTGCTGCAGGCCAGTCTAGTTTTCTCACCACATGTGCTTCTCAGTAAGCCTATTCTCTTCATCTGCCAGCAGGATGTAAGTTCCAATTTTGTCTGTTGTGATCTCTGAGATCATGTCCCATCACTATGCCAGATTACACTGAAGCAAGTCATAGATCATGCTCTCACTCAAGGGAAGGGGCATAAAGGAGTGAATACTAGGAGGTGGGGATTCGTTGAGGTACATTCTAAGGTCTGTCTGTCACAACCTACCCTTTGGCCTCCAAAGACTTGTGTCCCTTCATCTGCAAAAATACACTCAACCCCTCTCCAGTTCTCCCAAATTGTCATCCCATGACAGAGTGGTTGAATTCCATGATCTCATCATTGCTATCAGACCCCAGAGTAACTGGGCTTCTCAGATGTGATTCACTGAGTGAAGTTCCCAGAACACAATTACTCTCCAGATATGAACCTGTGAAATCAATGAGATAAGTAGCTTTTTATACCCACCAGACAGTGGTCGCACAGGCAACTGATAGCATCTAAAGACATCAAGATACGTTCAAAATTCCCATGGCTCAATAGCAATATTATTCCATTTAGTTGATTTTTTCATGTATTATATATCTCTATCTATCTATATCTTCCTTTTTGGTTTTGTATTTTTGTTTGTTGCTTTTTTCCATATTTGGGGCTCAGGGTTTACTCCTTGCTCTGTGCTCAGAGACAACTCTTGGTGGTGTTCAAGACTCAAGAGACCATTTGCAATGCCAGAGATCGACCCTGAGCAAGCCAGAATCATCCATATGCAGAGCAAGTGCCTTAACCACTGTACTGTCTCTCTAGGGGCTCCTAGAATTTCCTTTACATTATTCCTCTTTTAATTACCACCATCAGCAATCGCTTACACTGTGCTTACAAAATACAAATACTTTTTATAAGTGCTTTATATATACATATATATAAATTTATTGTGTACTTATAATAGCCCAATGAGGGTAGTATGATTATACTTTTTTATACAGAGCAAAATTACAGAGAAAGTAAACAGCTTTTTAAGAACATACAGGCCATAAAGTCAGGCAAGAGATGAGTATTTCCAGAAGAGCAATTTGTAGAAGGTTCAAGTGAAAAAGGAACTAAACTGGTGTCTTTCGATGGCAAAAATTCTCCCTGATTCCTTTGTAATGCAAAGGTGTGTGTGTGTGTGTGTGTGTGTGTGTGTGTGTGTGTGTGTGTGTGTGAGAGAGAGAGAGAGAGAGAGAGAGAGAAAGGGAGAGAGAAAAAGAGAGAAGTTCCACTCAGTGGCAATTAACAATCAATCAGTGGTGGGACTGTTCACAATTCATAGGTATTTTTTCTTCCCACACTTCATTGATAAGACCACTTTTGGCAACTATAGAAAGAACATATGCATTTTTCATTTATGCCAACCCTCTTCTTATTCCCTAATACCACCTAGACACCCTTACAGTCAGCCTAAGCATCCTGTCCCCATCATGTCCAACAAGGAGCATTGCACTCTCACCCAAATTATTCCATGCAGGGAATTTGAGTCTCAAACTACAGATTCCCTGCTGGTATCTGCATCAGACCTCACTGGTCTTGCTACATCAGGATGCCTTTCCTTGCAGTCCTAGATCATGACTTGCAGTAGTCACATTTGGCTGTTCACTGAGTATCCATTCTCCTTTCTCTTCTTCCTAATAGAATCCCCGTTTTGCTCAGGCATTCAATACTCCCACATGCAGACCAGGAGATTCAAGGCACAAAGGACCCGTCCTCTCTATTCCCACTTAAGAAGTGGGTTCTGACTGATCTAAACCAGTTTCAGAAATCTCTTCTCCTTCTTTGTCCAGTGTTTGCTTTGGTAACCCAGATTTGTGTCAAAATTACACGTGACAATCCCTTTGGTGACAGTCAACAGGTTCATAAACAGACATGTGAAATAAGGTGTCCCAGTGGGAGCTGACTTACTCTCTTACCTAGTGAATATGAAATGGAATTACATAGCCAAATTGCTGTAGAAAGTCGGTTTGAAACACAAGCGAATAGTGTTCAGACAAATCCTATAAACAAGAATGAAGAGAGGCAGAAAACAGCATCTGCATAATTGAGTCTGTTGACTCATCTGCCATTTTTGTAGTACTTTTTTTATCCTTTAATGGATTTCTTCTAAGTCAGACTTTCTGATTCTTGTAGCCCAATACTTCCTTCTGATTGGTAGAGAATTAAAGATTTTTATTAGTTTTGTTTTGTATGTACTCTGAAGCATTTTTATTATGTTAACTTTTTCATTTATTTTAACCCAGATGGAACCAACATTTATTTATGTAGACTGTGAGAATTCAGTTTTATTTTCTCAGTATGGTAATCCAGTTTTCCCATGTCATAAACTATTCATCCTTTCCATACTTATATGTGAGGCCAAGTGAAAAAAAATCAGAAACACAGCTATTTCTTGAGCCATCCATTATTCTATCCCAATTGTCCCTTTTTTCTGTTCTCAACCAGAATTTTTTTTCCTGTTTTTTTTTTATAATTTATTTATTTTTAATTAGAGAATCACCGTGAGGGTAGAGTTACAGATTTATACACTTTTGTGCTTATACTTCCCTCATACAAAGTTCGGGAACCCATCCCTTCACCAGTGCCCATTCTCCACCACCCGTAAACCCGGCGTCCCTCCCACCCTCCCCACTCCCATCTCCCCCCCACCCCACCCTGCCACTGTGGCAGGGCATTCCCTTCTGTTCTCTCTCTCTAATTAGCTGTTGTGGTTTGCAATAAAGGTGTTGAGTGGCCGCTGTGCTCAGTCTCTAGCCCTCATTCAGCCCGCAACTCCCTTCCCCCACATGGCCTTCGACTACAATGTAGTTGGTGATCGCTTCTCTGAGTTGCCCTTTCCCCGGAACGTGAGGCCAGCCTCGAAGCCATGGGGTCAACCTCCTGGTACTTATTTATACGGTTCTTGGGTATTAGTCTCCCACTCTGATATTCTATATACCATAGATGAGTGCAGTCTTTCTATGTCTGTCTCTCTCTTTCTGACTCATTTCACTCAGCATGAAACTTTTCTTTTTTTTTTTTTTCAAATTTATTTATTTTTAATTAGAGAATCACCGTGAGGGTACAGTTACAGATTTATACACTTTTGTGCTTATACTTCCCTCATACAAAGTTTGGAACCCATCCCTTCACCAGTGCCCATTCTCCACCACCCGTAAACCCAGTGTCCCTCCCACCCTCCCCAATCCCATCTCCCCCCCACCCCACCCTGCCACTGTGGCAAGGCATTCCCTTCTGTTTTCTCTCTCTAATTAGCTGTTGTGGTTTGCAATAAAGGTGTTGAGTGGCCGCTGTGCTCAGTCTCTAGCCCTCATTCAGCCCGCAACTCCCTTCCCCCACATGGCCTTCGACTACAATGTAGTTGGTGATCGCTTCTCTGAGTTGACCTTTCCCCGGAACGTGAGGCCAGCCTCGAAGCCATGGAGTCAACCTCCTGGTACTTATTTCTACAGTTCTTGGGTGTTAGTCTCCCACTCTGTTATTCTATATACCATAGATGAGTGCAATCTTTCTATGTCTGTCTCTCTCTTTCTGACTCATTTCACTCAGCATGAAACTTTTCATGCCCATCCACTTGACTACAAAATTCTTGACCTCCTTTTTTCTAACAGCTGCATAGTATTCCATTGTATAGATGTACCAAAGTTTCCTCAACCAGTCATCCGTTTTGGGGCATTCGGGTTTTTTCCAGATTCTGGCTATTGTAAACAGTGCTGCGATGAACATACATGTGCAGATGTTGTTTCGATTGTACTTTTTTGACTCTCTGGGATATATTCCCAGCAGTGGTATTGCTGGGTCAAATGGGAGCTCAACCTCTAGTTTTTTGAGAATCGTCCATACTGTTTTCCAAAAGGGCTGAACTAGCCGGCATTCCCACCAGCAGTGTAGAAGGGTCCCTTTCTCCCCACATCCTCTCCAACAGTGGTTGCTTTTGTTCTTTTGGATGTGTGCCAGTCTCTGTGGTGTGAGGTGGTATCTCATGGTTGTTTTGATCTGCATCTCTCTGATGATTAGTGATGCAGAGCACTTTTTCATGTGCCTTTTGGCCATTCGTATTTCTTCCTTGGTAAAGTTTCTGTTCATTTCTTCGCCCCATTTTTTGATGGGGTTGGATGTTTTCTTCTTGTAGAGTTCAACCAGTGCTTTATATACCATTGATATCAACCCCTTATCTGATGGGTATTGTGTAAATATCCTTTCCCATTCTGTGGATAGTCTTTGGATTCTGGTCACTGTATCTCTTGCGGTGCAGAAGCTTTTTAGTTTAATGTAGTCCCATTTGTTTATCTCTGTTTTTACTAGATTGCTTAGTTCCGTGTCACCTTTGAAGATACCTTTATCTTCAATATCGTGGAGGGTTTCGCTGACCTTGTCTTCAATGTACCTTATGGTTTGTGGTCTAATGTTGAGGTCTTTAATCCATTTTGATCTGACTTTTGTGCATGGTGTCAGGTCAAGGTCTAAACCCATTTTTTTGCATGTGGTTGTCCAGTTGTGCCAGCACCATTTGTTAAAGAGGCTTTCCTTGCTCCACTTCACATCTCTTGCTCCCTTATCAAAGATTAGATGATCATACATTTGGGGTTGTGTGTAGGGATATTCCACCCTGTTCCATTGGTCTACGGCTCTGCCTTTGTTCCAATACCATGCTGTTTTAATTGTTACTGCTTTGTAGTAAAGATTGAGGTTGGGGAGGGTGATGCCTCCCATCATCTTTTTCCCAAGAATTGTTTTAGCTATCCTTGGACGTTTGTTATTCCATATGAATTTTAGGATTGCTTGATCCATTTCTTTGAAGAATGTCATGGGTATACTTATAGGGATCGCATTGAATCTGTATAATGCTTTAGGGAGTATTGCCATTTTGACAACATTGATTCTCCCTATCCACGAGCAGGGTATATGTTTCCATTTCCTCATGTCCTCTTTGATTTCATGGAGTAGCGTTTTGTAGTTTTCTTTGTAAAGGTCTTTTACTTCCTTGGTTAAGCTGATTCCGAGGTACTTGATTTTCTGGGGCACGATTGTGAATGGGATTGCTTTTTTCATGTCCCTTTCCTCTGCCTCATTGTTTGCATATATGAAGGCCATGGATTTTTGGGTATTGATTTTGTAGCCTGCAACTTTACTGTATAAGTCTATTGTTTCTAAGAGTTTCTTAGTAGAGGTTTTAGGCTTCTCTAGATATAGTATCATGTCGTCTGCAAATAGTGAGAGTTTGATTTCTTCCCTTCCTATCTGGATGCCCTTAATCTCTTTTTCTTGTCTAATAGCTATCGCAAGTACTTCCAGTACTATATTGAAGAGGAGTGGTGAGAGTGGGCATCCTTGTCTTGTGCCCGATCTCAGAGGAAAGGCCCTTAGTTTTTCCCCGTTGAGGATAATGCTTGCCGTAGGCTTGTGATAGATGGCTTCGACTATCTTGAGGAAAGTTCCTCCAAACCCCATTTTGGCGAGGGTTTTCATCATGAAAGGATGTTGGATCTTGTCAAATGCTTTCTCTGCATCTATTGATATGATCATATGGTTTTTGTCTTTACTTTTGTTGATATGCTGGATTATGTTGATTGATTTCCGAATGTTAAACCATCCTTGCATCCCTGGGATGAATCCCACTTGGTCGTGATGTATGATCTTTTTGATGAGTTGTTGGATCCTATTTGCTAGTATTTTGTTGAAGATCTTCGCATCGGTGTTCATCAGGGAAATTGGTCTGTAATTTTCTTTCTTAGTGGTGTCTTTGTTTGCTTTTGGTATTAGGGAGATATGTGCTTCATAGAAACTGTTTGGGAGAGTTCCTGTTTTTTCAATTTCCTGGAAAAGTTTGAGGAAAACAGGCAATAGGTCTTCTTTAAATGTTTGGAAGAATTCGCCAGTGAAACCATCTGGGCCTGGGCTTTTGTTTTTGGGGAGGTTTTTGATTACAGTTTCAATTTCCTTAACATTGATGGGTCTATTCAGGTATTCCAGGTCTTCTTTCTTCAGTGTTGGGAGATTGTAGGAATCAAGGAATCCATCCATTTCTTTTAGGTTCTCCTTTTTTGTGGCGTAAAGACCTTCAAAGTAGTCTCTAATGATCTTTTGAATCTCACTGGTTTCTGTTATGATGTCCCCCTTTTCATTTCTGATTCGATTTATTAGAGTTTTCTCTCTTTCTTTCTTTGTGAGTCTTGCTAGCGGTTTATCAATCTTATTTATTTTCTCAAAGAACCAACTCTTTGTTTCATTGATCTTTCGGATTGTTTTTTTGGTTTCGATGTCATTAATTTCTGCTCTAATTTTTATTATTTCTTTCCTTCGGTCTGGTTTGGAGTCCTTTTTCTGGTCCTTTTCTAAGGTCTTGAGTCGTGAAGTCAAGCTATCTATGTGGGTCCTTTCTTCCTTCCTGAGGAATGCTTGGAGAGCTATAAATTTTCCCCTTAACACGGCTTTAGCTGCGTCCCATAGGTTTTGGTAGCTCGTGTCTTCATTCTCGTTAGTTTCTAAGTATCTTTTGATTTCTTCCTGGATTTCCTTCCTGACCCACTCATTGGCCAACATTGAATTGTTTAGTTTCCAGGTGTTTGATTTGATTTTCCGTGTTTGTGAGTGGTTAGCTTCTATCTTCAGCGCATCGTGGTCTGAAAAAATGACAACCAGAATTTTTTAAGCTATTAGGGCTTAGCAGTTTGTCTCAAATATTCCCATTTGCCTTTCTTTTTCAAAGTAGACATATATAAATAATGAAATTGTTTTTCCATGTACATTTTAAATACATTTTAAGTGTTCCTCTAGAAATAAAGAGAAAACTTGCCATTTTGATAGGAGTTAAATTGAGTTAATAGGTTTGGAGAAAAATCTACATTTTGTATTAAAACATTCTTTTCAGGATATGACATACCTCTCCATTTATTCAGATGGTCTTTTGGTTTACTTGTTTAGGGATCACACCCAGTGATGCTCAGGGGTTTTTCTTGGTGTTCCTGGAACACCAGGCAGTGTCGGAGATTCATCTTGGGGCCTCACACATGAAAGGAAAGTGCTTTAGCACAGAGTAACTTCCCTGGACCTCAAATATCTTTTATGTCTTTTAACAGTTTGAAACTTTTCCTTATAAGCAGAAAGCCAAATAAGCTGGTGTACAAGTTTTGCATGCAAGACACCCAGATTTGACCTGTATAGTCTCCAAGAAGTACCCAGATATGACCCCAGAGCACTGAGCACTAAACTAGGAGTAGTTCCCCCCCCCACCAGGACATGACCCAAAAACCAAAAATTAAAACAAAGTGTTTTCTTATTGAGTTCTAAACACTTTTTGTTCATTCCTAGATGCTTTCGTTATTGTGTTGCAACTTAAAAGTTATCTTCTTTGTTTGTTTTGTTTTGCTTTGCTTTGGGTGTTACACCAGGCAATGCTCAGGAATTATTCCTGGCTCTGCTCTCAGGAGTTACTTCCCGTGGTGCTCAGTATACCATATGTGCTGCCAGGAATCAAACCTAGGTTGGCCATGTGCAAGGCAAGCGCCCTACCTGCTGTGCTATTGCTCTGGTCTATCTTTTCTATTTTCTAGTTGCATAGAGCTGACATAAAGAAAGCCTATTGATTTTTGTCTCATCAATTATTTATACCTCCCTGAAAACATGTTTCAAAGCCTCTTGCCTGGAGAGGAGACTTTAGTAGGTTGGAGGAAGGAGGGGGGGAAAACGTAGAGGTATGGACAGAAAGAGAAAAGACCCTTCCCAAAACCCTAAGGACCGAGAAGAGAGCTTTCATGTGATTTGGAAACCATGTCAAGACTTCCTCTTTCCCCTTGAATTTTTCTACAATAATACTAACTCTAGCATTCACAGCCTCAAAAGAAAGGTACTATTCAAAGACTGACTCCACAGGCGGAGTGTCTCTAGAGGGCAGTCAGCACTCAGCAATAGCACCACTACCTTCCTGACCCAGCGCTTCCTTGTTCTTGAGCCTTCCCTGGTAGCCTGCATTCAGGATACGTCCCTATATAAGTGAGTGAAGGTTTGAAAACCCACCAATTTGACTGGGTGCAGGAAATGACTAATCAGATCACCTAACTAACAACCAGTCAGATCATCCAAATGAAGTCTAATTAGATCAGCCACTTATATAAATCAATCCAACCACCTCTTAGACTGTACCTATGGAGGTGACTGCGTCTTTCATTTCCACTGTAACGTGCTTAAATTTTTTTCTTTTTATTGAAACACTGTGAGAGCAGTTAGAGTGTTTGGTTTAAGTCTCAGTCATACAATGATGAAATACCCGACCCTTCACCAGTGCACATTTTCCACCACCAAAAAACTCAGTATCCCCCCCATCCCACACCCTCTCCTACTTGTGTGGCATACGATTTCCACATTACTCTCTCTCTCTACTTTGATTACATTCAACATTTTGACACCAAACCCAATACAATGATCGATCACCCAACCCCCCACCAGTGCAAACTTTCCACCACCAATATCCCCATTGTTCCCTCCTTTTCCATTTCAGTCCTTACCCTGCCTCTACAGCAGACAATTGTTCAGATACTCTCTATAGTTTTGGGCATTATATTTTGCTTGGATATTCCCACCACCATACAATCCAGCCTTCTAGGGGCAGATGCTAGATCATCTATTTTCCACTGCTCACTTTGCATATCAGGAAAGGTTGAGGGCATGACTTCCGGGGTCATGGGCAAGCTGGAGCTGGAATGGATCTGCCAGGTTTCTGTGCCTCCATGCAGTTCGGAGAAATAGTCCCGGTCCCCATATACCGGAGCCTTGCTTGTAGAAGCTAATGGTTGCTGGGATTCCATCTGAAGAAGGCGGGGAGACTGCGCCTGCTCCATCTGGGGCACCCCAGTGATATCGGCTCGGTTTGGGGTCCAGAGCATTCTCCTGTGTTGAGGCGCCTGCCGGCCAGGATTCTTCACTCGCTTAAATAATTTTGATACTCAAAATAAAGTTGTTTTCAATAGTATTCACCTATTCTTTCATTTCAATGTGATGCCTGCTATTGCCTTGTAATGTGTCTGAGGATGAAGCCAGGAGGCAGGGAATCTGCTCTCAGATCGTGTTACTGAGTGTGTGGGACTCACTACCATGGACAAAATTATAACACACATCATCAACCACATGAAAGGAGTGAATAGTCATGGGGGATTTTTTCAGGAACTCTTCAAGAGTACAGCTTATACAATAAAAGTCATTCAGATGATTAATTTTGTTAATGGATCCGTGAAAAACTAACTTTATAATAATGTACTATAGAACTTGGTCATCTAAAGAGAGTCATCTTTTTCCCTCTTGTGGCATCACTTCTGTGATTCTTGGCAGTCTCCGTTCCCCATGTGCTATTAACAACTTTCAAAGACATGACTGGGCTCGCGTATTATATGCTGTGGGAGGACAAAGACCATCAAATAAAAGATAAAAATTGGAAGTAGGGAGATTGCCCTTAAGGAACATGAAATAAAGGAGCTATATATTTTGAAATTAAAACCTGACATTCTTGACTACACTTAGCAATTATCACAGGAGCTGGACACAAGCTTCAAACTGCGCTAAACAACTAACTGCGCTAAAAAGCCATTTAGCGCAGTTAGTTGTATCAAGAGTTTGAACAGATACTTTGTACAAACTCAGCTCATCTTTCTTCACCAGGGACCTTCATCCTGACACATGTCCCAACACATTTCCTTATCCTGACACATATCCCAACCCACATCTCTGTCCATCCAGGCACAGTCAAACCATCCCAGCTGGAGTAGGTGTTCCTCTATTACATTAGGTGAATCTATTTCATAATACTTACTATCTGCCCTCTCACTCCTCATTCTCTTAAGGACTAGAGTTGACTATTATTCTGGGAGCAAACACTCTGTATTGATTTGTATGTCTACAGTGGTTTTAGATTTTGTTAAAATTTTATGAAAACTTGGATGAACTTAAAGAAAGATGGGATGAGGATGGAAGTATGACCCTATTCTTTCCCAATCACTCCTCTGTAAGATCTGGAGAGTTGGAGGAAGAAACCTGATACTCTACCAAAGTCTCTGCGTCTCCTTTATGCCCATAGGAAGGGCAACACATAATTCCTGGCCTTTATTTCACTCACCACAAATTTCTAATGAGTAGAATCTAAATAACCAAAGTTTTACGTTAAATACATTTCACTTGTGTCACTTGTCATCCCGTTTTTTGTCAATTTGTTTGAGCAGGTGCCAGTAACGTCTCCATTCGTCCCTGTCACGTGCTAGTGTAGTCCAATGGCGTCTGCTCACTCCAGGAACACAAAGAGCCTCAAACCATTCATTCAGGGTCTTGACAAAGAAGTCTGACCATCTCGTTGGTGGGTGGCCTTTTGACATTCCATCAAATCCAGTCGATAACAGCTCTAGTTCAGCGGTCATCTCTAAATCGCATTAGGGGTCCAGCCCATCTGATTTTCGATGCCTTGGCAAATGAGACAGCATCCCTGATTCTTGATCATCGATGGAGGTCAGAACTCCGGATTCCCTCTCTCACTTGAGTGAAATGTGGTACTCCAAGCATAGCTCTTTGGGATACCCGAATAGCGTTCTCATCCTGTTTTCATAGGGTCCAGGTCTCTGAGGCATATGTTAGTGCAGGAAGAATGGTGGAGTCGAAAAGATGTGCCCAGAGCCAGAGGTTCTTCATTCTCTTAACAAGTTCTTTGACACTCTTGAAGGCGTTCCATGCTGCTCTCTTCCTTCTGCACAGTTCAGGTGCCAGTTTGTTTGTCATGTTGAGTTCTCGACCTAAGTACACATAATTGCTGTAGACGAAGATGTTCATTCCGTTGAGGGCAAATGGAACATCAGGAACTAGTGTGTTTCTCATGAAAATTGTCTTGGTGAGATTCAGCTGCAGTCGACCTTTCCACACTCACAGTAGAAGTCAGCCAGCTTTCGTGCCACTTGGCTGATATTTGGTGTTATGAGAACTATGTCATCAGAGAAGTGGAGGTGTTGTAGTTGCCAACCGTCTATCTTTACTCCCATTCCTTCCCATTCTAATTGTCGCATGATGTTCTCGAGGGTGGCACTGAAGAGTTTCAGTGAAATGGTGTCGCCCTGCTGAACCCCTCTCTACTTCGATGATCACATCTTTGTAGAATGGTGAGATCTTGGTCGTAAATCCATAGTACAGCTCATGGAAGATCCTGATGTATTGAGTTTGAAAACCCTATTTGCCTAGGGCTTCGATGACCGTTTCAATATCAACAGAATCAAAGACCTTCTTTAAATCGATGAACATTAGACAGAGCGGCATCTTGAACTCTGGCGAAACCTCAATGAGCTTGGTTACCGTGTGAATATGGTTGATCATGCTGAATCCTTTTCGGAACCCAGCTTGCTTGCATGGTTGTTCTTCATCTAGTGTTCTGCCAATCTTATTCAGGATGACTCAAGTGAATATCTTGTAGACGACGGACAATAGGCAGATCGGGCGATAGTTGCCAATGTTGTGGATGTCTCCCTTCTTGTACAACAGGAGGGTCCTGCTGGTTTTCCATTGGGACAGAACCTTGCATTCAAACAGGTAGCATGTGAAGAGCCTAGCCAGTATATTGACAAATATTGGCGGCAGATTCTTCAGGTGTTTGGGTCTGACCTTGTCTGGACCAGGTGTTGTATGCTTCTTTACCAAAAAAAAAAAAAATGGCATGGCAAATTTTGAAAAGGAGAACGCTGGGAATGACATATCCATCCTGTGGAATTTGGTATGTGGGCAGGTGGATGTGGTTATCAAAGAGATCTGAGTAGAAGTCATGGATAACCTTTTCCACTGCCCTTCTGAAAGATGTGATAGATCCATCAGGACGTAGGAGGGCAGTCATCTTGATCTTGTAGTTGGTGAAGGACAGGTGAGTGTTGCGAATACTTTTCCCTGCTTTTGCCGCATCGGCCAACACTGCTGCTCTTCTCTCTTTGAGGTCTTCCTTTATCACTTCTCTACACAGCTTTTCAAGCTTGGATGTTAGCTTGTGGTTGCCTAAGGCTCATGCCAAACCACGTTGGTGAATGAGCTCGAGAGTTTCGAAGCTCTTGTTTATGACTTTCCCACTCTTGGCATTTTTCGCGCAATCATGGAGGTGCTGAACCAGTCGATCATATTCTTCGTCGATGTTGTCAACGATGGCACCTTCCCATATTGCTGCAGTAGTGCCAAAGAGCTCCCAGTTGGTGGTCGTTCTGGGAGTTCTCTTCTTAAACTTTGCAGACCTTTCTCCCTGCTCTGTGAAGTAGAATTTCATGTTGAATACATTTGTTCTTTTTAAATTTTAGTTTTCTGAATAGGTAATACATTCTGTTAGATAAAAAATTTAATGTATAAAAAGTTATTAGTGAAATGATCCCTCTATCCTGAAGGATGAAAGATGAAGATGAAGATGAAGCCTAGTTTCTACACTTTATATGTAAGCACTCTTTTTAGTATTGTATATACACTTAGTTTTGGAACTTTTAATGCATATACTAGCAGATTTTAAATATACACTAGTGCTTCCTCCTTGTCCACATTTCATAATTTGATGTCTAGTTCTTTGATACAGCTACATAATATTTCAGAATGTGCGTGTTAAAAATGATTTGTGGTGCTAAGAATAGAACTGAAGAAAAAATAGGCTACACCCAAGCCTATATAAAAACCTTCACTGATAGACATTTGACTAGCTTCTAGCCATTTCTGTAAATAATGCTTTTGATAGTGTATATTTTTCTTTATATGATGCTATATGATCAATGTATGACTTTTTAAATATTTGATATACAGTTTATTTTTTAAAACCTTTTATCTGTGAACTAGCCAATGCATGACATTTGCTAGAGAATAAATTAAGATTCAACCATAGATCAAGGTCTGAAAAAGTTACTTAACTTTATGAGTTCATTTCTGGGCACTGGTCCATAAGAGTGTTGGAGAGTACAGCAAAGTATGAGTTCATTTGTGTGGAGCAGGGAGCATATGTGTAAACTTCAGAGTTTTTTTCCAACATCATTTGGACAAGGCAGCATTCCCTTTGGGGAAAAGGCTCAATATTTTGACATGTTTAATCATTAATTTTTTTTGGTTGTCATTTGGGGGCCACATCTGGAAGTGCTCAGAGGGTTGCGTTAGGTCCAGTGCTCAGAGGCCTTTTCCAGCCATGTTTAGGGGAGCATGCAGTGATGAACATCTAACTCGAGATTGATGTATGCAAAGAAGGCACTGCCACCCATTAAGCCATAACCATGGGTAGGATTTTGATGTAATTTAGAATGCCAATGCATAGTTTTCTGCAGAGGTTTACAAAAAGGAGACCTCGGTACATCAATCTGCAAACAGAGTGCCAGGATCTATTCTGGAAAGTACAAAAAAAAAGATTCTTGTGAAATGCTGCATGTCTATTGGGCACCTTCCTACTCCTGTAGTCACCAGGAGTCCATTTGGTCAAATGAGAATTGCCTCCATTTTTCCCTCCTGTGCATCTGGTTGGCAGAGTCACCTAGAGAGAAACGCCCATGAGAAGAGCACGTGTGCATCTATTGGTGGGTTGAAGAGTCTGAATCAAATATCATTAGAACTAACTACAGGTCCACAAGAGCTCATTGTCCCCAAATGGTAGAGGAGAGGGAGAGCATCTCCACCCCTGCCTGGGCTTCAATGCCAGAAGTGTGAGTAAAGATGTGGTAAATAGACACAATGGAATACTACTCAGCTCTATGAGAAGTTGAAATTTTTGTTTTGCTTTTGAAAATTTTGTTTTGAAATTTTGTTTTGTTTTATTTTTGTCCATATCCAGCATTATCCAAGAGCTACTCCTGGCTAGTTGTTTGGAGAGTGGGGCTAGGAGTCCCTTCTGGTCCCCCTTCTAGGGGGACCAGGTGCACTGAAGAGGATCTAAGCTAAATCTTCTGCATGCAAATATGGAAAACAAAACCCAAAGAGTGGGCATGAGACAAAACCCATGAAGTCAAACACATCTTTCTTCAGGAAGGCTAGGCCATCTGTGGACACAGCTAAGCCTCAGCCGAGGTGTGCTAATTTTATTTAAAGCAGGGAGAGGATCTATCTCCATCATCTCTTTACACACCACTTTTCAGTGTGACACTTTTCTTCCAATTTAGGAACGTAAATTAAAAGACAAACATGAAGACAAAAATAGAGGTCTAAAACAGAGGAAACAATTGCTAATGAATGTGAGCTGAAAACCCTTTGGGGAGTAATTTTAACAAATGTTGACTTCATGTCGAACTGTAGCATCTCCTTTTCAAGTTGTTAGTAATGGTACTATATCTATTTGATAGATTTATGGAACTCTCACTGAGTAACTCCTCCCTTCCCACCAGTGTTCACTTTGGAAATCCTAAATTGGATGAACTACTCCTTCACTTTTCTAACATTTACTAGATAAGAGGGACGGGAGCAATAGCACAGCGGATTGGGTGTTTGCCTTGCATGCGACCAACCCGGGTTCGATTCCTCTGCCCCGCTCAGAGAGCCCAGAAAGCTACCGAGAGTATCCCGCCTACATGGTAGAGCCTGGAAAGCTACCCCTGGCGTATTTAATATGCCATAAACAGTAACAACAAGTCTCACAATGGAGACATTACTGGTGCCTGTTTGAGCAAATCAATGAACAGTGGGATGACAGTGCTACAGTGCTACTAGGTAAGAATCTTTCATTAAGGGATAGAGAAATAGTACAGCAGGTAGGGTATATGCCTTACACACAACTTACCAGGTTTTAATCCCCTGCACCCCATATAGTCCCCTGAGCCCAGAGTTATTCCTGAGCTCAGAACCAGGAGTAACCTGAGCATTGCTTGGTGTGACCCCCACAGAAGAATTTTAAACTAGATTGCAATTTTCAGGGAGCAATGCAGGCTCAGTTCCAGCCATGTGGTAATACAACAGCAAACAATATGGACAGTCACATTTCTACATTAAAGGATAAAAAGGAACATGAATGGATATTTAGTTGCTATTGCAAAAGAGTAAGTAGTCCTGATCTGGCCTTTCTCTCTCTCCCGCCTTACCTCCCTCCCCTCTCTCATCAGCTCCTACTCACTCCAGTGAAGCCTCAGAGCAAAACACCAAGATTCTGCTTCATTCAAGACCTCTGCATGTACAATTTTCACATATATGAAATACCCTTCACCAATATCTCTACGACTTTATTTTATGTTATTTAACTCTTGACATAAAGACTGTACACACAGCCTTCCAATAGCAAATCTATCCAAAATTATACCTCTTCACCTCACACTTTCTCTTCCCTTTCCTGATCTCATTTTCTTTTCATTTCTTGTTTTTTTTTCTGGAGGGTTTGGGGAGATGGAGGCAGAGGGGACAAGGGGGGAGTAGAGATTGGGACCAAATCTGGTGGTGTTCAGGGACTATGCCTGGTACTGTGACCAAGAGTGACCCTAGACGGTGCTTGGGGGCTCTAGGCAGTTCCAGGGATTGAACCAGGGTCAGCTGCAGGCAAGACAAGAGCTTCATTTCCTGTACTATCTCACCAGCACTCCGTTTAACTGTTAATACTATCTAGCATTCCACATGACCCATTTTTCTCTCTGCTATACCCCTAAAATATAAGCTCCACGAGGCAAGGATTTTAATTTGTTCTGTTACCATATTGTCTCCATGTTTAGACTGAAATCTGGAAAACAGTGAGCATTCAATAACTATGTATTGCAAAACTGAATGTAGGGCCAGTATCTGCATGGTCTCTTTGAAACACGGTGTTCTATGATTGACAATGTTCCTTCTTAGAGTCTAATTTCTCTACCAACACCCCTGCCTAAAATAGTTTTTTCTTTTTTTAAAATTATTGTACAACATAGAATTGCATATTGATAGGTTAAAAAAAATACTTGATTTATTGTTCCCTTTCCTTCAGCCAAGCTTACCTCTCTTCCTTGAAGGAAATTACGGTAGCCAGACAAAAATCATTTATTATAAAACCATGCCTTCTTCTTTGTTCACCCCTCAGCTTTTCTAAATGGATATTTTGCTGATTTATTGCACTCCTTTTCAGGCTATTGCTGCAAGGTAATGATTTTCAAGGTCATCCCTTTCATCCTTTACTCAGAAAGGCATGAAGTTGGCCTTTTTCCAGATTGCAGGAATGTATTAGTCTTTGGGAGCTGCCGTTGGCCAAGTAGCACCACCGTGACCGTAACTAACTCACAGTATCTCCCAGGGGGCTAAACAGCAGGACCTTTGGATTGAAATATATTGGTAGTGTTCACAGTGAGTTCAAAACTGTTCACTGAGTGTCTGCTGCATGCACAGTTTATGCTAGTGCTTCTCTTCCTGGAGCTTTGTGTCCTGCTTCCTCATTAGCCAATGTGAAATCAGTCTACGAGGGGCTGGAGTGATAGCACAGCGAGAAAGACATTTACTTTGCACGTGGCCTACTCAGGTTCAATTCCCAGCACCCCATATGGTCCCCCAAGGATTGCCGGGAGTAATTCCTGAGTGCATAAGCCAGGAGTAACTCCTGAGCTCTCTGGATGTGACCCAAAAAGCAAAACAAAGAAAGAAATCAGTGTAGGAGCACCATGCACTGAGCAGGCAAAGACTCTGGCAGCTAACACAAGCTCTTATGGAATTTATAGGCATGTCTCCAGCAGGGACCCCAATTTCAATGTCCTGCTTCAGATGATTGCATATTTCCCGGTTAATATCAATGCCATGTGACAATATCTCTTACTCATTCACAGAACACATATTTGCTAACTCCTACTACTCTGCAGTAAGCATTGTGATCACTGAGACAAAGTGGTTCACAGGAGGGCCTATTTAATTACTTTATTGCATGTAACTATAAGTATGTTTAAACACTAGAGAGAGAGAGCACAATTAGAGGGGTGTAAGTGGTAAGGGGAGGGAGAGACAAAGAGAGGGAATATAAAAATATATATGTGTGTATATATATATATATTACAATATGGATGGAGTGATAGCACAGCAGGTAGGGCATTTCCTTTGTGCGCGGCTGACCCGGGTTTGATTCCTCTGCTCCTCTCTGAGAGCCCAACAAGCTACCAAGAGTATCTCGCCTACACGGCAGAGCCTGGCAAGCTACCCATGGCATATTCGATATGCCAAAAACAGTAACAAGTCTCACAATGGAGAGTTTACTGGTGCCCGCTTGAGCAAATTGATGAGCAATGGGATGACAGTGACAGTGACAGTGCATATTACAGTACATAATATAAATATATATAACAAATGCTTAGTTTCAGTCTCTCTTCTTTAACCTTCAAATCTGCATATGCAAAATCTTCTTTCTAAAGTGTTTTTATTGATTTACATTAGTTTAAATTAATATAGCTTCTGTGGGCTAATTTATTTTTTTAAGGCAGGGGAATAGGCCCCACACCCAACAGTGCTCAAAGGCTATTTCTGGCTCCATTCTCAGGAGTGATCCCTTGCAGTTTTAGGGGACAGTATGTAGTGCCAGGGATTTGAACCAGCCTGGGCAGGATGCAAGGCAAGCACCTTACCTCCTGTATTATCTCTTCGGCAACTATTTTCAGGGAACACTTTAACACCTTTAAATATGTGCATAGGATTCTCTACATGTACTACCCAAGTTCCAGTCCACCCCACCACCAAAAGATTCCACTTTTAGGCCTAGGAAATGCTGCAGCAATTAGGTCACAAGTCGAGCATGCATCTGACCTACACTAGAGGCCCTCGCACCTGGTGGCTCTGGTAATTCATGGGACCACAAGATCTAGGCAGCAGTGATGGGCATTTGCATTGAACCCACATGCCTAATTGGCCAAGAATCACAGTGAGGCCCACAGGCCTCCTGAGCATCACTGAAGAGATTTCCCCAACCCAAAAGAAGAGAAAAGAAAGAGTGGCTTCACTACCCATTCTTCCCACCTACCGCTTTTGCCTTCAGTGACCACTACAGATTTCACCAAGTCTAGGAGTTAGTTTTATTGTTTCTGCCAATTCATTTGCTCTTACTATTTATAGTCTATAGATGAATAAACTCACCCATCATCATCATCATCATCATCATCATCATCATCATCCCGTTGATCATCGAATTTTTCGAGTGGTCTCAGTAACGTCTCCATTCGTCCAAGCCCTGAGATTTTAGAAGCCTCTCTCTACTCCAACGATGCCGTACTGAAGGCTCTTTCAGGGTCAGAGGAATGAGACCCAGCTTGTTACTGGTTTTAGCATATTAATACACCATGGGGACCTTGCCAGGCTCTCCCAGGTGGGCAGGAAACTCCCAGTAGATTGCCAGGTTCTCCCAGAGGGAGTAGTCTATAAGATCACTGTCATTGTCACTGTCATCCTGTTGCTCATCAATTTGTTCGAGCGGGCATCAGTAGCGTCTCTCACTGAGAGACTTATTGTTACTGTTTTTGGCATGTCCAATACACACAGGTAGCTTGCCAGGCTCTGCCGTGTGGGTTCCATACTCTCGGTAGCTTGCCAGGCTCTCTGAGAGGGACGGAGGAATCGAACTCGGGTCAGCCGCGTGAAAAGCGAAAGCCCAACCGCTGTGCTATCGCTCCAGCCCAGGATATAAGATATATAAAAGATATATATGAGGTATATAAAAGATATATATGAGATATATAAAAGATATATATAAGATATATAAGATATTTATATATAAAATCACCAACTAATTGTGTTTTACTTCCTGAGTATTTCACTTAGCACAATCACCTGAAATTCTGTCTATTTTCTACCAAATGGGCAATGCCTTCTTAAAACATCTCCACTAACTCTCATTCATTTTGGTGGGAATGCCAACTGGTTAGTCTTTTTTGGAAATCAATAAGGCATTCCTTAAAAAACTAGAAATTGAACTCCCATATGACCCAGCAATACCACTGGGAGTATATACCAGAGGTACAAAATCACATAGCAAAAATGACATCTGCATGTTCATTGCAGATATTCATTGCAGCAGCACTCTTCACAATAGTCAGAAACTGGAAACAATCCAAGTGCCCAACAACAGGTGACTGGTTAAAGAAACTATGGTGCATCTACACTGTGGAATACTATGCAGCTGTTAGGGAAAATGTAGTCATGAAATTCACATATAAGTGGATGGACATGGAGAGTATCATGCTGAGTGAAATGAGTCAGAAGGAGAGAGACATACATGGAATGATTACACTCATTTGCAGATATTTAAAAAAACATAATATGAGACTAATAATTCACAGCCACATGACCTCTTATAGCCTAGCTCTCCCTCTCAGAAAATCTGGCAAGCTACTGAGAGTTTCCTGCCCACACAGGAGAACCTGGCAAGCTCCCCGTGATGTACTCATATGCCAAAAAACAGTAACAACGATGGGTTTCATTCCCCTGACCCTGAAAGAGCCTCCAATGCGGCACCTTTAGGAAGGATGAGTAAAGAGAGGCTGCTAAAATCTCAGGGCTAGGATGAATGGAGATGTTACTGGGCCCGCTTGAGCAAATTGATGATCAACAGGATGACAGTGATACAGTGATATGAGACTAATACCCAAGGACAGTCGAAACAAGAACCAAGAAGATTGGTCCACTGTTGGAAGCCTTCCTCAAGTGCTCAAGGAAAAGGCAGTTGGGATAGAGAAGGGACCACTATAACAATGATAGTTGGAAGTGATTGCTCTAATGGGAGATGCATGCTGAAAGTGTGTAGAGGACCAAACATAATAAACTCCCAGTATATGTATTGCAAACCATAATGTCCAAAATTAGAGAGAGAAAGAAGAATAGTGCCTGTCATAGAGACAGACTGGGGATGGAGGCTGTTAAGAGGGATACTGGGGACGGAAGTAGTGGAAAACGTACACTGCTGGAGGAATGGCTTTTGGAATATTGTTTGACTGAAACTTGATTGTAACCAGCTTTGTATCTATGTATCTCATGGTGATTCAATAAAAAAATAAATAAAAATGGTGTGTTAGGGAAATTAGGAACATTAGTGAGAGGAAATTGACACAGGAGGTTAGATTAGCATGGTAATATTCTATGTTTAAAATTCAACTATAAATGACTTTGTAAATCATTGTGCCTTAATAAAAAATTTTAAAACATAAAGATAGAAAAGGTAAAAAATCCCCACTAAAGATGTTTCAAAGGTAACACAGACTCAATATGTCAAAATTAAACTACTTGTCTTGCTCTTGAAGACTGGGCTTACTTTACTGTATCTGTGAGTGGTGACTCCCACTCATTGAGTTATGCAAGCTCCAAACTAAGGGGTTATTTAGACACTTTCACCTCTCTCATACTCCACAACCTATCTATCACCATGTTCTGACAAGTCTGCTTCTTAAATGCCATTCAAATCTGCCCTCTTCTCTTCTTCTGCCTTCATTCCAACCATGCAGAGATCATAAATCCTCTGTCTCTGACTTCTGCAGGTCTCCGCTTATCCATTTTGATTTTATACAATCTGTTCTCTCCAGATCAGCCAAAAAAGATCATTTAAGATGCAAAGTTTGGGGCCAGAGCGATAGTACAGTGGATTTGCCCAGCACCAGCACATGCTTAAACCTGGTTCGATCCCTATTATATAACATTGAGTTGTCTTTGTTCCTCCTGCAGGGAGCTTAAGGTTTATTGAGCTACTTCCACAACAGTGCCCCTGAGGCACACCCAATTCTATCAAGCACTGATAATCTATATTGCTTTTCTTTTTCCTTTATGTCATTTGCATGGTTTATTTAGCAGTGTCCTATTACTACAGACATAGAAGAGAATTGATGCTACGCTTTCAAAACATGGGAGTTAATTGACTCCAAATAATATTTACTCCTGGGCATCCATCCATATTTATTTGACTAAAGCCTCAGTAGCCCTTATTTCCTAGCACTCCAAAAGCAGGGTGCCGACAAAGGAACTGGATGGGCCCAGGGCAAATGATAAGCTACCCTGGCATCAGAAAGGGACAAGCTAAGTGCCATAAGAAGTATAATAATTTAAGAGCATGGTCATGGGACAAATTCTGTCATTACCCAAAAAGAAGTAACTGAATAAGGACCTTCTGGGGTTAGGAAAGAGTAACTTGGCCTGAGGACTGTAGCCTGAGATATATAGCAATAAATCCCCAGGAAGAGCCAACCTTTAAGCTTAACATATATCTTACTGTGCTCATACAAAATCACTATAAATATTATCACTGTCAGTCACTGTCATCCCGTTGCTCATCGATTTGATCGAGTAGACACCAGTAATGTCTCCATTGTGAGACTTGTTGTTAAGACTTGTTGTTACTGTTTTTAGCATATTAAATACATCATGGGTGGCTTGCCAGGCTCTGCCCTGAGTGCAAGATACTTCAGTAGCTTGCTGGGCTCTCCAGGAGGGGCAGAGGAATCCAGCCCAGGTCAGCTGCGTGCAAGGCAAACGTCCTACCTGCTGTGTTATCGCTCCAGCCCATAAATATTATAAGAAGTAAATTTATATGATTGGTTAAATGGATTATTAGCTGAGGAAAGGAAAAAGCAATACACCTTAGATGGAATCCTGCCCTTGAGCAGATCTCCTAGTAATCTAGAGTGCTGAACCCTCAGATGAGATCTTGTCCTTGAGTTAATCTCCTAGAATTTCCCCTGATGTAGTGGCTTTACCTCTGCTTGTTGTTATGAAAATGTTCAACCCCACCTATGTGTACCTCCACCCTTCATGATTTCTATATAACTGTGCTGTAAGGGGATAGTGGGGACTATGAGAAAGAGAAGGACTAGGTGAGAACCAGAATGGAGTGAGGACTATGAGGACTGGACCATGACTAGAAGAAGAGGAATTTGAAGTATATAAGGGGACTAGGATGATGGAATATGATGACTGGGACTATGACCAAAACTATGACTATGTTTGTACTATAAGGGGAGAGATCGGACTACGCTGGGGAGGAGAGAGAAATAAACTGACTACCAACAAGCCTGGGGCCCAGGCCCTGTTTCTCCATTCCCCTGGTCCTTTATCAGTCTGTCATATGGGCTGGCCAGAGGAACAGTTCTTGACCATGGAATGCTCGAGTCACATGTGCCCATGTTTTTTCTTTGAAACTCACAGACCCCTAACACTATATAAGTCCCCCGAGACTGCTAAGAGTATCTATGAATGCAGAGCAAGGAGTAAGCCCCAAGCATGGACAGAGGTGGCATCTAAAGTAAAATAAAGAAATAATGGAAAGAGAACAAGCAGATAAAGCACCTTTCTTACATGTGGCTAACCCTAGTACTTCATATGCTCTCCTGAGCATGGAGGCAAGAATAGCCTCTGAGCACTATTGATATTCCCCCCTTCCCATTACAATTTAAAAAAAATAAATGTTAAATGCAAGTTTCTCCCTGGCATCTCTGCTGTTCTTAGGAATCAACCTAGGAACATGTGGGCTTTGCCTCACATCACTAACCTTCATACTGTCTCTGTCCTCCTCATTCTGTCCATCTACCTCTCCAGCCTCTCTTTCAAGCTTTTATTTTCTATCTGCCTGTTCCCCTGTCATGGGGTTTCTGTCCTTCACCCTGGAAGCTTTACTCAATGAAGCTTATTTCCAATTCACAGTTTTTGATGAATTCTTATTCAGTGTTAGCACAAAAGTATTTGTTAAGTCTTATTGTGATTTGAAGGGGGAATTCCTAAGTTAGATTTCCCACACACTCTTGGCTGAGTTTACTCAAATATCAGCATTCTAAGTAAAATAAAATGTCAGCACTATGGAACCTGAGAGATAGTACAGCAAGTAGGTACTTGCCTTGCAAGCAGAAGACCCAGGTTCAATGCCTAGCACCACAAATGATCCCCTGAGCCCACCGGGAGTGATTCCTGAGCACAGAGCCAAAAGTAAGCCCTGAGCACTGTTGGGAAAGGGCCCCAAAACAGAAATGAATAAATAAATAAATAAAACATCAACTTTATGATTAACAGAGCGCTTAGCAAAAGTAGATGAGACTTAGCTATACAGAATCATCAGTATCTACAACATATACAAATCATGCAGCCTAATTCACCTCATTGCCGCTGCACTAGAAAACTCCACAACCAAGCCCCTCACAGACTCACGTACTGAAGGAAGAATATGTGTTGTGCGAGGAGAGGAAAAAGGGATCAGACTGTGAGACTTTTACCACATAGTTTTCATTTTCTTTGCTGTGGGGAGGGGCATTTCCATTTGTGCTCAGGGCTCACTCTTGACAGTGCCCAGGGGACCACATGGTGGTACCAGAGATGGAAGCAGGGCTCAGTCTTGTGAAAGGCAAGTGACTTCACTCCTCTACTATCTCTCTGACCTGCTGCCACTATTCTTCACGGCCTTTCCCATATTTCACCCCTGAAAGGAATACGGTGAGGCCAGCTGTGTTGGAAAGATACAAAGCTTTGTTCTCATACAAAGCATAGGAGTGGATAAGAAGTGATCTATTCTTTTTTTTTTTTGCTTTTTGGGTCACACCCAGCGATGCTCAGGGGTTACTCCTGGCTTTGCACTCAGGAATTACTCCTGGCAGTGCTTGGGGGACCATATGGGATGCCGGGATCGAACCTGGGTCGGCCACGTGCAAGGCAAATGCCCTACCCGCTGTGCTATCACTCCGGCCCCAGAAGTGATCTATTCTTAACAAGTTATAAGCAGTTGTATATAGGGATAATTTAATGAATGAACATAGACCAGACATCCATCAAGTGCTAGGCATCACACTAATTATCACAGATTCAAAGACAAATAAGGAATTAGAACATTTACCAAATATTTGTAATACAGGTAGTTTTTGTTTTGTTTTGCTTTGGGGCCACACTGGCTCTACACTTAGGAATCACTCTTGGCAGTGCTCAGGAGTTCGTATGAATCAAACCTGGGTTGGCCATGTGCAAGGCAAGCACTCTACCTGCTGTTCTACTTCTCCGGCCCAGATATACCTAGTTCTTTTGTAAGTGCTTCATATTCATTTATCTACTATATTGAACCTATTAATATGTTTTCCTATTTAATTTGATTACTAATATAATTTATCTCTATGTAGCAAGCATTGCACTGTAGCACTGTCATCCCGTTGTTCATCAATTTGCTCGAGCTGGCACCAGTAATGTCTCCATTGTGAGACTTATTGTTACTGCTTTTGGCATATCGAATACGCTACAGGTAGCTTGCCAGGCTCTGCCATGCGGGAGGGATATTCAAGGTAGCTTGCCGGGATCTCTGAGAGGTATGGAGGAATTAAACCTGGGTTGACCATGTGCAAGGAAAACACCCTACCCACTGTGCTATCATTCCAGTCTATCTCTGTGTAATTTATTAAAATTTATATGCTATATTTGTATAGAGGTCTGTTTTATATTATAAGTAATATAAAGTCTTTATAATTTTTTAGCACTTGCTATACATTCAGAGTTTTACTCCCACAGTAAAACTCTGTGAGGTGTAAGCTGTGAGTCCTGACCTTCATATTTTTGTTCCACAGGACTGATGTGATGGAGAGTGTATGAGGAGATATTGTGCATACTCACCTCAGTCATTTCTCTTTCTTTTTTTTGCTTCTGCCTGCCCACAAAGAAGATGAATTCTTTGCCCTGCCTGAGTAGCACACTCAGTGGGGTAAATGAAGTTAAGTTTTATGAATTTCATTCTCTTTTTTTTTCAGTCAAAAACATCCTAGCAGGCCAATCAAAAACTTAAGTTCTCATACTGAGTAAAACTGTCATTGAGCATTAACTAAATGTGATTCTGCAAGATTCAGCCATTTATTTAAAAAATCTCTTTGTCCTCTGCATTATTTACATTTTTGATAAACAGCATTATAACTGATTTTGATTATTCTATTTTATTTACTTTTATTTTCGATTATTCTATTTTATTTACTTTTATTTTAAGTACTGAGATTTATAGTACTGCTAATAAGAGGATTCCATGCATCCAACATTCCTGCACCACAGCCTCTGCCAGAGTAGCTGCTCCCCTCTACCACTGTTTCAGGGTTCCTTCCCAATGCTCCCTCCACCAGTGGTTTTGGTCATTTACAAAAAATTATAGTGAATGTTCTTAAGGTTGTACGAAAAATGTCAAAGATGGACAAATCAATAGACTGTTGTGCTGAAAGATCAAATTAATTTAGGCAAATAGATGATATAATTAAGAAATTATTTGTCTGCTTTCTTTTAAACTAAATAAATTTTTTATGATATTTATACATTTTATTTTCATAAAGTAGTTCATAATAGCTCATTACAGATAGTAGTCAAACACCTACCCAACCAATGAGCATCTTTCCACCATAGTGTGAAGGTTGTTGATTTCAATTGGGGCCCATTTAAGCCTGTATAAGAGAATACAAGCAAGTATGTTAAAACCAAACACATGTGTGCTGCTTTAGATACATCAGTGGGCTAGAGTATAAGAGGTCCCGTTTGTGGCCTATACATTTGTGGCCACGCACTCCAGGAAATTCTGCATGGCTCTCTTCTGGGAGCTTTGTTTTATAGTCTCTGGATCTTGGCTGTTAATGAGATTACATGACGCTGGGGGAAGTTTGTGGGTGTGACTACCAAGCTATTGGAAAACTGGGGATCTGGGTGGAGGAGGCTCAGTCCCGATCCGAGCAGGCTTAGAGATCTCAGCCATGGGTTCCGCATACCTGGGTTCCTCTGTCGGTTCTTTCATGTGTGAGACTCATCATAGCATGTGAAGAGTAGCCTTGAGCATGGCTGTGGTTGGGTTCTGGATGTTTTCGGCAGTGGGGTTCTGCTTGTGGCAGGAAGGGCGACTCAACCCACACCCCTCTGAGGGGCCCCAGTGAAGATAGCCTGGCACAGGGCAGGAGATTCTGCCAAATGAAGTCTTTCAATCAGTATGATGACTCCTATGTCTGCAATGAGCAATAAATTTAAGCAGATGAGTTTTTTAAAAAGAAATTTTAACTTTTAGAAGCTATAGAAAAGCTCAATCAATGCAACAAAGAATTAGCAACCATGACCTTTTTGTCTTATTTGTTTCCAGTCCAAATGGGAAAAATAGAGGTTGTCTAGGCTGTAATAGAAATTAGAAGACTATCCAATTGCTCACAGAGAAAAATAAAACGTTCCCTAAGCATCTTTTGTTTCTTACAAAGATATTCCTTGCACATATGAATATACATGTAATATAGTCTCCATTTGCTTTTATTTTCACAAATAAAAGATCATGACATGCAACATTCTTTATCTTACTTTTTACAATTAATATTTCTCAGAAACTGGTGGAATAGTCAACTTTTGGGGCTTTGTTTTGTTTTTGGACCACACCCAGTAATGCTCAAGAGTTACTCCTGAATCTCCACTTAGGGATTGCTCCTGGTGTTGCTCAGTGGACCATATCCTTGGTCCATATGGGATGCCAGGGATTGAACTTGGCTTGGCCACATGCAAGGGAATTGTCTTACCCACTGTACTATTGCTCCAGCCCTGAAAAAGGTATGTTTTAAGTCTAACCAGAGAAAGTACTTCTTAGATGTCATGATGATAAAGTTCCAGAATGAATCACTCAAACTGGGAATATCAGTTTCAGCTCTTAAGACTGTTGGTACAACCAACACACAGACTGAAAGGGAGATTAGTGTGCAGGTATTTTATTGTGAAGTGCTCTTGGGATATACACCTCGGAAGAGATGGTGTATATCCCAAGGTAAGGGAGCAGAATGACATAGGAAATTGATAAGTTGCAGAGTAAGTTCAAAGGCTTCACTTACCCTTAGAGGAACTGATGTTAGAATGTCCCTGAGTCAGGAAAGAGTCCAGGCCTTTGCCCTCATACAACAATCAATCACTGCATGCATACAGCCCTGGACAGTGAGCCTGGGACTCTGCAGTGTCTCTTCATCTAAGACATTTACAGAGAAGGCCAACAGCTCAGGGTTATCTGTCAGTGGCATTTCAAAACCACTGGGGGAATGAGTTCATCCTGAAAGAAGATCAGAGCAGGGTATCTTAATATCTACCATTAAAGTCTTTGTGAACCATAAAGTTTAGTACTTAGGAGTGCAGATTTATAATACAAAGAGCTAATTTACAAGTGGTCCAGGAAAATATATTTTTGAGTGTGAGAGACGAAAAAAAGACAAAGCAAATTTACAAAATGCTAAACATGTATAGCTCTGAACAAAGAATATATGGTGTCTATAATAGAGTTCTTATTATTTTTCTAAGTCACTGGCTGGTGTGATCCAAAAAATTTTTAAAGAAGGGCAGGAACAATAGTACGTTTGGTCAGTCGTTTTTGCCTTGCATGTGACAAACCCAGGTTTGCTACCCAGCACCACTTATGGTTCCCCACTTCCCACCCATCATGATCCCTGAGAGCAGAGCGAGGAGAAGTCCTGAGCAGCGCTGAATGTGATCCAAACCTCTGCAAAAAAAAATTGAAAATAAAATTCTTTGTTATTAAAAAAAAGTATAAGTACAAAATAAATGCATTAGTTAAGAAGAGGATTGAAATAGATTTTTTTAGAAAATCAACAAAAACAAATGCTTAGGGGTATTCGCTTCTCTGAAGAGACTATAGAAATAGATTGTCTACTGGGAAACTGTCGGTAAACTAATACCATATTTAAAATATTAACTTTTCACAGAGAGGAAGGACTTTATCTCCAAGAGAACAAGATGGCATTTTAAAATTTGGGTTGATTACTGGAAACACTGCCTGGCCTAGAGATAAATATTAAATTATAAAATGGTCTCCTCGGGGAAATGGTGAAAGGCATCCTCCAAAATATTAAAAATTAAATCAGATAAAGCATTAGACAGGCTGATTGTAGGAAATGGTCCTGCTCTGTTTTATTTGGAAGGTGGTGGAAAAGGAGACTGGGAGGTTTATCGGGGCTTGTCTATTATTTATTCTACAGATCCTGCCAAGAAGCAAAGCCCACATGCTCCATTAAAATGGCTTATCTTCAGAGCAATTGCTGCTCTGAACTCAAGTTCTGAAGTGCCTAAAGAAACTAGTGGCTGTTTATCTTGGGGCAAGGGTATGTTTACTTTGATATTGAGGCCACACCGATTGTGCACCTTAACTCCTGTACTATCTCTCCAGTCCCCAGAAACAAGTGTTTTATTAGGGGTTAGAGGAAGGATTTGGGGGATCTACTCTGACACTTAAATCAGAGTCCCTGGAATCCTCAAAACCTGTACTGCCAAGATGCCTTTATTTTCTGTTTTCTCAACCACCTGAAGAGATGTGCATGTGACCTTAAGAAACACATCAAGATTGTTTTGTTTTGTTTTGTTCTGGAGCCATGCCTGGTGGTGCTCTGGGTTTATCCCTGTCTCTGTGCTAGGAATTACCTCTTGTGGGACTCAGTGCTCAGGAGAACATATGCAGTGCTGGGGATCAAACCAGGGTGGACTGCTGGCAAAGCACCCCTGTGCTATCTTTCCAACCCCCCAAACACATCAATATTTATCTGTGATGGTTATATTATGGTTCCAGAGTTACTTCTAAAGCTTAAGTTTCTTAGAGGCATGTATCTGAAACATGCTTCTGGGGTAACGTAGTTGGCTACACTTCATTATTTTATTTATTCCACTCTTTTTTTGATGAACAAAATTTTCCTTCTGCCAAGCAAGGATGAGGTGCCTGTAAGTGGAGCAGGGATATGACTATAAAAAAGGCATAGGAGGGTAGAGAGCCGCAGGGTCTGGCATTAACATTGACTATAATCTGAACAGTGCCATGGAGCACTAATCACAATAGAATTGGATATTCCCTCTTTCCAAAGAGTAATGTTCTAATAGTGGAAGAGAAGAGAAAAACTGGGTGGATAGATACATTAAAAACTTAATGAGGGGCTCTAAGGGCTGGAGAGCATGCATTGCATCCTGGAGGACTTGGTTCAATCTCTAGCAATGCATGGTCCATTGAGCACTACCTGGAAGCCACCTCCCAGTGTCAAATAGAAAATAGCCCCTGAGCATCATTAGGAATTGCCCCAAAACCAGCAATAACGAATAATAGTAACAATAATAAATAAAAATAATATAACCTCAAAATTTTGATAAACTATGTAGGAGGGGAAAAATCTGGTGAGAAACAGGAAGCAGCTAAGGTAGAGGTGCTTGAGGTGATGGAAGAGCCAAAGTCTGTTATAAATTGCATAGCCAGAGAAAGGGAAAATGGGATCAGAGAAGAATAAGGGACCAGAAGAATGGCAGGGGCTGAAACAGAAAAGTAGGGAGATCTATAAGATTTGAAATAGTGAGCAGGAGGTCTGCGAGTTAGACAGAACCCAGATCCTGTGTAGCCTCTTAAGCTACAGTAAGGTGTTTGGACCTAAGCATGCAGATGTTCCTTAGAGAAGAGCAAAAGTTATGATTTACATATGTAAAGAATCATTTCAGTGACTATCTGAAAAATGGACTTGAGAGGGGAAGAGCAGAAAGGCTACTTAGAAGCTATTGAATAAATTAAACCGATTGAGAAGGTAGCTAAGATTGGGCAGCAATAATGGAGATCTTAGACTTGTGGATTTATTTTTAATTTATTTGAGAGGGGTGTATATCCACTGGTGTTCAGGGATTGCTCCTGACTCTACACTCAGGAGTTATTCTTGGAGGAGCTCAGTAGACCCTATGGGATACCAGGAATCTAATCCCAGTTGGCTGCATGCTAGACAGGAGTCCTATTTGCTATACTATCACTCAGATCCCTTGGAATCAATTTTAAAAAGAGATTTGCTGTTAAATTAGTCATTATAAGGAGGTGGTGGTGAAAGAATATGGGAAATCAAGGCTGATTCCTACCTTTCAAATTGAGTAAATGGGCAGATGAATGGTGGTAATTTAATGAGATGAAAAATGTTGGAACTGAATAAGAGTAGGAACAGAAATGGAAGAGACATCAGTGGTACAGTGCATATGTTAGTCTGAAATGCTTATTATACATGAATCTACAAGTCTGGAGCCCCAGGGACAGAGTTGGACTAGAGACTTGGGTATCTTAAAGTTAGATTTTAAGCCTCAGTATAAGAGGTCGGCTAGAGAGAGAATGGGTATAGAATAGAAAAGAGGTTACAGGCTGAATGCCAAACATTCCAGGTTCAATTTAAAGGTCTGAAAGTTATCCCAACAAGAGAAGCAGAATAAAAAAGAGAAAAATCACAATTTCCAGACTCCAAAAAGAGTGGATACTTGGAAAGACTGAAGACTAGCATCTAATGCAGCTGGGAGGCAGAGTAAGAAGAGGATGAAAAAGGTGCCCTTGGCTATGCAACATGGAAATCATTGCTAATCAGTGGAATAGAGGAAAGAGAGACCCATGTGGTGTGTGAGTGTGTGTGTGTGTATGTGTGTGTGTGGTGAATTAAAAAGTCATATACAGTTGAGGAAGGAGAGGTCCTGCACATGGAATCAAATTTGTGTTTGAGGGAAACATAATAGTAAAATGGGTTGTGAAGCACACATGTGGTCAAGAAGGACTTTTTTTTTCCTTTAAAGAGGAGATGCTGAAATTTGTGTGAATAGTGATGATTATGACACAGAACTAAGTTCTAAAGAGAGAGGGAAGCCTGGGAGATAGAACAGGGGCTAAGGTGCTTGCCTTGCATGTGGTTGACCTCAGTTTGATCCCCAGCACTGCCAGGAGTGACTCCTGAGCACAAAGCTAAAGTCACCCTGGCACCACAAAGTGTGGTCAAAATCCCTAACTCCTAAAACAAAAACAAAAACAAATCCCTGAGGGATGGGAATCCCAAAAATAGTTAAATAGCTTATTTTTGTTTCTAATTGCTGAGGCCACCAGAGCCAAAACAGCGATGGTGTGGATCAAACCCAGGATGTTAAGCCTAAAAGACAGGTGCTCTACCACTTGAGCACCTCACCTGGCCTAGAGGGCTATCTTTCAATAGGGGCAGAAATACATTAACAAAATTCATAAGGGTCTCATTGAAGTTCAGAAAAAATTTGCAGTGACACCTCCCAGGCACCAGATGGTGATGTTCAGCTGTGGTCAGTTTTCTCTCACCTGAGAGCACCTTTCTTAGGAGCAAGTGGGGGTGGGATAAGGGAGTGCTTTTTGTTCACCCAAGTTGGACTGAGTTGGCCCCCTGGCAATTGAAATTGTAGGTGACTTTCTGGTTTGACTTTTTAAGTGGAACTGCATCTCCTGGCGAGGAAAGAATAGAGGGCTTGTGCATTTGAAGCTAGCATGCAGTTCGATACAAAGCACAAAGTGTAGGAATCACTTTTCAGGATGAGGGGTAAAAGTCATCAATACTTACTCCCCAAAAGAAAGGAGAAACCAGCCAGACAATTAAAAAAACACTGAAAACCAGAGAGGAATCCCGTGTGTTCATTAACCAGGAAACACTGACCGAGTCCGAATTCCTGCTCTGCCGTAGGACAGGGTGATGGCAGCTGCAGGAACTGGCCTCTTGGCCTGTAACCTTTCATGACTTATAAGTGGTGGCTGGAGTGTTCCCAGGCCATCTGACCCTCAGCAGCAGCTTGGGGCCAAGCAAATGGCATCTGCGCCATCTCCACTGGTTCTCCTACTGGGCCTCTGAATTTGCACTAGTTGTACTGAAATAATCTCTTCATCACATCCTTCCTTCCTTACATCCCGGCCCCAATCTGACCTCCTGGGAGGGCGTCCATCTGAGCAGCACAATAACCCAGCCCGCCCCACCCTCTCCTTGGCTGATAGTCATGGCATTTAACTACGTTCACATTCACGCACCACTTGACAGTATCTCCCTTGGGCCTTCCCACTTTTAAAAACTTGCCTTTCAACAATCCAATCCTATCACGTCTGATTTTGTTTGTTTGTTTATTTGTTTAGTTTTTGCTTTGGCAAAGGTGGTTCCTATTTCCTCGTGAATCTTTTAAAATTATCCCAGCTGAATAATATTAGGGGGATCTTGATTTTATTTTTAAGCAACTATCTTCCCCTTAATATAGTCCATAAATTTTATGTATACTGAGTTCTCCTCTATTTTAAAAAAGCATCATTGCTTCAGCTGCAGCTCCATTTTGACCATTCTACTTTTTGCCTTCCTCTTGCTGCTAATTTTCCCTTTTTCTTCTTTAAGCACTTTGAAGTTGGGCTGAGAGATAGTACAGTGGGTAAAGCACTTGTCTTGGCCACAGCCAACCTGCATTAAAACCCCAGCCCTCCGTACGATCTCCTGAGCCCTGTCAGGAGTGCTCCCTGACTACAGAGCCAGAGTATGCTCTGAGCACTGCCGGATATGCTCCCCCTCCCCCCCTCAAATAAATAAACTATTCAGAGCCTCTCTCTGGAAAATTCTTACTGTGTCTTCTGCAAGGTGAAACAGATCTTTGCCAGTCCTCGTGTTCTTGAGTCACTATTTTGCTGAACTTTCCTATATCACTTAATACACTGATCACCCTTCCCTTCTGGAAACGCTCTCTTTCTTGCTCTTTTTCTTTGTCCTTTGGCTTGCCCCACACTGGTCTAACCTGATTCCTTTTGCACCTGTGACCCTTTCTTCTCTATTGCCTCACATGACTCTTCTTCCTGCTTCTGTCTTTGGAGAGTAGAAAGATCAGTCTCATCTGGGAACCCAAGCCATTCGTAAAAGGCTCCTTCCTGATTTCTCTTTGTGATCTGATCCTCCTTCAAAATTATCCGGTTTATTTTTCTAATACACCGTAAGTGTTTCTACTGAGCTACATAACTTTAATCCCAACTTTAATGTTTATTTTTTAAATGTCTCATCTTGGGGGACCGGAGAAATAATACAGTCAGCAGGGTGTTTGCCTTACAAATGGTTGACCTAGGTTTGATCCCTAGCAATGCATATGGTCTCCTTAGCCCCTCTAGGAGTGATTCCTGAGCACAAAGGTAGGGTGATCCCCCACTCCACACAAAAAAATGCAAAATAAAATAGAATGAGCCAGAGAGATAACTCAAAGGACTGGAGGACATGCTTTCCATATGGAAACACGGGTTTGATCCCTAGCATTGGATAATACCCTAAGCATCACCAATCCTAGGGTCAGGAGTAGTGCCCAGGCACTGACAGGTGTAGCCCAAGAGAAAAACCAAAAAATTTAAAAGTCCCATCTTTCCATTGTTCTCTAAAATCAGTTCCTCTCAACTTCTGTTTTCCAGTGTTGTAGCTTCATTGTTTTACAACTTGCCCAAGTATAACATTTTGAAGTATTTATGCTCTTCCTTTGCCAGATGTAGGTTTTTAATTTTTATATTTATTTATTTATTTGCTTTTTGGGTCACACCTGGCTATGCACAGGGGTTACTCCTGGCTCTGCACTCAGGAATTATTCCTGGAAGTATTAGGGGACCATATAGGATGCTGGAAATCGGACCGGGGTCTGCTGCATGTAAGGCAAATGCCCTACCCGCTGTACTATTGCTCCAGCCCCAGATGTAGGTTTTAATCCCGGTTCTCCTAAATACTGGTGGTATGGCTTAGAACACATTAAATAGCCAACCTGAACAGCAGTCATCTCATTAAAATAATAAGAATAATAGTAAGGGTTGTTATGGGAAATAGTTAAAATGCCCTGTATAGCACTTTGAAGATAAAAAGTGTTCCAACACTAAGGAACCAAAGTGATTATACAGTGGGCAGGGCACTTGCCTTGCCCCAGCATCCCATATGATCCCCCAAGTCCTTTTAGGGCTGATCCCTGAATACAGAGCCAGGAGTTATCCCTGACCACTGCCAGGTGTGGCCGAAAAACAAACAAAAGTTTGTTGTAACACTTTTTTTTTCTTTTTTCTTTTTGGGTCACACCCAGTGATGCACAGGGGTTAGTTACTCCTGGATCATGCACTCAGGAATTACTCTTGGTGGTGCTCGGGGAACCGTATGGGACACTGGGAATCGAACCCAGGTCGGCCGTGTGCAAGGCAAACGCCCTACCAGCTGTGCTATCATTCCAGTCCGCTGTTGTAACACTTTTGTTAGCAATTCTTCTGAATTCCTCACAACAGCATTCTGATGATGATGATGATGATGATGATGATGATGATGATGATGATATTTGGTTTTTTGGGCCCCAACTAGTGATGTTCAGGGCTTACTCCTGGCTCTATTGTCAGGGATCACACCTGGTGGTACTCAGGACATCATATGAGGTGCCAAGGATCAAATCAGGACCAGCCATGTATAGGGCAAACTCCCTACCCACTATCTCTTTGGCCAAACAGCCCTCTTACCTATTACTTATCTTATCAATCATAGGTTTATTTCCCTCATATCTAAAATATGAATAGATTCCAAATCAATTTTCTGTATTCTAGCCTCTATCGCTTTCAATTCATCATTGTAGATTTTTGCCCAATTAATCGTTTTTGAGCATTGTTTTCTATGATGTTACTCCTAAGCTCCAACTTTTTTCAGTGTGGTGGGGTGGGGAGGTGCACATCTGGATGTGCTCAGGGCTTATACTCCTGGCTCTGCACACACTTAGTGTTGAACTGTGATAACTCTGTGTATTCTAGATACAAGTAACTTAAAAGAGATATTATTTGAAACTATTTCTCCTCTGCTTAACAGTTTGATGCTGTCTTTTGACATATGATTAATTTTGATAGTCATATCAAAATTTTGTATGTACATATCAAAATACTGTATATCATATCAGTATTTTGTCACTTTCGCTTTCCTGTCTTATTGTTTTTGTTTGGGGACTACATCTGGCTGTGTTCAGGGCTTACTCCTGGCTATGTGTTCCAGGGTCATTTCTGGGTGTGCTCAGGAGACAAATGTGATGCAAGGGACCAAACACAAGTAGTCTTACCAATAGTACTATCACTCTGGTCCCTGCTTTGCTGTTTCAACTAAGAAGACACTATTGCCTAATCCAAGGTCACAGACATTTTCCCAGGAGAATTTTATAAGTTTCAGATTTTACGTTTAGGCTTGTGATCCACTTCAAATTAATTTTCCATGTGTGACAAAAGATGAGGTGTTAAGTTCATTCTTTTTGCATGTGGATTTTAAGTCATCTGCATAAGATAAACATTCCTTTATAGCTTGCAACCATGTGCTTCTGTCTTCATATCTGTTTCAGTATCATGCACCATGCTAAGCACTCAAATAGTTACCTTTTTCATGTGAGTATGTGTAAATATTTCATTTTTTTGTCAAAGGCCAGGCATTTCACAAGACTACATGATGTTTAAATTTATAAGTCAAAGGAATTTTGAAAATATGCCACCTGCTATGATTTCTTGCAAAAACTTTCCATAATCTAGAGCAGCAAATACAAGTGGTATGTATCTTTTTCTTTGAAGCAGAGATTTCATTGTTATCTTAGGGACCTGTAAAACAGCCTCTGCCTTAAAAATCTTGCTTCTCGTTTGCCTGTCCTTTTATTGCTTTTCACAATCAAAGCCCACTTCTATCTATAAAGTCACCGTTGCAACCTCCCTTCTCATTTCTAGTTCATTTCCCAGGCTCCTTGATTTCTACCTATTTTGTAAGTTTACAGTATGTTCCCAAATAAGCAGAGAATCCTGCTCACCTGGTATTTGGCAGGAATAATTCATTGCACTTCATCTTGTTAGACTCACATTATTTTTAAATCTTTCTCTCCCAACCAACTTCTCTCTTTCTCTCTCTCTCTCTCTCTCTCTCTCTCTCTCTCTCTCTCTCTCTCACACACACACACACACACACACACAAACATATAACCTTTTTATTATTATATTTGCTTACTTCCTATCTTTTTCTATCAAACCCTGAGTTATTTTGTATTAACCTTTAAGAAACATAAAACACTATTTAAGTAGGCTCAGAGAAAACACTGAAATCAACCTGGGGCTTACCAAGCCAGCAGGCTGCATTTGACGGCAGATCTGTGAGGTATCATTTGGTCTAAATCGAAGCCCAGTTCTTGGTACCTTATTTGGATATTGCTGCTTTCAGTGCTTGAGCTGTTCTTCCAAACAGTGGAGCTCTCTGCTACTTTTCAGTATGATGTAAGTACCACAAGGATTGCATTGTCTTAGAGGTTTTCTGGGGGAATTCTATATAAGATTTCACATTTGAATATGCTGAAAAACATTAAGCAGGATGTTAACATTAAGAAATGCACTTGAAGGTCTCATTTGAACAACTAGAAAAAGAATTTTAGTTTCAGAGATTTGAGTGTTACCTGTTTAATTTTCAAAACCAGTGAAAGCTTCGAATACTCAAATAAAGGTCTGTCAGCAGTCATTCTACTCTGATCTGTTCCTCTAATGTTACCTAAGGAAAGGTCTCTGCCTTCCTGTGCTTTTTACTGTCCAAAAAACAAACTGCCAGTCTTCTAAAGCTGGTCAGATTCCTTCAAAAGCTGAGCATCAAGTTATAGCAATGTTAAGAAATGGGGCTATCGGGCTGGAGCGATGGTACAGTGGGTAGGGCATTTTCCTTGCATGTGGTCGACCCGGGTTTGATTCCCAGCATCCCATATGGTCCCCTGACCACCTCCAGGAGTAATTCCTGAATGCAAAGCCAGGAGTAACCTCTGTGCATCACTGGGTGTGACCCAAAAAGAAAAAAAATGGGGCTATTCTTTACAGCAGTAAAAATTCTTTGTCATCTTTAAATGTAGGGAAACTTAACATAAAATGGGCTATGATTGTAGGCACTATGGTGAGAAATTGTTCAGAAAATAATTCACTGGAAATTGGGCAAAGAGAAAGAATGAAACTGAGTATTGAAAGGGTACCTGAGACATGACAGTTGGCATACTTGTCTGAATGGAAGGAAATATTCAGAGAGCGCATGGTATTTCTGGTTCTATAAAAGCATATTTGAGAAGCTGTGGTTATTTGGAGCTTAGTGGGGCACTTTCGTAGGTCCTTAAATGTGCAATTCTTAGCTTTGTTCCTTGTGTCATTCATGTTATAGTTTATTTTGGGGTGCTTAGTGGAGCACTTTTGTAGATCTTTCAGTGTGCAATTCTTAGCTTCATTCCTTGCTTCATGTTATAGTTTATTTTGGGGTATCAGGACTTAAACCCAGGGCCTCAGTCTACAAAGCACCCGCTCTTCCACTGAGCAACATTCTCTGCCTGGCTTCATTTCAGATCTTGCTTCTTCCACTTCTGCCTTCTGTTTCTGGTTTAGTACTATTCACAACGAAAGCGATCTCAAAAATCATACAATTTTCCTGACATTTGTATTGACATGGTACAAATTAGTTCTCATTTTTTTTCAGTGCCAAACTATGTAAATTTGTGAACAACACAAAGAATTCAAAGTCCCTGCTCTAAAAGAACTCACATTTTAGTTGAGGGTATTAAGGCAAGCATGCGTGTGCATACACACCCCTGAAAATTTGCCAGGAGTCCAGTAGCTATTCTATCAGTTGTATGTATCATTGTAAATGTAATGACACACAAGAGAAACTGAGGTGTTGGATACTATTCAAAGCTAGGAAAGTCCTGAATACAAAGCTTTGGAACTCATAGAAAAGAAAGAAGAAACACAATCCCTATGATGTTAATAAAGACAACTTAACATTTTGGCTTATTTCCTTCCACTTTTTTTCTCTGGATATTTAAAACCAGTAAGTTTTGGGGCCGGAGCGATAGCACAGCGGGTAGGGCGTTCACCTTGCATGCGGCCGACCCGGGTTTGATCCCGGCATCCCATATGGTCCCCCAAGCACTGCCAGGAGTAATTCCTGAGTGCAAAGCCAGGAGTGACCCCTGAGCATCGCTGGGTGTGACCCCTAAAAAAAGCAAAAAAAAAAAAAAACAAAACCCAGTAAGTTTGTGGCTTCACAATTCTATCTACAATGTTTTATTTACATTGTTGGTGGTGGGGGCAGCAAGGCAGGTTTGGGTCACACTCACTGGTGCTTAGGATTTTCTCTGAGCTGTAATCCTGGATGAAACTGGGGTTGTTTGCATGCAAGGCCAGCGCCTTACCCCTTATACTATCTCTCCAGCAGTATTTTAATGTTAGTAAGCAATGTCCTGTTTTACTTAATATGGTTTTTTTTGGATTATTTTTAACAGCACTGCACTCACACATGCAGTCCTGTTTGACTTTGCTTCAATAACTAGAACTTCCAGGAGCAGAAATAGTGAGGGGGTGGAAAGACTAGAGACAGAAGCATCAATTTCTCCATGATGACTAGCTGAAAAGACTGTCTTGGTGGTTTTCCCTATTTCTTTAGTGCCAAACCTCTGGCTTCTGGCTAAATTTCTCTGCTTTCCTTTCATTCCTTCAGGGGACCCACCCCTTTCTTGAGGCCTCTAACCCTGTTTCCCAATTGTATTGTGGAACAAAGGCTTTATTTGCCCTGTGGGATTCTCTTCCAAGCAATTGCGGCAGTTCAAGCAGTTTGAGTTTTTAAATGGGTCTTTTATGGGTCTTGGGCTCCTATACGTTTTGAGCCGCACATTTATTTAGGAGCCCTTAGTAGCTTGATATTTGCGAAAGGAGCCTCATCCACGGAATTGCAGAGTGGGCGCTGAAGTAAAAGGGGAAGAAGGAGATGGGGAGTGTTCTCCATCACTAGGTCGCTAGCTGCGGGTACCGTTCTTCAGCATTTCCTCGTTACCTGCGGGCATCATTCCAGAGCTATTAAAATTCCTTCAAGGTGTGGTTAGGGTGCGGTGGAGGTTGTAGATCCATGCAAATGCATCAGCATCCAGTTAGTTCTACGTTGCACCACCGAAAACCCGACACATACGTCTGAAGAGCTGGAGAGGCCGGAGAAAAAGTTTGAATCAAACTCATCGCGCGGATTTTTTATTTTCTCTCCGATGTAAAGAAGAGCATCGTAGGGCGCACTGGCCTCTCGCCGGAGTTCCCGAATGGGTTAAGAGCGACGGGCAAACTCCTGGGAGTCCGGTAGGAGTTGCCGATTGCGCCGGACATTGCTGGCAAAGCAAGTTTTGTGGTTCGCCTCCCTCGGCGTGTTCTCATTCTTGGGTGGGATGTTCGTGAAGGCTGGGCACAGAGGGCTTCCCTCCTCCGCCCCCCCCCCCCGCAGTGTTCCAGTCCCCAATTCCGCTCTCCAGCTTCCGGAGTGCGGCACCTCTCACCGCCCCGGGAATTTTGGACTCGCTCCCGGATTAGGGAAGGGGCGGAGGGCGTGGGGTGAGGGGACACACGCGCGCGCGCGCACACACACGCACACATACACGCACACACACGACTTTGTTCCCTGCAAACGACCTTGCCCCGGGAATTTCCTGTGGCCCGTTTCTCATGGACAGCCTCCCCACCCCTCCTCCTCCGGGGCTGGAAGCCCAGGCGCCCACTGCCGGGGACCCGCGCGGGAGACCAGCGCCCGGCCGCTCCCCCGACAGCGCCCCGGCGGGGAGGCCGCCAGCCCGCGCTCCCCTCGCTCCCCCTCCTCAGGTCCCGCCGCCGAGAGCCCGGATGTTGGATGCAATCCCGACGCCGGGTCCTTCATTTCCATAAAAGGGCAGCGGTTCGGCGGGACCGAGATTGCCGCCGCCGCGGGCGTCCCCCGCCGGGCCCGCAAGGCTCCCACCCTCCACGCGCGCGCGCTGCCCGCTCCCCGCCCCCCCCCCGTCCCCGCCAGGCCCGGGACCCGCGCGCCGCCCCCCCTCCCCGCCCCCGGCCCGGAGCGCGGCCCCGACTGGGACTGGGCGAGCGGGGGGAAGGGTAGGGGAGGGGACGGGCCAGGCCGACCCGCTGCGGGCCGCTCGGAGGGGCGGAGGAGGAGGGAGCGGGAGCAGGCGCGCCCTGGCGGAGCCGCACTCGGACTCTGGGGGCGGGGAGAGAGGGGTGGAGCGCCGGGAGAAAGGCGAGGGGCCGTGACGACCGGACTCCATTAGCCGCTCGGGCCGGGAGGCAGCTGGTCGTGGGCTGAGGAGGGAGACGACGACGCGGACGCCCCCCGCCCCGCCGCCGCAGCCGCCGCCGCCGCCGTCGCCGCCCCGCGCCTGTTGCCCAGCCAGCTCCGGGGCGGGAGTACGAGGAGCGCGCGGTGAGGGGCCCGGGGTCCGTGAGGGGGGTGGGGGTTCCGGGGGGCCGGGATGGGGGGAGGAATGCGCCACCCCACCCCACCCCACCCCCGCCGGCGGCGGCTCCCCGGCCGGCAGGTGAAGCCCGCGGCGGTCCGCTAGGCGGGCGCCGCGCGCGGGGCGAAGCGGAGGGGCCCGGCGCGCCGGCCGGGAAGGGGCGCGGGGGCCCGGATCCCGCGCGCACCCCCGCCGGGCTGCCCCCCGCGTCCCACCCCGCGCGCGGCCGCGCCGCCTCGCCGAGTGCGGTGGGATCTGCCGGCCTCTGGGGGAGTGACGCTTGACGAGGGCCATTTCCTCCGTGCTCGCAGGAAGGAGCCATGGCTCTGGACGGGATAAGGATGCCAGATGGCTGCTACGCGGACGGGACGTGGGAACTGAGCGTCCATGTGACGGACCTGAACCGCGATGTCACCTTAAGGGTGACCGGGGAGGTGCACATCGGAGGGGTGATGTTGAAGTTGGTGGAAAAACTCGGTGAGTAGCATCGCCCGCCAGACTGAGGGACTGGAGGGAGTGGAGGGAAGGAGGGGAGTGGGGGGGTGGGGGTGGGGGGGAGGGGTAGAATTTTTTGGAAGTCCTGGTTGGCATCCGCAAATTCTCTCCGACTTTACATAGACGTGGTCAGTGTTTATGCAAATAAGCCCGTTCCGCTTAGCATCTTGCTTTCTCTTATTCACTTTGGAATTTTCAGAATGTCCCGTAATGATTTCCAAGCTCCGAAATCTAACCTTAATTGAGCAATTATCCGGGAAATCCTCACATATGTTTTTTCTTACCTTTAGCGGCATTTAAAAAACCGGGAAAAGCTGCGCAATTAACAATTGTTAAGCGAGGCGGTTACAGAGCTTGTGATTTCAACAATTACTTATTAGTGTAATGTTTGATATAGAGGATGATAGGAAATCTATTTAAGCTTCTGGAAGATGTGCGTCTTCTGGCGCCAATTGGGGGGTTCTATAACTGTTACTAGTACGTGATGGAGGGTATTAAAATGTTCCAGTCATTCTCCGTTTCGAGGGGTGGGGCAGTGTTTGACTATCTTTAGTGCATGCTTTAGGTAAGCTATTTCAGTCATTCCTGTTTGTATTAGTAACAAAGCAATGAACAAAATTTGTGTTAAAAAGCTCGTTTAAAATTTATCGTTAAACTGATATTAGGTGAACAGTATTTGGGTACCAGAACACAGTGCATTGATTTAAAACGAACTCAGTTTTAAGTAAATGGGGCATCAAACAATATGAAGGGCGAGAGAAATTTGCAGCGCACGTTTTGTGATGAATGAACCCGTAGTTATCTACAAGGATCAATAAAGTGTTTCAGTCCGTGATTTTATTCAGAGGACCGTTTACTAGAGCTTCAGTATGTCGTGCCTTTTTTTTTTTTTAAAGTGTTCTTCAGTTTGGGGGTGGGGGCGAGTAGAGAGGCAGCTGTTTATTAGAAAATAGATTTGTTACGGGGGAATTGTTGTAGTCCTACTGTATCAACTTACTGAAATAGTGACCTATGCAATTTGCAGAGAGTAAGTGGTAAGTTTACTTTGTATCCCTGTGGGGAGTTTAATTATTGAAAGGCCCGAAGAAGCTCCTTACAAGGTAGCCTCCTCCTCAAGACTGTGTTTGATTCTCTGAGACAGTCCAGGGGAGTACAACTTTGAAAATAAAGTTTGACTTTATTAAGGATCAATTTTAAAAAAAATCTGACTTGATTACATCGGTCACTTTGGAAAATATTGCTGTCTTTTTTGTCCAGCATTAGTGTGTGATTAGTTCAGAAACTGTTGTCAAATATAACTTCATATTTTATTTTCAAAGGAAGATCATATGGTTAAGGAATTTCTTTATAAGGTCATAAATGAACCATATTGATTCAATAGTCTCAATAGGAGGTCTTTTTGCTGTTAGGAGCTGTTGAAGGAGACAATTTGTAGTTCTGAAAAGCTTTATCTAATGAATAAATAATGACATCTATATTTATATCACATTGGTTAGAACTGTTTATTACAGAATCATAGGCATAAGTTGAAATACAGAAAATAAACTACTTGTAGACACAATCAATACTAATTTTAAGTCCCCATATCCTTAATCTTTCAGTGTTGGTAATTTTTAAATGTTTAATGCAATGAGAAGCTGTCTAGTGTGGCACCATGATTTGATCCTTTAATATTTTGAATTATACAGAGAAAGTACTTTTTCAGCATAATAATGACTTATTTGCTAAAGGAAGAGTCAAAACAATTTTTTGCTTTATTTTATGATGGACACTTTAAATGGCCAAATATTTCATTATTTGGAAAGTAATTGAAGGAGAAATTCAGCGAGGCAGTATTTACAACTTACAAACTATGCTAGCCAAATCAGAACTTTTATCATTCTTCAGGGTTGCTTCAGATTGGGATGAAGCCCTGAGTTGTGTCTCTGGAGGTATCAAAGGGCCAACTAGATGGTTGCTTGTCAGCAGCAACTCAAGTAGGTGGAGGTAGCTTTTAGAGTCTCCATAGTTAAGAGATGGTTAAAGTGGTTATGAGGGAAAGGATACGATGACACAGGCCCTCATGTCTCGAGATTACAGAGCCCCCTTTTGGGAAAAGTTAGTTACAATTATTTCAGAACAGAAGGTGCTGTATTTACCTGGATCTTCAAAGTTCAGTGCCTCTCTAGTAAAACCCATATTCTCATAGAATGTCAAACATTTTTTTAAGGCTGTGTTTCCCTAAAATCAGTTTTAGCAGTTATTTCCACGGGATTGATAGTTTTCTTTGATGATTCCGGCTCTCAAACATTGTATAAAAACTTGTGTGTGCCCATGTGAAATTTTTCTGGGAAGAGGTTTGTGATCTTTAATTTTCTCAGAGGTCTTTGATCAAAAAGGTGTTAGGATGGAATTCTTTGGCTCAACTCTGGAGGCTGATGGGACAGTATTCATCCGAGACTTAGAAATTTTAAACATTAACTTAAAACAATTAATCTTTCTTAGTATGTGTTAAGTTTTCTTAGTATATGTTAACAACATATTTGTATTTTAGAATTTTATAGAACCAGAGCAATAGTACAGATGAGTAGGGCGCTGGCCTTGCATGCCGCAGATCCGGGTCCCATTTCCAGCATCCCATATGTTCCCCAAAGCACCGCTGGGGTGATCCCTGGAAATAGAGCCAAGAGCAAGTCATGAGCACCCCTAAGTGTGGCCCCCTTCCCTAAAAAGAGACCCTTACAAAGAAATTTGATACTTAAGGTTACTAAGCAATGATCCTTAATTAAAAGATTTTAAAGTTCCCATTTAAATCTAGTATAAACGATATTTGTCATTCTGTAAAAATCTTTTAAAACAGTCTGTGGCATGAAGAATCCTTTAAAGGCTTTAAAGTGTTATATTCTGATTATCATTGAAACTTCTTGCTCCCGTGATTTAGTCAAAGCTGATACTAGGCAGATAGTCTCAGCATTTTTTCTTTCAGTGTTTGTACTAAATTCTGCAAATAAAAATGTTCTTACTTTCTTTAATCTCTAAAGCCTGGATCTAGAGTGTTAAATGTATTTAACATTGAGAATTTATTGTACTTTTGTAATCTAGTGTGGTATCTTTTTTTTGGTTCTAGAGAAGAGTTTAAACATCAGTAGAATTATAAAATAAGACACACATTTAAAAACTTTTTTTAAAATTAACAAAATTGGGAATTCCAATTTTGTAGAATTCCCTAATACTCTTGTGGAGATGATCAGGAAGTATTAAAACTTTCACTGAGAACTATTCAGAGGTAAGGTAACTTTGTGGATATAGAATACCAAAGAGATGTTTTATTTTACTGTTTTGCTACTGTGTTATAAAAAAAATCTCAAAAAATTTTCTGTGTGCAATTGGAAGTTTTTTTATATTGTTTGGAAAATAAGAGAAAAAATATGCACATTGGGAGACTCAGGAATAACTAAAGACAAAATATGTAGAGTTGACTTTTAAAAATGAATCGAGCACTTTCAGTGTTTACTTAAAATATGTTGTGATTAAGAACATGAGAACTGGTAGGAAGTAGGAAACATACTACCTGAGGGAATTGGGAGATCTGTCAGGAGGGATCAAGGACTGTGGTGGGGAAGGATCAAACTGGAGGAGGAGGAGGTGGTGCTGAAAGGTGGTAAAGTATTAGTATGAACCCTATTTGCAACAGTGCTATAAGCTACAATGCGAAAACTTACATGTTTTTAATTAAAACGTCTGCATTGAAGAGGCAGATTGGTAGGTGGGAGGCAAAGGGGGCAAAGGCGAAGGGTGTTGGGAATTGATGGAGGGGAAGTGGACCCCAGTGAAGGGATTGGTGTTGAAACAATGTATGCTTGAAACACAACCATGAATAACTGTAATTTCAGTTGACTAAAAAAAAAATGGCAATTAGGCAACATGATTTGGATATGAACCAAAAAAATAAATGTTAGAAATTTTTTTAAAAGTGTATTGTGATCTTGCCATTATAATGAAAGAGTACATTTATTGGTATTAGGTGGTTTGTTTTATTTTTGGTTTTGGAGCCATACCAGGTGGTGCTCAGGGTTTACTCCTGGCAAATAAAAAAAATGATTTATTTGCATTGCTCAGGGGATATATGGAGTGCCAGGAATCCAAACTGGGTTGGCCACATACAAGGCGAGTGCCTTAGCTTCTGTACTATCTCTCTGGACCACATTTATTTTTATTAGAATTGCATAGTAGAATTAAACTAGTTTGTGAAATAACATGACAAAAAAGGAAATAAAATTGTATATTTTACTTTAGTTGCATTCTACAGATGTGCAAAGTACCTGGTTTCTCCTTTTGAAGTTCCCAAAATGCCTTTAGTTGAGAAACAGATAAAGCTCTCTTACATTTGGTACTTTGTTATACAGAACTGCCTTAAATACTGGGATCAAAGCTTGGCAAGATGTAGGCATTGAGAGAGGCCTGTGTAACTGGAGTGCTGCCTTCTTAGTCCTGTAGGTCTCCAAGGGGGGCATGATTATTTAGTGGAATAGTGTCTATACTGTTGGAGCCTGAATTGGAAAGTTTAGGGTTGAATTCTTGGAAATAAAATGTCTACATGATGTGGCCTTACTTCATTCATAGTAAAATATGTTGGTTAGAAGAAACTTAAAACAATCTTTTGGAATGGGAGGAAGAGAAATAGATCAGAGGACTGCTTGAAATGCTGTTTTTCGTGCAAGAAACCAGGGTTTGAGTCTTGGTACTGTATGATATCCTGAGCACTGGGGGACATGCCCCAAAATCTTTGGAATGGGATAGAATAAACAGTGGTGAAAAAATGAATTGAATGTTAAATACATATTGTCTGATAACAGGTGTGTTTTGTATTTAGAAAACTCTGATCTCTGGGAACTGGATGTTGAATTTTGTCTGTTCCATTGCAAATTTTAAGCCAAGAAAAGTAAAAAGGACATTATATAAATTCTACTAAAAATGTCATAGTGTTTTGTAAAGTATGTGTTACCCCTAAGGTATATTTTTAGATGTATTCCTTTATTTTGTTTCTTTGGTCCACACCTGGCAGTGCTCAGGGCTTGCCCCTGGCTCCACTTTCAGGGATTACTCCTGGCAGGGCTGTGATGGTGGATAGTTGGAACCGAGATTGGCCCAAATTAGCCCACATGCAAAGCAAGCACCCTGACTGCGTAAAACTATCTCTCTAGGCCAAGATGTATTATATTTTGTATGTTGCCTTGGTTTCGTACTGGTTTTTTTGTTTTGTTTTGTTTTTAATCAGCAAATACTATTTGATTCAAACCAGAGTTAATTTGTTTGCATCTTGTTTTTTGGGCCATTCTTTTTGTGGGGCTTGGAACCATATGTTGTGCAGATGCAAGGCAAGCACCCTACACACTGTACCATCTTTCTGGCCCCTATCTTGTTGGAAATGTTTGGAAATTTTCAGGTATTGAATAAAATTTTAAGGATGTTATTTTCCTTTTTTAAAAAAAATTTATTGATTCACCGTGAGATATAGTTACAAGCTTTTATGTCTGGATTACAATCACACAATGATCAAACACCCATCCCTCCACCAGTGCACATTCCCCACTACCAATATCCCGAGTATACCCCACCTCTCCCTCCCTCCCACTGCCTCCATGGCAGACAGTATTCCCCATACTCTTTCTATTTTGGGGCATTATGGTTTGCAATGCAGATACCGAGAGGTTATCATGTTTGGTCATTTATCTACTTTGGGCACACATCTCCCATCTTGACCAAGTCCTCCAATCATCATTTTCTTAATGATCCCTTCTATATTCCACTGTCCTCTCCCCGCCCGCTCATGAGGCAGGTTTCCAACTATGGAGCAGTCTTCCTGATCCTTCTATCTACTGTCCTTGGGTGTCGGTCTCGTGTTATGTTATTTTATACTCCACAAATGAGTGCAGTCCTTCTATATCTGTCCCTCTCTTTCTGACTCATTTTACAATAGCATGATACTCTCCACGTCTATCCACTTATAAGCAAATTTCATGACTTCATCTCTCTTAACAGCTGCATAGTATTCCATTGTGTAGATGTACCAAAGTTTCTTTAACCAGTCATCTGTTCTTGGGCACTTGGGTTGTTTCCAGATTTTGATTACTGTGAACAGTGCTGCATATTTTACTTTTTAATCTTTAATTCTTTATCTTTTGAAATTTTAAACTCTAAACTCAATAATTCAAGTGAACCCTATATAATCTTTACCTAGATAAACAGTTAGCATTTTCCCATTTCTCACATCATTTTTAACCATTTGAGCAAGTCACAGGCATCATACCCTTCTATTTCGATACACCTAAAATATGTATCACTTAAGAGTAAGGGCTTTAACATACTGTTTTACAGTGATCAAATTAATGAAATTTAACATTGGTACAATATTGTTGTCTAATAATTATTTGTATTCAAATTTACCAGTTGGTCTGAAGTAATGGTCTTTGTTTTGTTCCATCTATAGTTGGTCCATATTTAGTTACCACTAAATTTGGTTAATTTCTTAGCCTAGAATATACAGAATGGCTGCCTAGCCAGGACCCACGGGATATTATGGTTTGTTAATATTATGTTAATGTATATGTAAAATTATAATGCCTGTTTCCAGATTACATACTACCCTATAGAACAATTCCTTAGTCTTTGTTTTTCAAGATTTTTTTTTTTATCTTGTTTTATTTTTTTGGTCCAACCTGACAGTTCTCAGGGCTTATTCCCAGTGGTGCTCAGGGAACTCTAGGGAGTGCTGGGATCTAATCATGGTAGGCTGCATTCAAGGCATGTGCCCTACCCTACTATATTCTCTCTGTGCCCTGTTTTTTAATTAATTAATTAATTAATTAATTTTGTCTTCTTGGGTCACACCTGGTGATGCTCAGGGATTACTTACTCCTGTCTCTGCACTCAAGAAGAACTCCTGGCAGTACTCGGGGGACCATATAGGATCCAGGAGGATTAAACCTGGATAGATAACATGCAAGGCAAATGCCGCTATACTTACTGCTCCGGCCCCTCTTTTTTTTTTTTTTTTAATTTTATTTTATCACCATGTGGAAAGCTACAAAGTTCTCAGGTTTATGTCTCAGTTATACCATATTCAAACACCATCCCTTCACCAGTGCCCATATTCCACCACCAAAATCCCCGGTATACCCCCTGCCCCCCACCCCAACTGTATAACTGATGAATTTCACTTCATTTTCTCTTCACCTTGATTACGTTCCATATTTCAACACAAAACTCACTATTGTTGTGGGAATTATACCCCCAAACAAGATAACCCTATTAAGGAAGCATTTGATAATTAGTTTTCCATTAAAAGATTGTATGTTTTCAGGTTTTAGAAAAGGTTGCGTGTCCGTGTTAGCGGCCGCGCGGCTCGGATGTGTCCCAGTCCCGAATCCCGGAGGCGTGTTAGTTGCTGCTCAGTGTCGCTAGAGCTCCATCTGGAGAAGATGTGCTGGCTGCACCTCCTCCTTCCAGCTCCCCGGTGTTGTTGGCCCCAATTCGGGTCCGGAGCATTTTCCAGGCCGCGTTGCTCACCAGAATGCCTGGCCGCTTCTCTGTTCAATGTGGCAAGATGGCCCCCTCCTTTTTTTTTTTTTTTAAATGATAGTGTTATCAATGAGAGATTTACTTCAGAATGTTTTTATAGGTTCCCCCCCCATACTTTTACTTAAAGTTTAGCTATTAGATAAGGTACTGATAACAGTTTGAGATATCTACATCGGGGTAGGATTCCCATGTTGACTCTCTTCAGAGTATAGTAGATGTTACAATAGATGGGCAGGGTAGTAAAAAAACAACTTTCTGGCCCTACACTTTATTGGTTTGTGTGATCATGAACGATTTGCCTTACTTAGCAGGCTTTAACATTTCTAAAATGGAAATGAAAGATCTGGAGAGACAGTACGGCATGTAAATTATCTTGCCTGTGGCTGACCTGAGTTCAGTCCTTAACTCTGCTTATGGTCTCTGAGTACTACAAGGAGTGATTCCTGATGAAAGAGCCTGAAGTAAGTAAGTTCTGAGCACTGTGAAGTATGGCCCAAAAATGTGTTTAAAAGAAAGAAAAAACTTTTTGATAGGTTTTGTTGAGATATAAAATAGTATGTAAACCACCTTATGCTATACGATGTTTATTTTCATCTTAGCATTTAAAATGTTTCTGAATATATTTAACTAGGAAAAAACCAAGGATTTTGTTTTGACAACATGTAATCAAGTCACTTAACTTCATTAGGTTGCATTTTTGTATCTTCAGTGGAGAAATTGTGCTCTCAGAAAGAGCCTAGTTTGAAACTGGTTTGTGTTATTACCCGCTAAAGGACAAGAAAAATAGCTGTCATTCCACCTTCCCTCACTTTCAGATACACACCTGCCTCTGTAATGTGCAAGGAGCTATTTAACTGTTGTTTCTGAGATTTCTAAAATGGAATGGACCAGTAAGTGGATGATGGTATTCCAGAGATTTGAAAAATTTATAACCATGACAGCTTCAGTAGTAAATTAATTCTCTTTTTCTTTTTTGCCTTATCTTTCTTTCCTTCTTTCTTTCTTTCTTTCTTTCTTTCTTTCTTTCTTTCTTTCTTTCTTTCTTTCTTTCTTTCTTTCTTTCTTTCTTTCTTTTCTCTCTCTCTCTTTCTCTCTTTCTTTCTTTCTTTCTTTCTTTCTTTCTTTCTTTCTTTCTTTCTTTCTTTCTTTCTTTCTTTCTTTCTTTCTTTCTTTCTTTCTTTCTCCTTCTCTTTCTTTCTTCCTTCCTTCCTCTCTTCCTTCCTTCCTCTCTTCCTTCCTCCCTTCCTTCCTTCCTCCCTTCCTTCCTTCCTTCCTTCCTTCCTTCCTTCCTTCCTTCCTTCCTTCCTTCCTTCCTTCCTTCCTTCCTTCCTTCCTTCCTTCCTTCCTTTCTTAAATTTTATTGAATCACCGTGAGATAGTTACAAGCTTTCATGTTTGGGTTACAATTCTTAATATATTTCATAAGAGCAATATTTTTATTCAATTATAATAAAGGAATGATACAACTGTATTCCTAGGCATATGAAAACATTGATCCAATAGAAACTAATAAAAGTGATTTCAGAAAAGCTACTGTGAACAATATTTTATTATTTTTTTTCTTTTTGGGTCACACCCGGTGATGCACAGGGGTTACTCCTGGCTCTGCACTCAGGAATTACTCCTGGTGGTGCTCAGGGGACCATATGGGATGCTGGGATTCGAACCCGGGTTGGCCTCGTGCAAGACAAACGCCCTACCTGCTGTACTATCAGTCCAGCCCCCTAATTGCTTTTTAACACAGATATACAGTCACAAAAAATTACCACAAGTAAAAATATTGAACTTTTCTAATACTTCAAAAAGTTTACTTGTTTTTCTTTTTAATCACCCCATGCCATAGCCACAACTTGTGAAAGTCATTGAAGCCTTTGGTTTTTGCTTTTTAATTTTCGTTACTTTTTGGGCCACACCCAGTGATGTTAAGGCGTTAGTCCTGGCTCTGCACTCTGGAATTATTCCTAGTGATGCTCGGGGGACCATATGAGATGTCAGGGATTGAACTCAGGTCTGCAGTTTGCAAGGCAAGTGCCCTTACCCACTATACTATCACTCCAGCCCCAGAGCTGCCTTTTTCATTAGTGGAACTATACTTACATGGTTTAAAGTCTTGTTTCTTTGATTTAGCATAATATATTTTATTTAAAATAATTGTTTTAGCATAATTTTTAAATCCATATGTGTTTGTGTATTGGTGGTTTTTATTGCTGAGTCTGTTATATAGAATGTGTGCCAGAATTAATGTCTGTTGAGGGCATTTGTGTTTCCAGGTTGGGGAGATTATGAATAGGTCTTCTCTAAACATTCTTGTGAATATGTATTTTCTTTTCTCGTTGATGACTACCTATGAGTAAGATTGCTGGGTGGTAGTATTCTAAGTATATGCTTAAATTTTTAGAAGCTGCCAAACATTTCCAAACTTCGGTATCATTTTGCATTCGCACACTATGAGAACTAAAACCAAAAAAAGCTGTGTGAGAGTTTCAGTTGTCTTGAGCCCTGCCCCAGCCACTGGTTTTGTCAGGCTTTTTCTTTAAATTGCTTCTCTGATAATTAGCATGCAGTGATAGCTTATGATTTTAATTCACACTTCCCTAATGAAGTTGAAATTTTCTAAAATTTTTATTTATTTATTTTTGGTTCTTGGTTTTTTGGGTTTGACTTGGGGGTCACGCCTGACTCTGCTTAGGGATTACTCCTGATGGGCTGGGGATCAAATTTGAGTGTAAGGGCCAAGGCCACTGTACTGTCTCCATCCTCCGATGTCAGGAAGTATTTGCATGTGCTTATTATGCCATTGGGGTATTTTTTGTTTTGCAGTCTCCCATCCCTCCCCTTTGTTGATGACAATGTGATGACCAGGACCTGTGCAGTGTGCCTGACAGTGGTGTTTGCAGTTTTTCAGCTGTTGATGCTTACCCCAGGGTTGCCCCTTGGGCTATGGTGCTTGTGAGATTTGTCTCCTCTTACATGACTTGAACGTTTAATTAAAGCACTCAAGTTGAGGTTGTGGTAGAACTCAGACTTCTTGGCCAGTGTGCTCACACTAAGCGTTAGTTGTGCGTGCTGGGGGGTTGTACTCCTTTTTTGTATTGCTTACACATACCTGCTGTAATGTGACTGGCAGCCACTTGTGCTGGGGACCACAGATTGCAGAGTTGCCAGGTTCAAACAGCTGTCTGCGCCACTCTTGGCATGTATATAACACTTAGGATTTGAGCACATGACCATATATTTGCTTGCAGGGCAGGCACTGAGCCATGGTGCTGTTTCTCTAGGCCCTTAAATGTCTTCTAAATAAAGTGTCTTCATAAGGTTCTGCCTGTTTCTTTTTTATGTTTTGTTGTTTTCTTAGTTGCTTTTAACTTTTCATAATTTTAGACATAAATCCAGTATGTGGCTTGTCTTTTTTTTTTGCTTTTTGCATCACACCTGGCGATGCACAGAGGTTACTCCTGGCTTTGCACTCGGGAATTACTCCTGGCGGTGCTCAAGGGACCATGTGGAATGCTGGGAATCGAACCCGGTTCGGCCTTGTGCAAGGCAAACGCCCTTCCCGCTGTGCTATTGCTCCAGCCCCGCATCTTTTTTTTTTTTAGTTGGGGAGAGTATAGAGCCACACCAGGCAGGGCAGTTCCTCAGGGGTCACTACTAACAGTGCTTGAGGGACCATATAGCTACAGAAATCAAACCAGGGTCAGCTGCAGGCAAGGCGAGTACCTTCACTTCAGTGTTGTGTCTCTGGCCTTAAGTTATATCTTTCAATGTTTTATTTTTAATGATTCTGTTTCTAAGTGAATTTCTGTTTATAGAAGAAGATAAGTTGTACGTGATCCAAATGAGAGGTTTAATTTAGATTTCTTTTCCTTTTTGTCAGTTTTCAGACTCCGTTTCCTGCTATCTTTCCATGTACTTAGGGACCAATCAGCTTTAATGAATCTTTGGAATGAACTTTGTGCAGTTTTCAAGGTTAGGAACGGAAAGCCTCCAGCTCAGAGGATGTGACATCTGGTTTTAGAATCTATAGTGAATCTTTTCTTGGATATTTAACAACACTATTTCATCTTATGCTGTAACTAAAACACAAGTATTTTAAGGGTCAATTGTAATTCCAAATCATCAGTGCAATGATTTTGATATCTTTTTTTTCTTAATGGAACACTTTAGCTTATAAATAAAACATCAAAAAAGTGCCAGAATTATTGATTGTAGATGAAAATGTCTGTTGGACATTTGCCTCCCAGCTTAATGCTCCTTAATGTGGTTACTGGTTTAGATTTAAGAATTTTATAACCTTCAGAATTAAAAATAACTGAAATAGTGCAAGAAACTGCCAAATTAATTTTAAAAGTTTCATGCAGAGTGTGAGGAGTTCTGTGGCCATGATAGACTGTTGTGGTGGAGCAGAGGCCTGTGTTTGTGGTGGGCAGCCTACTGTGTGACTGTCCTGGTTAGTCTAACTTTATGCCATGGGACCTGTGCCTGTTTCTGGCTGCTCTAAAATGGGGATAATAGCAATTGCTTTATTTTGGAATTTCAATAAAGGAGTATGTTAATATCACATGTGAAGAGCTTATAGTACCCTGTGTAATTATAGAGTAATGATGATATGGTCCAGGTTCTTTTAGTAAGATGTATTGTTCTTTTACTGCATTTTTTTCCCTTTCTGGTTTTTGGGGCTATACCCGGCTATGCTCAGGGCTTAGTCCTGGCTCTGCGCACTGAGATCACACCTGGTAGGACTCAGGGGATTGTACAGGGTTCCATGGATTGAACCCGGGTTGGCCACTTGCAAGCCAAACACCCCATTCTCTATACTATCTATCCGTAGTCAAAGAAAGTGTCTTTTATAAAGGCAAGCACTTCTTCTGTATGTAGAAATGTATTTCAATTTTGTTGTGCTATCTCTTGTTATTATTGGTAGTATAAAATATAATGATGTTTCAAAAGAAGTAGATTTTATTCTCTAGTATAAATGAATTATAAACTATGCTAAAGTGGATTGTATTAGATAATTTTATATTCTGTTTTAATCAGATACCTTCACTAAATGATGAGTTGGGGTGGGGGGGAATGGGAGTGGAAAAGTGAATTTTTTTAGTATTTAGAACTTAGTTGAAGATATCACTATGTAGATAAAACTTTGGCATGCTATTTTAACCACTCTGAATAGTTTTATTTTATTTATTTATTTTTTGAGATGGGGCTGAGTCACACCTAACAGAGCTCAGGGCCTATTCCTGACTTTGTACTCAGGAGTCACCCTAAGAGGTGCATGGGGGATCATATGTGGTGCCAGGAATTTGAACCAGTGTTGGTGGGATGTAAAGCATGGGCCTTAGCCCCTGTACTCTCAGGCCCTAAGCACTCTTGAATTTTCTTTCTCATGTAAGGAACCTTAGTTTGCTACATAGTCCTTGGAGATAATGTAAAAGCTAAGTATGGCATTATTGGCATAACCATAGTAATATGGTTGACACTGTATAAAATTTTATCTGTTATCTTTCAAATAATATGAAAACCTATAGCATAAATTTGAATTGTAGATTGAAGCATTAATATTTTTCTTTTTATTCATTACATTTCACTGTGTAATCACTGTGGAATTTGTGCCATTTTGGGGGCAGAAAAATGGGGTGCAGTTATTTCAACAATTGTATGAAACCTTACTTTTAGGTGGTAGTAACTGGTGTTACTTTAGAAACAGTGAAGTGGTTATGCAGTGGTGATGATTAGTTGATGAAAAAACCATATTTCTTTGCACAGTCTCACAGATTTTATGCCAGTTTTTTTCCCTCCAAAATGGGGTGACCATTATGTGACATTTTGGGTATGGGACTTCCAAGTGATGCTCAGGAAGCCTAAAGACCTGTGATGCTAGGTATCACTCTAGCCACCCTAGGGGTGCTTCTGTACCTCCAGAGCTATACTAGATGATGCTCAGAAGGCTAAGTGGGGGCAGGGAGCATACATGGCTCAGTTCATACCTAATATATACTGTCTCTTTGCCTCTTAAAAAAATAATGTGCTGGTATTACTTAAAAAAATTATTACTGGCTGGAGCAGTAAGTAGTACAGTGGGTAGGCCACTTTCCTTGCACATAGCTGACCTGGGTTCAATACCTGGCATCCCATATGGTTCCCCAAGCACCACCAGGAGTAATTCCTGATTGCAGAGCCAGGAGTAACCCGTGAGCACTGCCAGGTGGGGTCCAAATATTAAAAAAATATATTACTAAATACCATTATATTTAATAATAGTTACTAAACTATTGTCACTGTCACTGTCATCCCGTTGTTCATCGATTTGCTCGAGCAGGCACCAGTAACGTCTCCATTGTGAGACTTTGTTACTGTTTTTGGCATATCGAATACACCATGGGTAGCTTGCCAGGCTCTGCCCTGTGGACAGTATACTCTGAGCAGCTTGCCCGGCTCTCCAACAGGGAAGGAGGAATCGAACCTGGGTCGGCTGCATGCAAGGCAAATGCCCTACCCACTGTGCTGTCAGTCCAGTCCTACTAAACTATTACTATAAATAAATCATTTATTACTAATCTTTGGTGCAAGAGTAGAATACACAGAATACTTGTGGATGTATGTAAAATCAGGTAGTCTTAAGTTGATGCACAGCATCTCTTTGTGAGAGTTTAGGGAAAATTTTTCTGGTTAAAAAATGGTTAACACCAGTTAACATTGATTTGTGCTTTTAGTGGGTAAGTAACATTATACTTAAGAAAAGTTACTTCAGTGTTGCAAAATTAGACTAAAAAATGTCATTTTTGTGTTTGAAGAATCTGCATGACCATCATTGGTTTTATCTGATACACCATCCTCAGCACCACTCGGTGTTTACTTTGTCGTTTTCTAAGTGTGTCATCTTCATAATAGTGGATTGGAAATTCCTATTTTTTTGAAACTTTTATTGACTGTTCTGTGTTGTTCAGGATCCGAAGTCTTACATCTCTCATGTGCATAATGGTGCCAAGGATGGGCACTTAATGTTTCCAGCAAGTGTCAGTTGATGATTTTCTACATGAGTAGGAACAATTCAAGTGGTCTTTAAAGGCTTGTTTTTATAAAAATCCAGTGGCTGCAGGATAGATGTTAGGCCCCCAGGAATAACTACCTGCTCTGCCTGATTTTTCTGGGGAAATTGCTTCATTTCCTTCATGATGTGATCTTGGAAACTTTCTAAAATGAGAAGATAGTGAATGAAATGTCTATCTTTGGCAAATGAACAGTACAGTTTCACTAGAGGGGGAAGATGGGAGTCTTTGGGCATACTCATGGCCTTTGTGAAGACATTTGGCTGAGTGCAGTGGTAGTTAATACTGCAGCACTCTAAACAAACATGCAAGTCATCTTTCAGAAATAGATTGACATTGTGGGTGAGCTGAGAATTCTAGGTTTATGGCTTACAATATGGGAGAGGATATGCACGTTCATGTGCCTGTGGAAAGTATCTTTGTTTGTTTGTTTGTTTGATTTTGGATCATACCTGGTGGTGCTTAGGCTTACTCCTGACTTTGTGATCAAGGATCACTCCTGATAGGGTTTGGGGGACATATGAGGTCTGGCATCAAACCTGGTTGACTGTGTGAAAGGCAAACGCACCCCACCCACTGTACTCTCCAGTCCCTGCTATTTCCTTTTTTTGTTTGTTTGTTTTGGGACCACATCATCTGGCAGTGCTGGGGCTAGAACCATGTTGTGTGCAAGGCAAAAGCCTTCCCCCTGTACTATTTTTCAGGCTTCTGTTTATCCTTTTAAGCAGAATGAAACCGTTCAATGGTGACACAATAACAGCTCATAAATCAGGTGAGTTTGTTTTGTTTTGTTTTGTTTTCTGAAGAAACAGGGTACAATGATGATTCTATTCTGGCCACCAGCAGTTTTGTGGTGAAATCTGGTAGTCAGTTTTGTTGTACTAGTCCTTTCCTCATCTACCTAATATTAAAATGAGAGCCTAAAGAATGATATGACGGCATGAAGAAATGAACTAGAACTCATTCTTTACTTGCACTCAATCTTTGGAGCAAGACAGTCTTATCTTAAGTAAGAACTATAGGGACTGGAAAAATAGTACAGCAGATAGGGCACTTGCCTTGCACACAGCCCACCAGGTTCAATCCCTAGCATCCTATATGGTCCAATGAGCACTGCCAAGAGTGATTTCTGAGTGCAGAGTCAGGAGTAACCCTCGAGCTTTGCCAGGTGTGGCCCCCAAACCAATAAGTAAATGAACAACTAAGAGCTATGTTATGAAACAGTAGTAGAAATATGTTGATATTTGAAATATTTCTGGATGTTTAGAAGAATTTCACCAAGTCTATAATGAAGGATTTCTGATGGAAATTAAGCTGAGAGCTAAGGGTGGATTAGGAAGTAGCCAGAAGAGTAGTAGAGTTGGTTAGCATGGGATGGATAAAAAGATTGGGAGAAGGTGAGAAGTTCCTACCTGAGAGAAGCAACATGAGAGGGTGGTCCTTGGAGGAACTCAGAGAAGTCTAATGATGGAGGAGCAGTTTTGAGAACTAGTGACTTGATAGGCTTAAGGAATTAAGCAGATGCTTCAAGTGCTTTTTGTAAACCAAATGAAAAGGTTTAATTTTTTCCTAGAATTATGAGATGCCATTTTTTTAAACAGGGAGAGACATAGTTCTACAAATTTGAAGTTCATCTGATATATATATATATATATATATATATATATTTGTTAATAACATAAGATAAAGGCAATAATGAGGCTTTGGATCCCAAGATATTTTTAGTACTCTGCACTCCGGTTCCATATCAGAATTTATTAGTACTTTTAAAAATAATTTTAAATGTCAAAGTCGGTAAAAATAATGCTGTGTCATTCTTTTTGTATGCTAGAAAATTACTTTTTATCTAAGTAGCTACTTCCCTAGCTACTGCCTTGATCACATTTAAAAGAAAAAAAATCACTGTTTCTGTAAGGCAAATACTAAGTGATAAGTTCAGCCCTGGTTTTATTCTCTTAGAATTTGTCAGATGTTAACATTAGATCACTCTGAGTCTAGCGTTCTAGGAACTAAGCCAAGTTGAACCAAATTAGTAGTAAAGTTTGAGTATAAAAGCACCCTCCCTGTGCAAATGAATAATTGCATACCTTCTCTTTGTGTATATTCTGTAATTGCACTCCTAGCTTATGTGATCTGATAAAGCTTTCAGCTGATTGGACTTAATATCCTTTTGTATTAGTAAATTGAAATAGACTTCTTATATTGAGTTTGTATCTCCAAAAGGGGCTTTTTAAAATTTAGTTGATTATACTTGGTTTTGACATTTTAATGAGTGAATGTTTCAGTGATGTATGGGGGAAAAAATACCCATTTGTCATGATTCAGTGCTAGAATGAGGTGCTGTTTGGACTTTGCTGTACTGGGGACCATTCAGGACTTCTAGGACTATACCTTGCTGCTCAGGAGGCAATATTGTGCCAGGGATTGAACCTAGGTTGATCTAACCCTTGTACTATCTCCCAATTTGTCTCTGTTTACCAGTTCTATTTCCAAATGTTTTAGATAATTAGTGGGTCTATCTGCTTTAGACATATGAACCTACTTATAATCTAAAATCAAGTAGGATACTTAATTTGAAATATGTCAGCAGTTTGGACATGATGTAATGTGTTGAAGCAGCTTATAGTTTCTAGCAGATTAGAAACATTTTATTTGTGGAGGGTGCCACACACGACAGTGCTCAGGGCTTGCTCCTGGCTCTGCTCTCAGGATCACTCCTGGACTGCACAACTAACTGTATAGGGTGCTGGGGATTCAACCCAGGCTGGCCTCAAGCAAGACAAGCTCCCTACCAATTGTACTATTGCCTGTCCTGAAGTATTTTTTTTTCTTTTTGGGTAACACCTAGCAATGCCCAGGGGTTACTCCTGGCTCTACACTCAGGAATTACTCCTGGCAGTGCTTGGGTGACCGTATGGCATGCTGGGAATCGAACCCGGATTGGATGCGTGCAAAGCAAACACCCTACCCACTGTGCTATGGCTCCAGCCCCAGGTCCTGAAGTATTTTTTTTTCTAATGTTGGATTTCTTTATTTTCTCCATGGTAAGGTCAATTTTCTGAAAGTTACCAAGGTTAAGAAGTTTAATTCAAGCAGGACAACTTAAAGAAATTCACAAAAATATGGAACGCATCATGAATTTGCGTGTCATGCTTGCGCAGGGGCCATGCTAATCTTCTCTATCATTTCGATTTTAGTATATGTGATGCCGAAGTGAGCCGAAGTATTTTTTAGGGTGACAAACAACTTGAAATCATCAGTGTTGTATGTAGTTTCAGTACTCGTGTTTCATCTCTCACTGTTTAGTTAATTAACACTTGTCATTCAAAAGCTTGGTCACATTTTAGTTGCCACCATACTTTAGCTATGAATAATTCTATAAAGTACTAATTTAGCTTCTAGCTCTTTATTCTGCTGTTCAGTGTGTAAATGACAAGGGAAGCTTATGATCAGTTATCAGTCATCACTTTTAAAAAATTACATTTGTGATTGGACTCTGGCTATATGTATTACTGGTCATGCATAGGTAGTATGTAAAGTGTGTAGCTGTGTTGTCTCATCTCCCACTAAAAATTTGTGATGAGACAGTTTTCATATGTGGATAATTGAGAGAGGGGATTAGCCAACAATGATAAATATGCAGAAATAGAAAGTGATAATGCTACCAGAGAGATTTGTATTAAATGTAAATGGAATTATAGAAATAATTGGAATATAGGTGCTGCTACTATTTTAAGAGACAAGGTATGCAGCCAAAGGAATGCCATGAAGATAGATTTGCTGACATAAAAAATATGTGGAGAATGATGTGATACAAGGATGAAACTGCCCCAGAGGAATCAATGTGAGCAGAAAACTGCATTTTAAGGGAGCACTCGGACTTTATGACTTTAAAGGATGAAGGTTAAAATGTTGCAAATTTATTCAAACTAGAAGAGAGTGGGACAGTATACTGAGAAGTAGGCAAACACTAAACTACTATTGATGTTTTTTTTTAATGTTTCTATTTTGAATTTCAGTGCACAAAAGAGTTTCACTTTTTAAAAAAAATTTTATTGAATCACTGTGAGATAGTTACAAGCTTTCATGTTTGGGTTACAATCACACAATGATCAAGCACCCATCCCTCCACCAGTGCACATTCCCCCCCACCAATATCCCTGTTATACCCCCCCTTTCCTACCCTCCCCTTGCCTCCATGGCAGACAATATATCCCAAACTCTCTCTGTACTTTTGGGCATTATAGCTTGCAACACATTTACCCAATACCCATCTGATAAGGGATTAATAGCCAGTTTCACTGTTTCTTTAAAAAGATTTTTTTCCTGTGTACTTAAAGCTGGCTGTAAGAGTTTTAAATGTCTGACACAAACTTTCATTGTAGAATAACTAATTTTCCACATTATTAAGTTATTTTTGCATGTTGCCTGCACATTACAGATACTTTTGGGTCATTGTATCACTGTCATCCCGTTGTTCGTGGATTTCCTTGAGTGGGCAGCAGTAATGTCTCCATTGTGTGACTTGTTGTTACTGTTTTGACATATCAAATATACCACAGGTAGTTTGTCAGGCTCTGCTGTGCGGCAAAAATATTCTCGGTATCAATTTAATTCTGTTTGTCTGACCCTCAGCTCTGCCTTTAAAATGCAAGACAAAAAAGATCAAAGACCTCAAAGAGAGATAGTACAGCAGTAGGCCAACCCAGGTTCAATCTCTGGCACCCCAAAAGGTCCCTGAGCAATCCCAGAACCAGAAATAATCTGAGTACCACAAAGTGTGTCTCCCCTCACTCCTCCAAAAAAGCATGGAAATCAAGATCAGAGACCCTTACTATAGTGGAGGAAGTTGCATAAAATACAGTGAAGTATGATATATGTAGGGCTGGAGCCATAGCACAGCGGGTAGGGTGTTTGCCTTGCACGTGGCCGACTGAGGTTTGATTCCTCCGCCCCTCTTGGAGAGCCCAGCAAGCTACCGAGAGTATCTCGCCCGCACGGCAGAGCCTGGCAAGCTACCCCTGGCATATTTGATATGTCAAAAACAGTAACAATAAGTCTCACGATGGAGATGTTACTGGTGCCCACTTGAGCAAATCGATGAGCAATGGGATGACAGTGATACAGTGATGATATATAAGGTATACCTAACTGCTTTGACAAAAGGGTCAGTGAAGACTTGGAAACAGTCATATTTTAGCAGATTTTGTTCTTTTTAAACTCATTTGACTAGGAATATGATGCACTGGTAAAGAGTGTGCCTAATGTGTGAGAGAGACGTGGGTTTGATCCCTGGCATCACAAAAAAATGAAATATCAAAAACAAACAAACAAACAAACAAACTCCAAAAAAAAAAAAAAACCCTGGTGTTAATAGTATGTGTAGGCCAGGGCATGGGTGTTGTGTGTGTGTGTGTGTGTGTGTAGGCCAGATCATGAGCAAAATGGAACACAGATGATTATAAAAAATATTTATATAACTTAAGAGGTTGTAAACCAGTTCAGTGAAGGATAGATTGGGAAAGTTTTTAATTTTAAGTGGAGCAGTAAAATGATTGAGCTTTCATTTTAAAAGTTAGTTTTGTAAAAAATGAAATCATGTTCCTAAGGAAAGAGATTTTGAAAAATTTAGGGGAGAAATAGTAAAATAGGACTTAGAAGGATCAATCCAGTATAAAAGACTCAAGTATTAGATTAATATAATTACTGAATAGTATGATCTTGATATAGTCTTCCTTTGTTGGATGGGGTAGGTGATAGAATAGGGGACTTGTACTGTTACAAAATATTTGCATGGTTATTGTCAGTGTTTTCTTGTTTCCATTTTATTAACAAGGAAATGTTAACCGAACTAGACTTGGGACTTACTAAAAGCAATCTCTATTGTTTATAATTATGAAAAATTAGGAGTGTTTTTTCTGGTCCACTAATAATCATATATACTTAAGTGTCCTAGATGATAATGACAAATAGAATGCACTGCTGAAAATTCTGTGGCGGTCTGTCACTGTAGATTGAATCCATAAGAGGATTTTAGAAAAAGATTAATTCTGGGGATTGGGAATGTAGTTCAGTGGTAGAGAACATGCGCTGCAAGTAATAGGCTTTAGATGTCATCCCTGGTACACTCTCATTTTCCCCTGCCACTCTCATGCCCTGACTCCCATTTAAAAAAAAAAAATCATTTAAAAAAACTCTGGGCCCTCTTTGTTTTGGCCTTGGAACCACACCCAGCTGTGCTGGCTCTGTGCTCAGGGATTACTCCTAATAGGGTGGAGGACCATGTTAAGTGCCTTATGCCCTGTACTGTTTCTCCACATTCTCCTCTACACAGTTTTTTATTAATTTATTTTGTTCTTTTTGGGCCACACCTGGCAGTACTCAGGGCTTACTCCTGGCTCTGAGCTCAGGGACCATTCCTGGCAGGCTCGGGGAACCATATGGGATACTGGGGATCTAACCTGGGTCAGCCGCGGGAAATGCAAAGCCCCTATCTGCTGTGCTATTGCTCCAGCCCCTTTTTCTCAACAGTCTTGAACAAGGAAGAGAGAAAGGACTAGGAAGGGTTTGTGATTATTTTAACATTGATAAAATAGTACTTGGAGAGATGTATCCAACTTAAAAGGTTGATAACATGTTCTGTGATAATAAAAAAATCTAGTAAAAAAAAAGTACTTTTTTTAGATAGTTTTTTTTTTCACCAAGCAGTTTTTTCTTTGTGATAGTTGTTTTCTTTGGTAGTGGTAGATTCAGTTTACTTTGGCATATCAATACATGATTCATTTAGTTAAAGAGCAGTAAAACCATAGCATTTTGAATTTATTGTTCACAATATCCATTGTTGCTGAACAGGGGAGAAAAGGAGTTGCACTTGTGGCTTGGATGGAGATTGAACCCACGACTTTGGCGTTATTAGCACCACGCTCTAACCAACTGAGCTAACTGGCCACTCCAGGTTTGATTACTCCATCCCTCTAGGAGAGCCCAGCAAGCTACCGAGAGTATCCCGCCGCATGGCAGAGCCTGGCAAGCTACCTGTGGTGTATTCGATATGCCAAAAACAGTAACAAGTCTCACAATGGAGACGTTACTGGTGCCCGCTGGAGAAAAATCGATGAACAAGGGCATGACAGTGCTACAGTGCTACAGTATCCATTGTTAAAGTAGCTGAAAACATACATGATTAGAATATTACTTCACATTTGATGTTTGAAGAGTAAGCTAATGCGAGTCTGTATATTGCTTCTAGGCAGGGCATCCTAAGGCTAGATCCTCCCTCACCTGAGTTAGGATTTCTATAGTCCAGTTCTTAATTTTTTAGGCTCTATCATGAATAGCCTCTTAATGATGAACTAATGAATCTGTGGGAAGCATGGGGTCCATTTTTCAAAAATAGACATTTCACAGAGACATAGAATAGTTTGAGTGACTGTCTCACCCGTGTTCTAGATGGTGCAAAGACCACAGCTGTTGCCAGGACAAGGTTTCAGTGTTCCTTGGGAGGTAGTGTTTGCTTACTTTGGGCAGAGCTGTGTCTGCCTAAATCAGTTTGTGAGCACACTCCCCCCCTCACCCCCGTGTTTATATTTCTGCTTATAAGGCATTAGGTAAGAAAACAACTAAGGAGCTGTAGTGATAGCACAGTGGGTAAGGAATTTGCCTTGAACGCGGCCAACCCGGGTTCGATTCCCAGCATCCCATATGGTCCCAGGAGCACCACCAGGAATAATTCCTGAGTGCATGAGCAGGAATAACCCCTGTGCATTGCCAAAAAGCAAAAAAAAAAAAAAAAGAAAAAGAAAAAGAAAAAAAAGAAAAGAAAAGAAAAAAGAAGAAGAAAAAAAGAAAACAACTGAAATTTCCAAGTTTATAATAGTATTTTTTTTTAGGGGGGGCATTGGGGGCCTGGGGGAGGTTTGGCCCATGCCCAATTATGCTCCTGATTCTGAATCAGACTGGGGTCAGCTGCAGCGAGGCAAGTGCTCTACCCACTGAATCTCTCTCCAGCCTCATTCATTCTAACAATATCTTTATTTTATTTTATTTTATTGAAGCACTGTGATTTACAAAGTTTTCCTAGTTGGATTTTAGGCAGAATATTCCAGATTTGATCCTGCCACCAGTATCAACTTCCCATCACCAGTGTTCCCAGGTTCCCTCTCCTCTCTTCCCACACTCAGTCTGCCATTTTAACCAGCACCTTTTTAAGTTTGGTTGTTAAAATTTTGGGTCTCATGATTTCAGTGTTATTGACTATGTGTTAGAATACTTAAGATCTACTATTCCTTAACATCGCCGATGTACACTGAATGCCATATCCCCTGTTTCTTCTCATCAGTCTCTCCACCCCATTTTATTTCTTTTCTTCTCCCTATACTCTGGGACGGAGGTGATCTAGGCATCTCCTTTTAAACTATTGCATCTTCTCATCCATTTATTCTAAATGCTACATATAAGTGATGCCATCCTGTGTTTATCCTTATTTCTAGCTTATTTTCATTTACATTTTCCTCCAGTTCCATCCATTTTGCAGCAAATTGTCTGATTCCTTATAGTTACATAATATTCCATTGTGTATTACCACATCTTCGTGATCCACTACCTGTTGTTGTTTGTGAACACAGTTTTAATACTCAGTCTTAGCTATCAGATTCCTGTGAGAACTAGAGTCTGAACACAACTAGGCCACTGGAATGTGGAAGTCTCCAGTAATTCACTTACCCCACCCTGGCGGGCCTGAGACTATGTCTCTTTTCTTGTTTACATGAGTCTGGTGGCATCCCTGTGAGACTGAAGCAGTAAATGCACAAACTGAGGAAGTCAGGATGATGGAAAGTTTCTTTCAGATCACACCAGAATTTTATAAAATTTACTATACTACCCATTTGTCTTCCAAGATTGCTTAAAATCTACCCCCGAGGAGACCTTCAAATCTGAGGTAGAGAAGGGAATGAAACAATATCTTGTGAATATCTCACTTCTCCTTGGTCTTTCTGGCAAGGAGCTGTAAGTGTTTCTACTTCATTTCATCTAAATAAATTTCCTTATATATACCCAGTCTTATCTTCTTGATCACAAGTACTTCCTTTAAGGAATGTACAGATAGGGGCTGGGGAGATAGCTGGAAGGGAGTGTATGCTTTGTGTGCAGGCCCAGAATCTGCTTCCAGGCACTGCACACTCATTCCACCACTGGGTGTGCCCCTAGAGACCCCCAAAGTACTGCTGGGGAGCTTCCTCCTTCCTGAGAAATGTAGAGAAATGTAGAAGATAATCTAAGAAACTTTCTATAAAGTACAAATTTTAACACTACTTCAAACTTATTTTATATTGGTTAGTGAAGAGTTACATAAAGATGCCATTTCTAAAACTCTACTGATCTGTATCCATGCCCTAGTTTGGGTAGGGGAGGGGGGCTGTAGATAGCTCAGTGGCCAAAAGTAGTTGCCTTGCAAGGTTGAGGGCCATGAGCCCATGAGTTCATGTCCTGGTACGACTCTTTGTGTTTGGATACAATCCATCCTTGTAGCTGTGCTGTTTGGGATCTGTAGTCCTACAAACGTGTGTGATCTACACAATTGTTTACCAGAATACTCTAATCAGGTATGTGACCACCAGCAAACACTGCAGCCGAGTGTGAGAGCACCAGAGCCAAGAGCCAAGAGCAGTCTTTGGTTATTGCAGTGACAGTAATAGGAAAGGAAGTAAGTTCCCAAAAAACCCCTAATAAACAAAACTCAAACCCCAAAACAAAACAAAAAAACCGCAAAGAAAAGAAATCCTAGCTTGTATTTATATTAACTTTATTATCGTTAACTGAGTTATATGACCTCTGTTCTTTGGTTTTTCTGATCTCTAAAACTGGAATTATAAAAGTATTTATCACTTAACATTTTTATAACCATTAATGCGAAGGTTAAGCACTAATGGTGCATATTAAATGTTAATAAACAAATTTTAGTATGCCTATTCAGTTCTCAAACTAGCTTTTTTCTTCAGCTTCCAATTGTAATCAGTATTCTGATTCTAATTTAGATCTGACCCCTCATTACCCTCTTCTGCTTCTTTGTTATGTCTGATCTTGCCGAGAGCATTATGGTGCATTTCTTCCTGCCAGGCTCTGCATTTCTCTGGTTCATTCTCCATTATCCCTTCATTTCACCTCTATAAAAATAAGTCTGAGAGCCTCTATTGTCAATAGTATAGTTACTAGGAGCACATTTTACAACTCCTACATAAGACCCAGGCAGAGTGTCACTCTTTTTCAGAACCTAGTGAATCTTTCACATTTAAAATAATATTCTATGATGTGATTTGTTCTCTTTTTAGCTCATTTTACTTGTCCATGCCCATTGCTTGGTCTCCTGAGTGCTTCTCGGATGGATATCCTTAAATTAATAATTTCAGAGTCCCATGGGCTAGTTTGGCATCTGAAATATGATAAATGTTGAATTTATTAATTCATTTGTTGATTATATAACCAAAGAAAGTTCTGTTTATCCATTTTGCTTCCTCTTTCCCTTTTTTATGGTTTTAATGAAAAGGCAAAAGATAAGAATAAATGAGGGGGATATTCAGCATCTTCATATCTGAAATTAAAAGGAATTTGTGGGAAGAAAAACCCAGAAGGGTGACTAAGGAGTTCCTGAGAGCAAAAGGCTAAGTGATTGAGTAGTGAAATTAATATCTAATGTCCTTTATATTTCTGTAAATATTAGGGATGACATTAATGATAATCTAAAAAATTCTTTAAGCATTAGTTTTATTTGTAGACATGGCCTTTATACCTTATTGACAATAACATCTCATTAGAAACATTAGAAGCGTTGTTTTTTCATTTCAGAAATTGAAGGGAAGGCAGAAACCTTGTCAGTAGCTTAGTAAAATAAAGAAATCATGGTTTGAGACAGCACAGTATAGCTGGGAGGAAGGGGGCAGGTCGATTCCTGCAGGATGTAGAAAGACAACAAGGAGCCTGTGGTACATGTGTTAGCAGCAGGCCCGAGTCACAGGCACAGCTCTGCCCCTCCAGCCTGCACTCACAGGCGCCACTGTTTGCTGCTTTCCTTACATTTCAAATTGAAATGTTATTCATCTCTTCTCAAAACACTTTGCTATATCATCTGGATGGTGTAATGCTTTGGGTGATATTTGATTTGGAGCCTAATTTTTAAATAATGTTTCTTTGTAGTGAATCTGAATTGTAAGACTTACAAATAAACTTTTGGAATAGTCATTTCCCACAATACAGATACAGCGGGTAGGGCATTTGCCTTGCATGAGGCCGACCTGGGTTCGATTCCTCAGCCCCTCTCAGAGAGCACGGCAAGCTACTGAGAGTATCCAGCCTGCACGGCAGAGGCTGGCAAGCTCCTCGTGCCGTATTCAATATGCCAAAAACAGTAATAACAAGTCTCACAATGGAGACGTCACTGGTGCCCATTTGAGCAAATTCATGAACAATGGGATGACAGTGCTACAGTGAAGTGCTACAGGGATGCTCTCCATCAAAAGAATTTATTCTTTGTAGATGATAAGAGAATGAAGCTAAAATCTTTTGGTTTGAATTTTTTTTTAGGGGGGTTTTCTGAGTCTCTGCTATACGTCTGGTTAATACTAAAGCATTTTTAGTTATGAAAAATTAAGAACATACCATGAGTTTTTTTTAAGCACAGCTAATCTTACATTATTTTTCTTCATTATTTTAGAATTGCTTGATTTTTGGAATGAATATTTTCTTGGAGTGATAAAAAATCTTAAAATTTTTTTTCTGGGAAGTCTCAGCCACATCTAACAATTCTCGGCTTACTCCTGACTCTGTGCTCTTGGTCATTGTTGGGCAGTGTTTGGAGTAGGGATTGAACCAGGGTCAGCAGCATGCAAGGTAGACACCTTAACCCCTGTATTATATTACTGGCCCAAGATCTTTACAGTTTTCAGCAGGATTCTTTGGGGGGCAGGAAATAGTGTGTGGGGGTTATTCCTGGCTCTATACTCAGGAATATACTCTCAGAAGTGCTCAGTGGACCATATGAAATGACAGTGCTTGATCCCGTATCAGACACATGCAAGGCAAGCACCTTACTTTACTGTACTATCTCTATGACTTTAGGAAGATTCTTGTACCAAACATTATATGTCAGATATTATGCTCAGAAATATGATGGTGATCCAATTAGAGATTGTCTTTAAATTCTAGTAGGGAAGAAATCTACCTCTTACTCCAGTGAACAACAAACAGAACAGATATAAATTTTGCTAAGTAATACCACAGCATATTGAAATGAGGGATGTAGATGTCTTGTTAGGGTGGTTAAGAAAGGCTTCTTTGAGAGCATGGAATATAAAGAAAAATTTGAAAGATGATAAGGAATCGACATCTAAAGAGTGGAATAAAATGTTCAAAGCTAGAGAGTCAGGAAAAAGCTTACCTGTTTATTAGTTCTTGGAACAAAAAGGAGGTAAATATGGCTGAAGCAGAGGGGGACAAAGGATAAAACCAGAGGAGTGGATGTGACCTTTTGTGTGGGACCTTACAAATTATGTTGGGACATTTGAATTTTATACCACACGTTGATTGGAGCTGTTAAAGGATTTTCAGAGGAGGAATGACAGGATAGTGTTAAATACATCACTTTGACTCTAAGGTAGGAAATACAGAATGGAATCAAGGAGTCCTGTAGTCAGTGGAAGAGATGATGGTGCCCTGAAATAAGGTGGTGCCAGTGGAGATAGACATGGAGATTTTTGGATTAAGACCTGAGAATTTGCTGACAGATCAGGCAGCTGTACTGGGTTGATGGTTAGTGCTATTTAGTAACAGTAAGGATAGGAGAAAAGTGGAATAGGCTTTAGATGTACAGGGATATCTAATCCCCTTGCACTGTAATGGGCTTTGCGTACACTATCAGTTTTACAGATTACAGATTAAAGGTAATTTAATTTGCATACACTGTCAGTTTTACAGATTACAGATTAAAGGTGTGGGACAGTGCTGTATCAAGCAAGTCTGATTTGTACCATTTTTGCAGTAGCATGTGCTTATTTCATGTCTTTGTCACATTTTGATAATTCTAGCATGATTTAATTTTTTTAATAGTTATGTATATTTTGGGAGGCTGATGTTGGGGTGAAGTGATAGCACAGCAGGTAGGGTGTTTGCCTTGCACGCGGCCGACCTGGGTTCAATTCCTCTGCCCCTCTCAGAGTGCCCAGCAAGCTACCGAGAGTATTTTGCTCGCATGGCAGAGCCTGGCAAGCTACCCGTGGTGTATTCAATATTCGAAAAACAGTAACAAGTCTCAAATGGTGCCCGCTCAAGCAAATTGATGAGCAGTGGGATGACAGTGATACAGTGATGTTGGGGTACTTGGGTTCTACTCCCAGCTCTGTTTGGGGATTGCTCCCACAGTGCTCAGGGGACCATTTGGTGCATGTTGGGAATGGAACCCAGATTTCCTGCATGCAACACATTGAGCTGTGTATCCAGCTACTGCTATTTTATCTTTAATGTTAATCTGTTATCAGTGATATTTGATGTTGCTGTTACAGTTGTTTTGCAGTACCACTAATCATCCATAGGAGATGGAGAATTTGATCTATAAATGTATGTAATGACTGCTGAATTTACTGGCTGTAGCTCTTCATCTTGTTCTCCTCGTGCATATTATTCCTTGGGACAACTATATTGAAATTAAACCAATGAGGAATCCTGCTTTGGAGACACCCTCTTCTCATGCCATAAGAGGTTTCCTGCCTCTTTCCCTTTTTTTCTCCTTTTTTCTTCCCTTCCTAAATAAAATATTTTCTGAATTAAAGAGAAAAAAAGAAGATAGACCAATGGATAACCCTATAATAATTTTAAAGTGTTCAAATGAAAGAAAGAGGTGTATAGAATGGTTCTCACTTCAAGTCTGAAGATAGAAATGTTCAGACTTAGCAAAGAAGATAGGTCAAGACAGAGAAAAGCTGAAAGCTAGCTTCTCTGCGTTAGTTGTAAAGTTGAGAATACAAAGGGAAGGAAATTTAAAGCGTGACTGTAGTGAACACATGACTGATAAGAAACAAAATAGTCTTATTACTGATATGGGGACAGTTTGATTGGATAGAAGATTAAACTAGCCACACTGTCACTTGAACTTAACCTAAGAACAAGACCCAAACTCTTCAGTTGTATGAAGGCTGAGAGATAAGAAATAGTTCAGAGGAAAAGTTTGAAGCTTGCAGAGGTTTAAGGATAGAAGGTATCTCCATTACATTACAGGGTAAAGCAGTAAATGCTGAGTTAGAGGCTGTAGAAAATTATCTGTGAGGGGTAGCTGCAATATTGATGAAGGGAGCTGCACTCAGCCACAGATTTCCAGTGTAGATGAAATGGCCTTCTTTTGGAAGGTGCTGCCTAGGACTTTCATAGTAGAGAAAAGTCACTCACTGCCTGGTTTCAAATGATAACTGAACTTTCTTTTAGGGATTAATGCTGCTGGCGAGTTGCTTTTGCAGTTTGTGCTCATTTATCATTCTGAAAACCCTGTGGTTCTTGAGAATTAATACCAGAGCTATACTGTGTTCATAAATGGAATAACAAAGCCTGGATGACAGCATAGCTATTTACAGTATAATTTCCTGAGGTTTTTTGTCTGTGGTTTAGACAGTGCACTCACTACTCAGGGGCTACTCCTGGCGCTGTGCTGCAATCAGTGCTGCTGGTGTTCTGGGGAATGAGGTAGCGCTGGAGGATGGAGGATAAAATCCAGACCAGTTGCTCCAACTTGTTGAACTAACTCTCTGATCCCAGTATTTCTTTGTATTTTAAGCTCACTGTTGAGATACACTGCTAAGGAAAAAAGTGATCTTTCAAATATTTCTGACCACTGGCAATGGACCTGCTCATCTAAGATCTCTGGAATAATTTTAAATTAATTATTTTTTTAAAAATTAATTTAAATTATTAATTAAATTACAAAATTAAGAAAGGAGATTAATATTGCTCTCATGGCACACCGTCACAGCATTCATGCTGCAGCTGGAAGTATGGGTTTTTTTTCCCCCCAGATCTTTTATTATTCTATTTATTTTGGTTGTTTTCCATTTTTTAAAAAAATTTATTTTATGGACTGTGGGTGACAGTACTGTGAACAATAGGGTTTCGTGCAAAGCACCTTCCTGTACCATACCCACCACCACAGTTCCCTTCCGTTCACCCCTTTTCTCTTCCCTCTGGTAAATGTTGTACTGAAGACCAGTTCTTAGTTTCTGTTGCCTTTGGGTATTTGTTATATCCCTATTTTGCTTCTTTATATCCCAGTTATGAGAAAGATCATTCTGTTTCTGTCTCTCACTTTCTGACTAACTTCACACAACATGATACTCTCCATACCCATCCATGTAGCAGCAAAAGATGTGATTTTATCTTTTTGTTTAAGCTGGGTAGTATGCCATGGTATATACATATCATCGTTTCTTTATCCAGTTATTTGTTCTTGGGCACTTGGATTGTTTACAGACTTTGGCTACTGTGAATAGTGCTGTAATGAACATAAGGACAAATGTCTCTTATGAGTAGAGGATTTGGGAGCTTGAGGTAGATGCCAAGAAACAGGATTGCTAGTCATATAAAAGTTTGATTTCTAGTTTTTTGAGTGGTGTTCAATACTGTTTTCCCAAAAGCCTGAATCACTCAGCAGTCCAACTAACAATGAATGAAGGACCCCTTTCCCCCACATCTATGCCAGCACTGGTTGTCTTTTGTTCTTTGTGATCGGTGCTAGTCTTACTGGTGTGAAATGATATCTCATTGTTTGTTGTTTTGATTTGGATTTCCCTGATGATAAGTGATGCAGAGTATTTTTTTATATGTTTCTTGACCATTTGTGTATCTTTTTTTAGAACATTTCTGTTCATTTCCTGTCTCCATTTTTTGATGGTTTTGAGTGCTTTTATCTTTAAAGTTCTACCAGTGCTTTATAATCTTTGATGTTAACCCTTTACTAGATGAGTAGTAGGCAGATATTTTCTCCCATTCTGTGGGGTGTCTTCTTATTCTGGTCATCACTTCTATTAGGGACAGTATCTTTTTAATTTGATGTAATTTCCTCAGGTATATAGAGAGTTAATCTTCTATAAGGAAGCAAAAAATTTGAAGTGAAGCAAGTAAAACCTCTTTAAAGGGAAAACTGGTCAGTCACATGTAAGGAAATAAATTCAGTTTCCTTTTTAATACCATGCATAAAAGTCAAATCAAAATAGATTAAAGACCTCCATATCTTGACTTGAATCCATAAATTATATTGAGGAAAACAGGCACAACTCTCAATGTCATTGAAGCTTAGAGACATCTTCCAGGCTTCAATGCCATTGACCAAACAATCAGAAGTAAAGATAGACAAATGGGACTACATCAAATCAAAGAGTTCTGTAATTTTTGTGGTGTGAGAGATCAAATGCAGGACGTTATACATGTGAGGTTTGTGCTCAGCAGTTGCTGACCCACATCATAGGTCTCCAAGTTTTACTTACTATCTAGGAAATACATTTCCTGTGTCACTTTTAAGTACAGAGCAGGAATAGCCCTAAGCACTGGTGAGTCTAACCCAAACTCCATCTTTCCTCCACCCCCCACCCCATAAAGGAAAGAGATACATTTTGGGATCTAGAAAGATAATACAGGAATTAAGGTATATGCCTTGGATACCGCCAACCTTGGTTCAATCCCTATAATATATGGTTACCTGGACACTACTGGGTTTAACCCTGGAGGCCCCAAGACCCACTGAGAAGTACCTGGGTAATTACTGGGCCACAGAACCCAAGCAGCACTGAATCCTAGATTCTCACTTTGAAACACCAGTCCAGTTGACAGAGAATTGCTGGAAGGAGCCCCTGCAGCTCATAACATAGCTTGGAAGTCCCCCCACCCCAGCACCACCCAAATACATTCTATATTGTTGTAGTTGTCACAGATAGTGACTTCTCTGATGCATTTGGCAGGGTCTCTTGAAAACCTTCTAGAGTGGATTCACTGTTTTAGATGTCATCATGAACATTTGTGGGCCAAATATGCAGCCTTGTGGTAGGTCATTTGCCTTATATATTTGAGACCTGGTTTAATCACCAGCATCATACACACGCAAATATTGACATAATTGTGTCAATATTTGACACAATTTGACACTAGGGAAGTGACTTGGAGCACTGGAGTATATGCCTTGCATGCTGAGATCTCAGTGCATGCCACAGCTATCCTATCTTTCCATCTCCAGTAACATATCACACTTCCTCTTCTAGCTGCACCTGAGTGGCTTGGTGGTACCTACCAGCTCTGGGCATGGATATCATCACATTTCAGTGTTGCTGGAAGTGTTTTTCCACCCCCTCAAACCCAGAACTCTCAGAAGCTTCAAATGATTAAAAAAAATTGTTTTGTGGGAGAAGATCAAAATGTCAAATGAATAGAAGTTTGGGAGAAGTTGATTCCAAGTCTCATAAATGATGAGAGATTCAAGCCTTCACTGGGGGAAGTAACTGCAAATGTGGTAGAAATTGCAGGAGAACTAGAATTAGAAGCCTTGGGCTGGAGGGATAGCACAGCAGGTAGGACATTTGCCTTGCACGCAGCTGACCCAGGCTCAGTCCTCCTGGCATTCTATATGGTCCCCCAAGTACCACCAAGAACAATTCCTGAGTGCAGAGCCAGGAGTAACCCCTGAGCATCACTGGGTGTGACTCAAAAAAGCTAAATAAATAAATAAGTGGAGCCTGGTGATATGACTAAATAGGTGCAATCTCCTAACACTTTGGTTCTTCTGGATGAACAGAAGAAATGGTTTTTGAAATGGAAACCACTCTCAGTGAAGATGCTGGAGAAAGCAGAGGATTTAGAATACTACCTAGGGACAGGGATGAAAAAGTGGCAGGGGTTGAGAGGACTGGCTCTAGTTTTGGCTGAAGGTCTTCTTTCAGTTTCCCATGTTACAGAGAAATCTTTTATGAAGGGAAGAGTGAATAGCCAGCATCAGACTTAATTATTACCATAGTTAAGGAATTGCTACATCTACACCATCCTTCAGCAACCAGCGCCCTCATCACTCATCGGCATTGAGGCAAGAGCTCCATTGGAAAAAGATTATGACTCACTGAAGGCTTAGTTGATCATTAGCATTTTTAAGCAGTGAAATATTTTTGAATTAAAAATCTGTATACTGGCTTTCCAGAGAACACTATTTCACGATTACATGAAAGTATAGTGTACACCTCTTTTCTCTCAGAGACTAAAACATTCATTTGACTTTCTTGTTGATACTTGCTTTGTTGAGGTGGTCTGAAACTGAATTCAGTATCTCCAAAGTGTGCCTCTATTGAGTTCTCTCTGTGTGAGAGAGGTGTGACACAGGGAGCAGGATGTATAAACTGGTAATCTAAGCAGAAAATTGGGCTGTGTTTTAAATTAGGAAGGTGACAGATGCCATATAAAGCCATGGGAATGCATAGACTCCTTAGGAAGCTCATGTAATGAGAGCAAAGCATGTTGGTTCTTGAAAGTAAGAAGGGCCACAGAAACAAGATTATGGGAATGGTTTTTGATAAATAGGAAGAGAGAGACAAAACTTTCCAAGCAGTGCTTGGGGTCCTAAGGACCATTCCAGGTGATACTAGGTTGATAGTCCCTGCTAGGGCCTGAGGATGTAGTACTACTTGGACTTGGTAGTGCTAGGGAAACTGTGAGGTGCTGGGGATCAAAACCTGGTACTGTCTTCCCAACCTTGAGAGATACCTCTTTTATCATAATATAAATGAGAGTTACAATGTAAAGATTTTTTTTTGTATTTATTGTAGTGGAATCCATGATTATCTGAGGAGGAGGGTTCTTATGAATTTGAGGAAGACTGAATGAGACATTTGAAGTGGAGTGGTGGAGAGAAAAACCGTAGAATTGCTAAGTAGTATGTTGGCTCCTATTGAATATAAGGTTAGAGTATTGTTTTACTTGACCTGGGTAGATTGAAGAGGGGAAAGTCCTCTAAGTTTGTTAGATGAGAAAATAGGTGGTATAGATTAATGGTGTGTATAGGTGGTGTAGGTAAATGGTGGGGGGCCTTGAAAGTTATCTTGAGGGTTGGCACAACACTGCCCTCTGATGTAAATGGGTCTTGCTAGGTCTTGTGTGGCTTGCTGCTTTCTGTTGTATCAGGACAGCTAAGCTTTGTAGCTTAGTTCATTCAAATTAGGATTAAAGTATACTATTAGCAAAGAAAGCTGCACTGTACTGTAGCACTGTCATGCTGTTGTTCATCATTTGCTTGAGCGGGCACCAGTAATTTCTCCATTGTGAGGCTTGTTACTGTTTTTGGCATATTGAATACTCCACAGGTAGCTTGCCAGGCTCTGCTGTGCGGGCTGGATACTCTCGGTAGCTTGCCGGACTCTCCAGGAGGGACGGAAAAATCAAACCTGCTAAGAATTTTAATTATTGGGGGGGCACATCTGGTGGCACTTTACAATCCATTAAGAACTAAATTGAATATTCTAATAGTTAAGCTGTCTTTGGGGCTTAAGAGGATACTAAAGGAAGGAAACATCAGAAAATATTAGCTATAAAAATGTCTGCCTTGCAAGTGTGAGACTGAGTTCTATCCATGGTACCACCCATCGCTTTTTGAATTTGAGGAGTATTCTATTATAGTCAAAGGAAGACATTTTTGTTGATTTGGATATTATTTTAGCCATTTGTAATTTTTTTTCTTTTTGGGTCACACCCAATAATGCTCAGGAGTTACTCCTGGCTCTGCACTCAAGAATTATTCCTGGCGGTGCTTGGAGGACCATATAGGATGCTGGGGATTGAACCCCAGTTGGCCGTGTGCAAGGCAAATGCCCTACTCACTGTACTATTGCTCTGGCTCCGCCATTTATAATTTTAATGATACAAATTTGAGTGCCTATTAGGTACATTTTGTTTTATTTTAATATGCAACAGAGTTCAGAGTTACTGGATTTGTTAGCTAAAGGAGGAAAAACAGCATAATTCTTTACAGAATTCTAGCAAAATGTTTTGGAAAAACTAAAATTTTTAACAAACTTAGCATAAGAAGTAAGACCTTGGTTAACTGTAATAAACTGTTACCTAAGGAGGTTTTTTTTTGCTTGGTTGGTTTTGGACCACACCCAGCAGTGCTCAGGGCTTTACTCCTGGATTTGCACTCAACTATCACTCCTGGCAAGACACAGGGACCCATACTGGGTGCTGGGGGTTGAACCTGGGTGGGCCACCTGTGAGACAAGTGCCTTGTGCTTTACCTACTCTCTCTGGCCCTTCCTAAGTAGTTCTTAACTTCTAAAAATTATTAAACAGAATTTCATTTAAAAAATTTTTTTAAATGTTTTAATTTTTTAAATTTTTTTAATTTTTAAAAAAATTTTATTCTTTTATTGTAAACAGAATTTCAAACAATGAATTTTTCTTCCCCCAAAAGGGAAAATTGAAAATGATTTCATAATAGAATCACCATCCCCTTAGATTTTTCTGAGAAATTTTATATTTTATGTTGCTTCTGAAATTCTAAAGACAATTTAAAAACTTCAGTAAAACCAAATTAAAGGAAGTTACACTGTAACTGGAACATAACTGAAAGTCATGCACTGGAAATTTTGACTATCTGGTTATGTTAAATAGGGTGTATCATTTAAGTTATTTTGTAATACTGATGAAAAGAAGTCAACTTTGGTGGTGATTTGGTGATTGCTATGGCAAGTCCTAGATTGATTAACCATGAGTGTGTTTCTTCAGTTATCCAATGCTGTATTTGGAAACTTAAGACTGCCTTTCTGGGGAAGAATCAAAAGGCAGAAAAGTGTGGTTAGAACATGGCTCAGGGCCCACATTGTGATACAAAGGAGAGACAACCTAAAGCTTTTTGGAATATGTAATGCATGAAACTTTAATATGAGTTTCTTTATGATATTTAATACCATATAAGAAAAAGAAATCGTTATTTAGTAATGCAAATTTTTTTGTTTGTTATTAATCATTTATGAACATACTATCTTTTTTATGTGGTTGTGGTGATGTTAGTGATTGAATCCATGGTCACATACACAAGAAATGCACTATACCGCTTAGTTATATACTCAGCCCCTTTATTATCCTTTAACAGCATAATTTTTTGTTTTGATTTTTGTAAAAGCCATACCTAGTGGTGGGTGGCAATCCAGTCATTTCTGGCAGTGCTGGGCTCAGAGGTGCTGGGATGGTGGTATGCAGTTCTGGAAGGAGTTTCTACCACTTGAGTCATATCCCAGATCCTCAGCATAATACTTTCATGTTTGTACTCAGTCTTTAGCAAGAGGGATACATAAATATGGACATTGATATCTGAAATATGCTGGTTGTGCAGTGTTTATACAAGTTGCAGTTGTGTAATGTGTTGTGGTTTAACTTGCTGCTGTAGAGACAGGCTGTGCTTGTATCGAGTATGCAGTACACTCCACAACGTATTTTCAAGAGCGAATGCATTGAGACATACAACTTCACACATTCATATGTGCAATTCATGTAGTTAAATACTTGTTTTTGATGTGGAGTTAGTTCCCTCTTATGATTGCTTAGGTAAACGATTCTCTACTGGTGTGCCTTCAGCTTTCTTAGACTTTGATTAGTATATAAAATTTGTTTTTGCAATTCTGAATAGAATTGATTTATTTTTGTGATACGCTGAATGGAGTCAGTTGTTGGATTTCCTGTGGAAGTAGTAGACTTTTTAAAATAATATACAATTATTATGGCAGTAGCAAAGGAAGATTTTTCTAGAAAGTAGAAAAACATTGTCTTGCATCTTTATGAGAAGTATATCAAGTCTCATAGGTTTTGAAGTAACACTGAGACACAGTAGCTCTCTGTGGAAGAGCAGTCACGTTTTAAATTCCAAGTGTGTTCTCAGCTTTACAAGGATCATTCCAGTTGCTTTTTAAGTAGTTCTGTAATAGCTTTCTCTTCTTACAAAGAAAACTAAAGGGGCCAGGGACATAGCTCAAAGGGGTAAGCACATGTTTTGCATGCAGGAGCCCCAGGACTCCTAGCATAGTCAACTGAGCATCAATTTTCTCAAAGCTCTAGCAAGAAAAAAACAAACAAAACAAAAGACACCTAAAGTACTCTTTGGATTTAGCATCCGTTTCTTTCTTTTCTATTCCCCTGTATAGATACTGAATATTTCTGTACTCCTTTGGTGCTTCTCACCATCCAACAGCTCTTGTAATTCAAACTTTCATCATCTCTACTACCCCATGAACTTCTTGCAGGGACTCTTAATTTTACTCATGCACATTTCTGTCCCTGCCATTCTTTAAAATTATCAGAGTTTGAAACAGATCAAACTGTTTAAATTTCCAGGCCCACTCCCAGAGTGGTTTGGGCCAGTTCCATGCAGTGTATTTGAAAAGTTGCTTGGATACTTCTAGTGTCAAACAATGTGAAAAACCACTACTTTAGTGGATTCTTGCATAGTCATAGGAAAATTGACATAACTGTGCGAACTACAAGGCACTGATGTCATCTATTAATTTTTTTTCACTTTGGTGTTAATTGTATTGGCTTTCTTCAAAGATGGCATAACTTAGTTCTCATTACTGTATCTCTGACACTGGAATGGTGCCTTCTTAGACATTGTATATTTTCAACTGATACTGAATGCCTAATGAATATTATATAGATACCGTTCTTGCTCTGTGGTAGTGATAATCCCATCATTAATGTTGGTTAGGTTTGCTGACATTTTGAGTCTTTAAGAATGCTATCAAAAAATAAAGAATGCAACCAAAATCTTTACTGTTTGAACATCTTAGGCTTCCACTGTCAATCATTACATTCTGTGACACTGCTTTACTCTCAGAAGATACTTCGTGATTTTCTGGTTGCTTAGAAAATACACTAGTAACCCTGGCAATCTTTTTCTGGTGCCTTGCTTGTGCTGTTGTATTCCCGCCCCCTGCCCCAATATTGTTACTTACCTGCTATTTTCTTTTTTTGTTTTCTGTTTTGTTTTGAGCCCCACCTAGCAGTGCTCAGGGTTTACTCCTGGTGGGGATCTGGAGATTGAATCTGGGGTGGTCACATACAGGGCACCTGTATATGGATCATATGCCCTTCCTGCCTGTTTATTCTCAGTGTATGAAGTGAGCAGCTCTTCTGGTGTGAAAAACCAGAGCAGATTGATGGGGAGGGTCAGATTTTAATGGGGAAGATAGACACATTAGTGAAAGTAACTGATTTTGAGGTCAGAGTTTGAATATGTGAAAAAGAGATTTTATGACATCAGGATTGCACAAAGGTATTTAGGTATTTTGTAGAAGTCTACATGGCAAGCCTTTTGAGCTTTATAGGTTTTTAGGTGTCTCTCACAATTATTTTACTCTGTTTTATTGCAGAAGCAGTCATAGGGATAGTATGAATAAATGAATGTGACTCTGTTCCATAAAACTATTTATAGACACTGAAATTAAAATTTTATGGAAGGATTATATAAAACAGTATTTGTTAAATACTCCCAACTGTCTTAAGTATTAAACATGTTTTACATATTTTCAAGGACCAACTAATTATAATTTAAAAAATCAAACCACTATAATCAAATGGCTATATATGTTGTATATATGTTTTAGGTATATATTCTTGGGGAAAGAATAAGAGCCCTTGGGATTGATCCCTATCAAGCTTCCCACCTCATGCCTCCCCAAAGGCTCACAGTTCGTTTTAGCTGGTGGGCCATACAAACACAGATAGAAACAGCATTTGCTGCTTCCGACTTAAAGTAATGGCATTTGCGTGCTGTTTGGATTTCAGAAGTCCGTTCTTGACTGGTATTTCTTTTCACATTCCCCATAGAGAAAACTCTTCTTCAGACTTAGCTACTCATCTCCTTATCAGATTGGAGTCTTAGCCCTTGTGATTTAGTGCCTAAATTGCTAGTCCACATTGTTTGAGTCTTTCTTGTATTATGTCTTTACAACATTGCTTTCTGACCTGATAGGACTACAAAACAGCTGGTTTGTGTTTGTTTCAATAAACATTTCTTTGAAACTTGTAACAGATGCTGTTAAGATTCCCTTCCCCATTGCAATTCACCAGCAGCTATGGAACATAGATCTGCTTACATGCTGACAGCTTCTCTGCCTGAGTACAGAGTATACAACCCTGTGTAGGGCAGCCAGGAAATGGCAGAGAATTAATTGACCCTCCAGGCAAGCCTCAACCAAGGAAGTGGATAGAAGAGACCAGCTTTCTCTTTCCTTAGTGTGACATACCTAAGGCATTTATGTGGTTCCTCAGAGGCTCAGCTAGCAGGACTAGGTTCCAGTTATCTGTAGGAGTTAAGCTGTTAATAGACTTTCTGTCTTCTTTCTCACTTTTCCCTCAGGCATGCTTCCTGGAATCTCTCTCCCCTCCTCCCCCACTCCCCTTTAAGGTACTTGCATTTGAATTCTTATCTCAGAATTGCCTTTTGAAAGAACCCAAATGATTTAAGTCATTGTTCACAGTAATAAATAGCTTACTATTATCATGACCACACCAGCACCTTTCCCTACATCCCCACTCACTGGTACTATATTTCATAACTTCCTTTATGATTGACACTAGTTGTAGAGTATAACAGAAGTCAGTGGACTAGGGTTTCTGGGAAATAAAATATTACTTATCTACCTGTGGCTAATTCATTTTAGCTAGATTAACCCTACCTGGTTACTAGGGTTTTTTGTAAGTTATCTTTCTCTGCTGTGGTCATCCGTAACATATGTGACAATATGCCTTATAACATGTGAAAAGGTTTCAATTCTGGTTATCTGATGTGAGCTAGATCAAATGTATTTATTATTTCTAAAAATTGATTCTGTGCTGAGAAAGAATTTAAGGGTGCCAGAGCGATAGTACATGTGGGATCATGCTTTGCATGCAGCTGACCCAGGTTTGATCCCCTGTCCCCCATATAGTCCCCTAAGCCCTGCCAGGAATGATTCCTGAGCACAGAGCTAAGAGTAACAGTAGTTACCCTTCAGCATTTCCATTATGCCCCCATGTGCCCCCCCCCCACTGCAACAAAGGAAAAAAGCACTTAGGGAATTAATACTGAATACATCATGTCCCAATTATGTGCCTAGTTACAGCACAGCAGTTTTATGTATTCATATCCCAATTATGTAACTAGTTACACCACAGCAGTTTCATGTATTTCTGTAATCAAACTTCAAATAAATGACTGGACTTCCCCAAGGCAGATACTAATATTTCAAAATGGGAATAAAATCACAAATAATTACATTCTTTCACGAAAGTTCTGACAGATTACATCACATATTTTTTGCTGAGCTGGGGTCTGACTCTAGAGCTTCACACATACGAGGCATGTGCTCTACTTTTGAGGCATATCCTAGACCCTAACTTTTTTTTTCTAATGTCTGGGGAATTAGAAGTCTTTTTCCACTTGAGGTGTTTTATATAATGATGTTCAATAATATTAAGTAAATTTCATGATTATAAAAGGTGTTTGTTAAGTAGTCACACAATGTGGTAATTTGAAGCTTTCATGTTGCAAGCTGTTGCTTAAAAATCGTTTTTAATTTACAGAAAACTCATAGAACATGTGTCCCTGTCACAGGTGTCCTTTCTACACAAAAGCCCTAAGATATAACAGTGTTCCTCATTTGGTTATGTGTAGGTTTGTGGTGAAGATGAGATGTGCCTCTGGAGAGCAGCTCATGAAGGAATTCTTTGGTTTGGAGCCTACTGGTCTGCAACCCACCTTTTTAACCTGTTTTTTTCCTATAAAAATTCCTTTCTGTGACCAAGCAGACAAATGGTTCTTTTGAGGATGTGTCTGCTACCGTTCCTGATTGCCAGTAAAGTTCTTTCTTTCTTGACTCATCCCCAAAAAAAAGTGCATTAGTTGGCCCTTGAACAGCTTGAATTGTAACTGCAGGGATGTATCCTTTTCCCCCTTTTTAAAAAGCTGTTTTTTTTTCTTTTCACCCTTAAGCCCTTTCCCTTTGTTGGTGACCAGGTGTCATTTCAGTTTTAGTACTTGCAGACAGTTGGTTGCAGGATGCCAGAGATCTCACAATCTTTCATAAACAACAGTAGAAGGGAAGGCCTGTTGGCCTACTGGTCTTTTTTTCCTAAACATTATAATTATTTAGAAAATTGTGTTTGGTGACCTCATTGTGTTGGCAGAGTCCAAAGGGTTATTTATTTATTTGCTTTTGCTTTTTGGGTCACACCCAGCTGTGCACAGGGTTACTCCTGGCTTTGCACTCAGGAATTACTCCTGGCGGTGCTTGGGGACCATATGGGATGCTGGGAATCAAACCTGTGTCGCCTTGTGCAAGGCAAACGCCCTACTCGCAGTACTATTGCTCCAGTCCCCAAAGGGTTATTTTATTCACCATTGTTACTTTGCTTTCTCTGTTCTTTTACATACCATGGATGAGTTAGGGTATTCAACATTTGTCCTTCTCCCTCTGACTTCACTTAACATGACACTTTTCTGATTACATCTAAGTTGTAGCAGACAGCAGAATTTTATCTTTTCTGTACACTGAGTAATATTCTATTGTGTATATGGGCAACAGCTTTCTTTATCCAATTATTTGTTGTGCATTGGGTTGTTTCCAGATCTTGGTTATTGTAAACAGCATGCAGTGAACATAGGTGTGAAATTATTTTTATATTAATGTTTTTGTATTCTTGGAATAATTGTCAGAGTGGAATCCCTGGAATGCCCCCAGGCCCCTTTTACACCTTCCCACTACTGCCAAAAAATGAAGCCTACAAACAACCAGTATCAGTGGAGATGTGGTGAGAAAATAATCTTCATCACCTGGGTTTAGCCTCCATGGAGGCTAAGAAATATGGAGGTTATTCTCTTTTTTAAAACACTATTCCTTAGTAGAAATAAGTACCAGGAGGTTGGCTCCATGGCTTGGAAGCTGGCCTCACATGCAGGGGGAAAAAGAAGTTCAGATAGAGAAGGGAACATAAAGTAAGCTCTGGTTGGAGGACCCGCTTGGGAGGGGAGATGCGTGCTGAAAGTAGACTATAGATTGAACACGATGGCCACTCAATACCCCTATTGCGGACCATAACACCCAAAAGGAGAGAGAGAGAACAAAAGGGAATGCCCTGCCACAGAGGCAGGGGGGAAGGCGGGGGGAGAAGGGGGATGGGATTGGGAGGTGGGAGGGATACTGGGTTCACTGTGGTAGAGAATGGACACTGGTGGAGGAAGGGGTGCTCGAACATTGTATGAGGGAAACTCAAGTATGAAAATGTGTAAATCTGTTACTGTACCCTCATGGTGACTCACTAATTAATTAAAATTAAATAAATAAATAAAATAAAACCCTATTCTTTAAAAAAAAAATATCCTAGGGACCAGAGTGATAGTACAGGTCTTAAGGTGCATACCTTACTTGTGGCTGACCCTGGTTCTATTTTGATATCGCTTAGTCTGCTAGACATCTATAGATATAGCCTTGGGTGCCCCCACACACTGATGGTTGAGTCTGTGGAAATTCCAAGGTGGCCCAGGGAATCCCCGATACTGTAGCACTGGATTCTTAGACCTTCTCATTAATCTACTGGCTTAGTTGACTGAGAATCATCAAGTGGGGCCTCCAGGGTTTCCTGATCACCATTTGGGAGGACCTTCCCCCCAAATTAAATTATTTTAGATTCTTGGTATAACATGTATATCATTTTAAAATTTTGTATTTTTATTAACACTAGCTGGAGTTAAGTTTTATTTTGCAAGCTTACTATCATGATCTACTTATCTGTGTATAGCCAGATTGTGTATGAATCACCTCCTTTGGTTCATTAATTAACTATTCTAGGCTGCTAATTTAATAGACAATATTGTTTTCTATTACACTTACGCCAAAATGTCTTGGTGAAAAGTTAGTGAGACTTTTTAAGTTACTCTTCTGGGATTGTAGTTGGGGCAATGTGTATGGTTGAAATGTAAGAAGTTTTTTTCATCTCAGACTGTAGAGTTTTACAGATGTGTTCTTTTACATACTCTTCTTCACTTGGCATACTGAATTTCATTCACTTTGTTTTCTCATCATTTTTACTGCTGCATACCACCTTGACATCCCTCTGTACCTCACAAACTTCAGCCTTATCACCTGCTTTATCATCAAAATATTGTCCATTCCTCAAGTTCAAAACCCTCCAGTTCCATTATTAATCCTTCTGATTCCAATCCACTGGGTTCTCTGTTTTCTGATGTCTTGGTTGGTCATGTTCTTCTCTATGTGCACTGAACCTGACCCAAGCATTTTTACTTACCCCCTGTAATTGAACTCAGCTATCTTGCATACTGTTTTTTCTAGGAGAGAAAGTTTTTTCCAGCTCTTTAGTATTTCTATGGTATGTATTACATAAGAGGCACTTAGTACTTTAAGGTATTAAATAACCAGTTAGTCTGCTGTTTTTAATTTCTTTCGAGGTAACACGTGAATATTTTTAAAAAGACATTTATTTGTTTTTTTAATAGATGTTAAAAAAGATTGGTCTGACCATGCGCTCTGGTGGGAAAAGAAGAGAACTTGGCTTCTGAAGACACACTGGACATTGGATAAGTATGGCATTCAGGCAGATGCTAAGCTTCAGTTCACGCCCCAGCACAAACTGCTCCGCCTGCAACTTCCCAACATGAAATATGTGAAGGTGAAAGTGAACTTCTCTGACCGAGTCTTCAAAGCTGTTTCAGACATCTGTAAGACTTTCAGTAAGTACCAAATGTATTTTTCATGAAGATGTAGAGTGTGTGTGTGTGTGTGTGTGTGTGTGTGAGTGAGTGAGGGGGGGGAGGAGGAAGGGAGGGAGAGAGCTGACATTTAACTTATCCTAAAGAATAGGAATGAGTGAGGTATATGGTGTTTTGTTGTTTTTTGTTCTTGTTGTTTGGTTGGTTGGTGGTTTGGCGGTGGGGCACATGTGGTGGTGCTCAGGGCTTACTGTGGGTCTGTGCTCAGGGATCTCTCCTGGCAATGCTGGGGTTAGCTGTAAGCTAGGTAAGCGGCTTGCTCCTTTCACTAAGTTTTCATGTTGATGTGAAACTTTCATTCTTAAGCTGTTTAAAGAAACCAGTTGGGTTAAGGTGGAAACTTATAAGAGTTGCTTTTCTTACTAGAAGTATATTAGCTACTTCTTACTATAAAATACTTCAGTCTGATTATTTTTATGAAAAGAAACACTTTTTTCAGAGAAATGTTGCATTTACAACATTTTCTTTGCATTGTCACTACTTGATTTTAGGAATTCAGCCAGATTGTGTCATTTCCTTCATTGAAGGCCTGACACAGCTCCTAAGGAAATGGCTATGAATGTTGTCTTCCTTAACCAATGTACAATCTGAAGTCTTGTAGTAATTCTATTTCTGAAGTGAGATCACTCTTGGCTGACCTAGTTATATCATATGACTGGAGATTTTTAGCCATCAGAGAAAATACAACTGTGACCAATACCACTGATCCATAACTATTCTGGACCATAGATGTAGAGAAAATATAGTGGGTATTGTTGTTCCTATTTTGACCTATTAAATCCGGAAATGCAATGGTTTTTTATCTTTAGTGCAATTTTAAGGGGGGGAAAACCCATAAAGGCACAAGGTATTATATTTTTATATATGGGGGGCTGGAGCGATAGCACAGCGGGTAGGGCGTTTGCCTTGCACGCGGCCGACCCGGGTTCGATCCCCGGCATCCCATATGGTCCCCCAAGCACTGCCAGGAGTAATTCCTGAGTGCAAAGCCAGGAGTTACCCCTGAGCATCGCTGGGTGTGACCCAAAAAGCAAAAAAAAAAAAAATTTTTATATAATATAAAATTTCCTAGTTACCATTGTTTAGAATTAATATTTTGTCATTTGTCAAACTTTTTTTTCTACCACTTGATATAGGCAAAGTTCTTGAGTCACAGTCTTTTAGATTTTCTCTAAATAATGTGACTATTGTCATAGGTTCAGTTTGTATCTTTTCAGTACTTCTAAAAATAATTAAACACATAAACATGAATATATTCATTCATGTATATTTATGTTCATGCATAGTATGATAATGTCATATTATGCCATTGTATTCTTAATGCAATTTTCCACATGCATGCAAGAATTTCTCTGGAGTATTTACCAAGATGTAGAATTGCTATGTCTGTCCACATAACTCATTTCACAGTATCCCACACTAGAATGACTTATCTGTTGCCTTCTGAAAATCTATGTGGCACATCATTATCATTCAGAGTTCATAGCTGTACCAGGGTTCACTCTTGATACTTCCCACTATTCTCATTACTGTGTTTTTTACCATGAATGATGGTTGTGTTTTCTTGTGCTCTTTTCTCATTTATTGATAACAGTCATACAATACTCTCCTTAATCTTTTGATGTGATGGATTATGTTTGTTAGTTGGTTTTTGGATGTTGAACCAATCTTTGCACACTTAGCATAATTTCCACTAGGTTGTAGTGTAAAATTTTTTATTCACCATTGAATAAGATATACTAATGTTTCATAGAAAATCTTACATGCAGATTTGTCTGTAGTTTTCTTGTAATATATTTGGTTTTGGTATTAGAGTAATGCTGGTCTTAGAGATTGAATTAGAATTCTCTGCTTCAGTTTTCTGAAAGGTAACTGTAGAAAATTAGTATAATTTGATTTTTTTTTCTTTTTTAGCTTTTGGGCCACACTGGGTAGTGCTCACGGGTTACTCCTGGGTCTGCACTCAGGAATCACTCCTGGTGATGCTTGGGGGACTATATAGGATTCCGGGGATCCAACCTGAGTCAGCTGTGTGAAAGTCAAGAATTCTACCTGCTGTACTATTGCTCTGGCACCCTTATAATTTCATTTTTAAATGTAGATAGGAAATAAATTTCTTGATGTGAGTCTTCACCATGATACTTTGACCATGACCTGTAAAATTAAAAATTAAATTTAACTAATTTAATTTTTATCTAATGTAACAAAATATAACATTAAACTAAAAATCATGCATAACTGAATGATCTAAATGAAAAATAAGTTATGGGATAGGAAAAAATGTAAATAATATAACTGATAGTAGGTTAATATCCAAAATATATGATCTTATAGAACTCAATAACAGAACAAAGGCAAACTCCAAAAATCCAGTTTAAAAAATGAGCATTTTTAAAAAAATTAATTTATTCTTTTATTGAATCACCATGTGGAAAGTTACAAAGTTTTCAGGTTTAAGTCTCAGTCATACAATAGTTGAACACCCATCCCTTCATTGAAGGGATGGTTGTTTCAGCATTGTATAACTGAGACTTAAGCCTGAATGCATTGTAATTTTCCACATGGTGATTCAATAAAAAAAAAAAACAACATTAAAAAAAAAGAAGAAAACAGATACTGGGACTGGGAGAAAGTTTAATGAGCTAGTGCAAATGCTTTGCATGTGGGAAACCCAGATTTCTATTCTGGCATGGTCTCCCAAGCACTGCCAGAAGCATCTCCCACACACTTACACACACACAGACACACACACACCAGAAAAGAAAATATAAAGAATCTTTATTTTGTCTCTTTACATATATGATACAAGCAAAAACAACTAAACTCATATTAAAAGAGATCGTATTTGCGGCTGCCGGGGGTGAAGAACTGTGGGTATTGGGGAAATTGGATGGTGATCAAAGGATATGCAGAACATGCTGTTAGGAAGCTGAGCAGATACTCTGGCCCTTCGTTTTCCACTTTTTATTTGGTAAGCTTTATCTTGGCATTCTTTTATAATTTAACTCAAGAAAATACTTCCATGTAATTATTAAGTGAAATGTTCATTTTAGTTGTCAGGGGCTTGTGAGGTAGCACAAATGTTAGAGCATATGTCTTGCTTGTGAGATAAGTCTGAGTTTGATCGTTGGTGTCATATACCCTCACCCAGCATCACTAGGTGTGACTGACCAGTGGCCTCCAGTACTACCAGCACGGACCCTATTTTTTTCTTGGTTTTTGGGACAGCAGTGCTCAGGAGTTATTCTTGGCTCTGGACTCAGTAACTACTCCTGGCAGTGCTTGGGGGACCATATGGGATGCCAGGGATTGATCCTGGGTCAGCCACGTGCAAAGCAAACACCCTTCCCCGCTCTACTATCTCTCCATCCTCGGAGCCCTATTTTTATAGAAAAGCATATTTGCTAGTTACTTTTGCCCTATGAAAGAGACACTGTTGGCAATATCTTTTGAAGTACTTAATATATTTCGACATGTAAATGAAGAGCAAATCTTTAATAAAAGGAAATGCAGGAGGATCTGGGGTGGGGGGAGGTTAGTACAGCTGTTAGGATACATGCTTAGCATGTGTCTGACCCAGGTTTAATTTCCATCACTACATGGCCCTCCACGAATCATAGGGTGCATTCTTGGAGGCCCCCAGCATCACTGGGATGGCCCAGATATGCCCAGTACAGCAGGCCCTGAGTAGCATCACATCTTTGAGCGAACTGGATGGCCTAGTTGGCTGAGAATCTCTGATGATGCCCCTGGACCTCATGAACACTCAGCCCCCACCTTCTATCACCAAAGAAAAGGAGATGATGGAAATAATTCTAAGTTATCTGGCCAACTATCTAAAGATGCTACTATAAAAGACCACATTCTGTGTTTAGGGCCATATAATAATAGGATTTATAATTTGGATCTAGTGAAAACTAGTGGCATTAGATACACAAATAATTCATTCACATTTTCTCTGTTTTATTTCTGTAAAGAAGAATCTGTTGGCGAGAGATAGAGAAGTGCTCAGTAGATGTGGAGCAGAATTCAGATTAACCTGTCTGAGAAGCATGCTTTCTACATCTGAGGTGCTTATAACCCCAGTTCTTGAGTTCACTGCATTCTTTTTGAAACTCTATGTTCCCTCTGATCTCTACTGCTCCTCAGAAGTTTTCATAGCTGTAAAAGACACCTCCATCCATGAGTCAAATACCAGAAACTTGGGAGTCCTCTTTACCACCATTGTGTCCCTCACCTGTGTGTCTGTCTCATCAATCATGTGGAAGTTTTAATTTTCGCCTCCAGGGTGTGTGTGTTGTGTATTAGCTTTTTTCATATCTTTCCAGCTCTACGTCTCTTATATTCCCCACCACTGTTCTCTCTCCCCTCGACTGTTCAGTAGCCTACTACATGGTACCCTTCATTCATTCTTGTTCTTTCCAGTACACTGTTCACATAGTAAGCAAGTTTTTAAAATCATCTTTCACCTAAGCAACAGATGGAGAGTTAAAAGTTTTATATATGATAAAACTGCTTTTATGGTCCATTTCTTTTCCCAAACAAACCCTAATCACATTCCTACCACTTTCATTTTTAGTAATTGTAAGTCATGTACTTGATACTGTCCTTCTCTGTTTTACCAGTTTTAGATATTTATTTTCTTTTACTCAGCTTTTAATTTCCCCTTTTATTGTAACAATTATGAATTTTGGCTAAATCAGTATCTATGTTTATTTTTTATTTATTTATTTTTTATTTTTTGCTTTTTGGATCACATCTGGCCATGTTCAGGGGTTACTGATTGGGCAGCCATGCAGTGCCCAGGATTAAATCCAAGTTCTTCAGACCAGGCATTTCTGATTGAATTTTTTTTTCTTTTTGGGTCACAACCAGTGATGCTCAGGGGTTACTTTGTGCTCAGGAATTGTTCCTGGAGGTGTTCAGGGGACCATATGGGATGGCCAGGATTGAACCCAGGTTACCCCATGCAAAGCAAATGTCTTATCCATTGTACTATCGCTCCAGCCCCTAACCTTTAATGTTTTAATTTAATTTTTGTTTTGGGGCCACACCCAGCTATGCTCAGGGCTTGTCCCTGTATCTATGTTTATATTATTGTAGCAAGACTAATATTTTTAGTTGCTTAACCAGAATCTGTAATTTTATATTTCCTACCTCTCGTGCCTCTGTGATTTAGTTGCTTGCTTTCAGACTATATATGTGACTGATTTTCTGCATCATGCATTCTTGGACAATAATTTGTTCTCTATTCCGTATTTTTCCTACTCAGATATTTTCTTGGGCACCTCCATTCTCATCCCCAATCTGGGGTAAATTCTTCTGGGCCAAGTGGTACAGTGATTTTCTTCATCGTTGTCCAAGGAAAATATTTTTTCATCTCAATAGTTGATCTTTTCGTTTTCCTCTGTTTATAGGGCCCTTGTTTTGGTGAACCTTAGCCTCCAATATTTTTTTTCCTATGGGAGCAAAAATCAGAGCCTGGCAAGCTCCCTGTGGCGTATTCGATATGCCAAAAACAGTAACAAGTCTTACAATGGGGATGTTACTGGTGCCTGCTTGAGCAAATCGATGAACAATGGGACGACAGTGCTACAGTGGTACCAAAAAAAGTGTGAATAAAAGAGAAATTTTTGAGATGTTCATATCTGAAAATGTTTTATTCTACTGTTTGATAGAATTGTTAAAAATTATTTTGAGACCAGAGAGATGGTGCAGTGGGCAAGACTCTTGCCTTGCATGCTGCCACCCTTGGGCACCCCATATGATCCCCTTAGCCCTACCAGTAGCAATCCCTGAAGCCAGGGGTAAGCCCTGAGCACCACCAGGTGTGTTCCAAAAACAAACAAAAAAATTATTATTATTATTATTACTATTATTTTAATCCTCGTGAGATAGTTACAAAGCTTTCTTGTTTGAGTTTCAGTCATACAATGATCGATCACTCAATCCTCCACCAGTGCACATCTTCTACCAACAAGGTCACCAGTGACCCCTCCCATCCCAGCCCTCCCCTAACCCCTATAGCAGACAATCTCTCCCATACTCTCTTTTGTATTGCTTATTATGAATAGTATAATAAGATGTCGCGCAGCTGCAAGAGTGACCAACCATGTGCTCCTGAAATCCTAAAATTTTAGATAATTAGGGTCTGGAGAAATCTCTGCAGTGAGCTGCTCCATTTGGAGATTTCTTTTGTGGAGATTCTCTGGATCGTGGCCATTAAGGAGCTTAAGTAGCAGCTATTGGCAGTTTGTGGGAGTGACCTCCAGGGTCCCATGGGGACAGAGGAGAGGGGCCGGGGAGGAGAAGGACCAGTCCATCCCCTATCCCTTGAGGCCTGGAGTTTGCCATCACTGAAGCCACGCACCTGCTCTTCTTACTGGGTTCTGGAAGTTGGGTTTTTAGGGAGCAAGTGGAGAGACAATACCTACCCCCATCTGAGGCACCCTGGTGAAGTTGGCTTGGCTCAAAGTCCGGAGGCATCTCTTCAGTGAGCTTCTCGGTTCAGAGATTCTTTTGTGTGCCTCTGGATCATGGCCCTTGTATTCATCTTTTTCAGAGAAATAAACTATTGGCATATGCCCTGTAGGGCACACCCACTTGTGTGCAACGTGCCACGATGCCAGCCCTAACTGTGGCCTTTGGTCTCTTTCGAGATTTGTGGGTCTCTGAAATAAGGCCAATAAATGGGCTTGCATAGCTGAGCCGGAGGTGGTTTGTGGATGTAGCTCCCACATACCTAACTTTTGGCCATTTAATTTCTTGGTAAACTTGGCCTTCAGCCAAAGGCACAGCAGCAATTTTGGGCTACCAGGAAGTCTGAAGGCACCATCAGGCTGCTGATGCACTCACCTGCAGGTACAGGTTGATCTGCTGGTGGCACCATTATACCCCAGGCTATTAGAGTCTTAATAATGTTCTTATTTCTTGTTGTTGCAATTATTTTTTAAGTAAAGTTTTATTGAGGTAGCATTGATTTTAAGTTTCTGGGGGTACAGCATTATAATTCATCATCTGTATACAGTGCATGTGACTACCACCAAAAATCTAGTCTTCATTTGTCTCCATATGTTGAGCCCCTTAGCCCATTTCACCATATTCAGGCCCCCTTTCCTACTGGCAACTACCAGATTTTCATATCAGTGAAATTATGTAGTGTTTGTCTTAATTTCATTGTGCCAGTTCACTTATCATAGTTGTGCAAATGGCAAAATTTCATTCTTTTGTGTGGCTGAGAAATAGTATTTGAATACATTGCTTGTTTATATGTATGCGTGTATGTGTATAAGCACAAATGCACCTAGTACACTATATTCATCCATCCATAGACATTTTGTTTTCCTTCCCATTCTCTCACCTCCTTCCTCCTCCCCTCCCCACTTTCTTTTAGTGTTTTGGCCACACCTGGCAGTGCTCAGGGGACAATATGGGACGCTGTAGTGTCTGTCTGGGTCCCTTATCTAACTTTCATCTTTCTTCTGTTGAACATTTTTATTGTGGCTATCATTTGAGTTTTCAGTGTTTTATATTTGTATCTGAATTCTTGTTACGCAGGTATTTATGAACACATTTGAGATTTATTTTGTGGATTTACTAAACCTCAACAAAATAATTTATAGAATTCTTCCCTGTCTTTGTTATTCATCGTATAGATATCATTGATATCTTGTTTATTTCTGAGAATTATAAATGGGTTTTTTTTGTTTTTATTTTTGCTTTTCGGATCACACCTGGCTATGCACAAGGGTTACTCCTAGCTCTGCACTCAGAAATTACTCCTAGCGGTGCTCAGGGGACCATATGGGATGCTGGGAATCGAACCCGGGTTGGTTGCATGCAAGGCAAACGCCCTACCCGCTGTGCTATCACTCTAGCCCCGAGAATTATAAATGTTTGTTTTGTTCTTCTGTTTTCTGCATTAACCTGTTTCCAGAAGTAGTTTCTTTTGTGTGTAGGAGGGGGCAGTGAAGGGGGCACACCCAGTGGTACTCAGGATTTACTCCAGGCTCTGTGCTTGGTGCTCAGGGAACTATGTGGTGCCAGGTATCAAACTATAGGCAGTTTGACTATATTGCCTTGCTATAGGCAAGGCAAAAATACCTTAACCTCTCTACAGTCTCTCCAACCCATGTTCTTTTTTTGTTTTTCTTCTCATTTGTTTCATTTCAGAAACTTTACAAATTCTCCATTGCTGCCTTAGCAAGTTAACATAAACTTAGTGGACTAAAAGCATAAGGAATCTATTATCTCACATTTTTTGTAGGTTAAAAATACAGATACTAGCATAGTTCAGCTGGTGAAGACTTCAGCTGGCTCTTCATTTCTCGCTCTTCATTTCTCAAGCCAAGAACAGCAAGTCCCATCTTTGTTACTCTGCTAATATATCTAACCTCTTCTCTTATGGCTCCTATTTCACCAAAGATGTCCTTCTTGATTCTTTGCCTTCCTGTCTGTTTAGATTTCATGTGATTACATTGCATCTCCTAAAATCAGCTGATTGGTAACCTTAATTCCACTTGCAAAGTCTCTTTGGAGCACCCCTAGATTAGTGTGTGATAGAAACAGGAAATTCAAGGAATGTTTCTAGAATTTTGCCTACCACAAAAGTCTTTCTCAATTGTCTGTCATTGTCTATTCATACATTTAAGAATTGGACTCTACAGGGCTGAAGTGATAGCACAGTGGGTAGGGCGTTTGCCTTGCACGCGGCCAACCCTGGTTCGATTCCCAGCATCCCATATGGTCCCCTGAGCATGGCCAGGGGTAATTCCTGAGTGCAGAGCCAGGAGTGACCCTTGAGCATTGCTGGGTGTGATCCAAAAAGAAAAAAAAAAAAAGAATTGGACTCTACAAATACCTACCGGGAAGCTGTGCATTAAATGAGTTTAGATCTCCCTTCTTTAGGTATTTAGACTTAGGGTAGCTAAATGTTAGCATCTAAAAGATCTTTTCCCCAGGGCTGTTCAGTTTCTTCTTATAAGGTATTCTAAATGGTTCTTGTTGAATAAGGAAAGATGGGTGGATGAGTGGACAAAAGCAGATGAAATTTACACAAATTGTATAAATAGATAAAACTTTTGAGTATGAAAGTGAAGATTGGCTGTATCCTTCATAGATCTCTTCTGAGTTGTAAGAGTTACATCTTTTTTTGTTTGTTTTTTATTTTGTTTGGGGGCTGGAGTGACAGCACAGCAGTAGGGCGTTTGCCTTTCATGAGGCCAACCCATGTTCAATTCTTCCACCCCTCTCAGAGAGCCCGGCAAGCTACTGAGAGTATTGCACTCACACGGCAGAGCCTGGCAAGCTACCCGTGACGTATTGGATATGCCAAGAACAGTAACAATAAGTCTCACAATGAGAGGTGTTACTGGTGCCCTCTCGAACAAATTGATGAGCAATGGGATGACAGTGACAGTGACAGTTTTGTTTGGGGTCACACTTGGCAGTAGTGCTCAGAGTTTATCCCTGACTATGCTTAGGGATTACAGAGCACAGAGGGGCACCATATGTGGTGCCAGGCACCAAACCAGGGTCAATTGCATGCAAGGCAACCATTTAACTATCCTTAACCACCATACAATCCTTCTTAATAACTGTACTGTCATTCTGGTTCCTCAATTTTTTTTTTTTTTACTTTAGGCACTGTGATTTATAATACTGGATTTCATGCATGCATAGTTGCAACAACACATCATGCACCAGATTGTTCATTCTCCTCCATCATAAAAACTTGCTTTAAAAATAAAATCTGAACGTTATTTTACCTGATAACCCTTCTGTGTGCCTTATTCCCATCATTCATTTTTAAAAATAATAGTATTATAGGCTATCTTTACTAGATTTGCTTTTTACTCATTGGCATATATAATATTCTTTCTCTTTTTGAGTTACACCTGGGGATTCTCAGAGGTTACTCCTGGCTCTGCACTCAGTAATTACTCCTTGTAGTGCTTGGGACACTATATGGGATGCCAGGGATCGAATCCGGGTCAGCCACATGCAAGGCAATGCCCTTACCCGCTGAATTATTGCTCCGGCCCTAGAATATTATTCTAATATAAAGAGGATCTTTGATTATTGTGTAATTACTCAAAAAGACTTATTATTGAATTATTAAGTTTAGCATAAATGTAAGAAGACATTTTACTGTGCTATGCCCACTTTTTAATGTATTTTTAATATAAACCTAGCTTTATTTCTTATGCTCTTCATCAGGCCTATATGTTAAATTTTGAAATTATTTTAATTTTTTTCCTGATAGAAGACAGAGTGAACAAAGAAGTCCTGGAATCTTTTATCAAAAAAGATAATTCTCCATGTGTGAAGGGAAATTGGTTTGCTCTTTTTTGTTGTTGAATGAAATAAAAATTACTTACTCACAGACTCCACTAGTTGTGAAGTCTAATGATTTTCCTAGTTTAATTGTTGAACCCTCCTGTCACTGGAGAAATAAGTCACTTTTAATTTATTTTTTCCTTTTTTGATTTTTGGGCCACATCTAGCAGTGCTTGGGCTTACTCCTGGCTCGGTACTCAGAATACTCCTGGACTCTGGGGACCATATTGGGTACTAGAGATGGAGCCCAGGTCAGGGGCAGGCGATACAAATTATTTGCCCAATGTACTATTTTTATACCCCGAAGATGCCATTTTCTCTCTCCTTTTTCTTTACACTACCAAGTTCTCAAGAAGTTGGAACCAGGATTACAGGTTTTTTTCTTAGTTACTATATATTTCACATACTGGTTATATTGTACATTACAGCGATTCAATATTTGTGTGTTGCAAATGAATTATGTCAGTAAGTGTATTTTCTGTCCATCATTTTATCTTTTGTAAAAAAAAAAAAGCAGCTAAGATTCCTGAACAGCTAAGAGTTTCTGTGAGTGTGATACAAGCTTGTATTTTTACTGTTGTTATTTTTAACTCCATGATCTACTCCCATTGGCAGATTTCATTGAGAGCGCCTTCATCTAGTTATATGAATGACCAAAAAGCTAGTTAGCAATGTTTATTCTTGCAGCGACATTAATAGCTGGTTTGTGAGCTGGACAGGAAATGACCTAGGACTAAATACTTTGGTGAATCAATCATGTTCAGTCAAGTAGATGAGACATAGCAGAAACTTTTGGGAGCCTCTTTTAAATTATGTCTTATTTTGTCCTGTTCTAATAAACTTAACTACGGTGAATATGACAGAAGCATGGCATTGCTCTCTTGCATGATTCATTTTGTGTCCTTTTATACTTTAAAAATTTTTTTACCATATGCCAGTAAACAATTTACTTTTGAACAATGAATGGGTAAAGATGACTAATACACTACCCCTTCGAAATACCAAGGCAGTGTGGACAATAACTAAATGTTCAGAGGCCTGGAATTTTCTAGTGCTTTTTTTGCTCCCTGCATGCCAGTGATGGAATTTAAATTCAAAAGTGCACTGAGAATTAAAAGTACAATTTGTAAGTCATTAGGTGTAGGTCTTAGTACATTAAGTCTTATTTGAAAAATTATCTAACTAAATTTTTTTTTAGCTGGGTGCTACACCCAGCAGTGCGCAGGCCTTACTCCTGGATCTGCACTTAGGTCTCACTCTTGGCTTGTTCAGGGGACCACGTAGGGTGTCAGGAATGGGACCCAGGTTGGCCAAATGCAAGGCAAGTGCCCTTCTTGCTGTACTAATGCTCCAGCCCTAGAAGTGATTTTATTCTCTTAGTAATGACTCACAAGAGATAGCTGAAATCTTTTGAGTTTCTGAATCTAACCATAACAATTAGTACTGATGAATCAACCACCCAAATTATGTCTGAAGCAAGGTGTCTTTATATGTTGCTATAGGAGAAGAAGAAAACCTTTGAGTTTAAATTGCATAAAGGGTATGCAATTTAAATTGCATAAAGGGTATGAGTTTAAATTGCATAAAGGGTATGCATTGCTTTGCTAACTTTAAGATAAATATTACTGAAGTTTTCCCTCAGCCCACCCCCCTTTTTTTTTTGTTTTTTGTTTTTGTTTTGTTTTGGGCCACACCCGGCAATGCTCAGGTGGTATTTCTGGCTCTGCACTCAGAAATCACTCCTGACAGGCTCTGGGACCTTGTAAGATGCTGGGGATCAAACCCAGGTCAGCTATGTATGTGCAAGACAAGTGCCCTCCCACTGTACTACTCGCTGGCTCCTCTGTCAGCCTTTTTTACTAGCCCGAAACTGTCAATATCCTGTCACTATATGTTTGTTATCATTTTTTGGAACTTTATTAATAAAATTACCTCATTACAGTTCCCCCTTTTCAACAGAGGAGAGATAATGTAAATTTTTCTCATAGATTTCTTCTGGTATAACTTTGAGATAGAGCCATTCATATTGTTTCTCCTGAAGAGTTTGTCCCGTTTTATGAGTAGTAATCTCACAGATGAAAATACCACGTTTTTTGTTTTTTCTTTGTGGGTCACACCCGGCAGTGCACAGGGGTTACTCCTAGCTTTGCACTCAGGAATTACTCCTGGCAGTGCTCAGGGGACCATATGGGATGCTGGGAATCGAACCCAGGTCGGCCGCATGCAAGGCAAACGCCCTACCCACTGTGCTATTGCTCCAGCGCTGAAAATATCTCGTTTTGTTTGTCATTTGGGTTCTTTTAAATTTGGATATATTAATAAAGCTATAATTAATGGAGCAATAGCACAGCGGGTAGGGCGTTTGCACTGCATGCGGCCAATCCGGGTTCGATTCCTCTTTCCCTCTCAGCGAGCCCAGCAAGCTACTGAGAGTATCCCACCCCCATGGCAGAGCCTGGCAAGCTACCTGTGGCATATTCAATATGCCAAAAACAGTAACAAGTCTCACAATGGAGACGTTACTGGTGCCTGCTCGAGCAAATCAGTGAACAACGGGACAACAGTGCTACAGTGCAATAAAGCTATTAAAGGCTGCTTTTTATTTTTTTTAAGTAATGAATTGTATGAGTTGGATGTTTACCTTTTTAAGATACTGCAAAATTGTTTTTGATTTGGGGATATACCTGGTGGTGTTCAGGGCTTATTCTTGGTTCTCCACTCAGAAATCACTCCTGTCAGGCTTGGGGGATCTTATGGGATGCTGGGAATTGAACCCAGGTTGGCCACATGAAAGGCAATGCAAGCACCCTACCCGCTGTACTATCCTCCAGCCCCTAAATGTATTTTTTTTAGTTACCTAATTTTACCAGTTTGGTAAAATATTCTTACCAGTTTGGTATGAGTTCTACATCCTCAGCAAAACTAGCTATTAATAGTTATAGAGCACTCTGATAGGTGTATAATGCTGTTGCATGGTTCTAATTTATATTTCCCTGGCTGTTAATTATAAGCATCTTGTCTCAGTATACTTAGCTATCCTTAAGATCTTTGCTTACCATAATGCCAGGGAGGAGGACGGGGAGAGGGAGGGAAGGGGAGAGTGGAGAGGCAAAAGGAGGGAGAGAGAAAGTAAGGGAGGGCGGGAAAGTGCCTGCCATAGAGGCAGTATAGGGGTGTGTGGGGGGCGATGATGGGAGGAAAACTGGGGACATTGGTGCTGGAGAACGTACACTGGTGGAGGGATGGGTGTTGGAACAGTATATGACTGAAATCTAATCATGAATAATTTTGTAAGGATCTATCTGAATGATTCAGTAAAAATAGTTTTTTGAAAAAAGATCTTTGCTTAATTTTCTCTTTTTCTCTGTGATCCACTTAGGATTAATTTTTTCTATATTGTGTTAGTGCTTTAAAGCGATATCTATGACTCTCATTGTTCAGCACTTTGAAAAAGTTTCCTTTTCCTTTCAAATTGGCATTGCGCTTTTGTCCAGAATAATTGATGACCTACACGTGGGTTTATTTCTGGTCCCTCTTTTCTGTTACATTCATGTAGATGTCTTATCCTTTAGCCAGTAATTGCAGTCTTTCCCCATACTCCTGGAGTGGTAGGGGAGAGAGGGAAAGAGGAATTTAAAAAATCCAGTTATGAGGGCTGGAGCAGGTAGGGCATTTGCCTTGCATGTGACCGACCTGGGTTCCATCCCCACCATGCCATACAGTCCTCTGAGCACCGCCAGGAGTAATTCCTGAGTGCAAAGCCAGGAGTGACTCCTGTGCATCACTGGGGGACCCAAAAAACAAAAAAAAGAGAAAAAAGTCCAGTTACTCTTTTTTTTTTTTTTTTTGGTGGGGAGAGTCACACCTGGTGATACTCAGGATTTATCTCCTGCTCTGCATTGAGGAATTACTCTGGGCAGTGCTCAGGGGACCATATGGGATGCTAGGAATCACCTTACTCACTGTGCTATCATTCTGGCCCTATTCTCACCCTTTGACTGTTTCACAATCTCATTTTCTTGCAAATTTTATATTTAACTTTTCAAATTTGTATTAAAAAAGAATTTGAAATTTAACCAATTCCATTGAAACCTTAGCTTACCTGAAGGAAGACTTAAATTGTTAATAATTTTTGGAATTTATGGGCATGGTATATAATGCATATAATATATAAATATGATATATTCATTTGAATTATCCAGTTCCTTTTATTAGTTTCATTTAATCTTTGAATTAGACTTCACATAAAAATGAGTAGGGTAAACACAGAGATATGTGCTTATTTTATTCATAAGAGAAGAGTTTGAATTAACTGAAATTTTAAATAAGAAATTATATATAAATAAGAATTCTATTACTTTCTGTATCCTAGTAAACTATTATCTTTCTACTTGGAGATAACTACATTTATTAGATAGTTATGAATTCAGAATATTTTGGTAAATTAAAAAAAAAATTTATTGGGGCTGGAGCAATAGCACAGCGGGTAGGGCGTTTGCCTTGCACGCGGCCAACCCAGGTTCAATTCCCAGCATCCCATATGGTTCCCTGAGCACTGCCAGGGGTAATTCCTGAGTGCAAAGCCAGGAGTAGCCCCTGTGAATCTCCAGGTGTGACCCAACAACCAAAAAAAATAGTTTTATTGAGGTAGCATGGATTATAAGAATGTAAATGTTTTAGGGATACAGTATAAGCACACCATGCTCAATAGATTTTCATCACCATCCATTGGACCCTTTCAGCCACCCTTCACTTCCCTTAGGGAATATACAGTTCTCTGGTCAGAGTCCAACATTATTTTTATCAGACATTATCTGTTCCCTTGCTTTGTTACTTCATATGAGTGAGATCACCCAATATTTATTTTGCTTAGAAGGATACTCTGGTTCTATCCATATTATAGCAAAAGGCAAGATTTCATCTTCACTTATAATAAACTAGTATCCATTGTGTATGTATACTACATCTTTATTATCTGTCGTTGAGTACATGGGTCATTTCTTGGTAGTAGCAAATGGCAACTCAAGGTGTATGTATATTTTCAAATTAGTGTTTTTGTGTTGTCTGAATAGATATCTAGGAGGAGAATTACTGGATTGTTAGATTAGTTTCTCAGATGCCATTCTTAAGTCTTACAAGGTATTAATACTTGGCAAATCATATACAGATGGAAATTACAAATTTAGAAATGGATTAATAGACATAGAATGTTTACATTTTGTTTTGTTTTGTACTGGAATAATTCAATTTTTGTCTTAACAGACATCAGACACCCTGAAGAACTTTCTCTCTTAAAGAAACCCCGAGATCCAACAAAGAAAAAAAAGAAAAAACTAGATGATCAGTCTGAAGATGAAGCACTTGAGTTAGAGGGACCTCTTATAACACCGGGATCAGGTGAGTCAAGACTCTGAGAGAGCCAAAACTGAGTATGAAAACCATGGATGGGTGAACTTTAGAAAGTGTACTTCAGGAGACTGGACAAGTGAAAAGAAATATTATTAGCATCTTTCAGCTCAACTATGAAATTACTACCAGAGTCTGTCCTAGACAGATCATTGTATCAGGTGTTAATAATTCAGTTGTGTCAATAAAGAGAAAGATTGGTTCTATACTCACCGAAAGTCTGTAAGCAATAGTACCTTAGGAGGCTCAGTTATTTGCTTTGTTAGACAGTAGTATTTAGTTCTTTTTTGCTAAGTTCTGTGAAAAAACATTACTATTCAAGAAATTGTTACTTCCATCAGGTCACTTAAAACCTTTTAGCTTCACATATGCTGGTCCTGTACCTCTCTAATTGTTTTGCTTGCCTAACTGCTATGGTGATGACTTCCAAAACTGTAATAGTGGAGAAAAGTTTTATATGACAAAACGAAACTTGGACTACCATAAAAAGACAGCCTGCTGAATGGAAGGACATAATTGCACACAGTACATCAGATAAGCAATTAATGTCAAAGATACATAATGCACTCACAAAACATAGAAACAGAAAATCCAATAACACCATTAAAAAACGGGGAGAAGAGATGAACAGACATTTTCATAAAGAGGACATTAGGATGGCCAGTAGACAGAAGTGGTCATCATTAGGCAAACACAATGAGAAACCCACCTCTTATCAGCGAGAGAGGCCTATATCAAAAAGCCTGGAGAAACAATGTTAGCAGGGACGTGTTGGAAAAAAGGAAACTTTAGTCACTAGTGGTGAAAGGGAATGTTTGGTTTGGCCTCACTGGAAAACAGAATGGAGATTTCTCAAAAACTAGTAATAGAACATGTATACCTATATTCACAGCAGTGCTGAGTATAATAGTTCACATATGGAAACAACCCAAATGTCCGATGATAGATGAATAAAGATGGAATCTTGCAGTTTACTTGCTACTTGGATCGATGTGGAATAACTGTGTTAAACAAAATAAATCAGAGGAAGGACAAGTTCTGGATGATCCCATTCAGCTGTGGTATATAGAAAATAAAACAAGGGAATAGACAATATCATGATAAAAGAAAAACAAACACCAGCATTGCTCCTAAATTACAAAATTTTATAAGTACTGGGGCGGGGAGTAGAAGGTGGGGTGGGAGGGTGAGGGGATGAGGGGAAAACAAAACCCCATCAATGTTAACAGTATTGTAAACATGTGACCTAAATGATTTTTTAATAAATAATTCAGAATGACAGTTATAAAGCAATTTCTGTTTTGTTAAAATACAGCAGGACTCTCAGCTAATAGCTGACATGGGTTTTTAAATATTTATAGCAGGCAGCCTGTGACTAGTGTTTGTAGAACTCTTATTTCTCCTGCTTAAAACTGTTAGGTTATTTTTTTCCATGTTTAGCAAACTCATATTTTATTGATTACTAAATATGCTGCTCTATTCTACCCTACATTATTTTTCTGCTTCACATGTTTTTAACAGAAGCTTGTTGGACTGAGACTTTATCACTGAACTGAGACTTTAAAGGAATTTAAAATGCACACAGCCTCTGACCTAGCTGTTAGAATTGGGAAATAAGTGCAGAAATGTTTGTTAGAAGCAGTGTTTGCAATAGCAGTGGTGACATCAAAAACAAAACTCTGAATAAATGTTCACAAACTTGGTAAATAAGTTATAATACCTTGGAGGCAGTGTGATTAGCTGTAGCTGGACTCTTGATTTATGACTTGGCCTGCAACTTCATAGCTCCTGACATTATGCAAGTTATTTAATCTTTCTGTACCTCAGCTTGCTCCTCTAAAATGAAAGTAATAGGGTTCTGGGAGTAGTAACTGGGCTATTCCCTTAGTGTCTAACAAGATTATTAACAATGACATGTAGAGTATACAAGTATAAGTAATTGAGGTTTTTGTATGTGACTGTCTATTAAATCTTGTATGATTTAGGGGAATGTATTTTCTATTTTAGAAAAATTTTAGAGAAAATTGTCAAATTCTAACTTTACTTAATTCTGAGTATAATTCATACTAGGACTGAATTTTGAATTTTCAGATATAGTAAAAGGTACATTCACTAGATCCTTTAACAGTAAGAAGATTCTGCCTAAATGATAGTATTTTTCACACTTATTTATATGTAAATTCTCTAGCAGAAGTTGTCTTTGGCAAGCTGAGCTGAAATTATGTTCTTGGTCATTTTAAATAAATGGGGACATGCAAGTTACCCTTTCACATGTGTTCTGTAACTTAGATTCTAGCTTTTTTTGGGTGTCAGGAGGGATATTGGGGATATTTTTGGTGGGGAAATGTATACTGGTGGAGAGATAGGTGTTGGAACATTGTATGACTGAAACCTGATTGAAAGCTTTATAACTGTATCTCATGGTGATTCAATAATAAAAAAAAAACGTGACTAGGGGTCAGGAGATGGACAGCAGTATAGCACATGCCTTACATGTGGGAGACCTGGGTTCAGTAGACACTGCAAAAAGGAAAAACCATCACTGCATATCTTTGTGTTGTTCTTTAAAGATTCATAAAAAGTGAATTTATAGCTCCCTTTGCTGCTTACTTATGTTAAGAATGTTCAGATTTTACGAATTGCATTTGTGTAAACATTGAAAGAACATATTTTAGGAACATAAGCTAAAATTTCCTTTGGTTAGCAAGAGACTTTTTCAAAAACCTTTGTGTTCTCTTCCTAGCCTAGGTCATGACAGCTAAAAAATCTTGCATTAACCCCACTTTTCCATATGCAGTGGTTTCTGTTGCTGCAGAAGGTAAGTGTGGGAAGTTAGAGAATAAAGAAGATAGTTCTGCGCATATTCCTAAATTTGGTCAGAAAACAGCCATTCTCTTTCCATCACCCATTAACGGTATGATACACATTTAAGTTTCTTTTTTAAAATTATGACTTATGAACAAAAAGTGGTCAGAATGAGGACTTGGAGGAGAGACATTTTTCACTTAATATTCTGAACTCTATTCTATGCATACTAAGCAATCACAAGATAAACATGTCTCCATATATAGCTAGGAAAAAAAATCCGTATTTTCTTTTCCCTATTTTCTTTTCAATCTTTTGTTTCTGTCTTCTATTGTTGCTTTCCTTTACCTTCTGAATTCCTTTCTTTCCTTTCCTATAGGCACTGATGTTCTTTACATTGGCCCTCTGAAAGGTGAGACTTTCCACAACTAAAACCAGAAAGTGTTGGTCTGTCTGCTTCAGCTGGATCTCTAACTTACCTTCTAAATCTCTTGAACTGATTCCCCCACGCCCCCACAAATTTCCACCAAATTAATTATCTTTCTTTTGCATTATTATTATGTGTTCTAATATAATGCGAGTAATGTTCACATTTTTAAAATAGGTAAAATCATGTACTAAAGCTTTTCTTTCAGAATGAAGCTTGAGCTTCACAATTGCTTTGTGTCATTATCAGCTTTTATTGTTGAAAATTAATACAATGCTTCATACTGAGGACGTATTTTTCATTGTTATCTATTAGGAAGCATATATTCAAGCCCAGGACTTTATAGTAAAACAATGACCCCCACTTACGATGCTCATGATGGAAGCCCCTTGTCACCGACTTCTGCTTGGTTTGGTGACAGTGCTTTGTCAGAAGGTAATCCTGGTATACTTGCTCTCAGCCAGCCAATCACATCTCCAGAAATCTTGGCAAAAATGTTCAAGCCTCAAGCTCTTCTTGATAAAGCAAAAATCAATCAAGGGTATGTTTTAAATTCTATGGATCATTGAAGAATTTCTTTATTAAACTTCAACTAGAAGTAGAAGTATTTTACTCACTGTCTTGCTTTGTTCCACTGCTCTTGTTAATTTATCCAGGTGGCTTGATTCTTCAAGATCTCTTATGGAACAAGATGTGAAGGAAAATGAAGCCTTGCTGCTCCGATTCAAGTATTACAGCTTTTTTGATTTGAATCCAAAGGTACCGAGGGTTTAGAGCGCTCTCGCTTTTTCCATTTGCTTTTCTGTTTTATTTGAAATGTAAGGAGTCATTTATCCACAGCAAGTCTTGATTGCTATGAACCTCTAAAACTTTAGACAAAGGTATTTATATTTTAAGTTTATTGTTTTGTTTGGTCAGAAACATAACTAAGCCTTTTCTTTTTTGAAAAAATATACTTTGAATTTTCAGTAATTTTTTTTTTAGTGCATCACCATGGGGAGTAATTTTTTTAAAGTTATTAGTTTGATACTACACAATTAGCCAAGTTTTAGATTCTTTTTATTTTTTTTACACTATATTATGAATTACTTTTCAGGGCCAGAGAATAGTACAGGAGTAAGGGTGCATACCTTGCATTGGGTTGATCCTGGTTCAATCCCCAGCACCATATGGTGCCCCAGGCAGTACTGGATGCCTGTAAGCACCACTGACTGTGGTCATGGACATCCCTGAGCACTGCCAGGATGGCTCAGTAACTTGGAAAATCCCCCATTGTATGGGTCTTAAGCAGCACAGTACCCTCAGGCACTCGCATTGAGTTACTGTCTTGGTTAGTTTAGCATCACCTGGAGGTCCCCCAAGCTTCTAAGCATTGCTTTAGAGGCAGGGGGAAAAACAAAAACAAAAGTTTTCCATTCCTTAAAAAAATTTTCTTAAGACTGTTCCTTCCTGTTTAATAGCCAAACACTGTATCATGTTTTCACTATTGAATGATTAGTGCCATTTGTACTACTGAAGGACTTTGCTTCTATGGTAAGATTTAAGTTTGGGACCAAAGAGAAAGTAGCAGCACTAGATTGCAGGCCCTAACACCAGACCAACATATGTTCTATACTGCCAGGCCAAGTATTGCTGGGAGTTACCCCAAAGCTTCTAAGCATTGCTGGGGGCTTGTCCCTACACCAAGTTAAGTCTTCTGTAAAAATCTAGAGTATTTTCTCCAGAAAACCCAGTAACTTAAATACTTGGATCTTTTGTGCCCCTCTCACCTCTAGAAGTGTATCTCATCCTTTTCATACCTAAATTTTGGTCTAGACTTTTATTGGTTAACCTATGAAATAATTACTATCACTATCACTGTCATCCCGTTGATCGTTGATTTGCTCAAGCAGGCCCAGTAACGTCTCCATTCATCCTAGCCCTGAGATTTTAACAAACTCTCTTTACTCTTCCTTCCCAATGGTGCTGCATTAGAGGCTCTTTCAGGGTCAGGAGAATGAGACCCATCATTGTTAATGTATTTGGCATATGAATATGCCATGGGAGCTTGCCAGGCTCTCCTATGTGGGCAGGAAGCTCTCAGTAGCTTGCCAGGTTCTCTGAGAGGGAGAACTAGGCTATAAGATGTTTGGGAGCTTGATTTTATAGTCTCTGGATGTTGGCCATTGCTGGGATTACATAGTGCTGGAGGCAGTTTGTGGGTGGGATTGCCTAGCTACTGGAAAATGGGGGATCTGGGCGTAAGAGGCCCAGTCCTGATCCAGGTAGGCTTGGAGATCTCAGCCCCAGGTCCCACACACCTGGGTTCCTCTGCTGGTTCCTTCATGCATGAGGCTCGTCCAAGCACGCGTGCGCGCGCACACACACACACACACACACACACACACACACACACACACACACACACACACACCCATGCTTAATGGGAGAAGTGAAATTAAATTAATTTCAGTATTTATCATATTTTACAAATTAAAATTGAATAAGAGAAAACAATGAGAAAATGCACATACTGTTTATAAGGTAATAAAAAAATCTGTAGACAAGATATGGGGGAATGTTGAATTCTAAAGTCAGTAGTTCTAAATATTTGCAATGGACATAGTCACTGGGAGAGTCGGCTAAGAAAAATTACTGAAGAATTCTTTCAAAAAATACTCTCAGTATTGGGGCTGGAGTGATAGCACAGCGGGTAGGGCGTTTGCCTTGCACGCAACCGACCCAGGTTCAATTCCCAGCATCCCATATGGTCCCCTGAGCACCGCCGGGGTAATTCCTGAGTGCAGAGCCAGGAGTAACCCCTGTGCATCGCCAGGTGTGACACAAAAAGCAAAAAAAAAAAAAAATACTCTCAGTAGTTTGTAAAACAAAATAAAAGAGAAAGGTAATTAATAGAAATAATTATTAAAATAATATTTGACAGATTTTGACACAAGTGATAGGATTTTTGTTTACTTTTCCCTTCTTATAAAAACTTTTTTAGTTTAAAGTTGAAAAATCTGGTTTCAAATATCTCTTTAATATTTAATATTTACTGTCACTAGAGGCTGAAAACTAGGGAATATTTACTGTTTGGAGAAAATAGCACTAAGGATGAAGTTTAAAATCTATCACACAATTTATAGAGTGTAGTGCCAGCAATTATATTTAATTATTAACTGATGAATGAAATAACCAGTCAGATGTAATGACTAGCTCATAAGGGGATTCAAAAAACCATATATATATATGTATATATATATATATACACACATATATATTCAGTAAAAAACTGTCAAAATGAACTTAGAAGTAAATAAAAATACTGGCTTCCACCCTAGTGGGGATATTAAGTAAATTTAACTTTCATTAGGAAAATACATTTGTGAATATATGGCTAAGAATGGGGCTGGAGTGATAGCACAGTGGTAGGGTCTTTGCCTTGCACATGGCCGACCCAGGTTCGATTCCTCCATCCCTCTCAGAGAGCCCGGCAAGCTACCAAGAGTATTTCACCCTCATGCAGAGCCTGGCAAGCTACCCATGGAATATTCAGTATGCCAAAAACAGTAGCTACAAGTCTCAAAATGGAGACGTTACTGGTGCCCGCTCAAGCAAATCGATGAGCAATGGGATGACAGTGACAGATAGCTGAGAACCTATATGAATTATATTGGTATGAGCAATTTACCATTTACAGTTGTAGGTACCTCAGAGAGAATAAAAGATACAGTGATTTTCATGTAATCAGATAACCAGGAAAGATGGATTGCTGAAGAATGCCTACTTTCCCACTAAAGACATCTAGTAATTTTTTTCCACTTCACTTTCTTTCAAAGGCTGGGGAAAATGCCCATCTCATGTTAGTGGTGGTGAAAGTATTATTGACACTGATCTTGATCAGGAAATTATTTAAACTTCTTTATATGGAATTTTAGGGCACTTTTCCTCTTCTCTCCCCTTGAATAGAAATTAATCATTTTCTAAATATATACATGTACATATATGTGAATACATATACATAAATATGAATCTATACACATATATGAATAATTAGCATTGAAATAATTGTAATTAGTAAATGATAAATGATTAGTAAATAACTAATTAGTAAAGTGCATATAGTAGAACTATTCAAAAAATCATTGAAATCTCTTTCTGGCCATACTGCATTATACTAACACTGTTTTGGGGGACATAATTACATTTGCTGGGAAGGCACTGTACCATAATATTCTAAAATAGTATTAAGAATATGATTTTTATTAATAAGACCAGATAATTCAGTAACTTTTAAGTATTTTCCACAGCATATGGTTTCTCTGTTGGATTCTTTTTTGTTTTTGCTCTTTGGGTTACACCCAGTGATGCTCAGGGGTTACTGTTGGTTCTACACTCAGAAATTACCCCTGGCGGTGCTAAGGGGACCATATGGGATTCTGGAAATCGAACCTGGGTCAGCCACGTGCAAGGCAAATGCCCTACCCACTGTGCTATTGCTCCAGCCCCTCTGTTGGATTCTTCACATAACTGTTTCTATGAGCCTGAACACTGGGTCTGATATAGCTGTTCACAGTGAGCAAGATGTTGCCCCTAATAACTTCGTATGACATTTTAGTGTGACTGGTTATAGTAACAATCCTGATATGCAGTTCTTTCTTACATTAGTGACTTCAAGTTGGGATTCACCTCCTTGGAAAATATATACAGAATATTTAAGTTTTAATATGACTTTGCCATATTTTATGTTACTTAAAATGAAAACTTCCATATTGGTATATATTGATAATATTGTGGGTATCTTTATTACTCAGTATTTTATAGAAAATAAAAATCTAAGAAAAAGTATGTTTATTTAAGGTGAATATTTTAATTTCTCAAACATTTTAATGCTCAGCATGATACATCGCAACTAATTGTGTCTCTTTTGCAGTATGATGCAATCAGAATCAATCAGCTTTACGAGCAGGCCAAATGGGCTATTCTTCTAGAAGAAATCGAATGCACAGAAGAAGAAATGATGATGTTCGCAGCTTTGCAGGTAGTGGGAAGTATCAATAATGGGAATTTTTGGGGGGAAAGAGTAGAAAATTATTTTTAAATATTAAAGAGGTCAATAATTCCAGTAGCATGTTGATATAGTGTTATTTTGTGTCACCTAAGTTTAGTGGAATACTTTATAATTACATTTCTGTATCCTGTAGGAGAAAAATTCCACTCCCATTCTCAGATTAGCTTAAATTAGTTCAAATCAGCTTAAATCGCTTCGTTTCCTCTTGAAATAAAATCTGTAAATTCATACTTCCAAGATAGCTGGGAACATAGCTTCATAATATTTAAGAAGCAGTTAAGAACTTTGTTTTAAAGGCATCTTTGAGAGCTGGAGCGATAGTCCAGCAGGTAGGGCATTTGCCTTGCACGAGGCTGACCCAGGTTTGATTCCCAGTATCCATATGGTCCCCCAAGCACCGCCAGGAGTAATTCCTGAGTGCAGAACCAGGAGTAACCCCAGAGCATCTCTGGGTGTGATGCAAAAAGAAAAAATAAAAGGCATCTTTGAGCCCACTGAGTAGACATTATGAACAAAGCTTGCCCCTTAGAACTGAAAAAAGTCTATGCACAAAAAGTTATTGTTGAAACTGAATGGTGATAGCAGACATGTCTAAGGAATACTGCAAGGATTTGATCCCTTTATGAATCTTGTGGTGGATGAATGTGTGAAGATGGCAACCGATAATATAGCAGTGGTGCCAATATAAAGAAATAGCATGTTAGAAGCCTTGGAGCAAGAGTATAGACAGTGATTGATTGCTCAGAAGTTAAAGAATTTAACAAGTTCCCATCATTTCATCTTTATAGTGATATAAAATTGGGTTATATACATTTTCTTGAATGTTTTGTTAAAATTTCTTTATATTAAAAAATACAGTTAACATTTTATTTCCTTAAAAAGCTTTTTATCCCCAATGTGATTCTTACACACTTATGACTTCAAAATTGTACTGACATTTGTTAAGTGTCCACTTCGTTTCAGCTAGCCCATTCTGATAAAATAACTTTAGGGTGTAACAAATTTGCATTCATCAAGACACGTAAGGTCTAATAACTAGATTATCCTTACATTTCAGATAGCTGAGTGTTCTAAGATTGTGGTGGAATTCTGGTTTCATCTAAACCCTGATAAAATTAATGTTCTTCAAATAAGAGAAGTACAAAATTGACATTCAGTTATGAAAAGCTTTCACAACTTGGTCTCATTTTCCTTAGAATACAAAAATTACACTACTTGGAACGTGTCCAGTAAACCCAGTCATTCTCCCTTCATTTCTCATTCCTAGGGGCTCCAGATTCTCATCACCTTCATGTTTCTTCTCCATATCTCAGTCTTCTGGTTCTCAGTTTCCCCTTTCATCCATCTGCCTCTACTGTCTCTGGGTTGCATTTCCCTTAGGCCTTCATTCACCTCAGGTATCTCTCTCTGTGCCATGGCCCCAGGGCCTCACGTCTCAGGGTTTCTGCATTCTCTGGGCTCCTCACTTCTTGCTGTGTGCCTCTTCACTGCTGCATTGCCATCTTCTAAGCATCTTGCCTTCTCTCTTCTGTCCTTACTAGCTCAGGTCCCTGGAACTCACTTCCTGTCCTGTCTGGTGGCCCCATGGCTGCCTCTCCACATTTTGGTGTTGATTTGCTTTGGGGAAGCAGGACTGGCTACAGTTGGGGATGGAACTGAATTCAAATGATACCCCTCTGAGTAAGCGTAGAGGATCCCTGAGGGATGCAGTTGAAGCCAACCGTTAGCATCTGGCCGAGAGTAAGCACGTTGGGCTTTGTAACACAACAGAATTAGTTCACCTATCTTCCAAGTATGCTGAAGCACCCAGAGAGATTTTCCAATGAAAATTAAAAAAAAAAAAAGCTCAGGTGTATGTTGATGAGAGAAGTTCACTTAAACAAAGCTCAGACATGGAAATCTTTGATGATAGAGGAAGTAATTTAATCGATTATTTTGCAGGGACTTTATCAACCTTCAGACTATCTGAAGATTTTCTTTAATTGAATTATGGAGGAGTATTTTGTTTTTGTAGCACTGTCATCCTGTTGTTCATTGATTTGCTTAAGCGGGCACCATAACATCTCCATTGTGAGACTTGTTGTTACTGTTTTTGGCATATCGAATATACCACGGGTAGCTTGCCAGGCTCTGCCATGCGGGCGGGATACTCTTGGTAGCTTACTGGGCTCTCTAAGAGGGACGGAGGAATCGAACCCTGGTCGGCGGAGTGCAAGGCAAACGCTCTAGCTGCTGTGCTATCACTCCAGTCTAAAGAGAAATAGAATAAGTGTAATACTTCTAAATTTTAGGTTTGAGAATTTCACTTACAGTTTTTCATTTTACTCTGTGTAGAATTCAATGCCATTTGGGACTCCACTAAGGTCTCTCTTAATCCAGTTCATCTCTTGAGCAATGTCACAAATCTATAGGTTATCATCTGTATTGAATATGATGTGTCTCATTATAAGCTTTTATCCATTTACCTCTCTGTTTTTTCCTTCCTACTAATTTTTCTTCTATTTTCTTCTGTTTTAACTCCCCCTGGACTACTTGCTATTCTTTAAACATGTTAAATACATGTCAGGGCTTTGCCTTTGTTGCTCTTTGAACTTTACTTGGAAAGATACGTGTGGTTTTTTCCTGTGAATTTAATAGTTTTTTTTTTCACTTAACTGTATCACATCAGTAATTCTTAATCTGGGATTTAAAATTTAAAAAATGAAACAAAAAATCAAACTAGTTCAGATTTACTATAGATCTTATTGACTTCCCTGGGTTAATTTTTTTTTTTTTTTTTTTTTTTACTGTAGCACAGCAGGTAGGGCATTTGCCTTGCATGCAGCCAACCCAGGTTCGATCCTCTGTCCCTCTCAGAGAGCCCGGCAAGCTACCAAGAGTATCTCGCCCGCACGGCAGAACCTGGCAAGCTACTTGTGGCATATTTAATATGCCAAAAACAGTAACAAGTTTCACAGTGGAGAGTTTACTGGTGCCTACTCGAGCAAATCGATGAGCAACGGGATGACAGTGTTTTTGATAGTCCTTCATGACTTTCTACCCTACATCTTTCTTGTTTAAAATAGGGACTCATTTAACTTGTCCCTTGCTAGTTACATCATAATATACATTAAAATACATAGAATAAAATACATAGGTAGGTTTTATTATGTAGTATTTAATATGTGTGTATATATATTTTTTTAAAGAAAATTTTAAAAACCTGTTAAGATGGATACTTAACAGTGCCTTGCACTTGTAGTAGGTGCTGAAGGAGTTGATACTAAGTTGTCTTTTCACAGACATGGGATGATTCTGCAGCATTCTTCCATTTGTTTTACAGCAACTATTTCATTTCTGTGCTTTAGAAAACTCAGAATCCACAGTTTTATTTGTGTAGACTGAAGGTCCCAAGCCCAGATCTCTTGGACCATTTTAAAATCCAAAATTAGTAAGACTTTTTGATCACAGATCACCTAAGTTACTGAAGCCTTCTCAAAAACCAACTCAGAGTATCTAGGGAGCCATCTAGAACTAGAGAAGAGAACCTCTCCTTTCCAAGGAGAGGTTTATATGTTTTATTTCATATATGGCTTACCAACTTGTTGAACTTGGGGCCTCTGATTCCTTGTGTGAAATCAGTTTACTGTAGGTATAAGTAGTTATTCAAAGTAATTCAAGTAAGGAACTATGGATGAAAAGATAAATTCAGTAGTAACACTGTTTTTAAAGCATTTAGGTACAGCTATGTATTGTTATAGTAAATTGGTCTCATGCACCTTTGAAAGCAAACCTGGATATTATGAGTAGTTCCATTCCTAACTAGGGTTCCTTCGTGTAATCAATGGCACTTTCTGCTTCAGAACCACCTGTGGTATTTAGTAAAAATGCATACCCAGATTTGCTCAGTCAAAATTTAGGATTGAACCTGAAAAATCTGTATTTTTTTATGTTTCTATGTCTATATGGGTCTCATTTCAGCATAGCTGAAAGTTGAAAGTATAGCCAGGGACCAGTCATGATTCACTAAATATTAGATAAGAACATTATAATTACCCTCAAAAATATTTGTTGAATATTTATTTAAATAAGTGATTTAAAATCTGTGTTGCTATATATAAAATCTAAAGTTTAGCATCAAAAGCTAATGGTTAGCATTTGTTCTAAGTTATTCAGCTTAGTATACTTAAAATTATGCTTTGTTATTCTGTACCCAAAGGTGTTTCTCTACACATCAAAGTAGTTATCACACACAATGTGTATGTGTGTGTGTGTTTATTCATCTGTGTGTTTATTCACACATATGCATAATATAGACTATTATTCTTATGTAAACATCATCTCATGACTTTAGCACTGAATTGAAGATGGGGAAAAAGTAGTTTTACCTCTCAACTTAAAAATGAATAGCGGTCTTTCCGTTTCTCGGTAATGAGAGTAATATTTGGTAGCCAGTGTTAATACATACTCTTTTATTTCAATACTTGTTGGTACTAGACCCTGTTCTTGATATAGGGAGTATTGCATTAGAAAAAGAAGAAAAAACTCGGCTTGTTTTGATCTTAGCAGAAGGTGCATAAACTCTGTGTTCAGGAATCTCCCAAACTCTGTATGCACAGGGTTGTTATTATTATTACTATTTTGGCTAATGGATAGACCGGCAGTACCCAAGGGACGTTCTTGGTTGGCTCAGGTGACCATATTGGATGCTGGGGATTGATGCAGGTCCGCCACATGCAAGGCAGCACTACTGCTGTATTATCTCTCCAACGCCACGATAATTATTTTTATTATCTGGTTAAGACATTAGTTTCAGGAGCTAATTTCATGATCCAATGTCCTCTATTATTCTTGTCATTTCCAATTCCTGCATTCTGTCTTATCAACTTGGGTAATTAAAAAGCATTCATTTTAAAGTTGGAACAATCATTTAAATGCTGTTTTTGGTTTCAGTATCATATTAATAAACTGTCAATCATGACATCCGAAAATCATTTGAACAACAGTGACAAGGAAGTCGATGAAGTTGATGCTGCTCTTTCAGACCTGGAGATTACTTTGGAAGGGGGTAAAACATCAACAATTTTGGTAAATGTCTTTACCTACTGTTTTAGTTTTCCATTGATGGTTGCCCTTTTTTTGAATTTGGTTTCTCCTGAAGTGTTTGGGAATGTAGAGAAATAATGCTTTAGAGAATTAAGATGTCCATTTTGCAGAAGTTCAAGGACAGTCACTAAAGTATTATTGTTCTAGTTCGTAAAACTTCCTACATGATGAAGATAAATGTTCTGATATGCCGCCTATACTCTTAAGAGAAGGGGTAAGAGAGATAGTATATTGTAGGATAACATGGGTTTGTCCTTTCAGCCTTGCCACAGGGATCTTAGTTTACCTTAGAGCAATGGCCTTTCTGTATGGACACAGGAAGACAGTTAATATTGTGCTTTGTAACTTGGGAGCTGATTGACTCCAATAATATTTATTCCTGGGCATCTGCTTTCTCGACTCAGTTGCCCTTAGTTCCTAGCACCCCAAAAGCATGGTCCCGACGAGGGACAGAATGGACCCAGGGCAAGCTGTGAGCTACCCTGGCATCTAAATGGGCCAGACCAAAGCGCCACAATACTCAACTATAAGTTGAGAACATGGTCATAGACAAATGCTGTCATGATCCAAAAGTAAGGACGAGACTAGGTCCCTGCTGGGGTTAGGAAGACTAACCTGACCTGAGGACTGTGGTCTAGAAAATATAGTGAGATGTCCTCAGAAAGAAGCAAATTTTAAGTTTGGTACATCTCTTACTATGCTCATACAGAATGACATTGCTAGAAATATTTGAAGTAGATTTACTACAACTATTTAAGTGGTCTTTTTAATGTATTTAAGTAGTCTTTTTGGATCATGACAGCATTTGTCTATGACCATGTTCTCAACTTATAGTTGAGTACTGTGGCACTTTGTCCTGGCCCATTTTGATGCCAGGGTAGCTCACAGCTGCCCTGGATCCATTCCGTCCCTCGTCGGGATCATGCTTTTGGGGTGCTAGGAACTAAGGGCAACTGAGTCGAGAAAGCAGATGCCCAGGAGTAAATATTATTGGAGTCAATCAGCTCCCAAGTTATAAAGCATAATATTTAACTGTCTTCCTGTGTCCATACGGAAAGGCCATTGCTCTAAGGTAAACTAAGTTCCCTATGGCAAGGCTGAAAGGACAAATCCAATGTTATCCTACAGTATATAAGGCTATTGCCTTGCAAGTAACAATTGTGGGTTTAATCCCCAGCACTGCATATAGTTCCTTGAGCATAGATGGGTTTGCCACTCTGCACCCCCCCCCAAAAAAAAAAGAAAAAAGTAAAACAAAAAATTAGTCTCAGGACAATTTTCAAATGTTAAGTTTTGTTTTAAAGCTTAGGAATTAAGACTTTAATTAAGACTTTTTTTTTTTTTTTTTTGCTTTTTGGGTCACACCTGGCAATGCACAGAGGTTACTCCTGGCTGCGCACTCAGGAACCACCCCTGGCGGTGCTCAGGGGACCATATGGGATGCTGGGATTCAAACCCGGGTTGACAGGTGCAAGGCAAACGCCCTACCCGCTGTGTTATCACTCCAGCCCCAGGAATTAAGACTTTTATGATTTACATTGTGCTTGGAGATACCAGAGCCACCACGTGGAGGATTCCTAGTCCTCACACATATACGGCATGTGCTCCACCACTGGAGCCACATTCTTGCTTCTACAGGCAGTTTTGGATGTATAAATTGCAGTTTTACTATCATTTTATTAGGTTTTTTATGCATTTAAAATTGTTGTTTTAGCGGCTAGAGCAGTAGTACAGTGGGTAGGGCATTTACCTTGCCTGGATTTGATCCTCAGCATCCCTCTGGGCCCTTTGCAGGAATGATTCTTGAGTTCAGAGCCATGGGTAACCCCAAAACAACAAGGGCTGGAGCGATAGCACAGCGGGTAGGGCATTTGCCTTGCGCGCGGCTGACCCAGGTTCAATTCCCAGCATCCCATATGGTCCCCTGAGCACCGCCAGGAGTAATTCCCAAGTGCAGAGCCAGGAGTTACCCCTGTGCATTGCTGGGTGTGACCCAAAAAGCAAAAAAGAATAAAACAACAACAAAAAAGTTTTGTATTATATATTATGCCTATACTTTTTAAATGCTTGTAATATGTAATTTTGACCTATGAGGGTTTTAAAGTTCAAGAAAAAACATTCTTAATTTAATTCTTTCCTAGGGTGACATCACTTCCATTCCTGAACTTGCTGACTATATTAAAGTTTTCAAGTAAGTACAAGAAATACTGAATATTATGAATCATAAATGTCAGTTTTTACAGTCATGATCACATTATTGAAATTTATTTTTATTACTATGAAATGTATGCTGAAACACAAATTAGACAAACATTAAATTATACAAGGGAAAATAACCATCTTCACCAGATTAAAATCATAGTACTTATTAAGTTGTTTTATCTGATAAAACATTTTTCTTAAGGGAGGGAGAAAAGAAGATTGTGTAACCTAAGTTGCATCATGTAGATCTGAAATATACAGTGGCCTGTCAGTACAAAGCATCCTCTAGGTGAAAGTACATAATGCTATTACTGACAGAGATTACTTGGTGTTCAGAAACCCAGATTCTGTTGAATTCATTTGTGCTTGGGGTCTTTCATAATAAGGCTCCAGTTTACATATCTACACTTTTAAAGTCAGTGTAGTCATAGTTCACAGAATCAAAAGAGCTAGACATTAGGAATAGGAGAAAGAGAAAAGGAGATGATAGAGAATGTAAGCATAAGGCCATTTTTTGAATAAACTATTAACAGCTAATCCCATAACCGCTCGCATATGTAACATTTCTAAGAGCATGATGCCACATGCTTGCTGCCTAAACTTCCACCCCCTTTTCTCCTTTTATACATTGTTTTAACCTACTTTTATTTTTCCTTGTCTGTTATTTTTTATGACTTCCCTGTTTTCTTCCTGTTGGAATAGCAAGCTTAAGTCATTGTTGAAATACATCCCTAGTGAGATGGCTAACTTATCTCACTTGGGTCATGTCAGGTAAACTTGCTTATTTAGAGAACGTTCAAAGCTAGCCTTGCAGGGAATTAGGGGACCCAGGAACTCTCCAGTTTTTCACATTTCCTTCAACATTCTTTTCCTATCCTTTCCATGTGACCAGCTAATGATAGAGATAGCTACAACTGACAGAAATACTAGTGTAGGCCCTGCTGCCTTTTTCTTCTACTCACAAGAGGCACACCATATGAGGTTTCCCTGAGTAGAGTGAAAAAGAAGGAACAAATCCTGTAAAGGTGACAATGACTGTAACACGCTGCCAGAGGAATTGAATCAGTATATGTAAAATATACCTCAGGCCTTTTATGTTGTAATGTTGCTGTTAAAATACAGCATTTACAAAGCTGTTTTTTTTTTTAATTTCTATTTGACACATAGGCCAAAAAAGCTGACTCTAAAAGGTTACAAACAATATTGGTGTACCTTTAAAGATACATCGATTTCTTGTTACAAGAGCAAAGAAGAATCCAGTGGCACTCCAGCTCATCAAATGAACCTCCGAGGTAAGGAAAACTGTCAATGAATACCGTTGATAGGGGGCCGGAGCGATAGCACAGCGGGTAGGGCGTTTGCCTTGCACACGGCCGACCCGGGTTCGATCCCCGGCATCCCATATGGTCCCCCAAGCACCGCCAGGAGTAATTCCTGAGTGCAGAGCCAGGAGTAACCCCTGAGCATCGCTGGGTGTGACCCAAAAAGCAAAAAAAAAAAATAAATAAAAATAAAAAAAATACCGTTGATAGTGGGATCTTAGGAAAATATTTTTTATCTTAGTTCTTCCACAAGTTTGCTCATTCAATTCCATGAAGATACTTTCTTGTAATCTTTGGGTAATGACCTATACTTGAAGTATGCAGTTTTCTTTTCTTGCTTGTTACTAAGTAGATTTTTTATTTTGGCAGTGTGATTTTTTCCTTGTTTTGCAAGAGCCATTTGCTTGTCTGTTTCATATTGTTTCCTCTTTATCCGTGGTGTAGTTCTCCTTGCAGGGCTGTTAGGCCTTAGGCAGCACTCAGGGAATCATCTGTGGTGCTGGAAATCAATGTAGGGTTGGCTGAATGCAAGGCAAGACACGCTCTATACTGTTTCGCTGTCCATGCTCCCAGGTTTTTGTCTTTCCTTCTTCATCAGTATACTTCTCTTCCTGACCTTCACTGCTGACAGTTTGTATCAAGTCCCCATTCTCTTGGTTTTCCAACTCAGGATTGAGGTAGCTGGTACCTGCTGTGCCTTATAAGTTTGTCATCCTTACCAGTACCCCTTTCTCGGTACATTTTTTTATCACATTTAGCATAACTGACTCAACTAAGCTCCTGTGATAGTCCTAGAATATTCCAAGCTGTCTAGAACCAGGGGCTGGTATAGTGCTAGACCTTATCCTGCTCACTGTTGTTCACTGTGGCACGCTAGCTTCCTGTAGCTGGGCTGAATCTGACTCCTTTTTTTACCATGCAGGTCAGTAGAGCTCCAAATCCTGTCTCACTTTCATGACATTTTCTGCAGGATCCTTTAAAAAAGTTATTGTTTAATGTTCTGATGTAGGCACCATGATTTACAAAGCTGTTAATTATAATGTTTTAGGCATACAATGCTCCATCTTCCAACCCATCACCAGTGTCAGCGTCCCTCACGAATTCTATGGGTTCTTGACACTGTCCCTTCATCTTTCATCCAATTGATGCACTCTGTCATGTGGTAGGATAATTTTCTCTCCAGGTTGATTAAGTTCATCTGCAGTTGGAGGTCATCACTGCAAGACTGTTAGCTGATACTGCAGATTTTTGATGAGCCTGCCACTTGTAATGACACGATTCATAAAACTGCCTGGCTCAATTCCAGTTTAGATAGCGCTGGGGATTTTCTAGATCCTTCTAAGAAACTGCACCCCTGAGAATACTCTCTAACTGTGAACTTTATACTCTTGGTAATCAGTATGCCTGGTGGAAGATGTCAGATATATTTTCTTCCTGTTTTATGTTCCTTTACTGAGAAATCACTTTCCCCAAAGAGATTTAGATTCACATAGACTTGAATTGCCAAGTAAAGGATTGGGCAGCAGTATAGAGAAACGCATGAACTACTTCCAATTTTTGAAACTACAACTACAGAAGTACGTTACTGGTTTCCTACTTTCTTAATTGTAGCAAGGATGGTAATTCCCTTCACAGGCCAGTTCTAAGGAAAATTAGCATTCAGTGTTCCCTCTCTTTTATTTTGGAGGAGTCTTCTTTCCAGCAGTGCTTGGAGTCGATGAAGTGCTGGAGATTGATTTCAGGGTCTTACACATATAAGGCATGCTTTCCAAATCTTTGACCTATGTCTCTCTTTTGGGTTACACTTTTCATCACTGTCTCTGTTATCCTGTTGCTCATCGGTTTGCTTGAGCGGGCACCAGTATAATGTCTCCACTGTGAGACTTGTTGAGTAATTATTTGTTGAGTAATTATATATCAAATACACCATGGTAGCTTGCCAGGCTCTGCTGGGCTCTCCGAGAAGGGTACATTTTTCATACAATTTATTATTACATATGTAAAGCAATATGAGTTTATAATGAATTAAAAATACTGAGTACACAAATACAGGAATGTCTTCTATGGTCTGTATTCTTAATCTTTTTGGTACTAATGTAAATTACGTTGCTTTTTTGGGAGCAGGAGGGGGTAGCACAGCTGGCTGAACTCAGGGATCACTCCTCATGAGTTTCAGGGGACCATATGGGATGCCAGGGATGGAAGGCAAGCTTCCTACCCACTGTACTGACCAGGTCTAAAGCAGTGCTCTTTAAGTATATTTTGTCCAAATTCCACCTTGTCTTCCTTCTGCCAAGTAATCATCTGAACTGTTTCTTTCTACACAGTGTGAAAAAGAAAATCCTATGTCCTGTTATTTTCATGTATGGAAATTTTCTGAAATTTGTTCTAAAGTTTTAATTAGGTTCACTGTCTTTCTCTATAAGTCACAAGTTCAGTTTCAAAGACCTGTATTATTATTTCATTATAGCATTCCTGTGTATTTTCATAGTTGCCTGAGACCAATTTAGATGATCCAGACTTGAGACTTATATTCTAGTTCCTGTCTTCTCAGTCTCTTTTACGTCATAACCTCCCTATGTGGCAGAGCTGTCAAGACCTTATCCTACCCCTCTGAAGTCCTCCCAAAGGAGCATTTTCCTAGCATAGTGCACTGGAAAGCTAAGGCTAGCCAACCTATCAAGTGGCTCAGTTCTGCTCTGCCACTGAACAAGCTCCATTGTTTTTGAAAAATAGCTTATGTGGATATCAATGTCATCCTTGGATCAGATTCTCTCTGAACTCTTAAAAGATTTAAAATTCAGGCTGGGACAATATTAAAGTTAGTAGGGCACTTGCCTGCACAGAGTCAACCCTGGTTCTATTCCCTATACCATATATGACACCCTAAGTTATAAAACAAAACAGTATCACTATCACTATCATCCCATTGTTCATCGGTTTGCTCGAATGGGTGCCAGTAATGTCTCCATTCATCCTAACCCTGAGATTTTAGCAGTCTCTCTTTACTCGTCCTTCCCAATGGTGCTGCATTGGAGGATCTTTCAGGGTCACGGGAATGAGACCCATCATTGTTACTGTTTTTGGCATATTGCATATGCCATAGGGAGCTTGCCAGGTTCTCTGAGAGGGAGAACTAGGCTATAAGATGTCGCGCAGCAACTTCCGGGAGCTTGGCTGTCTAGTCTCTGGATGTTGGCTCTTCATGGGATTACAAGGCTGCCGGAGGCAGTCTGTGGGTGTGACTGCCTAACTACTGGAAAATGGGGGATTTGGGTGGAGGAGACCCAGTCCCAATCCGAGTAGGCTTGGAGATCTCAGCCCTGGGTTCCTTCTGCCGGTTCCTTCATGTATGAGGTTCATCCAAGTGTGTGGAGATTGGCCTTGAGCATGGTTGTGGCTGGGTTCCAGAGGTCGGCTGCCAGGGCTCTGCTTGGAGTTGGGAGGGAAACTCAACCTGCCCCCCCCCAAGGGGCCCCGTGAAGACAGCCAGGGGCAGGAGACTCTGCACAAAACAAAAATGTAAATTTCAGAGTTCTGAAAAAATTACTAATTGAAAACCTAGCATACAAATTTTGCTATGTATCAAGAAACATGAGCAAGAAAAAAATTACAGTTCTATGCCTCAAAATGCTCTTAGCATATTAGGGGGATAAAGTTACAATTCACGCAATACTTAAAAAAATAGTAGCATTAATGGTGCACTTTACTCAGGGATTGGGTGCACTCCAGCTATAGGTATGTAATCTCTCTTTTATGGCATGCCACCATGGGAAATGTCAAGTCCCTCTTTAGGACCCTTTTTACTTTTTGTCCTTTCATCTTCCTGCCCACTCCCCCTTCCTTCCTACATTCTCTTTAGTATCTTTCTTCAAAAAGTTGTTTTACTTAAAAAATAAATAAATGACAGGTAGGGACAGAGGGGTAATGGTATTCGCTTTGCATGCCTCTGACCAAAGTTTGATCCCTGGCTCCAAATGGTCCCCTGAGCGCACTGCTGGAAGCAACACTGGAACACAGAGCCAGGAGTAGATGTGGCTAAAATAAATTAAAAAAAAAAAACCTTTAATGTCAAAAGAAGGCGCTAAGTGATGATAGAGAGAAGTAACGGGCTTAATAGCATAAATAAGGTTAAATTTAAAATCCCAAAGTGGAAAGTTGCTGAAAAAGTTTTCTAGACAGAGATTAGTGTACAGAAATCAGCAACCAGAAATTTTGTGCTGCTGAGATGTAGAATTTAAGGAAAGGTGATAGTTTCTTGAATATCAGTCTTACAAGCACAAGAAAGAATAGCACAAAAAATCTAATTCTCGGCAGAAATTAGAGGGTAAAAATAGTACAGAGATTGTTTTTAAAATCAATGACACTGAAGTGTCACTGAAAGATTGTTACCATGAAAATGATTGGCTCTGTCATCACGAATCACGAAAATCACGAAATCCCATTGATCGTCGAATTTCTTGAGCGGTCTCAGTAACCTCTCCATTCGTCCTATCCCTGAGACTTTAGAAGCCTCTCTATACTCGGCCTTCCCAATGATGCCACATTGGAGGCTCTTTCAGGGTCAGGAGAATGAGATCCAGCTTGTTACTGGCTTTGGCATATGGATACACCATGGGAAGCTTTCGAGGCTCTCCCATGTGGGCAGGAAACTCTCAGTAGCTTGCTGGTTTCTCCCAGAGGGAGAAGTAGGTTATAAGATATCTTCTGGGAGCTTGCTTTTAAGTCTCTGGATGTTGGCCGTTGATGGGATTATACACACCTGGGTTCCTCTGCAGGTACCTTCATGCACGAGGCTCGTCCGAATGTGTGGAGAGGGGCCTTGAGCATGGCTGTGGCTAGGTTCTGGTGGTCTTCGGCCACTGGGAGCTCTGCTAGGGGTGGGGAGGGAAGCTGGAGCCCATTCGCTCCAAGGGGCCCCGGGGAAGACAGCCAGGCATGCGGGCAAGAGACTCTACATCACTCTCTGTCATATACTGACTATAAGATCACTTGTCATCCCGTTGATCTTCGATTTGCTTGAGCAGGTGCCAGTAACGTCTCCATTAGTCTCTGTCGAGTGCTAGTATAGCCCAGTGGTATCTGCTCACTCCAAAAACACGAAGAGACTCAAACCTTTCATTCAGGGTTTTGACAAAGAAGTCTGACTATCTCATAGTGGGTGGCCATGTGGTCTTTTGACGTTCCGTGGACTATAAGACAGAGAAATATTTTGGAATAATATTAGGAAACTTCTGCAACAGTAATTATCCAAATTAAGATTATCAAAATGAATGGAGAAAGAAGTGTGAATTGAATACATACTGAGGGAGTCCAGTTAATAGGCTAAGAATTATAGAAGGGACTAGCATTGTGTACAGTTGTGAAGTGGGGTGATACAGATGGGAATGTACATAAACTGATACTGCAGAGAAAAGTGATTTTTAAGAAAAAAAATCTTTCTATACTGAAATACAGTTACAAAATTGTTCATCACTGGGTTTCACCAGTGTACATTTCCCACCACTAATGTCCCCAGTTTCTCTCCTGCACCCCCCACCTGCCTCTGACAGATACTAACCTGGTTTTAATTTTGAATGTTTTATATTAGAAATAAACTGAAGACTGCTGGATAACATTAGAGCCCCATGCTGACACAGTAGTCACCAGAGATCATGTAAATATATCATTATATGAGAAAACTAAGGACATGACCCTAAAGAACCCATATTTAAGAGAGAGACAATCAGATTATAGGAAAGGAGCTTAAAAATAAAACAACAAAAACCAGTATAAGGAGATTATGGAAATGAGGTATGATGAAAGTTAAGGCAAAACTTTTTGAAAAATAAAATAAAGGAGCAATAGTCCAGCAGGTAGGGTGTTTGCTTTGCACATAGCTGACCCGGGTTCTGTCCCTGGCATCCCATATGGTCCCGCAGAGCACTGCCAGAAATAATTCCTGAGTGTAGAAACAAGAGTAACCCCTGAGCATCACCAGGTGTAGCCCAAAAAGAAAAAATAAAAAAGATAAAGGTTGATAAACCTCCATAGGAGATAGTGGCCTCCATGAAATACAAATCCAAGAGATTTCAGTGGCAATAACAAAAGAAAAAAAGTTGAAGGAATTTTGTGTTTTAAGATCAGAGAAGCTTAAAGTTGTTCCTTCTGCATGGTAGATAAAATGTTCCATTCTCTAAAAGTACTGGACAGAAATTATTCTCTAATTTACAACACGAAAAGTATTTCAGATTTATGACAATCTTAACAGGAAAATTCAATGTTACGGAGCCATAAGTTGAGGATTACATGCATTTACAGGATTTCTTAGGAGTAACTTTGTACAAGTATTAGACATATATACATTTATAATTTTTTTAATACAGGATGTGAAGTTACCCCAGATGTAAACATTTCAGGCCAAAAATTTAACATTAAGCTCCTGATTCCTGTTGCTGAAGGCATGAATGAAATCTGGCTTCGTTGTGACAATGTAAGTTCTCCATTTTAAAGTATACCTTTTCTTTGATTCCTGTATTTTTACACACAAGACATAAGGTATGCTACTTTTCTTACCTCAGTATTCCTTTTCAACAGGAAAAACAGTACGCACACTGGATGGCAGCCTGCAGATTAGCCTCCAAAGGCAAGACTATGGCGGACAGCTCATATAATTTAGAAGTTCAGAATATTCTTTCCTTTCTGAAGATGCAGCATTTAAACCCAGATCCTCAGTTAATACCAGAGCAGATCACAACGGATATAAATCCTGAATGTTTGGTGTCCCCTCGGTATCTAAAAAAGTATAAAAACAAACAGGTACTTACTCATTTCACTTCATTTACTGTTTTCTGCTTATGTAAGTACTAAATTACTTTGGCCTCTTAGAAATTGTCTTAAACTGGTAATTTTTTAGTCTAACAATCCATTATGAAGTTAACAGCCTCCTGTCAGTATAATAGGTCTTTAACATTTTTAAAAAATATGTTTTAGTAGGATAGTTGTGGAATGATAGGGAGCATATTTATTCTAGAACACTTATAATCACTCTGTTGAAACATTCTATTAAATATATTCCTTCAGAAAATTGAACATATTCCTTAATTCATAGTTTTATTCTACTTTTTAATCACATTTATTTAAGCTCAGGCAGCATTTTCCAACAAAATCTTGAATGTTAAAATTGAGTTTTTTAGTTTTGGAAATAAATTTTACAAGGATATAAATAGTTTACTTTTTGAAACTTGTCTTTTCTGAGTATTAGTTAAGACAAAGTTAGTGTCAGTTTTCATTGAAATTCACTGCTTTTGGTTCACTCTGTTTAGAATTCCCTCCGTGGATAGTAATGCCATAAAAGGATTGCTCTTTAGGAAAATGCTTCTTCAGTACAACATAAAAGGTCCTTTGGAAGGGAATTGCGCTTGGGATAGCCCCCAGTACTCTCTACACCAAACATCATGCCATAAAAGGAAAAGCTTCAGTTTGAGGAGGGAGCACTTAAGAACTTTAAAATAAATATTTCATTATTATCTGGTTTCATTTTTATCTTTGTGGAGAAATAACTTTAAAATACACTGCAAAGACTCAGAGAATTACCCCAAACTCTTAAACTTAACCTTAAATATGTTTATCATGTGGGTATAAGATAACTTAGCCAGAAATGTTGAGAAATTTTCGTCGCCAAGTGTTTTAAGTTTTAGTTAGATGTTGTGTAAGCTACGTGGAAAAGTGTTTATCCCACAGTCCTATGACGTGGGAGTAGTACGGAATGGAGGAAATGTGGCCCTGGGGAGCTGTGGAATGTAGATTATAAGTTAAAAAGGGAAAGTGAATCAAGTACTAATTTCATTTTTTTATTCTTAGTTTAATGAATATGCTCAAATCTTAGCTATTTTACCATACTGGTACTGGGGGGAAGAGGGGAATCTTAAAAGATTTATAATAATGAAGGCTGCCAAATGTTGGTTTAGTTCCCAAAGATACGTATTATTTTCTCAGAAGCCTTTAAAATTGTGGTTTTCATCTTTAAAAGTAGTTTTCTATCCCTAAATTGTCAGCTGCAGATACTTTTGAGTTTGAGGTGCTGTTAGGTAAAGGTTTAGTTGCTGTTGTGTCAGATGTTGTGTTAATCATTGGACAAGGTGCTTAGTAATTATTAATCGAATGGCTTTTGGGAGTCAGGCCATGGGTACGGAGGGCTACCTATCCCTATCGGGAATTAAGGTCATGTTTTTTTGTGGGTCCATCAACATAGCTTTAAATTATCTATTTTAGTTCTACCATGTTATGAGTATATTTTAAAGTGGGTTTTTACATTCTAAACAAAAGTTTTCTTTTATCCTTGTTATTTCAAATTGTAATAAACTATTTTTATAGCCAACATTCCTAGTGTAGTGTATGGCATCTTTTTATTTTCCTTTCCAGGAAAAAGGATGCAAAAAACAGATGGTAACTGCTTTTCCTTGTATAAATAAACAGTATGGTCACTTATTTTATGCCTTCAGCATTTCTGAAAAGCAGTGCATGGGTCATATTATCTGCCGAGTGTGAAAAGATATAAAAGCCTTAAGATATTAATTTTGATTTTTTTACTAAAATAATATACTTTACCCTAACTAGTAATAGTGGGTACAGAGGTGGGGAGTGGTATTTGCTCTTATTTTCTCCTTATAAATGTCTACTCTTAATTCTAGTAACACTTAACCATCTAAATTCATGGAGTGTTTTTCAGTATAGAAAGTAATTGCTGCTTCCTCATTTTCATTTCCATGCTTGCATTTACTTTGCTTGATTTCCATCTAAAGTGGTTTTTTGCATGGTTTTTGGCTAGAATTTTGGTTTGCAGGTTACCGCAACTTTTCTTTGCTTCATTGCCATTTTTTCTGATTGCTTTTTTTTCTGCTTCCTTTTTCTTTCCTCGCATTGCCATCTACAGCCAGGCTATATAAGAGATTTGGTAAGTTCTTTATATTTATGAAAAAAAGGGAAAAATACTTAAACCTTAAAACGTTAACCATCATCCCCTTTATGGATTAATTTCCTTCTGCCCTTCTACTCCATGTGGGAATACTTCCCAGAAGAGTATATTATAAATTAAAATGAATTTATATTTATTTAAATTCTTTAAAGTCTTTCAAAGAAATCATTCCAAGTACGTTTTAAAGATAAGAAATATTACTGCTAGAAAATTATATTCCAGGTATTCATGCTGATTTATATCATACTACTGAATTAAAAATTCATCATGTGAGAATTAGAATATGCCATTTTAGAGTAGCAGCATCACCTTTGTATGCTTGAAATATACCCCCAGGTTGTCCCCCAGTGCTCCTAATAGCACTATTTATTTCTTGATATGAAAATTGAAATTAGGAGACTATGATATATAGGGCCAGAGGATAGTGCCCAACCTGAATTCAGTCCTTGGTGCCACAGGGCCTGAGTAATAACATATCCTTGGACCTTCCACACTGCATTGCCCACCTGGTTGGTCAAGTATACCAGAGTAGCTCTTTCAGAAAAAGAGCATCACATATTGAAATTTAAATTTTTCCAAATACAGCTTCAGATATTTTCTACTTCCAACATGGTGGTAATACGTGATCTGCATTTGTGCACAGGACATAAACTGTTAAAGTCTTTTGTATTCATTTCACCTACCAAGTAATAGTAAAGATGATGTTTAATTATGTTCAGATATCAGCAAGAATTTTGGAGGCCCATCAAAATGTAGCTCAGATGAGTCTAATTGAAGCCAAGATGAGGTTTATTCAAGCTTGGCAATCGTTACCAGAATTCGGCATCACACACTTTATTGCAAGGTACGTGGTTCTGCCTGTCACTTAAGTTTATACCTTAATCTGTGCCTTTTTATTTAATCTTGTACATGTAATTAAAAATTAAAGCTATCTGCCTTTCAACTGAAGCTCATTCACAGTAAATTTAAATTTTGGGATATAATTTCTATACTAATAAGTTTAGATTAAAAAAAATGTAAACCATAGGGCTGGAGCGATAGTACAGCAGGTAGGGCATTTGCTTTGCACGCAGTTGACCTGGGTTCGATTCCCAGCATCCCATATGGTCCTCTGAGCAATGCCAAGAGTAACCTCTGGGCATTGCTGGGTGTGACCCAAAAAGAAAAAAAAAATTCTAAACCATCTGACAGTGTACAAAAAGGCCAGCATGTCTCTCCACTCCTAAAATGTCTTTAAGCATTAATCTTTAATGTTACAGGTTCCAAGGAGGCAAAAAAGAAGAGCTTATTGGGATTGCATACAACCGACTGATTAGGATGGATGCCAGCACAGGCGATGCAGTTAAAACTTGGCGCTTCAGTAACATGAAACAGTGGAATGTAAATTGGGAAATAAAAATGGTAAGCCCATCACAATGTTGCTTGAATATAACCCTGCTAAAAACAAGTTAACTAAGAACTGAAAAGATTGGAGCTAAGGCAATACTACAACAGGCAGGGTGCTTGCCTTGCACAAGGCTAAACTGGGTTTGATTCCCAGTATTCCATATGGTGGCCTGAGCACTGCCAGGAGTCATTCTTGAGTGTAGAGCCAGGAATAAGCCCTGAATATTGCCAGGTGTGGCTCATCACCCCCACAAAAAGATAATTTGAAAAGATCTATATACATTTTGAGAGATTGTACCTTCTATATTTTTTCTGTAATTTTTTTTTTTGTGTGTGTGTGTATTGGTGCTTAGATTCAAACCCAGAGCTTCATACAACCAAAGCATGCATTCTACCATGGAGTTAGATCTCTGGGCCCTATACCAGTACTTTATATATAGAAAAGTGCTTGTCCATTCATTTCTCACTTAAATTTGTGTATTTTGGCTTTAGGCCCCATATGGGGTGCTAAGGATTGAGCCCAGGTCAGCCACGTGCAAGTCACGTACCTTACTGCTGAACTATCCAGTTCCCTAAACTTGTGTAATTTGTAACTAGCCCAGTCACTAAAATTCTAAAAATATAATGATCTGGATGCTTAGAATATTGCTTGATTTTAAGGCCAAATTCCTATAATGGAAAAAGTCTCATCAACACATAATAACAGCTGTTGATTGAATGTGAATGACTGCTCTGAGACAGTTATGACATTGGGTGTTTTACATTTGTCCTTGTTTCTAAACATCACCACAGCCCAATGAAATACATTATCTACTTGGCAAACAGGATTAAAAAATTTAATTTGAGGCCTGGGCCAGAGAGACAGTGCAGGGATTAAGACACTTGCCTTGCATGTAGCTGACTCCCCAAGCCTAAAACAAAATGGAGAGGTGTAAGGGCCTTCTTGACCTATGACCACACATTTAGTAATATTCTATCAAATGCATCTGTAGCTTTCTATCACCCTGCCTCCAGCCTCTATTTAAATGAACAGTCTCACTACTAAGTCTCTTGTTTTAGGATTATTTGGTTTGATATATCAGTTCCTACAATTTTAGAATCCTGTATTCTGAAGAATTCAATTGTGATACTGTAATGATACTTAAAGGTTCAGAATGTCACAGGAAGTAGGTTTTCTCCCAGGACTTAAGGAGAGACATTCATTCTCATTAATTGAAATAACAGATAATTTGGGAACTTAATGACCTAAACCCCTTGCATTCTGTCTTGCATTTCAGAACAGGAAAACTAAAAAGGAAACTTTTCTTATTCTCTTGGAATTGAAAGCATTACTAGGTTAGAATTTAAAGAGTGGATGATTTAACAACTCATGGGCAGTTTTACTGGGACTGAGAATTCTGTCTTTGTTCCAGGTCACCGTAGAGTTTGCAGATGAAGTACGATTGTCCTTCATTTGTACTGAAGTAGATTGCAAAGTGGTTCATGAATTCATCGGGGGCTACATATTTCTCTCAACGCGTGCAAAAGACCAAAATGAAAGTTTAGATGAAGAGATGTTCTACAAACTTACCAGTGGTTGGGTGTGAATACAAAAAATGTGTAATAAAACTCCATGGCCATAAGAATATTTAACTTTTAAAAGCTGTTTGTTATATGCTGCTTAATAAAAGTAAGCTTGAAATTTATCATTTTATCATGAAAACTTTTCTGCCTTACCAGACCAGTTAATATGTGCACTAACAAGCACTACTATTAATCTGCTATCATGATATAATATATGGACTTAAATATGGCACACATTCCTTAGGGCCATAAATTGAAAACAAGTAGTGGGCAAGCCAGGAACAAAAACATCACTGATTTAAGCTAGCCAAACTGTACGAAACTAAAGCCATCTATTTTAAAGCGATCCAGGGCTTAAACTATATGAATTCTATTTATCATGTTTAATGCATGTGTTTTAACGTATGTTTAATTTGACCTGTGTTTAAAATTAATCCTATTTTTGGTTGCCATTTGGTTCTCCCATCCCATATAAATCAGGCCTGCAGAAGATGCCTGATATTTAATAATGTCATTGTTTAACTTTGAAGGAAAATACTATTAGTCTGTTATTCTTGGTTTATGTTATTGTCCTAGAATAAGCATGTATGTATATTGTCTTTTGTTTTAATTTTTACACCATATTGTATTACAACACTTTTAGTATTCACCAGCATATTCACTGTCTGCCTAAAATATGCAACTTTTGCATTACAATATGAAGTAAAGGTCTATGAAGTATGCATTTTGTGTAACTAATGTACAAACACAAATTTTATAAAATTGTACAGTTTTTTAAAAACTACTCACAACTAGCAAATGGCTTAGATGTAGCATCTCTGCATTAATTAATGCCTTTAAGTATATAATGTGCAGTTTTAATATCTGCTAAATTAAGAATGACTTCATTACAGTCATGATTTGCCACAACGCCTTTAAATCTTAACTCCTGGACTGGCAGTGTTCTAGTCTGTTGCGCTACTACAATCTGCATTGGTGCTAGTCTGAAAATTCCTAGCTCACAAAAAGCCCAAAAGGGTGCCAGGGAGGGGTGGATTACCAGTATTGTCAAATAATCCATGGTTTAAAGTCTGTATAAATGCATTTTATTTTAAATAAAAACAAAATCTTTTATTTAATGCTTCTTTTTGTATTTCTTGTTTTTACTGTTTAGTATTGACTTCGTAGAAATGAACTTTGGGAAATGTTTTGCCTATATCTTATTTTATTATAACTTGCTATGTATCACCAGATAGTGTTTTATTTTGAGAAGCTCTCATTTCTCCTAACATAGATTACTGTGACAGAATTACTCCTGATTAAGCCCAATTTCATGTGAAAAATTAATTTGAAGGTAGAAAATTACTGAACATCAGTTTAGCCTGGCCAATTACCATAAGTATATTGAGAACTCTTATGTAATCTTACACAAAGCATGTTTTTGAATAAAGGGAATCGCTCATATAACCTAATACTGTGCTGAAAAACTGTACAGAGTGTATCAGTGTTCGTGATTGGAAATGGTGGCTGGAATTCATGACCATGGCTAGCATCACTAGAGGATGATACATCTTTAGCCAGGGAAAAGATCAAAATGAAGTATAATTTCTTCTACATGTGTTGCTTACACATATCAATCATATAGTCAGAGAATTCTGTCATAAATCAAGGGCCTTCTGTACTTAAAACAACTCAAAACTCAATGATTGTCAGAATCATTGTTCTAAATAAAAATATGACTGATGAATAGATATTGTTGGCATAGGCAGAATGTATTTTAACAGCAAAATAGCCCTCGGTTTGACCACACATTAATAATAGATTTTGTTCCTTCTTGTTACTGCTGTCATATCTGTCAGTCTCAAAACTTCAATCCTGGACTTTCTCGTTTACCTCTTGCATTTAATCCTGATGTTTATTTCTGTTGATTTTTTTCCTTCATGCAACCTCGTGTCTGATGTCACTGTTTCAGCATCACCTGAACTCAGGTCTTTATCCTATGCCCTCAAGGAGGCAGTGGCCTAAAGCCAATTTTGGATCTCATTCACCATGGCTTTTCTTCATACGCTAGACCAGTTCACTGTGAGCCCTGCTTCAAAATTTAAGAGTTCCTTCCATTAAAAAATATTTTTGATAATAGATTCCTTTTCATCAGCTTAAGTCCAGGCCATCACCTTGTATAGCATTTGTTAAAAGCTTTAAACTACATTTGGACTATCATGCTGGAGTCCATTATAGTAGTGTCGTTGCCTTTACACAAAAATGTTTGTTGCTGTTTTTCTTTCTTTGTTGGTTCACCTCACTGCACACATCCCACCCCCCTTCCCCACCTCCCCTGATTTTGAGATTAATTCAACCCCAGCATAGCAGGGCCAGTATTTTTTTTTTAATTTTATGAATCACTGTGGGTAGGGCGTTCGCCTTGTACGTGGCCAACCTGGGTTCGATTCCTCCACCCCTCTCGGAGAGCCCAGCAAGCTACCGGGAGTATCTTGCCCGTACGGTAGAGCCTGGCAAGCTACCCGTGGCATATTTGATATGTCAAGAACAGTAACAAGTCTCGCAATGGAGATGTTACTGGTGCCCGCTCGAGCAAATCAATGAGCAATGGGATGACAGTGACAGTGACAGTGATGAATCACTGTGAGATAGTTACAAGCTTTCATGTTTGGGTTACAGTCACACAGTGATCAAATATCCATCCCTCCATCAGTGCACATTCCCCACCACCAATATCCCCAGTATACCCCCCTTTCCACCTTCCCTCTCCCTCCATGGCAGACAATATTCCCCATACTCTCTCTCTACTTTTGGGCATTATGGCTTGCAACACAGACACTGAGAGGTCATCATGTTTGGTCCATTATCTACTTTCAGCACACATCTCTCATCCCAACTGATTCTTCCAGCCATCATTTTCTTAGTGATCCCTTATCTGTTCCATCTGCCTTCTCCCCTCTGCTCCTGAAGCAGGCTTCCAGCTATGGGGCAATCCTCCTGGCCAGCAGGGCCAGTATTTAGCACTGCTGGTTCCCAGTTGTATATAATGTAAAACCAAAGTACCCAGTCAAGTGCTGGCCCTTGCTCTATGGTTTGCTTCTGAGCTTTCTTTTCATCTTACTTCCCAATAGTCTTACACATTTCTGCCAACTGAGCTGCTCACTGTCTTCACACATACTTTACATCTGCCCATCTCCATGTTATTTTTTAAGTCAGGGAGATAGTCTTCCCTGAATCCTCTAGTTTCTAGCTTTCCAAATCTAATGTTTCGAGCGTTTTACAACTTTTACACTGAATTTAAGTGTTTTTTTTTCTTCCATAAATACTTTTAAGCTTTCCTGAAATAAAGAATTTCCTCTTCTGAACTACCATTACTTTGGTCCTTTCTTTGAGCAGATGGTATGGGACTGGGGGGTTGGGGGGTTGTTCCCAAGCAGAGCTGGGGGCCACTGCAGAAATACTTGGTCCAATCTGCCAGATGGGTCAATGTTTAAAGACCCTGAGGCTGCAGTGCTTTGTTGGGCTTCAGTGACTGGGAACATCAAGTCCATCTCAGAGGTACTTGGGGGACCTCTGGAGTTATACCCAGCTCTGCCTGTATAGCTTGCAGTACTGGGGACTAAACCGAGGTGCTACACATTCAAAGAATGCATCCCGAACCCCTGGGCTATCTTCCCAGTCCCTCTTTCATTAAAATTGAAGAGCAACTATCCATAAGACCATGTGTGTCTTATTACCCCTAATTTTTTTTCTCAAGGACTGAGTCACACTCATGGTTTGTACTAAGGTTGTGGACACAATTTAATGTTAAAATATAACTGGTTATGATGGAAATGAATTATTTGAACTTACAGCCTTGACACAGGCTGTAAATATGGAGGAAATGAAGTTTTTGCATGCCATTTGCATTTAGAATCATGCTATGAACTTTCACATACATTAAATTTTCTATTTCCCAGACTTTATAGATGAGACTCAAGCCAAGTAGCCTAGTTACACTCACAGCTACAGTGTCAGGGCAGTTTGTGGAACTCCAGTCCAGCAGTATTAACAAACCATGAAATTTGAGGAACTATCTTAGTAGCATCTTCTGTACTGAGATATCACAGGTCCGTGGGAAAAAACTACTGGCAAGGACTTCCTTCAGAAACTAGTTCCTGCTCTTCGTGGCTCAATTTTATATGGACACGAAGGCCCTGAGGACAGGAAACCAAAAAGCTCCCTTCTGACACTTGTTTCTCTTGTTCAAGCAGGTTAGACACCTACTGGAAGCTCGTGGTATAGTTAATCAGTAACCTTGATACAAATGATTTTGTATAAAATCTTGAACTTAAAAAGGAGAGACCTAGAGAAGTAAGCTTGCATTTTTTTGTTTTAAGCTTTATCGAGATGTAACTGAAATAAGATTTTGATATATAACATGGAAATCTGATACGCCTGTAAGAAAGGATTATGAAAGGACTTCCCACTGGATAGCAAACCCATCCCCCAAGAGACTGGAACTCTGCAGAGGAAAGTTCCTCCTCTGATAGGAAAGATGCCACTTGCACTTCTTGGATTTTTTTCTCAGGCCAAAAGACAACAGTAAGGCTCACTACACTATCGCATTTCTTAGATCATAGCTTTTTTTTAAAAAAAAAAGTTAAAAATCTTAGTTATCCTGGCCCCTAATTTACCTGGGAAAGTAACAAAATATTCAAAGTACCCAACTGTATCTATGTTGAACATAGCAGTGTCCCAGTAAAATATTGGTTTCTTTTTTTTAACTCAAAACATTGTCTGATGCCCAAGAATGTATCCATAGTGTATGCCTTTCATACCCATTTCTGTACCCTCTGATTCAGTTGTACACAGACTATTTTCAAACTACTTGAAATATGGCTACATCTTCCGGGGATCCAGAAGGTAATCAGTTAGACCTTTCTGAAGCTCACCCTTGGTGACAAAGGATCTCCGCTAGTCCTGAACTCTCCTAAATATATTGCCCCACTCAGCTGCCCCCTATGCTCTGCTTAATTCTAAGACACTGCTTAAAACCCACTGCCACCCCCAAAAAGTTCGAGTAGTTATTTCCAATGGTGAATTTATTTTAAAAAGATAAGGATGAATTGACTCTGAGCACAAACTTTAGTAGACAGGGTACAATAAGTCAGTCCAGTTATCTTTACATAGTAACATCCAGGAAGAAGTTGTTTACTGAAGAGTTCTGTGCTCTTCAATAAATTAACTGCCTTTATCTATCTGAATTGCTTTAGTTTGGCAGCTAGAGAATGGGGGAGGTGGGAGAGTCAGTGACAGGAAATGGGGAATTTTCAGTTTGGATAAGAGGAATGAAATTCTCAAGTGGATCATAGAGCCACCCAGAACAGGAAAAGAGTAGCAAAAAAGTTGGGGGAGGGAGGAACGTATCTGGTGACCTTATATCCCACTGTACTGAATCCTCTCTTGCTTTTTTCTGCTTTATTTAATAAACAACACAAAGTTTCCCAGGCTGAATGTGTACATTAAAATTCTCTATTCCCATAGGAAAGAGCACACAGTGCACCACACATGCACACACACACACACACACACACACACACACACACACACACCAGTTGTTTCCCATTTTATATTTGTGCATGGGGCTATGTCTTACTAAAAATTACAAGCACTTAAAATAATTTAAGACCATTAGTTCATAAGATCTAATTATAGTCTCATGTGGCTTCGCCGGAGAGGCATTATCTGTATTACTGCTCAGGGAAGTGGGCCAAGTTCAATGTTTATTAAATTTGTGACCAAAACAGCACAACCAACCAAATATGTTTAACATATCTGTGTGAATATGGTTTGTGGACTGCATGAACAAGAAAACACTCAATATAAGCACAAATTCTCAAAGCAAATCTAAATTTTGTGAACTTTACTTTGTGATCAAGTAACATTCAAGAAAACCTTTCTAATTGTAAATCTGATTAGCTCTTAGAAGAAACATTTCGAAAACAGACCAAATCTATTCTGTTCGAGGATAGGAAAGGGCCAAGAATAGCCAAAACTCTCAAAGAACCAAAGGCTAGAGGACTAGCTTTAGCAGATGCCAGAGTCCAAACACCCAGAAACTCACGCACAGACATGACGACAGCACTGCAAACCTGGACACGACAGAAATGCTCCCCAGAGCATGCTGTTGCCGGTCACCTCAAGGAAACAAGGCTGGTCCACTACCCCATGTGTATGTGGTGATCCATGTCAGTTCCAAGTAGATTAAAGACTTAATTGTGGAAAAAAGTGAAACCTTTAACAGGACCTAAGGGAGCAGTTATATGACACTGAAATATATTTATGTAGTAAGAAACAAAAAGTGCAGACCAATTATTAAAATGAGAAGTAAAGGGTACTATCAAGTGCAAAAAGGCAAATCAGGAAAAGAGATTTACCACACACAATTGACAAAGGATTCACATATGGAATCTTAACACATGTTCACATATCAAGCTAATAGAAAAATGGACAAATCATGGGAATGAAAGAAAACCTGAAATGGTCACTAAATCTGTCAAAACTTTTCCAATTCACTTGTAGTCTAGAGAATGAAAAAGAGCATTTAAAATAAAATTCAAGTAGCATCATATAAAAATTACAGCGTCCAATATAATGTTAAGTATTTACTGGCCAGGTTGCAGAACCATTCGAATACTTATTGTTGGTAGTACTATAAATTAGATCACAGCATTTCAGAAATGTTTTGTCATCATCTAGTGAAATTAAAAATGCATCCTCTAGCAATTTCACTCTTAAGGATGTATATAACCCGAAGAAATACACATCCAAAGCAGAAAACACACAGGACAAGATACACGGCAGAACTACTTCTAATAGAAAAAAAGAAACCACTGTGTAGACATACTACACAGCAGATGCCCAGTTGTGTAAAACAGAATCAAAATAACAGGTAGTCAATTCCAATATACAAAATGATGTGCATGAATCTCAACCTAATATTGAACCAAACATCTAGCTACAGAATGTATAGTATACTAAAGTTTTGTTCTAAAAGTGACTGTGGTCTCATAGAAGGAAGCAAGGAAGCAGTCCTGCTCTTGAGAGCAGTCACTGTCCGCTGGGCCTGGACTGGATCAGCACAGGAGTCTGGCCTCTGTTGTCAATGAATCACTAATTGGCTGTCTGTTTGGCAGCCCTGGTTAAGAAGGATAGAGTCCGGGGTCAGGGGTTCAGTCCCCTTGCAATCCAGTTGCCTGTTCACAGGCTGTATCATTATTCTAAAATTGTGTGGGTTAATTAAGAGGCACTGGAAAAAGATGAAGAGATCTATGCTCAATTAGAAAATCAACTCTTAAGTTCAAAGCTCTAGTCAGTAAACAAATAACAGCATTATTACTCATAAGCAATTGCGAAGACATCAACTGAAATCTTACCAGAAACCATAGAATTAGGGGCTGGAGAGAAAATTCAATGACTGAGCATATGCTTTGCATGCAGGAGGCCTGGGTTCCATCCCTGGTACCACAGAGACCCCTGAGCACTGCCTGGAGTTACCCCTGAGCACTGAGTTAGGACTAGTCCCTGAGCACTGCTGGGTGTAGTCCTCCCCCCAAATGTCTAAATAACAGCAAAACTTGACACTGTCTTGCTGTCTACTTAAATAATAAAGGCATCACTTTATTTTTTGATCCTGTCTTCACTAAGGGTTGGCTTTACAAGATAGGAAATATGAAAACGACGTTGGTTCTCGAGAAATTAGTCTTTCACTGAAAGTGCTTTATAAATGTGTGAACAGGAGGTGAATGGGATAGGAACAATTAAAAATGAAACACTGCTATGGAGCTGAACATATCTGTGAAAATGTATAAAATCTACTTTGGCTAGCTTGTTTTTAAAATGTCCCTGCAAGAACTGAGTGTTAAAAGTAGGTAAAGGAATACACATGATAACCTTTCAGCACCTGTATTGCAAACCATACTGCCCCCCCCGACAAAAAAAAGGAAAGAGAGAAAGAGGAGAGAGAGGAGAGGGGGGAGAGGAGAGAGAGAGAGAGAGAGAGAGATAGAAAAGAAAAGTTCCTGCCCTAGAGGCAGGCAGGGGTGGAAAGGCAGGAGAAAAATTGGGAATATTGGTGGTGGGAAATGTATACTGGTAAAGGGACAGGTATTGGAGCATTATATGACTGAAACCCAATCATGAACAACTTTGTAACTGTGCATCTCGCTTTGAGTCAATAAAAATTAAATAAATTAATAAAGTTATGGAGTTGTGATGCTAAGCCCTGGAACTTCCATAAGATTGCAAACCAGTGATAAATAATAATATAAATAGTAATCAAAAATAAAGTATCGACTTCAAAATAAAAAAACAAAAATGTCCCTGGCTTATGGAGAAAGTATGAGCCAGATTAGGTATCAGACTGTGCCAGAATAAGGAGTTATTATAGGTAAATGGGCATTATTAAGAAAATTTGTTGATCAGTGAAAACCAGCTCAGGGCAGCTTAAGAATGGAAAAATCAAGTAGTCTTGTGGACCAAAAGGGACACTGGTAAGATTTTCCTCCAAGGGAATCTACCGAAAAGCCACCATTAGCAGCGGCAGGTCACAGTGCCAGCTGATCAGTGCTGACCATGGGGGGAAGGAGGCCAGAAATCACTTCAACAGGAAAGAAACTTCCCTGGAGAGAGCAAAGAACAGGTAGCAAAGAGGAGGCTGCTGCTGAAGTTATCTTGATCGCTCAGGTTTCTGACTTTTATTTCTAAACTTAAGCCCAGAGAATTCAGTACACAGCCAGTATGTCCTATGGGCCATTTGGAAACGCCTCCAGCTCAGGTGTTCTCAGAAGAGCTCTGGCCATCTCACGCTTAACAGGAAGTTTCTGTCTGATTGGCCCCGAGTCTTCTTTCCACGCTCCATGTACTTGCCATCTGGCAGTACTTTAGAAACTTCCTTTTCATTTCTCATAAATTTTGTTGAAAGCAACCACATAATGAAGAGTAAATGCCTTCTACTTATTCTGAGCAGGAAGCCGGAACTCGGTCCCTTCCTTGTAATGCCCTATCCAGACCTTGCTGTGCCACAGATGGCGGTCGGCACTGTGAACTTGACTCCTTCCACATGCCCAGAATTCCTCTTACGAAGATCTATTCAGAGAGCAGGAGACAGATGTTTTCTTTACTCCTCACTGCTTAAGACAAATCTGTGGAATGTGGAACGTCCAGAGCTATTTTATTTGAGGCAAACAACATGAATCAACAATGTTTCCTTTCGTCCCAAGAATTGCTTGAGATCATTAGTATGTTGATCTCTAAGCAAAGATGATTTCTAACCTATGAGGCTGGACTATAAACCTATGAGGCTGAACTATGAGGCTGGACTCAGAATATTTATATTCTGAGAAAATGCCCTAAGAAGTTTTCTTCCAGAAAAGCCTAGAGGGGCTGGAACAATAGTATAGCAGGTAGGGCATTTGCCTTGCACGTGGTCTACTCCGGTTCGATCCCAGCATCCCGTATGTCCCCCCAAGCACAGCCAGGAGTAATTTCTGACTACAGAGCCAGGAGTAACCCCTGAGCATTGCTGGGTGGGAGCCAAAAAAAAAAAGAAAGAAAAAGAAAATCCTAGATTTTTCCATCTCTGCAGAACTATCTAAAGAGGGAGAGGGCATATATTAGTTGTTTGATGCATAATTAACTGAGTTCTGTCTCTAAATAAAAGGTCATGAATCACTGGAGGCTACCAGTCCACCTTTTCCAAGAAATCCAATTATATACCCACTGCATGCAGGCGAGAGAAGTCACAGAGTTTACTAGCCTCTTTTATTTATTTAATTATTTATTTTAGAAAGTTAAGATTCATTACATTCAATATTCCAATACTAATACCACCAGCCGTGCACCTTCCCAAGGGTTTACTAGCCTCTTGAGAAAGGGACAGAATTTACTTGTCTTGAACTGCTGGAGACCAAAGCAGGTTGCTGGGAGGTAGAAAGTAAGGAATTCTTATCTTTTCCATAAACTGAATATTCTGAGTCAACAGATGGAAGGGAATATGAAAGACTGTTCTCATCGTAGATGTCGCTTGAAAAAGTTGATCTATGTCACATGACTGGGATCAACTGCTGAGTGAGTGATGGAGGTGATAAGTGCTCATGAGTCATAGAATGTGCAGGTCAGAGCAGCCCAGACAGCTTTGTGGTCAAGCAGATACCAGCAGGGTCTTGAGGGATGAGAAAGAAAGCCTGGGGGTGAGGGGTAGCACGAAGGCAGAAGGCTTGAAGGCAAGATTCCAGTGAGTCAGCGAGAATGTCCTAGTCCTTGTATGAGGAAATAGTAGGTGCCCAATAAACATTGGTGAAAACCTAAAAGAAATTGTTTAAAGAAACTAAAATCAAACGTTTAATTTCATAGCCCTGTGTTTTGTTGTGTGTTACAAATACTGCATTTTTCTGCTGGAGGAAAAGGCAGCTCAGATAGAGAAAGGAACACCAAGTAAAGGATGTTGGGAGGACCCATTCAGGTTGAAAGATGCGTGCCAAAAGTAGACTATAGACCGAACATCATGGCCGCTCAATACCTCTATTGCAAACCACAACACCCAAAAGGAGAGAGGGAGCAAAAGAGAGGTGGGGTGGGGTGAAGGGGACGGGGTGGGGGTGGTGGAAGGGATGCTGGGACCATTGGTGGTGGAAAATGGGCACTGGTGAAGGGATGGGTATTCGATCATTATATGACTGAAACGCAAGCACGAAACTTTGTAAGTCTGTAACTGTACCTCACAGTGACTCACTAATAAAAAAAAAATACTGCATGTTTCACACATTGAAGGTATGGGGCACCCGAGATCAGTAAGTCTATTGATGCCATTTTTCAAAAGTTTGTGCTTCACTTCATGTCTCTGTTTTGTGTTTTGTCAATTCTTGCAACATTTCCAATTCATTAATATTATATCTATTGTGTCATCCATAGTACTTAATTTACTATAGTTATTGGAGGCATCAGGAACCAGAGCCAGATGAGACAGTAAACTTAAAAAATGTTCGTGTTTTAAATTGCTGAATCTACCACTTCCTGCCCTATCCTTAAATCTCTTGGTTCCCTGAGACACAACAGTGTTAGATCAGGCCAACTAATAGCATGACAATAGTTCACGTGGAAAGATGACACATCTTTCACTTTAACCAAAATTTAGAAGTGATGAAACTTAGTGAAGGCATGACAAAGTTGATATGGGTCTCAAACTAAGCCTTTTATGCCAGCTGGATAAACTGTGAATGTAAAAACCAAAGACAGACACAGAATATTAAGAGCAACATCAAAAAAGGAATTTTCCTACAAAGGAAAGCCCATAAGATTCACAACAGATCTATCAAATAAGACTCTGATCTAGAAGGGATTGGAAGGATATAATACAAAAACTCAGTGAAATGAATATATCACCTAGAATACTCTATCCAGCTACATCATCATTTAGATTTGAAGGAAATGATACAGAGCTTCATGGACAGGCAACAGTTTAGGGAATTCATAGCCTTGAAACTAGTTTTGCAAGAAGCCTTAAAGGAACTTTATTAATGGACAAGAAAAACTTCCCAGCATGTGGCACTGGCTATGGTACTCATTCATGGCCTTTATGGTTGTCCTCTATAAATTAAGAAAGGTATTTTGGGCTGGAGCAATAGAATGCTTACCTTGAAGAGAATTAAGAAAATTTAAAGGAGGAAATCTGAACTAAGTGAGTTCTATCCTAAGTAAGGGAATATTGGCTTTATTTTAGAAAATATTACATGACAGAGACTGCTTAAGTGTCTGCATTAATAAGTAAAAGGCTGTAATAAAATTTCTATGGGTAAGGCTGGAGAGAGAGTACAGCAGACCCAATCCCTGGCACCCCATATGGTATCCCAACCCCCGCCAGGAGTGATTCCTGAACACAGAGCCAGGACTAAGCCCTGAGCATAGATGGGTTATGACCCCCCCAAAATAAATCCCAGAAAAAAAGGGGGAAAAGTTATGTTTAGTCTAGTCCACAATGTTCCTTGAATTTATATAGCTCTAAAAAAAAGTTTAGTTTTTGAAAAAAAAAAAAAGAAAAACCTTTTATAAGTTATAATTGTGAAGACTTTTAGATTATCTCTGTTCATCTGTATGTGTCTGGGTGTCACCACCTACACACATACAAACTACACATATACACACATACAAAGTATCTATCTGATATGTGGAGGTAGGGAGAGAAACACAGTATGAGAACAACAAATGGTCAAAGTCATCAGAACTGAAGATTTTTGTCTATCTTACATGGGAGAGGGGTTGAGAGGAGCTTTGGAGACACTGGTGGAGGGAAGAGGAATTAGAATGATGTATCCATGAAAAGTGTGATTAACACTATTGTAAACCCTGGCACCTCAATAAAAATGGTTTTAAAAAGTAAAATAAATTATAGCTTAAGTAAAAAAAAAATGGAAAAAGATAAACCAAAAAGTCTCCAAAGGACAAACACAGAAGGAGAGAGTAATAAGAATAGAAAAGAGACATCATAATAAAACCTACCAACCTTAAGATAGAGAAGGGACTAGTGTGACAATGATAATAATGATCACACTGGACAAGAACTGAATGTTAAAAGTAGGTAAAGGGATATAAATGACAACCTTTCAGTATCTGTATTGCAAACCACAATTCCCAAAAGGTGTTGGGGGGAAGAGAGAGAGTGAGAAAGAGAGAGTGAGAGACAGACAGACAGAGACCGAGAGATAGAGAGACAGAGAGAGTGCCATAGAGACAGGCTGGGGGGGTGGTGGGAGGGAAATTAGAGACACTGGTGCGGGGAAATGTATACTGGTGGAGGGACAGGAGTTGGAAAACAATGCTGAAATCTAATCATGAACAGCTTTGTAAGGGTCTATCTCACAGTGATTGAACTAAAAAAATATTTAATTAAAAAATAAATAAAAATAAGACCTACCAAACTTAGGTAATCATGGAGAAGCAAGTTTAATATATCAAAAAAGAGCTATAAGGAAAAAAAAGAGCTACAAGGTTTGGGGTGATAGCTCAAAGTGCATGCCAAGCATATCCTGGGTCCTAACTGGGATTCCTGGTATAACACAGTCCCCAAGCAATGTTGCCATGGCATGGGTGGTTCCCCACAACCACTGGGTCTAAGTAGTACTGTCAGTTCTGAGCACCAACTATAAGGCCCACAATGCCAGACCAAGTATTGCTGGGAGTGGTCCCTACCCTTCTGAGCACTGGCTGGGGAGCCTCTGACCTCAAAAGAGTTACAAGAACACCAGGAATATTTCACCAAAGAGTAAAGGTAATTATAATTTTCCAAAAAATATACTGAGCTAGGGGCTGGAGCAATAGCACAGCGGGTAGGGCGTTTGCCTTGCATGCAGCCGACCCGGTTTCGATTCCCAGCATCCCATATGGTCCCCTGAGCACCGCCAGGAGTAACTCCTGAGTGCAAAGCCAAGAGGTAAGCCCTGTGCATTGCCGGGTGTGACCCCAAAAAAAAAAGCAAAAAATATATATATACTGAGCTAAAAAAGTACATGGAAGAACATTCAATCTAACATGGAAAACATAAAAATATTTCACCTCACAGGGTAAAGATTAAGAGTGGCCCAAGGAGGTGAATTAGAGGGCCAGAGAACATGCTTTGCATGTGTAAGGCCCAGGTACAATCCTCAGCACTGCACGCCTGTCCCCCACCCTCACCTCATGATTGCCATCATTGCTAGCACTGACATGCTAGCCCCCAAACACTGTCAGGCTCGGGGGCTACCATCTTTCATGGTCCCTGCATGAAAAGCAAAGATGACAAATTAAAAAAAAACAAATTGAAGATAAAAGTACACCACTAACTCAAATAAAAGAAGAGAAAGAAATAAGACAGAATGAAAGGAAAAAGTCTATGAGAATTATCAGATAAATGGCAAGGGTGAACAGGTAAACCAGAAGGCACAGAGAATGAGAAGAAAGCAGAGAGCAGAGTCAGAGGAACAATAGTCGACAATTCCCAAACCTACAGAAAGAAATGCAGATGTTAGGGAAGCTGAGGAAATACCTGGATATTTTTTTAAATCCAAAATTACCTATACCAAGAGAAAGGAAAAATAATGCAGGCTTCTAGGAAGAAGAAAAAAGTACCATAAAAAGGCATCTGTACCTGGTTTTCATTATACTTTTCAGTAAAACCCCTATCAGCAAGAATGGAATACCATATTCACACTACTATTTTTTTTCTAAAGTCAAGAATATTTTAATATGTCAGGGCCAGAGAGATAGTACAGCAGATAGGGCATTTGCCTTGCACTCAGCCAACCTGGATTTGATCCCCAGAATCCCATATGATTCCCTGAATACCACCAAAAGTAAGCCCTGAGCATTGTTAGATATGGCCCCAAAGCAAACAAAAAGAATACTTAACTTGTAAAAGTATCATTCAAATATGATAGAGAAATAAATCTTTTTTTTGGACAAAAGCTTACAGAGTTTACCAATACAAAACCTACTCTAAAAGAAAGCTTGAACGTTCTTCTACATTAAAAGAAAACAGAAAAGAATACAAAAACTTGAGTGAAGTGACAAATTACAACATAAAAAAAATAAAGAAAAATCATCTGAGGCAACAACAAAAAGATTAAAAGAAAGGAAGACATTAGTCAAGCCATGAGTCAATACCAGTGCAAAAAGGGCTCATCTGGATATAGAAAGCATGATAAAATTCCCATGGCAACCAAAAAACAAAAATTTAGGGCAAAGACCTTTAGAAGAAATAAATAGAGAAATGGTGAGAATCAGAAGGGTAGACCATCCACATTTAAAGAAAAAAACAAATGGGAGAAAAATAAGATAAATATAAAATCATGAAGCAAAGGATAGAAAGCTGGTAAATTTCACATATTAAAAATGATCCCAAAAGATAAAAAAAATTAAAAAAAGAAAAAATGATCCTAGTTACTGGCCTCACATACTGGGGGAAAAGGCAGCTCAGATAGAGAAGGGAAAACCAAGTAGAGGATGTTGGGAGGACCCATTCGGGTTCGAAGATGTGAACTAAAAGTAGACAATAGACCGAACATGAAAGCCACTCAATACCTCTATTACAAACTACAACACTCAATACCTCTATTACAAACTACAACACCCAAAAGGAGAGAGAACCTGCTGCAGAGGTAGGGTGGGGTGGTGAGAGGGATACTGGGATCATTGGTGGAGGTGAATAGGCACTGGTGGAGGGATGGGTAAAAGATCACTGTATGAGTGAAATGCAAACACAAAAGTTCGTAAGTTTGTAACTGTACATCACAGTGATTCTCTAATAAAAAATTTTAAAAAAATTAACTTCAAAAAAAAAAAAAAGGATCCCAGAGGCAAATAGCTTAAACTCAACAATAAATAGTCACAGAGTGACTAGATGAATTTTCCTTTTTCAGTAGGGGTATAACAAATACCCCAAGGCAATAGAAACCCTGGGTCTTGACAGGAAGCTTACCTCAGGGGAGGGACAAAGGAGAGTTAGGATGAGGTGGGAGGGCGGGGGAACTGGGACAGTGGAGGGAAGTGGTAACTGTGGGGTAGAGTGTGGTAAGGGACTGCATTATACATGAAACACATTAACAGTATTGCAAACCACAGGTGCCTAAAATAAGTAACAGGATCCATCTATATTATGCATGCAAGAATCTCACATCAGATTTAAAGACAAATACAGGCTTAGAATAAAACTTTGGAGCAAAGTGTTCCAAGCGAACAACACAGATAAAAGGCAGAAATTGCTATAATCTATTTGATAATAGACTTTCAATAGAAAAGGGAGTAAGAGAAAATATGGATGTAGTATTTTGACCAAGGGGTCAATTTATAGTCACCAGAGGTAGGAGAGCGCTTTATAGGCAGGAAGCCCAGCTGGGATTCCCGGCACTGCCTGGTTCCTAAGCACTGCCTGGTATGGCCCAAAAGCAAAAACCCAAACACAGAAAATAGTCATAAATATAGCATATTCCACATTTGAGTACTCAAATATACAAAACAATACCAGAAGACAAGGATTACATTGACAATCACACAAAAACTGTAGGGGAATCTCAACATAGCACTTGGGAGCAATGGACATGTCACAAGACCAAAACATTTTAACTACAGGGGCCAGAAGGACAGAATGGGGTTAAGAGGCATGCCTTCCTTACATGTGGGGAGGGTCCTGACTCTGTAGAGTGTGGCCCTGGGTGCCACATTATATACACTGACAAAGAACTAATTGCTAAAATATGAAGAGAACTCATACAACCTCTCAACAAAAAAAGCAGCTTTGTCAAAGAAAAAGAGGGGTCAGGGATTTCATGAGACATGAAAAGACATGTATTTTCATGAAAATACAAATACATCTGTATTTCCAAGGCGGAAATACAGATGGTCTCCACACATGGAAAAAAAAACTATATTTGTCTTTAAATCTGATGTGAGATTCTTTAACATCAATTATGAAAATGCAAATCCAAACCACACAAGAAGTCACCACCCTGCACCCAAGAGGATGGTCTAAAATTAAAAAGATAGGAGGGGCTGGAACAATAATAGTACAGTGGTTAGGGTGCTTGTCTTGCATGTGGCCAGCCTGGGTTTGATCCCAGGCATCCCATATGGTCCCCCAAATCTGCCAGGAGTGATTTCTGAGTGCAGAGCTTGGAGTAACCCCAGAGCATCACTGGGTAAAGCTCAAAACAAAAGATTAGAAACAAGTGTTGGCAAGTTTGTAGAGAAAAAAGGAACACTGTGTGCTGCAAAAGAGTAAGGAGATACTACTGTGAAAAAAAAAAAAGTTTCATAGGATCCAGCAACTCAATTCCTAAACATTTGTAGAATTTAAAAACCCCTATTTAAAAGGAAATTTGCAGCCCTTTGTTCATAATAGTATCAATCACAATAGCCAAAAATATGGAATCAGACTAAATATCCATACATAGATGCCTGGAAAACTGTGATCTCACACACACACACACACACACACACACACACACACACACACACACACACACACTACTACATAAGATGAATTAGGGACCACAGAGATAGTATAGTGGGCAGGGCACTTGCCAAAACAAACAAACAAAATAAAAAGAAAAAAACCAATGAAGTTTTTGTATCACTGTGTTCCCAAACCTAGAGAGCTTAAAAAAAATAAACATGAACATTTGAAAACAAAAACAAACAAACAAAAAGAGTAAATGTCTTTTGATAAAGTAGATGGAACTTGAAGTGAGTATACTAAGCAAAACAAGAAGTGAAAGACAATGAATGGTTTCTCATGCAGAAAATTAACTACTAAAGCAAATGAGATGTTAAAGAAACAAAAGTAATTCCTAGTCTTAGTTTAAAATACTGGTGGTGGGGCAGGAGCAATAGCACAGTGGGTAGAGCGTTAACCTTGCACATGGCCAACCCAGGTTCAATTCCCAGCATCCCATATGGTCCCCCGAGCACCACCAGGAGTAATTCCTGAGTGCATGAGCAAGGTGTAATCCCTGTGCATCGCCAGGTGTGACTCCCCCCTCCAAAAAAAAGCAAAATAAATGAATAGCGCTGTAGCACTATCCTCCCATTGTTCATCTGTTTGCTCAAGCGGGCACCAATAACGTCTCCATTGTGAGACTTGTCCTTACTGTTTTTGGCATATCGAATATGCCACGGGGAACTTGTCAAGCTCTGGCATGTGGGCAGGATACTCTCAGTAACTTGTCAGGCTCTCCAAGAGAGGCGGAGGAATCAAACTGGGTCAGCTGTGTGCAAGGCAAACACCCTACTCACTGCACTAAATAAATAAATAAAAATAAAACAAAATACTGGTGGTTACTAGAGGGAAAGGGAGGGGAGGTGAGCAAAGGAGGTCTTTTTGGTGGGGCAGTGGAGGAGGGAGTAGTGATAAAGGCATACATATAGAGGTGTGACACTGTGTTCGGAAATTTCATTATATTGTGAACCAAGTTGATAAATCAACAATTAAACAGTTTTAAATGACTAATGGGAGCCAGAGAGACAGCACAAGGGCTAAGGTACCGCATATGGTCCCTTAAGCCTTGCCAGGAGTGATCCCAGAGCACAGAGCCAGAAATAAAACTTGAGCATAACTGTCTGTGGCCTAAAAAATCCCAAACAACTAATTAATTTTTAGTGTTTGTTATCTTGGGGTCATCAGGAGTCCAGTGGTCCTACTTGTGGGCATTTAGAGTTGATTCATTCTTCTCATTCCCACCTCCAGGGACAGGCCACCCTGAGTATCATTGAAGAACTAACATTCCTGTCGAATGACATGTGAAATCTGCTAACTCTCAAATGGTAGAACTTTAAATATTGCTGTTAAAAGAAAACAACAAAGGACCAGAGAGAGCTCTGTGGACAGAGTGATCGCTATGTGTGCAGGAGGCCTGGGTTGGATCCCAGGCACAGCATGGTCCCCTGAGCACTTCACTGGGAGTAGTCTTTAAGCAGGACTGTGCACGGCTCCAAAACAAATGAAAAACAGGACAATATAAACTGTTACACTCACCTTACCCTTCAGTGACTGCTGCCCTGATCAGTCAATAGCCACCAACAGAAGACAAGACTTCCCACCAGCAAAAACATTCTGACTTGCAAAGGGTTCAAATGATGGTTAGCGTTTTTTTAAAATGGTCTTTATTTGTTTGTTTTGGGAGCCATACCTGGAGGTGCTTAGGGCTTACTCTGAAGGCTCAGAAATCACTCCTTGACAAGGCTCGGGACTATATGGGATGCCGAGTATCAAACACAGGTTGGCTGCATGAAGGCAAAAAGCCCTCCCCACTGTACTATTGCTCCGGTCCCAATGATTAGCATTTTTAAGTAATAAAATATTTTGCATTACGGTATGTACATTGTTTATTAGACACAATGCTATTGCATGTAAGAGATCACAGCTTGGTATAAACACAACTTTTACATGCACATGGAAACCAAAAAAATAATGTGACTCACTTTCTTGGAAAAGTCACATTATCACTGTGATCTGCAATGAAAACCCACACTATTTTTTTTTAATTTAAAGTAGGAGTACTGCTATTTATTCAGCCATTGATTAAGATGATTGAATTGGGCATGACCTCCACATTACTTCTTTTAGAAAATTTTTTTAATTGAATATCCATGAGATAGACCATTACAAAGCTGTTCATAATTGGGTTTCAGTCATACAATGATCCAGCACCCATCCCTCCATCAGTGTATATTTCCTACCACCAATGTTCCCTGTTTCCCTACCACCATCCCCTAACCTCCAGCCTCCCTCAATGGGAGGCACTTTTCTTCTTGCTCTCTCTCTCTCTCTCTCCTTTTCCTTTTGTGCACCACCGTTTGCCCACATTACTTCTGAAGTGCATCTGCATGCAGAGAAATCACAGGAAGTGATATGGCACGTGTGTGCGGTTACTCAAATGAAGCTATGTTTAGCCAACAATTTCAGACAGTCAGGGAAGCCAGAATGTGAGGGAGACAAACTGATCCAATTCATCCTGAAGCAATCACATGTAAAGCATTGATTATCGCCTTTCTTTAGTTTAGATATTATGTTTTTGAGACATAATATTTGCCATAATGTTTACCTAGGAGAAACAAAGGCAACAAAAAAAAACTAAAAGCGTTTCACAAAGGTACTAGATAAAGAAGCATAAGACATTAAAGCTTCCCAACCGATGAGATATCACAGTTGAAGAGCCATGGGAAGGCCACTTCCGTTTGAAAGATGTTCCTGACATTGCAGGATGAAGAGGCGGAGAAGCCCATGAGTGCACCCTCGCATCCTCAGGGGAGGATAAGGAGGAAGGAAAGAAATCACAGCCTTCCAGCAAGAGAGCCCCACCGTGGGAATGTTTCAGCTGAGTGGTGGGGGGTGAGCAAAAGACTCTGACCCCAGCAGATGTGCCTCAATCTATTTTCTAAAATGAAATTGACTGTGGTGCTCCAAGAAACTTCTGTAAAGAGATTTGGAATGACTATCACCATGAATAAACTGATAATGCAAACTCTTCTGGCAAATTAAAAGATAAACAAACAAACAAAAAAACCCCAACTAATCCATGACCAATAAAAAGAGACTGGCACAGCCTTTTCATCCAACAGGGTCCATGCTCATGATGTCATGAAGGCTTGTCTGACAATCCCTAGACAGAAGCACTGTAGCACTGTCATTCCCATTATTCATCAGTTTATTCGAGTGGGCACCAGTAACATCTCCACTGTGAGACTTGTTACTGTTTTTGGCATATTGAATATGCTACAGGGAGCTTGCCAGGCTCTGCCATGCGGGTGGGATACTCTCGGTAGCTTCTGGGCTCTCCGAGAGGGATAGAGGAATTGAACCCAGGTCAGCCACATGCAAGGCAAATGCCCTATCCACTGTGCTTTCGCTCTACAATCCCTAGATACTAATTATTTATTATTATTTACCGTCTGCCCTCCCCTCCTCAATACCTCCAGAAGTGGGGTATGAAGAAGGAGCTCAGTTTTACTATTTCTTGTATAAATAAGGGGACGAATACTAAGGACAAAGGAAGAGATTAGCCTTGGTAGAGGCGAAAGTTGCCCAAAATAAATAAATAAATAAATAAATAAATAAATAAATAAATAAATAAATAAGACACTCAAAGGAAACTTCCAAGCCTGAGATGAAACCAAGTGATACACTTGGATTTTTGTTAGCCAACTGAGGGTTATTTATTTTGCTATTTTTAAGCTCACACAAAACTCTTAGCCTTCTCTTCCTACTGTGAGCTGATTTCTGAAGTTAGAAAACAGAGCCAATTAAAATATCGGTCCAAACAAAACATGCCAAGCAGGTGCTCTCAAAATAATAATAAGAAAAAAATTAAGTTCAAACATAAAAAGCAAACAAAGGGAAAAAATGTCAGGATTGTCTGCATCTTGTGTTAAGAATTTAAAGACAGCCTGTGAAGAGCCAGTTTAGGTGCTCATTCTCAAGCTAAACACAAAACAGAGCTCACTGGCAAGGAAGGAAGGAATGCTTTTCCAGTTTCTTTTCCCCAAATCTTTTTTCCCCAACGTGACACAATTATGTGGATTCCCCAAGTATTGAAGTCAGTTACATTCCAATTAAACAGAAGAGGAATAGTTCAACGCCAAATAAGTAAAAATTTTAAAATCAATGCCATGTTTCCTCCATTAATAATAACTGATATTTACTTAGCAAAAATTTGGCTAAGCACTTTACAACATATTTTTATCTCACTGAAATGTCACAAAGCCTGAAGGACTGAAAGTGTGTAGAGAAACCACAGAATTTTTCTCATCACAAAAGTAATTATAAGCTCCATTAATATCAATCAGGAAAAGTATAACAATGATTAGTAACTCATGATCCACTCAATTAATTCACTATTTATATTTATAAAACAAGAACTTTTATAACGGAACAATTCAAAATGGTGAAATGCAACGTACTTCACACAACTGCAATGATTATCAATATCCTCCCATCGTTGCACTAGCTTCATCTTTATTCTCAGCTAATTAATTCCTTTCTAGCAGTTTTTGACATATACATATAATGAGTGCATTCAACTTCTCTGTATAATTTGAGAAAGATATGCATGCAACTCCTCCACTTTTCTCATGATTTAGAATATTTCTATGTCCCTCAGAAAGTGTCCTCATGTTCCTTTCCAGTCTTTACTGCCATTATCAGATAATCACTGTAACTGGATTTTTTTTTACCTTAAATTGGCTTTGTACTTCTAAAATTTCTATAAATGAAATTACACAGGTCTTGCTCTACTGTCTGATTTATATTTCCATTATGTTTCTGAGATTTACACAAGTTGTTAATTATATCAGTAGTTAGTCCTTGTATGAAAATTTGATTCATTCTCCTAGGGAACATAGTTAGGATGCTTACTTCAGGAGATACTCTAAATAAGTCTATTATGAACATTCTTGTGTGAGTTTCCAAAGAAAAGCATGGGGGCATGCGGGACTTGAGTGTCCGGTGGCCAAGAACATTCCCCTGGCCAGCCCACAGCGATGGAGGGACGAAGGACCAGGGAATGGAGAGACAGGACCTCAGGCTGCATAGTAGACAGCTTATTTCTCTCCCTTCCCCAGCATAGTCCGATCTCTTCCCTTACAGCACAATTGTAGTCGTAGTTTTGGTCACAGTCCCAGTCATCATAGCTCCATCATCCTACTCCTCAGTCTTCCTCTTTCTCCTAGTCATCCTCCTAGACTTCAAAATCCTCTACTGGTTCTTGTCTAGTCCTTATATTCCTCAACTTTCCCCTCTTATCCCTTATGGCATAGTTATATAGAAATCATAAAGGGTGGGGGTACACATACGTGGGGTTGAACATTGTCCTAACAACAAACAGAGGTAAAGACACTCCTTCAGGGGGAAGTTCTAAGAGATTAACTCAAGGGCAAGATCTCATCTGACGGTTCAGTACTCCAGATTACTAGGAGATCCACTCAAGAGCAGGGTTCCATCCAGGGTGTATTGCTTTCTCCTTTCCTCAGCTAAGTAATCATAGTCAATTTACTTCATATAATATTTCTAGTCATTTTGTATGAACATAGTAAGAGATATATTAACCTTAAAGGTTAGTTCTTCTGGGGGACTATCTCACTATATATATCCCAGACTACAGTCCTCAGGCCAAGTTACTCTTTCCTAACCCCAGCAGGGTCTTTATTCAGTTACTTCTTTTTAGGTCATGACAGAATTTGTCCCATGAACACGCTCTTAACTTATTATACTTCTTATAACACTTAGCTTGTCCCTTTCTGGTGCCAGGATAGTTTATAGCTTGCCCTGGGTCCATCCAGTCCCTTTGTCGGGACCCTGCTTTCGGAGTGCTAGGAACTAATGGCAACTGAGGTTTAAGTCAAGTAAATATGGATGGATGCCTAGGAGTAAATATTATTTGGAGTCAATTAACTCCCATGTTCCAAAAGCATAGTATCAACTGTCTTCCTGTGTCTAAACAAAAAGAACATTGCTAAATAAACCATACAAATGACATAAAGGAAAGAGCAAAGCAATATACAATTATTGGTGCTTGATGGAATTGGATGTGCTTCAATTGCACTTTTGTGAGAGTAGCTCAATAAACCTTAAGCTCCCTGCAGGAGGAGCAAGGACAATCAAATGATATCCAACATTCTTGTATGGCCTTTTTGTAAACACGTGGTTCATTTTTCTCAGGAGTGGAATTTCTAAGTCAAAGGGTAAGTGTATATTTGATTTTTATGAAACAACTAAAACTTTTACCAAAGCAGATGTATTATTTTCAACTCATACAAAGTTGCCTATAAAATTTGCCTATAGATTCACCAGCATTTGATATTGATAGTATTTTTAGTCCTAAAGAATGAACAATAATAGTTCACTGTAGATTTGTTAGGAGCCATGGCATCACCATGAGATGGCCTGGGGGAGGGACATGTCTCCAAACCAAACCCAGAAAGAACAGAGTGCCACAAAAAGAACCTCCTACTGCAACCAAAAGGACTCAAGCCAAAAGAAGTCAAAATAAGGCAAGCCTTCCGGAGCATTGAGCACACATCCAGAAAGAAGATACAATATAGACTCAGATCAGGCTGAGTCAACCTGGGAAACTTATGCCCTCCAAAGCCCCCAGCTAAAGGTCCACATGAAGAGTAGTGGTTTCAGTCCCTGGGCACTCTTTTTTGTCCAACTGCTTTCTACCCCACTCCCATCCCAACATCTAACATATATATCCTATAAATCTCTTGCTTGGATCGATACTATAATGTATCCAAAAACCATCTGTTCTTGGATAATTTCATGTTTGTGCAATCAAGAATGTTTATGGGCTGGGAGGGCTCCCCTGCCTATAACACGAATTTGCATTTCTAATAAATTGAAGGTCTTTTCATGTGTTTGCTGATTACTCATTTATCTTTGTGATGTGTTGGTTCAAGATTTCTATCTTCTTAAAAAGTGACTTTCTTGTGGAATCACAGAAATCTTTATATATTCTGACACAAGTTCTTTGTTAGATCTGATCTGCCACTGTCTCCTCCCAGATTCTGAAGTGCCTAACTCCCCACTATCAATTCATGAGTATTGAGTATACTTTTATGTTGCCTTTCTAAAGCTTTATGGCATTTGTTTTTAAATTTAACAATTTAAACCAGATTTCTCTGGCCTGCCATCATTGTTTCAGAAAAAAAAATGAGCATGCCCCTAGAAGTTAAAGAAACAGAAAAGGTCCCCCAACTGCACCTGAGACTATAAGTCCCCCTGGGTTGTTCCAGTAACCCCGGGGGTGGGTGGAACTGCCCACTTTGGGGAACACTCACCTGGGTTCATCTTTTATTGGGGGGTTACCTTGCAAATAGGACTCGAGGAGTTTGGGGACCAATCCTGGCAATTCACAGCCTGGCCATCTTTTCAATGTCAGGGCCCACTGATATAGTCCTAGAGACCACCTACGCCACCTCAGTGGTGCCCAGTGGCTTCTGGGCTGCATAGGAGGCCATGCGTGTCTGGGGATCAAACCTGGGTTGAGTTCATTCCTACCATGTGCCCTGTCTCTCTTTCTTTTACTTTTTGTTGTTATGTTTAGGCCACACCTGACAGTATTCAGGGTTTACTCCTGGCTCTGCCTGGACTCAGGAATTATTTCTGGCAAGGTTTGGGAACCATATGGGATGTGCCAGGTATTGAACCCAGGTCGGCTTCATACAAAGCAAGTGCCCTGACTGCTGTACTATGGCTCTGGCTCCCCACGGTTGATCTTTAACCAAGTTTTGTGAATGATGTGAGTATCTGATTGAGGTTGATTATTTTCTTTCTTCTCCCAAATATTATTACTTAATTATCCCTGCACATTTGTTGGAAACTCTCAAGATTCCCCACCAATTACTTTGCTTCTCTGACCAAAAATCAAATGACAATACAGAAAAATTTCTATTTCTGGACTCTAGTCTCTTCTTACATCACACTTTTCTTTTTTCTGCCTTTGCCATATGGTTTTGATTATAGTGACTTTATACTATAAATCTTGAGTCAGAGAACTAATGTCCGCAAAATTTATTCTTTCTAAAGATTGTTTTGGCAAGTCTAAATGTCCTCTTTGAATTTCCATATAGATTCATGAGCTGACTTTTTCCTACTTACTGGGATTTTTTTTTTTCAAGACTAAGCTTCTGTTTACCTGAAACAAAGTTAGTGTTTGTTTGCTTTGGGGTGACACCCAGCAGTGCTCTGGGCTTACTCCTAGCTCTGTGTTGAGCAATCACTCCTGAAGATGTTAAAATTGCTTTTTGCTAACAGGTAATAAAGATGATTTTGACTAAACCAGGAATACGGCTCAGTAGTAGAGTACATGCCTCACAAATGTGAGGCCCTGGATTCAATCCCCACCCCCACCCCCGAAAAAAAAAGGAAAAACTTATTTTTTTTACTAAAACTGAAGCTTAGGAGACATCATGTCAATCTTTAACAATAAAAATCCACATTCTACGGCCAGAGAGATAGTTCAATAGGTTAAGCACATACTCTGCATGCAGGAAACTAACATTCAATCCCTGGTACACTGAGCACTGCCAGGAATAGCCCTCCAGCACTGCCAGAATGTCCCCAAACCAAAAATAAATAAATAACTACTTGTTCTTAAAATGTACAAACAAAACTCTTAAAATATTCAATGCTCACCAAAGTCATCCAGCCTCTGCAACATAGTCTACATTTTAAATGTCTGCTATTTGAATATGTGCATGCATTACAAAATCAGGACAAATTCTTCTAAAGGTGTGGGGGTGGGTTAATAGAACTAATGGTGAGGGTTCCAATCCTCTAGTGAAATGGGTTTGGGCACTGGAGTTTTAAGACTTTATATCGAAGTCTTCAATGAAGACGCCGATAAACAGTACTTAAAAGAAAAACTGCAATTCTAGAAAAATGCATGCTAACGCCTTAAAATTAGCACCAAAGGGCTGGGTCCTGGGCAGGCACATCTCTGGATTACTCACACTCACTTCCACGGCCTCTCCCCGGGACAGCTGTGGAGGCAAAGTTTATCTTTAGATTCTTCCACTTCCCCTTCTGGGTCACCGTCCTCTCTTCTGGGATCATGAAATTGATGCCCCAAGCTCTCCAGGGTGGCAGTATACAAGGGGAGTCTTATTCTTAAAGCCATGATTCTCCCACCACTACTATCTTCACCCAGCCCCCTAGTAAAATGAACACTGAAGTTCCCTTCGAAGCTCATCCACAGAGGGGAAAGTTATGTTATAAATGAGTTTCACACTGGCATGGAAGTGACTAATAGTTTTTATTCTGAGCATGTTTGCTGGCACTCTACAAGTTCGTTATGCTTAAGGGACATGCTCAGATATAGAGAAGCTTAATCTCCAGGGTACCTAACAAAGAACATTGGAGCCCGAGCAGCACTGCCAGGTATGGCTTTTGAGCATAGCAACAACAAAGGAGAAGGGGAAGAAGGGGAAAAAGGAATAAGAAAGGTAGGGAGGAAAAGTGAGAAGGACAGGGTTTCCTAAAAGTGATTCAAATACCACCCGATTGATGAGTTCTTCATAGAGTCAACCAAGCCTTATCATCCCTGTCACTGTCACTGTCACCCCGTTGCTCATCAATTTACTTGAGCAGGTACCAGTAACGTCTCCATCATGAGACTTGTTGGTACTGTTTTTGATATATCGAATACACAACGGGTAGCTTGCCAGGCTCTCCGAGAGGGGCAAAGGAATCGAACCTGGGTCGGCTGCATGCAAGGCAAACGCCTTACCCACTGCGCTATTGCTCCAGCCCTTACCACCCCTAATAGAGGTAAAGACACTAATTACCTTGACTCTCAAGGAAAATTTGGGAAAAAAAAGACTGTGGCCAATGAATAAAGCTGTTAAGAGTTGCTTTACAGAACTCAGCATATTAGGGTAAGGGTGGAGGGGCATGGGACGTTGCTGAAGGGAAGCAGGTAATCTGATGGTAGGGGTGGTGTTAGAATAATGTATCCATGAAAGTATCATAGAATTGAAAAGTATGTTACATTAATATAAGTGGGGAGGAAATCCCATGGAAAATTGAAATGTAAATCTAAACAATAAGGCATGATTCTAAGAGTTTTCTCTTCTCAATGTAAAATAAAACTGAATAACTGAGAAGGCTGTGGAGATTAATCAATAGCAAAAAGGACATCTTTTCAATAAGTAGCACTGAGAAAACTGGGCCCACACCATATGCCAGACAGAAAAATAAATTCAAAATGTATCAGAGACTTGTGAAAGAGAAAACTCCTTAAAGGACACAGGTCAAAAAGCATTATGAAAATCAATTTGGCAATGAATTATTGATAGGGCAAAGAAACATTGAATACAAAAGATAATCAATTAGAGAACCCAAACTTTAAATTCTGTGTATCAAAGAATACTGACAAGAGTGTAAAAAAAATTAATTCAATTTTAAAGAGTGTAAGCAACCTACAGAATGGGGGGAAAAAAATCCTGTTATAGATCATATACCTGAGAAGCAATTTATACCCACACACAGACGCACGCGCACACACACACACACACACACACACACACACACACACTCCCAACTGAACAACAAAAAATAGAAAGGGGGAAAAGGACTTAAAGAACATTTCTCTAAGGAAATATACAAATGGCATGTAATCCAATCATCTGAGAATCACCAAACTTTTTTTGTTTTGTTTGTTTGGGCCTACACTCAGTGACCTCAGGGCATACTCCTGGCTCTGAGCTCAGGGATCACTCCTGGGGGTACTTGTGTGTTGGGTGAAGATATGTGTTGTGAAGAAGATATGTGAAGGTATGCGGATCATAGCCACACGCAAGGCAAGCACCTTTCCTCTACACTAGCTCTCTGGCCCTGCCAAGCCTTGTTAATCATTAAGGAAACAAATCAAAACCACAAGGAGATATCATTTCACACCATTAGGTTGGCCACTAAAAAGAATAAATAAATAACAAGTGTTGAAAAGATAGGAAGAAAATTAGCACTCTTGTGATTGCATTGCGAGGAGAAATGTGAAATGGTGTGACTAGTGTAGGAAACAGAGTTCCTCAAAAAATACAAAATAGAATGATCAAATGACACAGCAATCTCTTTTCTAGCATTTACCCCAAAAGAATTCAAAAGCAGGGAGACATTGAACAACAGCATTTATACAACCATGTTCATAAAAGTACTATTAAAAATAACCAAACCATTGGCACAACCCAAATGTTGTATGACAAATGAAATAATAAATGGCACGAGGTGAACATCTATATTGTGAATTAGTATTCAAAATCAAAACAGAAGAAAATCCTGATACATGTTATGAATGATATGGATGAACTTGAAAAACATTAATGCTAAGTGAAATAAGTCCACAAAAAGACAAATGCATTATTCCACTTCCCACAGCATCTAGAATATCTCACAGAGAACAAAAATTCAGAGAGACATAAAGGAGAATGGTGATCACCAGGATACAGGGGAGTGACAGATCAGGATAATGGAAAACGCTCTGGATTTGGATAGTAGGGAAATGTGGTTTGTTTCTTTCCTCTGCCTCTTTTGTTTGTTTTTGTGATAATTGGGGGGTTCATGTGTGTGGTCCCAGAGCTCCCATACTTACTGGGATGCTTGCACACATATTCACTAGAGATGAAACGCCTGCTTACACATCTTTTAGCTGTGTGGCTCACCATGGGGCTGGGCTGTGTCTCCCAGAGAGCAGAGCTGCCCAGACCTCACAGTCCATGTAGGCAGCACCAGGGGTCAAATTCTCGGCCTCATGCTTGTAAAGCAAGTGCTTTTGCTACTGACTCATCCCTCAGATGCAGTGTGGATTTATGACACTGAATCATATGCTGAAAAGAAGGTTAAAATGCCAAATTTTATGCTAGGTATATTTTATCATGATCAAGATAAACCAAAGAAGCAAATTATGTTCTGGTTTAAAAAATAAAATAAAATCGTTGAACCCATAAGGTTAAACCCTTTAAAAGCTAGAAAATGTGTGTGGGAGAGATAATACAGGGATTAAGGCACCTGACTTATATGCAACCACCCTCTATGCAGCCCTGGTTGGAATTCCCTGAGCACCATGGAGGTCATTCCTCTGTACAGAGCCATGAATAGCCCCTGACTACCACCCGGGTATGGCCCAAACTACGCCCTGCCCATTTAGTTTTTAGCACTGTTGCACTGTAGCACTGTCATCCCATTGCTCATCGATTTGCTCGAGCGGGCACCAGTAACATCTCCATTGCGAGACTTATTGTTACTGCTTTTGGCATATTGAATACGCCACAGGTAGCTTGCCAGGCTCTGTCATGCGGGCAGGATACTCTCCATAGCTTGCCGGGCTCTCTGAGAGGGACGGAGGAATCAAACCTGGGTTGGCCGCATGCAAGGCAAACGCCCTACCCACTGCACTATCGCTCCAGAATCTAAAGCTATAGAAATTGGTTGGAGAAAAGTACAGGGGCTTAAGGCACTTCCTTGCATGCAGTGATCTGGGTTCAATCCCCAGCACCATATATGGTCTCACAGACACTGACCAGAGTGATCCCTGAGCAGAGAGCCAAGAATAGCCCCTGATTACTAAAACACTAAAAACAAAGCTAGAAAATTTGATGATTACATCTGAACCTTCGTGGAAGAATGAAAGAGATATTATTCATGGTGATTTAAAGAGCAATGTCCGCAGCTGGGGAGACTGTATGAGGCAAGTTAGTCTCTGAGTACCACCAGGGGTATGGTGACCCATAGCACCAGGCACAGCCTTTGAGATCTCTGTGTGTGACCCAAACCTTACCACCACCACCAACAACAACAAATAGCAATGCCCAAAGCTTGAAAAGTGGTAGCAAGTCATGCAACTGCTAGACCCATTTCTTTTCTCCACATTAGACATGGTTGCTGTCTCTCAAACCCGAGGAAGCAGCTGACTCTGCAGGCAACATGGGCTGCTGCAGGGAAAGTCTGTGCTCAGAAGAGAAAACGCCCAGCAGGAGGGGGGTGGTGGACTGGAGCATGTCTGCAGGCATGACTCATTGCAGGAGCCTTCTCCTCGGGAGGAAGTGGGGCGAGGCCTCTCTGAATTCCATTTAGGTATATTAAGGGGTGGAAAACCACTCGAAGAAGCAGGAAGGCAGAGACCAGAACATTTCCGCTTAGCACACGACTGTTTTCTACATTCAGCCAATACAGACTCATTGACGGGGAAACAATTTATTCCCATTAGACAAGAGAATGGAGCCATAGCACAGTGGGTAGGGTGTTTTCCTTGCATGCAGCCAACCCAGGTTCGATTCCTCCGTCCCTCTCGGAGAGCCCGGCAAGCTACCGAGAGTATCCCGCCTGCATGGCAGAGCCTGGCAAGCTACCCGTGGTGTATTCTATATGCTAAAAACAGTAACAACAAGTCTCACAATGGAGACGTTACTGGTGCCCGCTCGAGCAAATCGATGAACAATGGGATGACAGTGCTACAGTGACAGTGTCACAGCAAAGTGGAGGTGGCCCTCACCAGTGAAAATCACTGCTTCCATTGGCATCACACTTGACCACCTGCATGGGCCATAGACAGTGTTTGAGAAGAGTGCCTGGAAACCTGTATCATCAGAAATGTGACAGTTTGCATTATTCAATTTTCCTTTAGCCCAGGGCCCCTGGGTTTCTAGAACAATTGGGAGTATCCTATCCATTTTTCTTAGTATATTTTATTTTTAACTTTCTGACCTTCATTTCAGGTTTGCAAACAGCTTTCTAAATGAGACTTATATTCAGATTTTTTACATAGAAACTTCCAGCCATCAATTTTTTCAAACGCACAAAAGAATGTTTCCATTTGTAAAAGCAGTATCTCCTACTTGAGGATTTTTTTGTGTGGGGGGAATACACCTGGCAATACTCAGGGATTACTCCTGGTGGTGCTCAGGGGACCATATGGGGTGCCAGGGATCAAACCCAACTTGGCAGTATGCAAGGCATCTTATCCACTGTTACCTCTCCAGCCCCTACTTGGGAATTTCTGACTGATAATTAGCTATTTAAATACTGACCATCCCTCCTCCCTAAAGGCTTACTTAATATTAATCCTTAAAAACAAACAACAAAAACCACATAGCTAAGTTACTTTCATGGGTCACCAGAATACACCTTTAAATAAATACTTCATTTAAAAATATTCTTGTAGTTCAGAAGTCTCTTTTAATTGTGTTATTTCTGCTGTTATCCAAGGATGTTTTTCTAAAGTATGTCATAAACCATCTCTACACTCATCTGCAGCAAAAGCCATGCCAAGACAGTGAGTCAGCCTGAGGGAAGATGTTACATGATACAGTAGATGACTTCCATTTCTGGAATAAAAGGTACCATGACAGTGATTTTAACCAAATCATCTGACAGTGCATAAAACTGTATCTCAGTGTGAAGAATGCCCTTTCTTAGTTATATGTATTACATCCTGGGAGCCTGTGTTCCCAACTAGCTATTTGTTATTGTCTGTTTTTAGGCATCAAATGAGTTTTCCCCATCAATATTTTCAGATAAACTGTTAATCAAATTTTCTCTTCTAATTTTTATTTATTATTTTATTTGTTATTTATTTTGCTTTTTGGGTCACACCCAGCGATGCACAGGGGTTACTCCTGGCTCATGCACTTAGGAATCACTCCTGGAGGTGCTTGGGGGACCATACAGGATGCTGGGAATCGAACCTGGGTTGGCTGCGTGCAAGGCAAATGGCCTACTCCCTGTGCTATCACTCCAGCCCCTCTTCTATTTTTTAAAAGAGTTTATTATAAACTGTATCTAGCTTAATTATATATTTATTTATTTATTTATTTGGGAGGACCACACCCAGCAGTGCTCAGAGCTTATTGCTGGCTCTGAACTCAGGGATCGCTCCTGGCAGGGCTCAGGAGACCATAGAAGTATGCCAGGGATCAAACCCAGGTCAGTCGTGTATAAGGCAAATACCCTACCTGCTGTATTATCATTATAGTTCCCTAATTTTTTTTTAATGCAAGATTGGGCTGGCTATGTAGCTCAGTGGTGAAGCACAAGCCTTTCACACATGAGATCTGGGGTTGATCCCCAACACTGGGCTAGGAGAAAAAAAGCTTAGTTTTTCTCTTATATTGTGACTTAATACATATTAAGAAAAATCTGGTACTAATTCCTTAGTTCAGGTCTAATTCAGAATAATTCTAAAATTCAGAATAAGCTCTTAGTCATAGAACTTCAGATGCAAAATCTGTTTTAGGACTTGCTGTGCCCAGGCAAGGAGGAAAGCCTAGATTAGAGAACAATGGCACCATCAAGTTGATTTAGTCAGACATTATTAGGCCGTGTGTTTCATATCCAGCAGTCTGTGTGATAAGACCAAGTAGGAAAATTACGCCTCATGTTGATTTATCTCTGGCTCTGAGTGTTGTTAAAACTAGCATTAGCTAAACAATCAAGTTTTCAAGAAAGTTTCCTTCAAAATTGATGGCACCTATGTCATACAGGGCAAATAACAACTGTGGAAATGTTCTAGATTTAAAAAAACATGACAACTTGTTCTGATACTAAAAGAAAAATGCTTTAAAGCACAGCAGTATAAATGGAACACAAATTATGAAGTGCATGTATTATATTAATATTAAATTTGCGGCAGGGATAGCACATCGGATTGGGCGTTTGCCTTGAACGCAGCTGACCTGAGTTTGGTTCCTCCTTCCCTCTCAGAGAGTCCGGCAAGCTACCGAGAGTATCTTGCTCACACGGCAGAGCCTGGCAAGCTACCCATGGCATATTCAATATGCCAAAAACAGTAACAACAAGTCTCACAATGGAAACGTTACTGGTACCCGCTCAAGCAAAATCGATGAGCAATGGGATGACAGTGACAGTGTTTTAAATTTGCTTCAATAGATAAGTACTGAAGTAGAAAGAGATTATCTTTATTATTAGGCAGTTAAGATTTATAGTGTATATAATTTATTCACGTGGTTCTGCAAAATAAAAATTGTGTGTATGTACAGGGAGAGAAGCAGAGTGGCCAGTGCCCACAAGGATAAAGCAAATGGGCAAGTGAAACAAGGCCAGAGGATGGTAAATGGTTTTTGGTTTTATTTTGGTGCTATTCTTAGTCTTCTTATATTTCTAAAAGCTTGAAATTATTCCTGAATTAGAAGAAAAAAGAAAGGTTGGGGTTAAGATGCTTGCCTTCACCACAGGGTGAAACCCTGCTTCTATCCCTGGCATCATATATGGTTGTAGGAGCATCCTCAAAAGTGAACCCTGAGCACAGAGTAGTCATTCAGGACTGAGGGTACACCCAAGTACATCCACACTCCCCCCACCAAAGATCAACACATTTGAGTTAAGAATGATCTAAAATAGAGAAAATGAATGACAACCAATGTTCATTATGTGTCTCTAAGACCTGCAACTTGATAACACAGTGAAAGAATTTTTTTTTTTTAGGAAATATACAAAAATGATGTATCTTTGTGGACTGAAGAGATAGTATAGCGGGTAGGTCACTGTATTTTCATGTGGCAGACCTGGGTTTAATGCCTGGCACTCCACATGATCCCCTGGGCCCCAACAGGAGTGACGGCTGAGTGCAGAAAGAGGAGTAAACCCTGATTGCACTGGGTGTGGTACCAAAACAAAATACGAAACAGAGCTACAAAATTGAAATCTTGGTTTCGTGTTTTCTAATTGTCTAATTATTTAAATATGTGGGACACTTGCTTGCCTTTAATATGAAAGCTGCAGAACTCAACTTTTGAAATTCAGTATTTTTTAAGTCTTCAAAACTTTTTGGTCATTTGAGACTTGGTTATAGATCTATTGCTTTATGGCTGTCGTGGTTTTCTTAATTGAAAATCCAAGCAGAATTTAAACAGAGACTCTAATTGCTATATCTAATTGCTCAGAAAGTTTAAAACATTATTACTTCATTTAACTTAAATACAACTTTTAAAAATAATGAGTCCCAGATGGACAGGAAGTCGCCATTAGGGCAGCTGGAGTTAAAAGCAGCTTATGTTATTAAAGAAGCCCTTTAAAAAAGAAAATCTCAGATTAATCCATGTAAACTTTCCAAACTGCGTGTGTAAATTCAATCTTAAATTAGCAGACTTTGGTACCCCAGGTCTTTCATTTCTTTGTTAGCATAAACAGCTCTTCTGTGTATGAGAAACAAATTTTGTGTCTCTCTTGAAGACATCAAACCCTTATTAAGATCTGCAGTAGGTAATGTGAGTCAATGGGGGCTCCCAGGGAAGTCGCCTATTAATTTTGCATGTGGGAAGGGAGCACAGCTTGCTTTGTGTGCATTAATAATAAGCATTAATTCATTCAACAATTATTTATTACATGTCTTCTAAATGCTAAGCTTTAATTGAGGGGTGGCTCTGTCCACATGAGTGGAGTAGGTTGGTCACTGAAGACAGTTGAACATGCGCAGGGGAAATTTGGCTGGGAGCCTTCCCAGGTGCTTGGCATGGGGGTGGCTAGGGGCAGGGGCGGTGGGAGCACCTGCTCAGGGCCCTCCTGCAAGTGACAGGCCCTGGAGATGACAGTGGCCAGGCTTCAGCAACTCAAAAACCAGCATCTACCAAACACAGAGGTAACACCGGACACTCATCCTCTTCTCAAAATTGTCTCCCCTCTATTTTTCTGAGGTTTCCCCACTGCCTCCTCCTTTCCTGCCCACCCTGACCTTGACCCTGTGTCAAGGTCAGGACTTCCCAGGCCTCTCCAGACTTTCAGTCGGACTAACTTGATGTGTGCAGACTGGAGGTCTTTCTACTTCTTTTTTTTTTTTTTTTTTTTTTTTGCTTTTTGGGTCACACCCAGCAATGCACAGGGGTTACTCCTGGTTCTACACTCAGGAATTACCCCTGGCAGTGCTCAGGGGACCATATAGGATGCTGGGATTTGAACCTGGGTCAGCTTGGGTTGGCCGCGTGCAAGGCAAGCGCCCTACCCGCTGTGCTATTGCTCCAGCCCCCTGGAGGTCTTTCTACTTCTTGAGATGTGTTCCTAAAGCATTTGGGTGGCCCTCAAGAGCCAAAGTTATACTCAATATCATTGGAGTTGGTATTTGGGGATGAAATGCCCTGTTCATGGTCCCCTCAAACCTTATACGGAGTCACCTATGTATCAGATCTATTTATTTATTTATTTATTTATTTATTGGCTTTTTTGGGTCACACCTGGCAATGAACAGGGGCCACTCCTGGCTCTGCACTCAGGAATTACCCCTGGCAGAGCTCAGGGGACCATATGGGATGCTGGGAATCGAACCCAGATCGGCCGCGTGCAAGGTAAATGCCCTACCCCCTGTGCTATCTCTCCAGCCCCTGTATCAGATCTATTTCAAGGCAATTCCTGAACAGGGAGGGGTGGGAAACTGTTACACTAGAGTACAATTAACATTTCTCCCTACAAAAATAAAGACTACCCACTCATATGAATGCTGTACCTTCTAGATACATTCATGGCTGCAGGAGAAACAAAGATATTATTTACATTCAGGAGCCACTACCCATCCCAACTTCAACGGAATAACTAATGAAACAGAAGCCCTCCAACAGTGGCCTTGCCTCTGGGATCTGAAAGCAAACTTGAAGGCCCATGGCCCAGGGGAGTTCTTGTACAAAGGGACACTGCAGGCTGAACATTTCCGTTTATTTCAGGGATCATAAATGTATGGGAGCTCTGTAACCCGGGCTTTCCTCCACAAGCTCAATTCTAAATCTGCTCTGTTGTCAGGGCACAAGTCACAGGTCATCTGGGTCACAACTTTATATATGCAAAGAATGGGATAAATTACTTCCAAAGATTATACAAGTAATTAGTGCCAGATGGAAAGGCTAAGCTGATCATTCCCAACTGTCCTTCCAACCAAGTCCCTCAGACAAAAGTCAAGCTCTCTTTCAGTTCAAGTCAAGATTCTTTCCTCTACATAACACTAAATACTTGGGGGAGGGGTGCGGGGGGGCAGAGAGGGGAGGCTATATTACAAGACAACCTGAATCATCTGAATTTTATTTCATTTTTAAACATGTATTTATTTATTTATTTTTGGATCATATCCGGCTATGCTTAGAGGTTATTCTGGGCCTGCACTCAGGAATTACTCCTGGCGGTGCTCAAGGGACCATACAGGATGCAGGAAATTGAACCCAAGTCAGCTGTATGCAAGGCAAACGTCCTACCCACTGTACTATCGCTCCAGCCCCCAATTTGAATTTTAAAAAGGGAAGTTCAGATATGTCAATATTTCCTCCTAAAACAAGAAAAAATGGTTTTAACTTGGGGACTGGCAACTAGCATGAGCTTATCTTAATTCAATTAAGAACCTTTCAGTAACCAGTTCAGAAATGAATTAAGAGCTAATAAAATAAGTGAATATGTAAACTTTAAATTAGTTAGAGAGCTAAATATGAATTACGATGCATAAGAGAGCCTTAAAGTTGAGTAAATGTAAACCATAAAATAAAATGAAAGGGGCAAAGGAAAATATTGAGGAAAATAACTGGAAAGCCTATAATCAGGGAGGTTTGTTTGGACACCATGACTACTCAGCGCTCTCTAAAATAAACTCTAGACTTTGGAATTTAGAAATTTTCTGAATCTTGAAGTATTGAAAGGAAATGTGAGTCAGACATAATAATTCTGACTCTGGGAAATAATGCTATTGGGTTTCCACTCTGACAACAACTATACAAACTGGGATGACAGAATAGCTCCCAGGATCGGATGAATGACAGAGTGAGAGGTTTCATAATCATCTAAGATGCTATTTATATCTTTATATTTACATTTATATATCTAAATATACAAGTATATTGAATATTTTCTGTCTATACATGTACTTACTATTCAGTAGAAAGACTAATTTATAAAAAGCTTGAAAGAGGGCGGAGGAGACAGCACAAAGGCAATACATAGGCTTTGTATGCTGCAGCCCTGGCATCACACATTTCCCTGACCAGGAGTGACCTCAGAGTACTTCACTGGGAGTCAATGCTGAGCACCCCTGGGTGTGATTTCCCCACCATCACCGCAAAATTTGAAAAATTGGGGATACATAACCTCTGCTAGTGTTGTTTTTCCTTTTGCTCACCATATATTTTACATGAAAAAAATAACACCATAGGGGCTGGAGCAATAGCACAGCAGGTAGGGCATTTGCCTTGCAAGCGGCCAACCCAGGTTCAAATCCCAGCGTCCCATATGGTCCCCTGAGAACTACCAGGGGTAATTCCTGAGTGCATGAGCCAGGAGTGACCCCTGTGCATCACCGGGTGTGACCCCAAAAGCAAAACAACAACAACAACAACAGCAACAACAAAAAACCCACCGTATTTATAGATGTTGACTTCCTCTTTAATTGCATAAATTATGAAAATTTTGAGAGAAGAGGCCAGGCAGTCTGGTGAGCAACGTGGCCAGAGAAATGCTCCAGTCCCGAAACCGGGCCAGCAACACCGGGGATCCAGACGGAGGAGGTACAGCCGGTACACCTTCTCCAGATGGAGCCCTGGCGACACTGAGCAGCAACTAACACGACTCCGGGTTGCGGGACTGGAACACATCCGAACCACGTGGCCGCTAATGCGGCCGCACGACCTTTTCTAAAAACTGAAAACATACAATCTTTTAATGAAAAACCAATTATCAAATGCTTCCTTAGTAGGGCTGTCTTTCTAGGGGGGAAACTCCAACAACAATAGTGAGTTTTGTTTTGCAATATGGAACGTAATCAAGGTAAAGAGAAAATGAAGTGAAATTCATCAGTTATACATTTGGGGGTGGGGGGCGGGGGTGGGGGCGGGGGGTATACTGGGGATTTTGATGGTGGAATATGGGCACTGGTGAAGGGATGGTGTTTGAATATTGTATAACTGAGACATAAACCTGAAAACTTTGTAGCTCTTCACATGGTGATAAAATAAAAATTTAAAAAATAATAAAAAAAATAAAAAATAATAATTTAAAAAAATTATGAAAACTTTGTCATTTAGAATTATTTTCAGTTTATAAATGACAATCTGATATAATGGGAACCCTAAGTTATGCAACCATTTAAATTTTAAAAAGTTTTAAATGTTGTTAGTTTTGGGG